>NW_025421987.1:102990000-103632500 GCF_011764305.1 Mustela putorius furo | reverse complement strand
GTTGAATAAATATAGAAATGAAAATGCAGAAACCATATACAGAGTGGCATTTCCTTTAATATGCTTGAATCTTTTAGTATCCTTCTGTGCAGAGCAAAGTTGGTATTGGGATTCCTGACTTTGCATCCTTTATCACTCTGTGGTATACTTACAAATTTCCCAGTTTCCCACAGTGCCCTATTAGAAAGTGAAGGAGGGTGGAAAAATCTGCAGTTGGAAGTGGGCAATACTACTCTTGGCTGTGACATAAGGAGGGAGAAGCCCAAAGAAAGATGAAGAACCACTGAGCTTGACAACAGGTGTGGTCTGGCCATACTCAACTTAGAATAATGGAAAGATTCTGGTTGGAGAAAGCAAGGGCAGAGGCAGCAATTGAGAGCTACTCAGTGGAAGAAGGGTCCAGGGCACATTAAGTGTACTGGCAGCAATGCCAGGTAAAGATTAGCTGTAATATCTGCCATGGGCAAAGTCTAGTTTCTAATGATGGTCTTAACCACATGTTAATGCTGACTAAGAAGCATATGTTAGGTTATTGGGACAGCAACAAAAGAAAGAAGTTAAGATACTTAAGATTACTTCAAATACTGCCATTCCCAGTCAAAACTCCAGTCAGTGGTTAAGTCCTTCAGAGGCAGCAGTGGCAAACAGTCCTATAATTGTGAAGCCAAGTCCTTTATAATAAAAAATGGCTCTTAAGAAGACCATCACTTGATAAATACCTGTTGATCATCAATTAGGTTGGAAATTTGAAAGGATTGTTTGACTTTTACGCTCTTCAAGGAACTAGTAGAATTTATCAGAAAGAGAAAGTGTAAATTGAGGAAAACTCGAAGTAGTAAATATAAATTAAAATTCAAGGAAGTTAATAAACTTAACATGGTGTGATTTTTATTTTTGGTAAAAGTAAGGCACATTACAAATGTTAAGTGTAGTACTATGGTAGCCTTTGCTTCTTTGAGATATCTGACTGATGGAGCCTTACAGAAAGTTTTCCTCTTGCATTTTGAATGCTTATATTTTAGCTGTAGATCCATTTTGAGGAACTAGAATGTAAGCTCTATTGAGGGCAGGGATTTTTTATGTTTTGTTTATCACTGTATTCCCAGCATCTACAACATTGCCAGGTGCATAGTTGGCACTAATACATATTTGAAGAATGGATGAATGAATGGACAAATGGATGAGTGAACCATATTGTAAAATTGCATTAAGCACCCTTAATCCAATTATACATGGGTGTTTTTGCATTGAGAACTTAACATAACTTTATTAGTAGTTACACAGGTTTGTAAAGAGATGGGCCTTAAAATACAGGGAATCTATCTGACCATATAGTCAAGGGGATTCACTACATTTAGCATAGGGAAAATGTAAGAAACTCCCATTTTTCAAGAGGCAGACAATTCTAAGTGTGTGTCTTTTCATTTTGATAATAGATCAAAGAGAACATGTTTTATGGTATGGTAGTTTAATTTTGAAATGGTTTTTACTATTATTTCTTAGGGGTTCTTTTGATGTATAAATGTATGAGTTTAAAAATATTTATAGCATTCACAACTGTGAATCTGGACCAATTTTTGTTTTTTTTCCTGTAGGGATAAAGATATGATTTGGTTTATAGGAATTAGCCTCTTAGAAATCAACCTATTCTGCAAGTTATACATGTCTGTATAAAATACTATCTGAATATCGGATTTTTTATGATTAGTAATTTGATTGTGCATTGATTGATTGAACTTCCTACATTGTAGAAACATTGTCCAGTGGAAAGCAGAGGTGAGATCAAGAGCAGTAAAACACAGCCTTAAAATTCAGCATTTATAATAAAATCTCAGTAAGTCAGAGAAAAGTAAGAAATGAACAGTAAGAATTTGCTAGGGGTTCAAAGAATTATTGGGAACTAATTAAAATGAACATGGTGATATCAATATAGCTATCCTTGAATCAAGTTAGAAATTAATAATTTAATATTTTTGTTATTTTTAATGTTTTCTAAATGCCTTTTATATTTTCAAGAATTGAAAACACGAACTCTTAAGTTTTTTTCCCTTGGGGTGGAAAAAAATCATCCAGTCTCAGATGTTTTTTACATGATAAATGTAAAGACAGTAGCCAAGGGTGAGATTTTTTTTCTTTTCCCAACTGAACAGTGGGTTTTTGTTTGTTTGTTTTGTTTTTTAAGGCAGAGAAAATAAGAAAAAAAAGGAAAACAAAGAAGGAGAATTTGTCTTCTACCCTCTTTTTCCCAGCAAAGGAAGTTATATCTGCAGGGTCATTGTGAGAATGAGATCTAAAGTATTTAAAATATTTAGCAGGGTGACTGTAAGTGCTCAATAAAAGGAAGCATTTGTTAGAATATCTTAAATGACTTAATTGGAAGAGTAAAAATAAATATATATTTTGAAGTGTCTTAGAAAAACCTAAACAGCATTGGAGCATAAATTTTTAAAAAGTTTGCAATGAAGATAGTGATGCTTATGCTATAAATTTCCAAAACTATTATTCATTCTAGTAAAAAGAATATTTGTACTTCAGAAGCATAGGCCCTTTCTTTAGTTCATCTCTCATTAAGGAGAAGATGTCTTTTTACTCTTACATTTTAAAACATATTTAAAATACTGGTTTTCAAAACTATTTGATGCCATCGCTGTAGTATGGTATCCAAAGCACCAAATATAATATTTTCTTGGAGTTAAGTTGAATATTACAATATATATCAATAATTGGTAAAATCGTAGGTAATAATAGATGTCTTCAGAAAATTGAGGAGTCCAAGTTTTACCTGATTTTGGTTACCTAAGTACTACTGTCCATGATTGCCTCAGATGTCATTTCTCCAAAGCATCATCATTTGTATAAAATCATATCTCAAACATATATGTTCAAATTTTTAACAAATACAAGTTCTTCTGTATTTTTAAAGTTACAAGATTTTAAAATATATTGATAAACATAGATTAGTTTTTCCTTATATTTTTCTGCTATAAAAAACTTAAGCATTTCACTTTTGAACATTTTTATCATGGGTTGTAGGTAGATTTTATTACTAGTTGGTTTTCTGAGTAACAGTGTAATTATACCGTGAATTTCTATTTTTAAATATTTTTGCAAAGTTCAGTAATTTTAAATGGTCATTTAAAAGTCACAGTGTCAAAATTCTGTAAATTTCTCTGCCATGAAATTGGGCAGATGCAAGGAATTATTTCTGAGCCTTGGCCTGCATGTTGAAACAAACGCCTGAAACGAACATGTTGAAAGTTTTCGACGGTACCACAGAAGTGGCACCCTTCAGGACTTGGCTTTGCTACTGAGTAATAGCAAATTCATGCAGAATTCAGAATTCCTTGACTTAATCTGTGGTTAAATTGTTAGTTATCTTCTTAAGGCTAATCTACCAAAGAATTTTAAATGAACTCTGCAACATTCTTTCATAATGGTAAGTAATTTTAGAGTTAACCATGACCGTACCAGGTTTTGCCACTTGCCCACAGTATTGAGACCCTTGGCCTTCAACATACTGAAAGAAGCAAACCTGGGAGTGATAATGCTATATGCATAATAGAGGTATTTATATAATCAAGTAATGGATTTTTATTTGAGTTTCATTAAGTGGGGACATAAAATTGAATATTATGTTATTTGTGTTGTTGTAGTTGCATAAACCATTAATTATAATTCTTGTTCTTAAAATGTGAAGTACAAGTTGGTTATTTTGTTGTTTACAATCTAAGACAGATGAAAACCATGAGATGGGTTAAAATATGATCTTTATTAGATTTTTGGAACTAAAATTAATTTTCAGAATGTTCTGTGTGGAAATGAATGAAATGTTTATAATGATACAATATTTGTGGAATAGTAGACCTTGAGAAAATTGAGTTTGTGATGAACCAGGACCATTGCTCTTACACTTTTTCCCATGATTATAAATGCTAGCACAGGGCTTGGCAAACTGTACCCTGTAGGTACTTAACACCTATGTAATATAATCTATAACCTGACAGTTCAGAATGGTTTTTGCATTTTTATATGGTTGGTGGGAAAAAATCAAAAGAATATTTCCTGACATTTGAGAAATAAATTCAAATTTGTATTCATAAACTTTTTTTCTACTTTTTGTCAGCTTTATTGAAGTCTAGTTGATAAAATATTCATAAAATTCTATGGAATATAACCATATTGATTTGTTTCTTTGTTGCCTGTGGCTGTTTTACCCTTCAGTGGCAGGCTGAGTAGTTGGCAACACAATCATATGCCACAAAGCCTAAAATAAGTTTGCCCACCCTGTGCTAATAATGCATAGCTAAATATAAATGATCATAAACCAGTTAGGTGAAAAACTGTTTCCTGTTTGCCTCTTTGTAATGGACTGTAGAAAGAAATGGGGCCACACAAAAGTTAGGGGAGGGTAAGATCAATTGTCTAACTTCCTGAAAGAGAAGCATCATCAAGTGTTGATGATATGTCATGGTCACTGGATACTTTTCTACATGGTGATTCCCTGGTTTGAATGATTTTGGCATATAACGGACCCCAGACAAATTGGATAATAGCTATACATTGGTTTATGGTAGGAAACATTATATGTTCTGTGTAATGGTCAGCAAAGTTGCCTGAATAAGATATTTCACTATGTCAAAGAGAAAAATAAAGGTCCAGTGTGTGTATTAAGAAAACGTCTATTCAACCTTTGTGACATATGAAGCATTGGGTTATGTGGTATGGGGGCATAGAACAATTACATAACTCAGATATAAATATCAGATAATCTGTTTAGGAAATTTAATTTTAATATAACTGCTACCATTTATTGAGCATTTACTATGTGCTAGACATGGTGATAGGCATTAGCACGTCATCTCCTTTAAGCCTCAAATAACCCTCTGAGATAGCTGTTGCAGATCAGGAAATAAGCAATTTGACCAAGGCCACCCAGATAGTAAGTGACACCACCTACATTCTATCCCAGTCTCTGACTCCAAAGCCCATGCTGTGAACTGTTACTTTACTCATGTAAAGTTAAATACCATTACTAGAGCCAAATTATGGTATGAAATGGCAAGAAAACTCACAGGAGAACGCAATAGTCAAAGTAGTTGAAAAAGAAAATGCTGTGAATTGAGAGAACTTAATAGCTTTTATTAGCTGGTTACAAAGCATCAGATTGAGAAAAACGTGTCTATTTTCTCACATAGCTTTTGGTACAAAGTAGGCAGTGAGTTGCTTTTATTATTCCCATTTATTCATCTGGCATTTACAATATGTACCTCCTCCTGTGTGTCCAGGAATAAAGAACACTGGTGTGTACCTTTTAGGAGCTCACAATTTAAAGTAGTTAAGGAGATGAGACACTAAATTGCTACATAATAATTCCAGAGCCTCATGTGTGATAAAGTGTTGTCCACATTGAAAGCCAGTTTTGCCATGATCGGTACAGCCACATACGATTAAGATATGGCTGTAATTAAAATAGCCTATTCTGAATGAATCTGGAAGAGTCATTATATAATAATCAGTGTATGTCATAGTATAATATGTATTATTTACATTATATATTTAGATAATATATCTTATATAATAGTCTCATCTAAAATAAGAGTATTTGAAAGCATTCTCACCTCCTTCTAAAATATTAAAATAAGTTGTTTCAGAAGTTTTGACCCACAGAATGAAGAATCTTCATATCTCTGTTCTATATCAGTTGGAAATGTTTTTCTAAGGGCACTGTCTAGACGTGATCACATTATAAACTAATGTCCTAGAAGCATCCAGAATGAATGATATAACCAAAGTACTGTTACAGCATTTTATTTTGTAGATAGCTTCCTTATGGAATAGATTTAAACTTAAAGCAACATTTTGAAATCCTTGTATCTTCTTAGTTATCCCTTGTCAAACAATGTTTATAAACTCCATAGAAGCATTACCTGGCAAATAGTGGATGCTGTGCTTGTATTTATGAGTCAATTGTGTAAGTCTGGACGTGAAAATTCAGCCAGCCAACCTATAGGATAATTAAGACTGTTGCATACACAGCTGTGTATATAGAGGAGTAGGGATTGAACAGAGCCATTGTGTTGCACAGTTCTTGGGGCAGTGCGTCATTCAGATCCCTGGAAAACAGTAAAAGGTGGAGGGGAAGTTTCTAGTCCTGTTATTTAAAGTAACTTTTTTAATGGTTTTATTTATGTGCTAAAATGAAAGAATAGAATTCAGCAGCTATTTATGTTTTGTTTTGCCATTAAGCTGATAGTTGAGTTTTTAAAATTGAACTTTTGAACTTTTATATGTAGAGAAATATTTTTTGAGAAAGTATTGATTTATTTTTAGATGTCATAAGTGTTTCTGACACGGTGTGTTTGGTTTTATGAGAAGGAGACATTGGGCCAACTTCTTTCCAAAGTGTAGAGAAGTTTAGAACTTTCAGTATTTCTTCTAAATATTTAACATTAGTGAACACTTAAGTTGCTTAGCTCTTAAGAAGAGAAAAAGGTCCTGAGGTACAAATTACAAAATACCACTTAAAGAGACTTAAAAGCAAGAATGAAATCTAGAAGGTTAAGAATATGTCCACTGCAAGAACGAGCTCTCTTCTTTGTCCTCCACTCCTAAAATGAAGTGATACCATTCCCATTTGGCCTGTAAGAGGAGTTAGATGTTAATTTAATTCAGTGTCTTTAGGAAAAAGGACAAAAAGGAGGCCTTGTAGATCAACTCTTGGGATGTTTTGGCTTTTACTTCTCTGGCTGAGAGAAGTTAACTATTTCCTCCTACCCTCTATGTCCCAAGATCATGGAGTTTGAGAAATTTGATATGAATGTGGGAGTGGGTAGCAATGGAAGACTGAGAGAAGGGAAGAAATACTTCGTAAAATGTTTTCTGAGACTCAGGAATATAATGGGTTGATCAGCTATTTGTCCTAAGAGAAGCTGTGTATCTTTTAGAAAAAAAAGAGCCTTTGGTAGAAACTACCCTTTTTTTAAAAAAACTATTTGAGGAAAATGTCAGCAACAGCAAAGATACTACATAGAATAGACTGTGGGTGGGAAAGCCTACAGTTCTTATCCAGAACAGATGGGGCTTATGGCCTGAGAACAGTAGAATATTCTGTTTAGTTAGTATCTACAGAAGCTCGACACTGATTCTAGAATGGAGATCAAGTCATCAGGGAACTGAGTTGAAAAATCAGTGGAACTCACTCTTGTGGCTTTTTTCACAGTGTTTCCTTGGCTTACCTTTTCTTCATTGGCTTCCATTCTCTCCCACCTTTGGCATTTTTACCCCCAACTAAAGCTGAATCATTGATTTTTATTCTCTCTCTTTGGGGGCCCTATGAATTGTATCTTTGTCATTTCAGTTTATTAATGATGACCTCTCTTGTATACTACTTGTATAGTATATTAATTTTTATCAGCCTAGGATGTCAGCATATAGGCTGTAGTTTCCACAGTACTGATAACATTTTCTTTTTCTTTTCTTTTCTTTTTCTTTCTTTTCTTTTCTTTTCTTTTTTCTTTTCTTTCTAAGTACTGGTAACTTTTTAACTACTTTTCTCCCAGTTTTCCAAGTCAGATCTCAATTTAGTTACTAAGGTTAAGCAAAAATTTCATCCTTTAGCACAGCAAGTGAAATGGACCTCACACTATTAGTAAGAAAACCCAGTGGAGCCCTACCACTGTCCCAGTTTGCCTGGAGAACCTTGACCAAGAACTTAATCTTTTTTAATTTCAAAGACCTCAGTGATGAACTGAGGAGGAGTTTATTTCTAAAACCCCTTAAGATTTTAACATTACTCAATTAAAAACCTAACTATACATATTTTTAATTCCTTTGGATAGTTATGTCTGCTGCCGTCAGTGGCATTGAGAAGAAAGCAGTTGAGGATTTGGGTTCCCAGGTGAACCTCTCTAGGAAAGCATAGCAGCTGCCCCTAGGTTGATTTGTGGAAGGCCGTATACTGTTGGGGTGTATTTGTTTTGCTCTTCTGTTTTAATAAAGGAATGGGTATAAGGATGTACTCAGGAATTAGAAATATTAAGTGCATTTCCATTATATACATGGCATCGTGTCTTTTAGTTAAGTATTTTTTGATAAAATCAGTATGGCCACTTCCTAAAACCTAGGGAAAGTTTGGTTTTCCATTTTTAAGTTTGGATCCCCAGGCCCCTATTGATTCTATTCAGGCTACTGGATAAGCTAGTTGTACATGCTTATCTCACTCTAGCATCTAACTTGTTATCTCATAACCCCTCTCCTTCCTCTACCATGTTTCTAAAACCAGTCTCTTGACTATACTGACATCAGACCTTGTGTTCATAGAGCTCATCTGCTCAAAAAAAGATGTTTTATGAGGAGCTGGACCTTAAATAGGTGACCCCTGGTCAGCAAGACTCAACTTTGTATCCTGGGACTTGTCTACATTGACACTTATGAATTGAAAGGGTTGCCATCCATACCCAACAGGGTGCAGTGTCCATTGTAGACCCTTTTTCCTTGCCAGACCTACTCTTTTTTCTGACCTCCCTGTTCTGCATCTTGCTTGGCTGCTTAGTCTCTGCTCCTGTAACTAGATTTTCTGGATTTGCTACCTTATCCACTTAAATCTTAGTTCAGTTCCAAGTCTTTACTCTTTCTAGCCAGTTCTCTCTTGTCATTTTTTGTGAAGACTTTCTGGGAACCTTTCACAAAAGCCTACCTGGAATTGTATTTGCCTGACCATTGTGCACATTAGTATAAGTAATTGATGTTAAGAAAATGCCTGTTTTACAATCCCAACTCCCTTGACCCCAAGTCAACCCACTTTGAATTGTTTGAGAAGTTTCTTGACACCAGTAAGAATTTGCCTGGTTTTTACATTCTCTGCTCGACCTGTTTTGATCACAGTTCAAGGTCCAATCTGAAGTTGCTAATACCTGGAAAATGCTTCATTCTCATTCATGCTGGGAGAATAGTTGGGCCTTATTTTTAACTCTGATTCTTCCAGTTCTTTTTAGGCTTTCAGGAATGGGTGGTATATGACTTGGCCACAGCTAAGGTATGAGTCCAGTAGGGCTTATGGAGGGCTAGGGAATTCCCTTGTAAGTCAATGCCATTTTCATCTTAAGAACATTCCAATGTGTGCCATGAACCTTAGGATTATCTGGATTCTGCATTTTCCCCATGACCCTCTAGCCTGCTGCCCTTTTCTCTCACAGGCCATAGGGTTCTTCTGTCCCAATGACAGGGACCTTTTCTACCCCTGCAAAGAGCTACAGTGTCAGAGAAAAAAGCTTAGCAAAAACATATAGTCATGAGCACTAAAGACACCAGCAGAGAGAGAACTTAGCGCCTAGTCCATTAACCTAAAACTTCATCAGTTTATGATGCAGCATTTTTATGTGGTTTAATTCTGTAGTTAAATTTGCAACCCAATCCACTAGAATAGCAGAGATAAAGGGTGCCTCCACTCTGAAGATTCAGTCCACCTCTTATACTCCTGGCCAGGCACGGTGTCTGTGTAACAGAGGGCCTGCCCACCTGCCCACCCTTCCTTCTTCCTTTTATTCCTTCCTTCCTTTCTTTTTATTTATTTATTTATTTATTTATTTATTTATTTTTTAAAGCAAATTCAATAAGCTATGCCACAGGGCAAGTTTGCTGAACTGTGGCTGAGGAATCTCCAACCAGAACCATGAGGCAGAACAATTTGAAACTTTATTTGACATTGTTCTTGTATTCTGGAAAGACCTAAGATCCTTTACAGGGGCTAGGACTTAGCTGTCATTATCAAGACTTTGTAGCCCAGTATAGTTGTTAAAAGGCACTATGGAGGGCGCCTGGGTGGCTCACCGGGTTAAGCCTGTCTTCTGCTCAGGTCATGATCCCAGGGTCCTGGGATCAAGCCCCACGTCGGGTTCTCTGCTCTGCAGGGAGCCTGCTTACCCCTCTTTCTCTGCCTGTCTCTCTGCCTACTTGTGATCTCTGTCTGTCAAATAAATAAATAAATAAATAAAATCTTAAAAAAAAAAAAAAATGTCCCATGGAGAGCAAGTTTTATTGTGCTTGCCTTTCCAGCCCAGGTCTAAAAAGTTATCTGGTGCTGTTAGACCTTCAGTGGGTCAGAGATCTATGGCAACAGCCACTGCCAACTCCTTCCCAGCTGACCTAAAAATTTTTTCTCTGAATGTGATTCCAAACCTTTCTCTGCTTTGTAATCTCATTTTAATCTTTATTTTGGTCAGTATGTTCACTGTATTGCTCCTTTATCCCTTACCAGATGATCTGAATACCCTAAAGAATACAAAATCACAGTTAGATTATGTTGCTCATTCACATAGCCTCTCAGGATACCTTTTTGGATTGGAATCCTAGGTTCACATTCTGATTTTGCATTATTTTCACCCTCTTGCTCCCAGACTGGTATCTTGATAGAAAAGGTGGGCCAGTCATTCAAGTAATGGGCTTTCCAAGATGTTGGCAGGGTTACTAAAGTCCCTCCACAACAAGTTTGAATACAAATCCAGGCCTCCTACTTGTAGACGTTTTTTGATAGATTGTAACCTAAGAAGGGTCACCTTGTGCCTGAAAGAGAAAAATACCTCCGAATAGTCCTACTGTTTTATATCCTAAATTAGGGGAAAGGTTTACCAGCCAGTTTATAGCTATTCTCTAGCTCCAGAATACTAGCTCCCACACCCCCAGGAAACTTAAAGCATGAAACGGTGCTCTATATAATGATTGGCTGCTTACATAGTTCCCCACTGTCTGCTGGCCTAAGCCTCAGTATTGTCTGGTATGGTCATTAATGGCCATTTCCCAGCATTCTGAGAGTGGGTATTTTTCCCACTTACCTTTGTGGACACTTAATTCATTCTGTCTGCCTTAAGCCCTATTGCTCCTGTCATTCCTAAAGTGCTTTTGCTAACAGCAAGTGCTATAGCACTCATTCAGTAGTTCATTGCACTCGCTTAACCTACACTGTAAGTTTGGTGGGAACAGGGGCTTTTCTGCCTCACCATTTTATCTTCAAGATTTAAAACTGTGCCTCGCATTTGGTGGGCACTCACATATTTACTGAATAAGTAAATGTGGCCTTGTAAATAGGAGCTGTGCCCTATTTGCTCTTAGTCTAGCCTGCTCCCTGATTTATGACTCCTTATCTAACTAGGCCTGTACTGTCTCGTCTCTTCTACTCTACCTTCCCATGTTGCTTCTGGATAACATGATAGTTTTGCCCAGGCAAACATGATTTTTCTTTACATGCTGATTGCAAATGATTGAAGGTAGAATAATAATTGCTCTAGCCCCTCGTTTTACTGAAGGCCCACGGAGGTCAAATAATTTGGTCAGGATCATAGAGCAAATCTATATGCCTAATGATTGCTACCCTTGTCCTGACCCTTGGCAGATTTACATCTTTGGTTGGATGTGGCCAATAAACATTATCCAGAAGCTTCGTTAAATTCTTGGTCATGTCCAGGTTTCCTAAGCATCTGGAGCCAGCCTAATAACATTTCTTAGCTCTCGGAGGATAATCTTGTGTTCCCACCCCCACCACGACTTTGTTCTTGGAATAAAGAATTTTAGATTAGGGAATATCAAGCTGATTTTGAAGTACCAGCATTGTCATATGTAGAATGAGAGATGAGCAGAGCCTTGTGTCTGTTTAAGGAAGGGAAGGGATAAGAGGACTACAGCTTAAGGAGCTCCCCAGGTGATCTCCCCATACCTCCCAGTGAGGTATTTTCCAGGTGGGAGTAATGACTCACATTAACGTTGTCACTCATGTTGGGGACTACCTTGTGAGCACAGTTCTCTAACCAGGGCCGTATTACAAGCATGGCTAAGAATCAGGAGTCTGGAGTCAGATGCCTGAGTTCCTCTCTGCTTTGTGATCCCAGGCAAACTCTATCATCTAGAACCTTCAGTTTCCTAACAGGCTAATGAGAATAATTATAATAATGCCTGCAAGAGGGTTAAATCAGATCATGTAATATGCGTAGTAGCACAATGCTCAGCACATTGATGTACTTAACAAATGTTAGTTGTTTTTGTTAACATTTTGGTTTTGATTGTATTAGCTTTTTTTCTAATAGGTGGTTTTTCTATAGGACCACACAAATTAAGCTTAATTTCTTCCATATAATATTTATTTTGTATCTGTCTATTGCTTAATGAAGGAAAATTACATGCTATCTTATTTTTAAATTTTAAAAAAATTGTGACTATGGTGATTAAATGTAACAGGAGTTAGTGTTACAGTAAAGAGATGGCAAGGATTACTTTTCAAAATATTTAACTTAGTTTCCTTTTGCTTGGTAAGAAGGTAGCCACAAGGTGGCTCTGTCAGAAACCCACAGGTTGCATTTCATAAGGGGCTGAGTGTGAACCATAATTTTTCTAGAATCTCACTCTGGCAGGAACCTGCCTAGTGATAACTCAGTTACATCTTTTAGTTTTTCTCAATACTGTTTATGTAACACCTCTGCAATATTTATGCCATCTAGTTACTGTTTTAAGTATTTTTTAAAAATAAACATAATTTGCCCCTTCATGCCTGTCATTCAGTCTGGCAAGTTCTTAGTGGATAGTCCTTCCTTTCTGATGAGCTGTCTGCCACACCACAAAACGATTGTTCCAGAGGTAAAAACTCTTGCTAAAAACATTAAACTTTTAATGGATATTAACATACTTGCATTTACAAGAGTGAAATTTGTCCTCTTCGTGTTGTTATTTATGCAGCATTAACCTTTTTCTCCAGATCATTGAGACTGAAAATATGATGGACCGAATTGTGACTGGCTTGTCTGAGTCTAGTGTCAAGGTGCGGTTAGCTGCCGTCAGGTATGAGCTTTAAATGGTCTGAATAAAAACCCTTTGCCGTGTGTTTAACCTGTTTCCTTTCCGGACCTTCACCAAGTAAGCGCAGAATCCAAATGTTACTCAAAAGTATTCTTGGGTGAACTTCTGCAGTGTGTAACGTCATTTCACAGAGAAGCTAGCCTGGAAAGCCCATGAAGTCCTGAAGTAGTTGAATTAACAATGTCTATAGATATACTTGACGTGCATATTAGTAACTAGTGAAATGCCAAAGCAGTGTGTTTGAAAAGTAAAAGTTTTGGCTTCTTTTGAAGCTAATTTTGATTATTCTTTGTAGATGTTTGCACAGTTTATCTAGATCTGTGCAGCAGCTTCGAACCAGTTTCCAGGATCACGCTGTGTGGAAACCTTTAATGAAGGTAAGAAACCAGCAAGTAGCACCCATTCCCACAGAGCCTTTGTAGTGAGCCAAAGTAGCTGATAATACTCCCTGGTCTGGGAGTATGGCTATTTTTTTGTGTGAAAGATTTTGAATACTCACCTCCTCAGATCTGATGTTTTAAGCATCTTTAGATCTGTAGAACATGTTTCCAAGGTCAGCATCTCAAGTGTGACAGGGAAGCAGATGCCTAGTTTTCTTTTAACTAAATAAAACTTTAGTTACTCATCTGACCTCCCTGTGTGTTTGCTATTACACTTTAGACTTCTTCCAGAATCTTTGTAATTTTTACTTGTAAAAAGGAAAGGAATCAGTCATGGGAAGGTATAACCTGTTCTTAATCTTTTGGCAATCCCTGGATATTTTTTACCACAATGTTATCTCCTATTTCTCTTTCACCAAAATAATTTCTTTGGTCTTAGGTCTTTCCTTGAGGGCCAAAAACAACAACAAAAAAGTGGTTGAGGTCAAATAAATCTGAATCAAGACTTAGATGAGGCATTAGGTTGCTGCTTATGTTATTCCCTGATATATTACAGAACTGTGGGTCAAGTTGGTCTCTGGTCCATCTTCTTTCTTAATTTCTTATTTTCTTCCTTCCTTTCTTTCTTTCTTTTTCAATGATCATATACGTTGCATTTAATCAGCAGAATTTTTTAAGGTTTTGGTTTTGGTTTTTGGTCTTTATTACCTACTGTGAAAATCTCTTAGGCACAGTGAGGCTACTAGAATATTTTTACTCCAGAGCTCTTGCCCTCATCTTAAAGCTTCGGGTTACAGTAGGGGCATCATTGTGGTAGAAAATAGCCAGGGGAGGCTTCAGGCAGGAAAAATATGAAGTGGACTTTGAAGGAAAAAGGAAGGCAGGAAGATTTTCCAGAGAGAGGAATAGCATGAGTGAAATACTACACATGGTCCGTAAAGGAAGCATAAGGATGTCTTCGTGACCGTAGTAGAAAGGGTGTTGGGGGTATGATCACCAGGTGGAAAGAGCTGGACCAGTGCTCTCTTCAGGAAAGCTATTTTGCTATGGGCATTCTTTCTTATTTTAGATTATAACTTTTGCATAACAATTTAATCTTGATTTATGGATTCTGTCCGCTCAAAATTTTTTTTAAGGCTCTTCTATTTCCCAAAATAACTTCCAAATATTTTCTCTGGAGCTATTTTCTCTAATTGCTCAGCACACTATCCCTTTATCGTATGACTCAGAAATGGGGCAACATACTGTTTCTAGCTAGTTCTACCTGGACTAAGGTTTGGTGGGCAATCTAGAAGGATTTTGTATACTTGGGTACCTGTGAATATAGTTACTATCAAACTACTACCTTGTTGTACAAAGTATAATACTAAAAGCTTGAGCTTGGAAGTAAGTCAGTAATTTATCTAGATACTTTTAGGTTTTTCGTAGTTCAAGGCTATTTGCATGTCTATTGATTTTTTTCCCCCTTTTTGCTTTGCCATGTTTTCAGCTGTTGGTTAGCAAACTACAGAAGAGTAGGCATTACATTTTAATTAAAAATTTTATTTGTGATTTTTTTGGTCCTTATTTTGTTGAAATTCTATTTGATCAGTATTAGATGTCAGCTTGTGAATTTCAATGTCCTCTTATATTGCACTGAGTAAATGCTTTTAAAATTTCGATAGCTATTCTGTTTTAGTTTATCATTGTTATCTCATTGGAAAATAAAAGTTGATAGGGGCGCCTGGGTGGCTCAGTGGGTTAAGCCACTGCCTTCGGCTCAGATCATGATCTCAGAGTCCTGGGATCGAGCCCCGCATTGGGCTCTCTGCTCGCGGGGAGCCTGCTTCCTCCTCTCTCTGCCTGCCTCTCTGCCTACTTGTCATCTCTCTCTGTCAAATAAATAAATAAAATCTTAAAAAAAAAAAGTTGATAAAAGCACATTAGTCTCCATATAGCAAAAATAGTAGTATTTTTAAAGTGAATTGCATTGGTAAGCACTCACTTATTTCAAGCAATGATTCTAAGTAGTATAGTTTTAGAAAATGATTATTTTTCTTAATTCACAAATGTTCATTGAGCACCCCTTTTGTGCAGTGCCATTCAGTTGATATGGGCCAGGATAAATTAGACCATAGATTAGTCCTTCAGGAAGCTTAAATTTGTAAATAGAAAAGGAGATTGGCATGGCTGCACAAGGAATTTGAATAGTAGGTAGTAATAAGGGTCCCAGGAGAAGACTTCTGACTGGAAGGGCTTCAAGAAGGCTTCTGGAGTGGGGATGGCCTTAAAGAATAGGTAGGGTGAGTACCCGAGGGATAAAGGAAGGGCATGGCAAAGGAAGGGAAGGGTTGTATGATCTCAGAAGGGGTTGTGACAAACACCCATCAGGATCCATAAACTAAACTCATAGTATATGAGTTTCGATTTTCATCGACTAGCTGACAGTTCACAGGAGAGTTTAAAATGCAGTATCTTAAGATAACTATTATCTATTTTATAATTATTGCTTATTAACTTGGGAACTTTGGACTTGATTTAGCTGAAGAAAGCAGGTAATATATTTAACTCTCTGAAGTTTTTGGTGATGATCCATTTCCAGTTTGCGTAACAGAGAGTTTCTAAGATTCCTTTTGGGATCATGAGTCTGATCCTGATCTGATCCCAAATACAGAAGATTTAGTTAAAGTGGATATTACATAAAAGTGGTGGTGGTTATGAGCCTTCACTCTTGGAATCTAGAAACAACAGGTTCTGATAACAGCTAATGGTGACTAACATTTGTCATTGTGCTATGCTGTCTTCTGAGTTGAGTGAGAGTCCATGGCAGTTAGTTTGCTTTGTATCTACGTGCCTGATGATAACAATTACAACAATGAATTACCTTTGTAAAAACTCTATTTTTATAGCCATTACTATGTGCCAGTTACTATTCTAAAATCTTTTTATATGTTAATTCTCACGGTAATACCATCGTCCCCATTTTATAGCCAAGGAATTCATATACTTATTTAGTGTTTGAGCTGAAATTTGCATTCAGGCGGTCTGTGTTCTTCACCCGCATGTCATGTTGTTTCCCTTAATATTCACTATATCACATTTAATCTTAAAAACTCCTGTCAAGGAAGTGTTGTTTTCTTCAATTCAAAGACTCAGAGAGGTTAAGAAATAAGCTCAAGTTCACACATCTACTAAGTGAAAAGAAGGGTTGGAACCAGGACTGAGATTCCAGTCCTGAAAACCAGTCCCCACCTTGCCCTAGCTGTATAGTAGCTTGATTCACCCCTGCTTTTGGTCAAACAAGCCCTTCTAGAGACATACAAATCAGAATGTTTCAGGCTCTGGGGCAATTTGTGGTTTCATAAGTGGCCTGATACAATGGGGTAAATTTAACTAACTTGTCCTAAAGCAGTCCCGTGCTGTTCACACTTTTCATACAGAGCACCCCCTCGCTGACTTATGTGTTTATCTCTTTCTGTGCAGCACCTCCCATCCTGGCAGTGGGGCTGTAGCTTCTCCAGCAAGATAGTGTGAGGGCCTTAGTCATAATTAGAGCACCAGGTAAAGTTTGACATGATTACAAGTGGATCTTTCCTAACTATCCAATATGAAAAGCCAAGTTGAAAGATAAATTGTTTTTGGTTCTCATTTGTTCTTATGATCTCGCTTCCATCATTCCAAACCATTAATAGCATCCCTTTTTTAAACTCCATAGGTCTTACAAAATGCACCAGATGAAATCCTAGTAGTAGCATCTTCCATGCTATGTAATCTTCTTCTTGAATTTTCTCCAAGCAAAGAGGTTAGTATCGATTTTCTCTTCCTAGACTTGGCCCAGTCTACTTAGAGTTTAATCATATAATTTTCACAGTAGTTGACTTTGAAATTTCAGGATTGACATGTAAAAACTACTGTTGGAGTAAAATACTACATCTGCCTGGATGACTTAGTCAGTTAAGCATCTGACTCTTGGTTTTGTCTCAGATCATGATCTCAGGGTCGTGGGATCCAGCTCCGTGTGGGTCTCTGTACTCAGCAGGGAGTCTGCATAAGAGTCTCTCCCTCTGCCTCTGCTTCTCCCCTGCCTCCATTCATTCTCTCTCTCAAATAAATAAATAAATCTTTAAAAAAAAAAACAAAACTACTTCTGAATTATATTGTGGTGTGTGTGCAAATAAAATCATTTTAAAATGGTTTAATTTCCAATTCTCCCATTTCTGCCTGGCATGTGAAACTTATTTAAAAGATACTATAGCTTACACTTAATCTAAACTGCCTACAACTACAAATGTAATTACAAAAGTAGTAGATTATTTTCAAACTATATATATTAAGAATAAATTAAGGGTCAGTTTTGTAAATCAGGATTATAAATCATTTCAGGGTGATGACTGGTGGAAAATAGTCTTTATACCCTTTTTTCTTTTTAAGGGAGAGGGAGAGAAAGAGGATGAGTGGAGGGGCAGACAGGGAAGGAGAGAGAGAAAATCTTAAGCAGGCTCCACGCTGATCTCAGGGCTCAGTCTCACAACCCTGATATCGTGACCTGAACCAGAATCAAGAATCAAATGCTTAACTAACTGTGCCACCCAGGTGCCCCAGGAAAATAATCTTTTTAATGTTGAATGTTAGATTGTTATTTGGGGAGGGATTACATATGGGGATGTTCTTTCCCTTCTATACATTTTATAAATGTATTTGAGCATGTATTGTTTTTATACTAGGGAAAACTACAATAAGCTTTAATAAAGGAGGGAGGGAACCTTACAGAGTTAGTTTCATCATGTTAAAATATCTCTGGTCTGCCCAGTTGTGAGCTGAGGTTTAGACACTGTCCTTTATTTAGTAGTTCCATTTTTGTTGAATTTCCTTTCATCACTATAACACCTGTAGTCTTCTGGCTGGTAGTTAGAACGGCATTTGGTAGCAAGGTGGAGATTCAGAGACAGTTACTCAACAAGCAGAAATCTTGGAATTGGAACAAAAGGAGAGAAACTGATAGTTACTCTGAAGGAAGAGAAAGTCTAGACAGGATGCCAGAGTTTCCATCTGTTTTCCTCTGCTCTGGTGGTTGAGGTCCTTGCATGGTAATGAACTGGTTGCAGTCAGTACTATACCATTAATCACTCTGAACAGCATTCATATTGCCTCAGAGCCACTTTCTGCATATTTAGATAAGGTCTGGTTAGAAGTAAGGTAGATGGGCTCAGGTATAGGGTCAGTAATATGATTGATTTTTTTTTTTATGTTAAAAATAAACTGGATCCTGAACTGAGAGGAAGGAAATGCTATAAAAGCACTTATTAGGCCAGTTGACAAAATTGGGATATGGGCTATAGATTAATAAAAGTCTTGTTTTAATGTTAACATCTCTGAATTTGATAACTGCTGTGTGATTCCAAGAGAATATCCTTGTTCTTAGGAAATACCCATTGAAGTATTAAGGGTAAAGGGGCATGATGTATATGCTGTACTTTCAAGTGGTTCAGAAAAGATGAATAATGTGGATGTGGGCATGCAGAAGGAGAGAGGTAATGATAAATATGACAAAATATTTAAAAATTTTGAATTGAGGAAAAGACTGTGTGGTAGAAGCACCTTATTCTTGCTACTTCATAAGTTTGAACTTACTTCAAAATTAAAAAAAAAAAGAGAGAGAGGTGGGGAAATGGGCAAAATGGATGAAAAGGAGAGGGAGATACAGGCTTCCAGTTACGGAATGAGTAGGTTTTGGGAATAACAGGGATTATAATAGCACTGTATGGTGATATATGGTAGCTACACTTGTGGTGAGCACACCATAGTGTATAAACCTGTCAAATCATTATGTTGTACACCTGAAACTAAAGTAACATCGTGTGTGAACTATATTCAAAAAAGAAAATTTTAAAAAGAAACAAAACCACTTTGTACAAGTGGAGAAATGTGTATCCTTCAAAATAGCATCTTCAAAGTCACTGCCCTTTTCCTCCCTACGTAAGTCTGAATTGCTTAACACAATTCTAGAGTCCACTTGAAAAGAGGGCCTTTTAAGCATTCATTGGTGACAGTAGATCAGTCCTCAAAGGTGTTAATTTTTTAGAAATTTTCAAACCCTGTTTTCAGCCAAGGATCATAAATAAAATGAGTGGTTAGGCTAAAGGTATTTTAGGTGGAGAATGTAATAGGACCATAAAAGTATACAACTGTTTTGCTTGTACAATTGAGAGATGGTCCTGAAAGTAGTTCTAAAAAATGGATTCTTCAGCACATTTGGAATAATATTGACAGTCTGGAAAAGAAGATAGTTCCGTTATGTAAGTTCCATGTAATCCAGCCATGTTGTCAGTCCCAGCTTGTAAAGAACACATGGGATACACCCGTACACCACACAGGAAGTGAGTGTCTCAAAGGACAGTGAGAAGGAGAGTGTAGAATTAGATAGTGGAATCATAAGGCATGTGCAGAATGTACAGAATTAGGACAGCTCCTGAGTCAGAGCTACAGAAAAAAAGAGAAATGACTGGGACTATTTTGGGTTGTGAATTTGTGAAAGACCTAATTGTTTTTGTCCTTTTTGTGGTAATTTTTATGTTCACCTCACTTCCTGCTTTGCAGAAGTTGCCTGGAATTGCATTAGAGTAGGAAGGAAATCATAAGCAGAGTGCCAGGGTATAATCACATTTAGTCACAAACTTGACTTTAAAATTGTGCTTTTTTTTCCTTTCCAATCACAGCCAATTTTAGAATCTGGAGCTGTAGAACTACTTTGTGGATTAACCCAAAGTGAAAATCCTGCATTGCGAGTGAATGGTATTTGGGCTTTAATGGTATGTTTTACTCTCTTATATAACTCATCACTTGTGAAGAGAATGGGGCTGTTATCAAAGTTAAAACTAAAGAATGTATTGTTTGAAATGTCTGAAATTTGCTTTTTAATAAATGTTGCTATTTTGGCCCAGTTCTCTAATGACCTTGGACCTAGAACACTTAGTATTCAGCTTTTGGATTTGAATATTAGCATGTGGCCACTCTGCGCCACAGTTCTCCTGTTTATTATTATTATTATTATTATTATTTTAATGTTTATTTATTTATTTGACAGACAGAGATCACAAGTAGGCAGAGAGGCAGGCAGAGAGAGAGGAGGAAGCAGGCTCCCTGCTGAGCAAAGAGCCCCATGTGGGGCTCGATCCCAGGACCCTGAGATCATGACCCGAGCTGAAGGCAGAGGCTTTAGCCCACTGAGCCACCCAGGTGCCCCTCTCCTGTTTATTATTAAGAAAAGCAGACACCGGGAATGCTTCGGTGGCTCAGTGGGTTAAAGCCTCGGTCTTTGGCTCAGGTCATGATCCCAGGGTCCTGGGATCGAGTTCTGCATTGGGCTCGTTGCTCAGCTGGGAGCCTGCTTCTGTCTGCCTCTGCCTGCCACTCTGCCTGCTTGTGTGCTCGCTCTCACACCCTCTCTCTCTGTCTCTCTCTGACAAATAAATAAATTTTTAAAATCTTTTAAAAAAAGAAAAAAGCAAACAGGTCTTAATATTGGACATCTAATTTAGGAAAAACAAATTTTCCTCATCAGAAGTATTGATAACCTGCCTAGAGTTACCTACTTGACAGAGCCTTTTCATTTCTCCTGTGCTCTTTATAATGATCTGAAATAAGCTAGAGAGTATTCATATTTTACAGATGAGTAAACTAAGCACAGAGTGATTAAATAACTTGCCCAGGGCAACAGAAGTGATGCATAATTGCTTAATAATTTCTTAACAATTTTGGGGTGCCTGGGTGGCTCAGTGGGTTAAAGCCTCTGCCTTCGGCTCAGGACATGATCCCAGGGTCCTGGGATCAAGCGCCGCACCAGGCTCTTTGCTCAGCAGGGAGTCTGCTTCCTCCCTTTCCTCCCTGCCTGCTTCTCTGCCTGATCTTCATCTCTCAAATAAATAAATAAAATCTTTAAAAAATAATAAAAATGTTTTAACAATTTCAAGTAAATACTTTATAATAATCTAAATTTATAAAACTGTATAACTATGAAGTCACACTGTATGACTTAAGATTTACTAAAAATATATTGAAATTAAAATTGACATGGGTTTATGGGACACCTGGGTGGCTCATTCAGTTAAGCTGCTGCCTTTGGCTCAGGTCATGATCCCAGGGTCCTGGAATCGAGTCCTGCATCAGGCTCCTTACTTGGCAGGGAGCCTGCTTCTCTCTCCGCCCCTGCCTGCCACTCTGCCTGCTTGTGTGTGCTCTCTCGCTCGCTCACTCTCTCTCTCTCTGACAAATAAATAAAATCTTTAAAATTGACATGGATTTCTTCAAATATAATTATAGTAGTTATAATTTAATTACTATGTACCAGACACTAAGGAATGTGTTTATCTTCAGTTGTTATTTCTGATTCTTATTTTAAGTTATATTGGTTTATATCCACCTCACAATTGGAAACCTGGGACTTGGAGGATAAATGAATCCTCCAAGGTGTCACAGCAAACAAATGATTACAGTGGATTCTGAACCTGTTCCAAACCCATATTCTTTTCCTTGTTCTGTGTATATCTGTTGTCTTTCCACACAAATTTGGGATAGAAATAATCATTTTCTAAATAGCAAATCCAGTAGTTTCAGTTCTTATTCTCCTAAACTTTGTATCAGCTTTTAGCACTTTTCTTTCTTAAAACTCCACTCCAGGACTTAATTTTTTTTTTCAGCCTCACTTTCTACCTATCCCCATTTTCAAACCCCTTCTCAGGGAATATTTCCCCAGTTTCAATTCCCAGTTTCCATTTCCCTTTATACTTCAGTTTGAAGGACTTCATCTTACTGTCATGATTTTAGCCCCACTTAATAGAAGTTACTTTGAGATGTACAGATCCGGACATAATTGTTCCTTATACCCCAGGTCTGTCACTTAAACGGCCTGTGAGATTTTATTTAAGGCCTCCCTGGGACATGTACAATTTTATTGTTGAAAACTGAACTTATTATCCCACTCCTCAAATCCATATTAACTATCTTATTCTCATTAGTCACCATATAACCAGCTGTTTTCTTCTCTGTCCACCAACTATAAAACCCTGGAGTCATTTTTGGCTTGGATCTCTCGACACCAGCCCAGTCAGTACTCATTTCTCTCTGCCATGCTGCTCACATCATTAGGTAACTTGATCTTTTGCATGGTTTAGCTCCTCAATTTGAAAAATAAGCCTGGGGGCACCTGGGTGCCTCAGTCTGTTAAGCATCCAACTCTTGATTTCAGCTCAGGTTGTGATCTCAGGGTTGTGAAATTGGCCCCACTTCAGGCTCAGCGAGGAGTCTGCTTGAGATTCTCTCTCCCACTCCCTCTGCCCCTCCCCCCACTCAAGCTTACATTCTCTCTCTCTCTCTCTCTCTCTCAAATAAATAAATAAATAATACCCCTTTTTTGGGTAAATAAATCTTTAAAGAAAAACAAATATATGGGAATAACCACATATTATAGTAACTTTCTCGTATACAAAAGACTTACCAAAAGTTGATTTATGAGTTATTTGGCATTTGCTGTGTTTTTATTTTCTTTAGATGTGTTATTATACCTTCAGGTTAAACTGGGGTAATCCATAATGTGTCCAGAAAGGAGAAAAAGGAGCAAGAAAAAAACCGAGCCATCTGGGGTTGCTAGTAGCTTGGATATACCTTCTACCCTTTGGGGAGCCTCCTTTATAATATAGACCTGCCATATCAACACCCAACATAGTATTGTGAATATAGTATGTGTTTCTGTGCCAGTAAACTTAACAAAACCCACTACTTATTTTCATCCATAATAAGGGAATTCTTTTTAGTCATTCTCAAAATGAGTGGCACAGTGTAATTAGTAGCAATTTTGTATTAAAGTACACTGAAGACGGGGTGCTTAGGTGGCTTCTTGGGAAAAGCATTTTGACTCTTGATCTCAGGGTTGTGAGTTCAAGCCCCACATTGTAGAGCCTACTTTAAAAAAAAAATGGTGCACAGAAGGCAACTTGATAACCAGAAACATTTCTGAAAAGTAACCAAGTTCATAGAGGTGAGAGATCAGTGGTTGCCAGAAGTAGGAGATAAGTGGGGTGGGAGAAATGAGTGAACTGTTTTTTCATTTCAGTTTTGTGTTTTGGGTTTGCTTTTGGGCAGAGGGGGTTTGGTTGGGTTGTTTTTTTTTTTCAGTTTAAATAAAATAATTTTTAAAAAAGAAACCATAGATTCTATATTTATTAGACAAATCTTAGGACACTCAAATGCCCATATCAGGAAGTGGTCATATTCCTTATACAGGAGTATATATAGGAGATAGTTATCTTTCTCCTGACAGACAGAATTGTAAGTAATTAACAAGAATCAAAAAAATAGTATGACTTAAATTATCTGCAGCTTCTTTTTATACTTTGAAAATTTTCAGTTATTATCAAAATATAATTTAATAAAGCAAATTAAACATGATTTTTGAAACTTCTTTAATCCTTTCAGAATATGGCATTTCAGGCTGAACAAAAAATAAAAGCCGATATTTTACGAAGCTTGAGTACTGAACAGCTATTCCGGTTATTATCAGATTCAGATTTGAATGTGCTGATGAAGACATTGGGACTTCTTAGAAATCTCCTCTCTACTCGGCCTGTAAGTAAAAGTTTCCACATTAGCTGCCCTGTGTATGCAGTACAAAATACTGTTCTCCTGCACTTCTCCCATCAATATCTGCCCAGAAGTGTGATTCAAATACTGTCCCTGGGGCACCTGGGTGGCTCAGTGGGTTAAGCTGCTGCCTTCGGCTCAGGTCATGATCTCAGGGTCCTGGGATCGAGTCCCGCATCGGGCTCTCTGCTCAGCAGGGAGCCTGCTTCCCTCTCTCTCTCTCTCTGCCTGCCGCTCTGCCTACTTGTGATCTCTGTCTGTCAAATAAATAAATAAAATCTTTAAAAAAAAAAAAACAAATACTGTCCCTTACCAAAAAGAAGTCAATATCTAGACCTGTCACCTTCATAGGTGATCTGGGAACTGCTTTACCATACAGCCACCTGACCCTCCACTCTTGCACTGCCTGTTCTGTCTCCCTCTCCTTACTCCATAGCGGATATGAGCCTGCCTTGATTTCTTACTTCGTTCTTACTTGGTTTGCTGGCCAGAATGTGTTTTCTCATATGTCTAAGTCACTCATCCCTGGGGCCTCTGCTTCTTTCCCTTTAGAGAATCCTTTTCAGTGTTATTCCATAGACCAATCCCCATGCTGCCAACATTTAGTAGATTGACTCTGAAGATGTCAGTGTGGAAGCAGTGGTTATATATCAAAGCAGGAGAGGCTGAGTCTGTTTTTGGGGTCCCTCTTGTAGTTCCTTGAGCCTGCCTGAAGTCCGTGGCCTTCAGGTAGATGAAGAAACATGGGTGGTTCCTTTGTGCTTCACTTGTTTTCTGCGCCTTCTTCGTTCATTTGTACTGCAGGGTGCAAATGTAAATCTGTGCCCTATTTTCCATGTCTCTGGTTTTTTCCCCCTTCCCCCCTTTTTATTTATTTATTTTTAAAGATTTTATTTATTTATTTGACAGAGATCACAAGTTGGCAGAGAGGCAGCCAGAGAGAGAGAGAGGAGGAAGCAGGCTCCATGCTAAGCAGAGAGCCCGATGTGGGGCTTGATCCCAGCAATCTGGGACCATGACCTGAGCCGAAGGCAGAGGCTTTAACCCACTGAGCCACCCAGGCTCCCCTCCCATCCCTCTTTAGAGTTCCTTTTTCTTTAAAATCTTTGGGTTTGAGGATTCTGTATTGAAAATATAATTCTGTATTTTATCAGGCCAAGTCTGTTATTTTTAAACTTCAAGTCATAAATCTACACACACACACACACACACAGAAAGCAAAATTCAATGTTATGCTATAATAAACACTATTTTTTGGCATCTAGTTCTATATGCTGTGGTTTCTCTTTCAAGCAGTTGTGTATTACATTGTTTAACTTAGAAGCTTTCTTTTCCTTTCTGTGATCTTTTTCTTTGTTCCCCAGATAATAACTGTGGATTTCCCTTGTTTTTGCAGCATATAGATAAAATAATGAGTACTCATGGAAAGCAAATTATGCAAGCAGTCACGCTTATTCTGGAAGGGGAGCATAACATTGAGGTCAAAGAGCAGGTATGTGCTCCTTTTTTATTATTATTAATTATTTTTTTTTCCTGAGAAGTATCTTCTGAGTGTGAATACCAAAAAGGATCTTCATTAGGAGTCTCCTGAAATATTCAGATCTGTGAAAGACGGAGTGCTGAGATAAAGGTGCTATAGAGACAAGAAAGATTTGAGGAGAAAGATCCTCCACCACGCCCAAAACTATTCAAGAACTCTTGCTCCCGGAATAGAAGAAAATATTACCAGAGTCTATTGTTTCACCCTCCGTGTCATGCACTGTACAACACTGTCCCTGTCTCTATAGAGATACCATCTTTAATCATCCTAGACTGAGTCCACTCTCTTGGATTCATCATTTCCAGCTTTCTATATCCACCATGTTCTGAACTCCTTATTCCTATAACACCCTGATAAAGTAATCCCTTATGCTGGAGTTGTTTTTCATTTTTTTTACTCTAATGTTCTTTATTCCTATCCCATACTTCTACTTTTTCTTGTCTTTTAGTAGGGCAGGTTTGGGATAGGCATAAAAATACAGAGGCTATGCATTCATCCAGGGACAGTTTTAGAATTACTTTTCTATATTTTCTGGGATTTATTACAGCATTTTAAACATAGTATATGTTTTGTCATAAAAAGAAAGGTCGCCTACAAACTTAAATTTCTGATACAAGATCTGAGGCAATGCTAATGTTCAACTTTCTGACATAAATGTTAGCTATATAATGTGTTCACTTGAGAATTCATTGAGCTGTGTATTTATGTGTGTGGAGGAAACTTGCTCAAGGTCATCAGTGGGGAGTTGAACTTAGAGTCTAGCTGCAGACCCGTGCTCTGCTTTCTCTGTGTTCCTGAATTAGAGTAATTCTGCAGTCTTCAGAAGAAAAGTCCAGGAAGTAAGAATGGTAGGATATAAGAGCTGTAATTGAATTCGTGATCAAAAAAGGCAATAGATTTAACAAAGTGGTTTTAAGGTGAACATTTTAGGTGATTTCCCTTAAAATTCAATAATAAACAACCATGTTTTCTTTTGAACAAAAATTTAACACATTAAAACTATAATCTCAGGCATCCTTAATACTAGGTTGAACATATCCGTTATAGGAATACAACAATGAAGAAGATCCATTGCTCAAAATAAACTATTCTGCCTGGGGATGCCTAGGTGCCTTAGTCGGTTAAGTGTCTAATTCTTGACCTCAGGTCAGGTCTCAGTGTCAGGGTGGTGAGTATAAGCCCCACATCAGGCTCCACGCCCAACTGTTTTATTTAAACTATTTTACCTGAAGAGCATAAGAATGAATTTTGTCTATAAAATGGCTCACCTAGATAGAATTCCTCTGACTTGAAAAGTGAAGCAAGGCAAAAAGGTGAGGCAGGATTTGAAAGAAGGCAAAAAAGAAAGGCCAACAACAGTAATATGTTCTGACAGGACTCAAATTATACTCTTTCATGCAGATTTTGGTCATGGTCCAGAAGTAGGTGATGATGGGGAGGCTTAAACTGTCTGGTTGCTAGCTGGAAGTTTAATTCTTCCCAGACACTATGATAATTCAGCTTTTTTTTTTTCTTGAGGTATACTGACATACAATAAGCTACATATATTTAAAATATATACTGTGATATGTTGACATATGTATATACCATGAAATAATCACCACAATCAAAATAGTGAACGTATCTGTTACTGTCCTTATATTCGGAAAAAGACATGTCCATTGTTACCAGTCTTCTTCAGCAGCATAGTGGAGTTGCTACCAAGTGCAACAAGACAAAAAGAAATAAAAGGCATGTAAATTGGAAAAGAAGAAATAAAATTATTCCCAGACAACATGAATGCCTATGTACAAAATGCCATGGACTCATCAGAAAAAGCTAGAAGTAATCAAGGAATTAGCCAAGGCCACAAGATAGAAAAATCAATTGTATTTTTAATACATTAGCATGAACAAGTAGAATTTGGAATTTTAAAAACAGTACCACTTATGGTAGCTCAGAAAAAATGAAATACTTGTGTATAAATCTCATAAAGTATGTGCAAGATCTCCGTGCAGAAAACTGCAAAATACTGATAATGAAAAAAATCAAAGACCTAAATAAGTGGGGAGATACACCATATTAAAATGTCATTATTATCCTTTACATATGTTGTTGGATTCAATTTACTGAAATTTGGTAAGGAATGTTTCACATCTATATTCGTGAGAGACACTGATGTTTAGTTTTCTTGTGATGTCCTTGTTTGGTTTTGATATTGGTATTTGATTATGGAGATAATACTTGCCTTGGGACATGAGGTGAAGGCATTCCTCCTCAGTTTTCTCTAAGAATTTGTGAAGCATTGGTATTCTTTCTTAAATTTTGGTAGAACGTACAAGTGAAGCCATCTGGAACCTGGTGTTTCTTTTGTGGAAAAGTGTTTAGCTAAAACAAAATAAGTCAGTCGAGAAAGACAATCATCATATGATCTCACTGATATGAGGAATTTGTGAAACAAGACAGGATCGTAGGGGAAGGGAGGGAAAAATGAAACAAGATGAAACCAGAGCGGGAGACAAACCGCAAGAGGCTCTTAATCTCAGGAAACAAACTGACGGTTGCTGGAGGGGGTGGGGGTGGGGGTGGGAAGTATGGGGTGGCTGGATGATGGACTTTGGGGAGGGTATGTGCTATGATGAGAGCACTGTGAATTGTGGAAGACTGATGAATCACAGACTGGTACCCCTGAAACAAATAATACATTATATGTTAATTTAAAAAAAAAAGTAGAGAGGGAAAACCTAGAATGAACGGTAGACAAATGAGTTTTATTAAATGAAATTTTCAGTATAAAAAAGATGTTTAGCTAAAATTTGTTTCTTTTATAGAAATAAGGCTACTCAGATTATTTTTCTTCTTGTGTCCGCGTTGGAATTTTGTGTCTTTCAAGAATTTGTCCATTTCATCTTTTTCAAATTTATTAACATAAAATTGTTTACAATATTCTCATTATCTTTTTAAGGTTATAGCACTCTTTGCAATATCCCCTCTTTTGTTCTTTATATTGATAATTCCTTTTTCCCTCGTCAGTCCAGCTAGAGGTTTATCAGGTTTTGTTTTTTTGGGTTTTTTTTTAATCTTTTCAGAAAAGCAACTTTTGGTTTCATTGATTTCTCCCCCTATTTTCCATTTCTCTATTTCAGGAATTGGCAAACTGTTTCCACAAAGGGCAAGATAGATATTTTAAGTTTTGTAGGCCATTCAGGCTCTGTGGCAGGCAGCTACTTAACTGTGCTATGCCACAGCCTGAAAGCAGGTATAGACAATATGTAAGCAAGTAGGCATGGCCATCTTCCAGTAACGTTCTGTTTATTACACAGAGAGCGGGTTGGATTTGGTCCACAGGCCATAATTTGCCTCTCCCTACTCTTATCATTAATTTCTGGTTGTTCACCTGAGTGTGTAAGCATGGACATGTGTGTGTGTGTGTGTGTAGCTTTTTTCTCTGCTCCCCTAGCTTATATGTTAAATTGGCTTGGCCCAAGAACTAATTGATCTGTTTACCAATTTTGTAGTAAGGGTTGTGGGGCTTTAGAACTGTAGCTCATGCTGCCATACTGTTCAAACCTGAGGATGCATGGGTATATTCTAACATTCCAAGAAGGGGAATCACTTGCCTGTCTTGCTAAACAAGTCTATTGTCGGAAATATTTCATGAAATCCCCCTCATATTCTGTCTTAGTGGTTAAGAGAGGGATACCTCTTCCCTAGATGAGGCTAAAGATGTTTGTCACTCCTTCCCCTCCCAGAGGCAGCCTTTTTTTTTTTTTTTTTGGTTCAAACCTCAGGACTCATTTTCTGATCAGTGTATTAATCTAAGAAGAATAAGACCACACACTCTTTACATTTGAGGCCTTAGGCCATAGTAAGAAAACAATCTCATCAATTAGGTATAATCTACAAGCTTAATTAGTTTAAGTCTACCAAAAGAAAGGTTAAATTTGGAGAAAATTACTTGAATTTAGACCCCATTCCCACTTCCTACCAGTATCTTTGAGTGGTTCCTTACTGCGCTCCAGGTTTCAGTGTCACTTCCACCAAGAAGCCTTCCCTGATCTTTGCGGTATCAAACAAGTGCATGTCATGCTTTCTCAGTCCTGTTTTTCCTCTGTCACACCACAGTGAAATGTAATTGTGTGACCGCTTCAAGATTAGGTAGTGTGTCTTATTCCTGTCTGACCCTGATACCCTGCAGAGTACATGCACATTGTAGGTGCTCAGTAGATGTTTGCTCAATTACAAAGACTGACACTGGTTCAGTATTCTTTATACAGTCCTTTCACCTTTACGTTGCCCTCCTGCTAGTCTGGCTATGAGATTCCCAACAGCTGACAGGAAAGTCCCCCCAGTACCAATATAGTGATTATCTTCAAGTCACACTATCTTGCCAAATGTTATAGTCCCCCTCCAGTCTCATTAGGCCAAGCTTGACTAAGCTCCTTCACACATTTTCCTTACCTTTCTGTTCCTCTAATCAGGTTTTTAAAAAGTCATGAAATCCTAAATTTACATGGTTAGTGGACCAGGGTACAGGCCTTCACCCAGAAGGTCATGAGCTCAGGAGCAAGCAGCATTTGGAGGTAGAGGGAGAGAGTTTCAGCACCTATGATGCTTCCACCAAAAAGACTACACTTTTGAACAAACCTTGTTGGGTTAGTAACAAGAGCTTCTTTTAGAAATGAAATAATAACAATTCACGTTTTCCCTTTGATTGATGTACATAAGACATAGCTGCCTTTACCCAGTGATGCCCCAAAAGAAACTACTGAAATGTTTGGGTTCTCTTTTGTCTAAGGTAGACTTTTCTTGGCAGTAATGTCAGGAGATAAGAAATCAGAGCATTCAGAATAGAACCTGTGAGAATCCATGTGCTTCAGGTAGAAATTGCCCAAGTTCTTGAGAGAGCTTGCATCTGGAGACTTCAGAGCTTTCCTGATCACCGGCCCTTTGTTCTTTTCCAGACACTGTGCATCTTAGCCAACATAGCAGATGGAACAACAGCAAAAGAACTTATTATGACCAATGATGACATCCTGCAGAAAATCAAGTATTACATGGTAGGCCTTTGTCCCTTTCACTGCTCTGTGGTAGCTGCATTAAAAGGCTCAAAACAAATTGTGCAGAGATTTAAAAAAAAGAATAGACTACTCTGTAGCAGATCCAAGGAACTCTCTTTCATCCCGAGGAAAAAGAAACAGACATGAAGGCCTTGAAGCTTGTGCCATTTGGGCAGTATTACCACCCATTCATTGCCCCATTCCCTGCCTTCGTTGTTTCCTGATTGCCTCCTTCTTAATCGGTGAAGACTTGGGCTCTTGGTTTTCTTTCAGTGTATCCACATCCCTGTCTTCCCTCTCAAGGCTTCTATCTGATGTACATTACCTCTTAAACCCTCGGCACCTCTGGCACTTGTTCTTTGACTGGTTTGCTTGCACAAACACCTCAGCCACCTACTGCCACAGCCATCCCATGGATCTTGTCACCACCAGAAACTGCCCATTGCCAAACCTGGCAATCTTTTCATTCTGTCCGTGTCTCCTAGCAAAACCATAGCTGTGGGTGAGTCTGTCTTCTTTTTGCCTGCCTGTCAGCAACTGCAGAGAAAGGCATAGAACCAACCTGATTGGTTTCGTGTTAATTTCCTGTTTACAAACCCCCTGTGGGTACTCAGCACTGCTTACTACCCACTTGTGATTCTCCTGCAAGCTGACACCTCCCTTCTCTTTGAGAATGGGTTTTTACCTTCTCATTCTTTAAACCTTGAGTTTTCTCTCCCTCATCACTCTTAGTGGTGACCTCACCTTTTGTTTTGTTAAGAGAATAGAAGCCACAGTCCATCAGTTGGCTCCCTTTTGCACCTTGAATAACATCCATATCCCCCTTGTGATGACCTATGAACTATTGCATGACCTGGCTCATCAGTATCCTAGCTCCTCTCATTCTCCTTATCTTTGTTCATTACACTGACTCCTGTTCCTGGAAAAGGCCATGCATGTTTTTTCCTGTCTCAGGATCTTTGCACATGCTGGCTAATCTGCCTGGAACAATTTTCTCCTCTATCCTTCACAGCATGCCTTTTCATCTCTCAGATCTGAGCTCAACTGACAACTTCCTTGTGTGCTCTTATCTATGTGAGTTATTCATTGTTACTGCATTCTGTTCCCCTCGGAGCAGTAGCTCAATTATAGTGATACACATGTGTTTGTTTGTATGCCTGAGTGTAAGTTCCATGAGGGCAAAGCTTCATGTGTTTTGTGCACATTTTTGTATGTCACCTTGGACGATGCTTGGAATTTAGGATGTACTCAGTAAATATTTGTTGAATGAAAACTTCCTGCTTCAACAAGGAACTCTCTATCTTTCCAATACCAGATCCACGTAGCCTCCCTAATCTTTTCAAAGTTACTCTTGATTTCCCATATCCACTGAGATATACCTATTTCTGCTATGCTTTTCAGAGCCAGACTTCTTAAAAGTGTCTTTTGCACATGCTGTCTCCTTCCTCGCCTTTAAATTTTTTCTTACCCATTTCATCTGGCCTCCACTAACATCGGTCAACTGAAACTTCTCTGCTTAAGATCTCCAGTGACCTCCATGATGCCACATCCAAAGGACCATTTTCTCTCCTGATCTCACCTCACTTACAGCAACCTTCAACACAGCTGACCATTTCCTCCTCCTGGAAACATTCCTTTTTCTTGGCTTTCAGTACACCATCCCTCCCTGCTTAGCCCTAGCCCCTCTTCTTTTCTCTCCTACACAGCCTCCTGAGGTCTGTGATCTTTGTTGCACAATGGCATTTTCCAGGGAGTTTTCAAAGATGATAGCCTTGTCCCTTTCCTTTCAAGATTCTGTTTAATAGGTTTGGGTTATAGCCTGGACATCAGGGGTTTTAAAAGTTCCCCAGGCAGGTTGCATGGATGGCTTAGTCATTTAAGTGTCTGCCTTCAACTCAGGTCATGATCCCAGGGTCCTGGGGATTGGGCCCCTAATCAGGCTCCGTGCTTAGTGGGGAGCCTGCTTCTCCCTCTCCCTTTGCCCTTCTTCCCACTCATTCTCTCAATCTGTCTCTCTCTCCCCCTCAAATAAATAAAATCTTTAAAAATATTAAAGTTTCCCAGGCAGTTCTTATGTACAGCTAGAGTTGAGAACCACTGTTTTAGGAGAATCTCATCCACTCCTATGGCTTTTACTATCAACTCTATGCTTTTTTGGTTTCTGGGTTCTGGTCTTGTAGTCAGTTTTGATAAATAGAATAAGCATTACAGTATTTACACTTTCCATAGCATCGTCAATAGAAAGCACAACCACAGTAATGGTTACTGGCCTTCAAAAGCCATGACAATAAGCTTTCCTGATGGTACTTGCAGCTTTACAGATGCTGGTTCTTTTCCTAATGGGGGTAGAGGGTAGAGGAGCAAGGTAAGAGGGTCCCATGGAGGGTGTACTTCCAGACTTGTCTTCTGAACTCTGGACTCCTATATCCTCCTGCCTACTTTACATCTCCATGCACCTGTCTCATGCTTCCTGAAGTTGATGTTTAAAAATGAATTCTTAAATATCTCCCCTAAACCTAAATTTCTTCTCTCCTATTCTTTCTTGTCTTAATACAGTGCCTCTGCCATCTATCCTGTTGCTCAAACCTGGGAGTCAGTCTTGATTTCTTCAGCTTTTTCACCTCATTAATCTGATTTATCAGCGGGTCCTATCAGCCTTTCCTCAAAACCTCATCTTGATTCTTTTTGCTTCTTTCTATCACCACTGCCCTCACCCTGGACCAAGCCATGGCATCTTATGCCTGGTTGACCATAAAAGCCTCCTAGACCCCTTTGCACTGTTTTCCAATCCCTTCAGCCCAGGTGACCTTCTAAAACTGTAAATCACGTCTTCACTTCTCACTCCTTAAATCTTTTAGAAGCTCCCTGTCAACTCAGAGCGAAATCTAAGTCCTTTCCCTAGGGCCCACAAGGGCCCACAATTTAGCCACATCTACTTCCTTGAACTAATGTTGCTGCACTTTGTCTTCTTAGTATGCAGGAGCTCTACAGCTCCTTCTTACCTCAGACCCTTTCAGGAACTTTTCCTTCTTCTCAGTGCCCCTAGGGCCCTGCTCTTTGCACAGTTGGCACCTTCCTGTCCTTTAAGTGTCTGCTTAAATGTTGCCTCCTTCAAAAAGATCTCCAGTTTTCTCCACAGAATTTGTTTCCTTAAAAAAATATGTATTGAATGAACTTAACATTGTAAGCACTTATTTTTTTTTCCTCTGTATAAGTTCATTTATTCAACAAATTGCCCCCATTCATGACCTGAGGCTGAAAGCAATGATAAATTTTGTTCCATCTTGTCTTTGTGGAGCCTGAACTGGGCATGTCTTTAAAAGTCTTGGCAGGTAAAAGGAAAAGAGAATCACCAGCCATAGAATTCTAGTGAAGAAAGCCATGTCGTCTACTTTTTGTCTCTGCATAGTTGAAATATAGGCCTACTTGGCAAAATAAGTACATCTCATCCTTCAAGAAACTGTTGAACATACTATACCACTGATAATTCCCTAGAACATACTATACCACTGATAATTCCCTAGATATGCATATTATTTAAAAGTACTGGAGAGTTTTTTTAATTGACCAATAGGAAAACCATTTATAGAGATTGTTTTACCATTGGATCCTCTGTTGTGTAGGAAAAAGCACTCCCTATAGCTAAATGATCCAACTTAAGGAAAGTGGTTGTACTTTTAGTATATAAAGAAAAGTAAGAATTGTGTTTCAGAGGAATAGGAGGCCCTTTAGCAATAGTAGAAACATTAGATGAATCAAGTAAAGACTCAGGTTTTGGGGGACAAGGCCCCCCAGATAAGGGTAATTTGAATCATAATCAATAATCAATGGCCAAAAACCAAAGCCGCATTCATCTAATTTATTGGCGCCTGGTGACCTGAAAGTTTCCTGATGTAGATCAAGCATAGCCTAAGTGTAAAGCATAGACCCGTCTGATGCCAGTTTGTGTGAATGGATAGAGTGATGTTTGCAAACTGCAGTTGTAGCCCTAGAGGTGTCTTGTTTGGCCTGTCAGAGGGTTTCTAAAATTTGAATGTGAATGTCTTTTGGCAAGTCTTCACTCCCCAGTTTACCAAATTTCCACCACTCTCTTGTCTTTAGCATAACCCATTTACCCATTAGTGATGAGTTTGTGCCCCTCAAGACATTTGAGTTTGAGGGCCTTGCTTCACACTTTTAATCTATTAGAATTGTCTATGGTATGTTACCAAAAAAATTCCTCAAATCAGATTGCCTCCATATTTTTTTCTTTTTCTGCATCAATTAGGGTCATTCACATGTGAAACTTCAGCTTGCCGCTATGTTTTGTATATCAAACCTCATATGGAATGAAGAGGAAGGTAAGAGATTGGTGAGATCTGTTTTGTGGAAAATTATGGGAGGGAAGGTAGCAGATGCCCCTGAGATCCTAGGTGCAGGCATCACTCAGTGGGTCCTGAACATCCAACTAAGTCACCTTGGTATAAGAATCCATATAGGGACTAGCCAGAGTTGGCTCAACAGTTAACACTGAGCCCCATCTTGAAGTCAACACTGCAGGAGATTACAGAGGATGGGGATAAAGGAGACCCTAGAGAAACAAGTGGCAGTCTGTGCCCTTGAGAGAGCTAGGGAGGAGGTTGGGGGATGAACTCGAAGAAGATGAGAGGTGGTAGTGGTTGGGCAGATTCATCTTTCATTGTGTGCAGAGGGGCACATGTAAGGATTACAGGCACATAAGCTTAATGGAGGAGAGGGTGTCTTGGTGAGAAATGAGAAATACACTGTGACTAGGGAAGCAGTCAGTCTATAAGGCGGTTTCTATGGATCAGAGGTTCTCCACCTTGACTGCATATTAGTGTCACCTGAGGAATTTTGCACCAGACCAGTTTAATCAGAATTTCTGGGGGGAGAGGGGGCGGGTTACAGGCACAAGTTTGTTTTTGTTTTTGTTTTAATTCTCCAGCTGATTCCGATGTAGCAAATAGATGTGGAATAGTGGTGGTTCTCAGTGCTGGGCTGACTGCATAAGAATCACCTAGGGAACTTTTTAAAATGCAGATTTCTGGTTTTTACACCTAGAGATTCTGATTCACTGGGTCTAGAGATAAGTGCATGAGTGAGTCACTGCAGGTTCTTCACAGAAAGGAAAGACTCCAGGAGGATTACTCTACCCAGCAGCTGTGTCTAGAACAAAGGAAGGAGGAGAAATTGGATTCAATATGTAGGCCTAGAGACTAAGTATCATCCAGGTGCCAGGGAAACAGAGCCACCCCCAAGGAGGTCCTAGTCTAGTTGGAAGATAGAACAGTATGAAGTTGGAACTGCCACGTGCTAACCAGGAGGCATTAGGAAGTGCTGGGAGGTCAGAGGACAGTGGAAGAGAACAGAAGGGGGAAAACAAGACCTGTCTGGAGTAGAAAGAGCTTGGGTTGATATGCCCAGACAGATGAAATGAAGATGGGCCGATGGCAGTGGGCCTTGTGCCAGGCTAAGGAATCTGACCTTGACCTATAGTCCATGGAGAAATTAATCTATCAGCAGAATCCAGGATGGACTGCAGGAAGGAGAGTCAAGGAGCAGAGAGACCAGTTAGAATGTTGTTAGAGGATCTAAGCATGAGACAGTCCAGCTTCACTGGGGACTAGGGGTTTAGAAGGGTGGGGAGTAAAGGACCCTGGCAATGCTCTAGATTGTTGATTGCACATCAAGGAGACCAACTACCTGGGTCATGTTCCCAGTAACCTGTTAGCGTTAATCTCTTAGGTTCACAAGAACGCCAGGATAAATTACGAGACATGGGCATCGTAGATATTCTACACAAACTGAGTCAGTCACCAGATTCAAACCTTTGTGACAAGTAAGTATCAAAGTAAAAGGGCCTTGTATGTTGGATTCTTTTATGAAAGGGTTTAGCTTGCTTAGTAATTTACACTGCCAAACTTAAAATCTTATAGATGCCTTTTTTTTTTTTAAGATTTTATTTATTTATTTATTTGACAGAGAGAGAGAGAGAGAGCAAGAGAGGGAACACAGCAGTGGGAAAGGGAGAGGCAGAAGCAGGCATCCTGCTGAACAGGGAGTCCGATGTGGGACTCAATCCCAGGACCCCAGGTTCATGACCTGAGCCAAAGGCAGATGCTTAACTAACTGAGCCATCCAGGACTCAAAATCTTTTAGATTCTTGAATTCCCTTCTTAATCTTCTGTGAGCCAACTCTTGTCGCTTTTAAGTAAGAAATAAACTAATAATTTGCAAACTTTTAAAGGTTTTCATCTTATTGTGAGTTAACATGAGCCTGAGCCATCTTAGTGTATATCTGGAGAGAATCCAGGGATCATTCTCTTGATGTTAAAATAGAAAGGAAGGCAAATAATAAAAACATCCATTATCTCAAAATCTCACTGAGCGCCTGCCTTGTGTAAGTCTGGCCCAGCTGCTGAGAATATGACAGTGACCACTGAGGGGTTCCTGTCTTCACCATTTACTGGGAGAGACAAGAATCATAATCAGAGATCCCTCTAACCTCAAAGTAGCCAAAAATGTTCTTCCTATGTACCCTTCCTCCTACCACAGCTTCACTCTGCAGCTCACTTCCATGCTCCCTGACCATGTCCTCTAGGCATACCTGCCCCTTTGCAATGTCACATCTTCATGCATTTATACATTCTGTTCATCTGGTTTGCCATCCCAGTCCCCTCTCCTCTGAATTCCCCATTCATTCAGCATTTTTTTTTTTAATACTAACCTCCACCAGGGACTGTTTTAGGCATTGGAGATAAAATGATGAATAAAATTGTTAAAGTCATTGCCCTTGTGGAACTTACATTCTAGCACAGAAAGAAGATCGTAAACAAGTGAATATGTAATATGATAGCCAGTCATGAGACGTACTATGAAGAAAAATAGTAAGATGAAGGAATGAAGAGTAAGGAAGTTTCTTCTCAGATAGATTGGCCAGTAAAGGCCTCTCTGAGGATGTGACATTTGATCAAACATCTGGATGAAATGAGATAGTCTGCCAGGTAGATGTTCAGAAGACTAGTATTCTAGAAGACTAGTGAGTGCAAGTCTCTGAGGCAGGAATGAGAGTGGCATGTTCAGGAAGACCAGTGGAGCTGCTGAAAAATAAATGAGGGGTAGGGTGATAAGAAGTGTACTCCAGGAGGCAGTGGGGGGCAAGTGAAAAGCCTTGTCGGCCATAGTAGGAACTCTGGATTTTATTAAGAGTTTAATAGGAAGTCATTGGAGATTTTTGAGAAGAAGAGACCCTATCTGACTTGAATTTGTATAAAATCAGTCTGGAGACTCTATAGAGAATCACCTGGGCAGGACCAGAAGCAGGGAGAACAGTTCAAGGCTATTGTAGTCCTGTAGGTATGAGACGAGGGTGGTAGTGGTCAAATTCAGAATTCAGTCTGAAGATAGAGACAACAGGATTTGCTCAGGGATTCAGTGTGTAGGATATTAAAGAGAGGAAAGGAAAATGCCTGGAGTTTTAGCCTGAGCAACTGGATAGGTGTTACCATTTACTAAGATAATGAGAAGTGGGTTGGGATAGGGAAAATCGAGGGTTCCTGTTTGGACATGCCAAGTTTTGGATGCTGTTCGATATCCAAGGGACTTGTCAGGATAGTGGGGCTAAGGGTGTAAACTAGGAGAGTATATAAAACCATGCAGCTGGATGAAGTCACCTAAGGAAAGTAAGAGGAAAGAAGATAGGAGGGCTAAGGACTATGCTCTGGAGCCCTCAAACATTTAGGGGAAAGTGAAAGATCCAGTAAAGGAAAGGAAGGAACAACCAATGAAGCAGGCCTAGAGACCCAGGCACAGGAGTTGTCCTGAAAGCAAGGGAAGAGAATGCTTGGACAATGGCCATTTACCCTTCACAAATCTTATCCGGTTGTCACCTTCTCCAAAAGGTCTTGCCTGACCCATTCTCCACCCTAGGCTTTGTCAGGGGACCCCTTCTGCCAGGGACTCCTGTAGCACCCATAGGACATACCACACTGTGTCATGGCTGTCAGCTTCCTTGTCTGCCCCACTGAAGGGAAGAGGCGCTTGGTAATTGCTCCTCAGGTGAATGGCTGTGCCAGACTCTGGAGCACACAGAGCAGGCTGGGGCCCTGCCTCCCTGAAGCTTGCCATCCAGTGGGTTAAAGAAGACAAATCCCCTAAATAATTGCAGCCCAAGGCTGCTGCTCAGGTGAGTGTCCCATCAAAGGCAGATGAGAGCCAGGCACTTGCTGAAGGCTGGAACTGAGCTGTACTTTGAGGACTGGCCTCCATCTCCATAGCAGCAGTAGCAGCTGCAGACCTAAATGGTGGGCTCTGTCAGCCCATCTCTCCTGGCTAAGAGCCAGAGCACTCCCTGTGTTTCTTTTCTCATGTTCTTCCAGAAATGAAAATAGTTCTGCTTGAAATCTTTTCTAGGATGACCTGGAACATTAAAAGTGGCCTCATTAGCAGGACGTACAATAGGTTTCAGCCCTGGCCTACACTGGCTTAGATCTGTCTGGTGCTGTTTCCCCATATTTGTATGGCACATAAATTTTCAGCAGTTCTTAAACCGCATTAAAAGAATCAAGGTTTGAGCTACCCTACCTAGTCCATCTAAGGAAAGATGACCTTGCCTTAAGGACCATCTATCTGAAAGACTCCTTAGATATTAAGAGATAGCAAGAGAAAAATAAGTTCAGGCTCTCTGAGGTCTAATATAACAAATGTAGACATCCCCGGAGAAGGATTCAGGAGGAGTCTGAATTGGTAGTTCTCATTTTAGTCAAAACCCTCATGTGGACCTTCCCACAATGGCACGTGGAGGTCTGTTACCTAAAGAAGATATCTCAGGTTCCTTCTGTCCTTAAGGCTTAATTAAGGCTTTGTGATCTTTTGACTTTCAAACACTTACAGATGAGGTGCTATTGCCAACCAGCCCTTTCCACCCCAGGCTTCAAGGGCCTTGGGATTGTGAGGTGAGGTAGATGGTCTTTAAGGGGTAGCCTGTGGCATCCTTCATAAGCTTGTTTCTGTAGGAAAATGACCTTGTAGAATCCAACTCGCTTATAACTCAGAGACCATCTGTACAGGGCTTTCCATTTTGATGGATTAGACTATTTGCAGTTACTATATAGAGCCTTAGATAATTGCAAGAATATCTCTTAGTATCCACTTTTAAAACTGTAGGTCATATCCATTACTTGACCATAGAGACTGCACTTGCATCCAGCTTATTGCATGCCCAGTCTACCTTGGCTTACTTTCATCAGCTAATGGTAACTGAACATTTTACCCGTTTCTTTCCATAACCTACTGGGGGAGACCGTTGCTAAAACCTAACTTCCTAATTCCCACAATTGTAGCCTCTTGAGAAATGTTATTAAGCTCATAATTGGAGTAGTAAAGGAGGCCTCCTCAGTCCCAGGTCAAAGAAAGACACTTGTACAAGGATCAGGATGGGTGAGGCCACTGCCCATATCACATCTTCTCTCCAACTAGCTACCTTCTTCCCCAACCACCCTAACAACCCACATCCCCTGCTAGTCAGTGTCAGCAGGCATGATAAGAAGAACGAGATGAAACTATAACCTCCTTCCTCAATTTGAAGGCATTTGAACCATGAGACAGCTTTGGGTTGTGAGCTCTAGGCTCCCCATGCACTTTCTGATCAGCACCTGAATGGTGCTCCCTGGGTCAGTTTTCCTCTTAGCTTCCCAGAATCCGAAGTGTCATCCCCAGTGTCCTGCAGCACCAGCTAAAAACCTGCATGACAGTGGGAGAAAGTAAAGAATTCTGGATCCATCCTAGCCAAATGCCAGTTTTGAAGGGAAACTATAGAATGTCACTGCAGCAGGTGTAAGGACAAGAACAGCCCTTCCTAAAAGAACTTCAGGAAGAGGAATGTAGGCAGTGTGGGTTTGAGGTTGCCTGCTGACCACAGATCTTTGCCCCTTATGGTAGTCGCCCAGTTGTGCTCACTCCAATTCCCTTTGGGGATCTTTTTACACCTCCCCTCCCTTACCATCTTTGAGCCACAGGATTTTTGCCTTATTTATGCCTTGTTTATGAGATGATGGCTAACAGGAACTTTGTGATTTCAGGGCAAAGATGGCACTGCAGCAGTACCTGGCGTGATGGGAGCGCCCTGGGCACCTGCAAGCATCCCACATCCTTGTTAAAGGAAGTACAGGAACTAGCCTCATTTGATTCCTTCTATTTGCACAAGTCACCTTGGACTGCAGGGAGCTGTTTTGCAAAAGCAATTTGGTAGGCTTAGATCTCAAATTCATCTTGAGAACATTTTTTTGAGGTAGTAATTTCCTCAGAGGACTGTTGTGTTTTGTTTTGTTTTTTTCTGAGCTACCTGGACTCTTTATTAGAACAATCAATCATTTTCCTTTGGACCTACAATTTTTTGCCTATGCTGCAGCCACTTTGTGAGTGAGAATGAATGTGTCTCTGCACACACAGGTGTGTGTGCATGTGTATGCACGTGGGTCAGAATGAATGGATGTGTGTGTGTGTGAGGGATACCTCAAATTTTTCTTTTCTTATTTTGTGTGAAAATCTCTTTTCTACAGATTTTCCAGGGTTTAAGCATTGCTTGCTGTATAAAAAACTTTACTGAATTATATACAGTTTGAATGAAATGTTATTTTAAAAACAAAACAATTGTTAAGTGTTCCATAAAGGTTATGTTGAATTTTGGTCAGATGAATATTTGTAAGTAAAAAATATATGCATTTCTGAACCTCAACTTACATAGATTTTCTTTATAAAAAAAAAAAGAAAAATAAAGAAAAAAAGGTTGGCTATAGTTGGCCTGAGTAACAGGCATGATATATGGTGCTGTGCAAAATAGTAAGCTAGCATCTTACTGCCATCAATATCAGCAGGTACAGAGCCTCTTTTCAGCCTAATTCAATAAGCTCTCAGGCTTCCAAGTCAAATGGACAGGGTGGAGTGGAGTGAGGCAACAAATCATAGGATTTTTGAACCATCAAGGGGAAATAGAACTACTGATAGTGAAAGCCCAGCCCTGACTCTGGCCGGCTGCACTTGGCAGGAACTGGGCACCAGGATCCTCCCAATAGCCCTAAATCCTGTCACTGGTGTAACGGTATCTGGCAGGATTTAGAGCCAGTCATGGAAACTTATGCTCAAACTAAAGTAAGTCATCACTTCCTGGAAACAAAGTCCGATCACCTTGTGCTTCCTGAAACAGCATATCACTGTGAAACTAAAGAATGCTCTACAGACTTATCTGTAGAAAGAAGTGAAGAACAGGATAGTTTAGAAAGCTGGTTTTCTCTTAGCTATACTCAGCTAATTCTACTAGTCACTCAGGACTGCTATTCAGTGTGCTTTTTTAAGACAAGATCAAAATTTGAGTAAGACGTGGCTGAGATCTCCTGCATGAAGTCCAGAGCACTGAAGTTTGATCGAGGGAAAGGGACTCTCGCCAGAGCATGAAAGATGGCTTCTTGTACTGAGAGTGCTACTTCGCCCTTCGCGTGGCACCCAGCTCCAGCTTCTGGGGCGGCTTCAAAGTGAACTTCGCAGAGGTTGCTCTTGACTGTTTGAAAGAACAACCAGCCTTCCTTTCCCTTTGCTAAAAGAAGTTCAGAGGCATTGCGGCCCAGAATCAAGGTCTGTGGCCCAGAAGCTTGCCATGAGTGTGCACCACTGGCAGAGTCCCAAGCCTACCAGCCACTCCTGATGGGGTTGCTCACCCCGCAGTCACCCCATCACCAACCTGCACCTTCCTTGGAGGATTTAAATATGTTTGATTGCAAATGAATGTTTTTAAGTGTATTTAATGCAGTTTTTCCTGTTCTCAGCATGACCACCCAAGATTCAAACACAGAGATTTCAAAGTTCTTTTTTTCTCCCCAGAACATCACTAATTTAAAAGTCTGTCACAACAGGAACTTGGGTTTTGTGTGGACGTCAGTGCTAATGTGAGAACGCCAGTTTAAAGAGAATTAAATTTGTTGGGAATAAAGCCTTATATAGGCCCACTCATTGAAACTTCTAGTACTGAGAAAATATCCTTGGTTGGCATTTGTAATACACACACTATAGAGTTGGTATTTAAAAGTACCAGGTAAATATTAAGGAAACCAATAATGAATTGCTGAGACAATCTTGTACCCAGATAGCATTAGAAAGCTGAAAGCCCAATGAAATAAAATTTTCACACTTCAACTCTGTGGATAAATCTTGCCTGTGGCTATAAACAGATGGTCAAAGAAAAAGTGCTTTACTATAATTAACTTTTCTGATTTGAATGAAGGAAAAATGTATTTATTTAAACAAAGCTGTTTGCTGCTTTAGGCAGGTGCAGTGTTCAGTCAGCAAGGAAGTGGGAGGAATGGGGCGTGGTCTGTGTCTCCACCCGAGTCCTTCACTAAGCTTCTCGCTCTCTCTAATACTGCATTCTGTTTCTCCTTTTGTGCCCTGATTGTAACCCAAAATTTATGAACTAGAAAAGAATGTCCAATTTAATAAGTTGCATTTTTTTTTTCCTTAAGCACTTTATGCAGAACAATACATGTTCTTCTGGTAGTGTTTGGATAATGATTTTAACACATGCTAATAAAAGCCAAGAAAAAAATCATGGCAACTTCTAAAAAGGAGTCTGTTTTCCAAATGTCTAGAACATTAGGAAACATTGGAAGATAACGTGTCCTGGCTTTTTGGAACCTATGCTTCTTGGTGAATAGTAGGCCGGGAAGTGACTGCATTTCAGAATGGGTGCCGGTGCCCTGTGGTGGTTACAGCTGTGCTACAGGGGCCATCGGCAGCAGTCTGGGAACCCTCTTCTTGGCCTCCTGAAGTCTAGCGGACCTTTTACGAGTGGCCACTCCCAGCCACCAGGACCTCCCCAGTGTTGTGCCCACTGCCTCCATCTTCTCCTCAGCCCCTTACGAATGCCACGCTTCCACTGTCACCACCCGCTGGACTTAGGCCAAGAATTTGGTGGATGACCAGCGGCCCCGTACACAAGCAGCTATTCCTCTGCAAGGAAGCCCAGGTGCTCTTCACGACTGCACACTGCCTTCTTTTCCCCATCTCTAAAACGTAGAGAAGCACCTCTTACCTCTAGGCCTCCCTAGAAACAGAAAGCCAGAGACATCTACCCCAGAGCGTGGAGGATTGGGGAGAAAGTGAGTGGTGGTGAGGTGGTTGGCAGGGGAAGGAACTCCCTTGCCACAGGGCAAACAGGAAAGTGAGACCTGGGAAATGGGAGACTGACCCCAAGTTCTAATGGAGAGCTGAGAGGAGGAGGTCCCAACACCTTGCCACCTGGGATAGGGGCTGGTGCTACCCCAGTCCTGCTCCTTTGCACATTTCTCCTGATTGCTGGGCAGAGAGGCGTGTGTCCATTTCCAGCAGGAGAGTAGTTTTGGTGTACTGCCTGGCCTCTGGAAAAATTGGGAACCCCCACCTCAAGGGCCACATCATGGCCTACGTAGCCACCTTTCCTCCCTTTATGTAGCCCCTGGCTCCTGGTCTTGGCTCTGCTGTGTACGTGGCCCTCTTGCTGAGTGGGGAGCCAGAGCCAGTGTTAGAAAGGAACCACCCGGGGCTCCTGGATGTCTCAGTGGGTTAAAGCCTCTGCCTTCGGCTCAGGTCCTAGGATCAAGCTCCGCATTGGGCTCTCTGCTCAGCAGGGAGCCTGCTTCCCCCTCTAGCTCTCTGCCTGCCTCTCTGCCTACTTGTGATCTCTCTCTCTCTCTCTCTCTCTCTGTCAAATAAATAAATAAAATCTTCAAAAAAAAGAAAGGAACCACCCTCTATTTCATGCAGCGGGGCCTGCCGTCCATCCTATTAGGCATTCACACCCAGGAGCTGAGAGGCCTTAATGGCCAAAACAGCACCCACCTGCATACCCTGGTTTGCTCCCATTGTAGGAAGCCAGACCCAGGGTCTGTGCCAAGGAGTTCCACCCTGAGAGTGGGCTGACGTTTTAGCCACTCTCACGAGACTTCTCTCCTCCAACACCACTCCCTCCCCTGCACCTCTATTCCTTCTGCTTTGAACCTTACAGATTCTGAAAAGAAATGTTCTACCAAGTTATAGATGGAAAGGGGGTGTCCCCACATTCCCCTGCTATTGCCCCTCATGCCTTCCCCTCTGCCAGCCCCACTACTCCCAGCTACTTCCTGGGGAGACTCAAAGGCCATCACAGACAGCAACGTGCATCACCCCTACAGTCTCAGTTCCCCCACCTACTCTTCCTCTCACCCCATTGCTTTCAGAGGCTTTGGGCAAACCATTTCTCATCTCTTCAGTGATGGAAGATCCTTGGCTTCCCAACTTCTGGGGAGATCAGATGGCGGTTACCCCTAAGTAGCTCATTCAGAGCCATGTAACACCTGTGCATGTAGAAGACCAGATGCAGGGTTCTAATGTTTCTCCAAGGCTTTGAATCCCCCTCTTGAGCCCACTCACAAGGGAAGAGCACAGCCCCATGGTGAATTCAGTTTTCCTGACATCCTGTCATGGAGAGACCCTCTGAGTACATTGTTTCTCATGGAGGTCAGTACAGATGCTATGAACACAATGGGCATGTATTTTTGCATCTAAAAGTGACAAAAAGTCATGGGGAATGCAGCCACCCACCCAGCATCACAGGCCTTTCTCCCCACTTCACACAGCCTGTTTCATCCTTCTGTCCCCAGTGCCTGCATGGCATTGGCATAAAGAGTAATGCACCCATGAAGAGCAGTCTTCTGGGAGCTAACTGCGCATTTAAAGAACTTCAAGTCACAAGCGAAGTCTTCTGGAGAAAACCAGCAAGTGAAAGGAAGTCGCTAACATTTGCCTTGGGGAGTAGAACATCGCCTTTTCCTCAGAAAGGAAAGTGGATGCTTGGGCTTAGTGAATTTTCAAATAGACCAAAGAGCAAACCAGCAGGAGGGAATGGCTATCCATGTTAATACTCACAGAGGTAATAATAGTTACTTTTTATTGAGAACCTCATGAAATGTTCAACCTCAGGGGCACAGCCATGGAAGGATGGCTCAACCAGGTGATTTAGTGAAAGCCGGAGGCAACATGGCTCTACTGGGAGCTCTTGGACTTTAAAATTAGGTAGTAGCCAGAATCAGAAACCAAAGAAATGGGGAAAGGGAGCACCAAGAAAATCAGATGACTCCTGGTTCCAAATATAACTCCAAGCATTTCTTTTTTTTTTTATTTGAGAGAAAGAGAGAATGAGAGAGAGAGAGAGAGGTCAACAGGAGAAGCAGACTCCCTGTCAAGCAGGGAGCCCAATGTGGGACTCGATCGCAGGACTTCAGGATCATGACCTGAGCAGAAGGCAGATATTTAATCCTGAGCCACCCAGGAGCCCCTCCAAGCATTTCTTTATGAACATGGCCTGATGCATGGAAAGCTTCAGGTCGCCAACTGGGCAGCATTGCAGGACTGTCCCCATGACTGGGTAGGCAGCAGGAAGATTAAAGCCAATTTCTATCTGCTTCCATGTCCATATGCCTAGAAGTGTTATAGCCAATCTTTTTGCACTATTTTCAAGTTCACTCTAAACCTGTTTAGTCCAATGAGTAGATTTGTTATTGGGGAAACGCTATCCTATATAACTCAGTATCCTCTGAGATGACACCATACCATACCAGGGTACCAAAACAGATGTCCATTTATTTTATAAAATCCCAGAGGTAGCAAAAAACAACAACAACAAAAACCTGTATGTTTTACATACTGTTTAATAAGGCAAGAAAATATATACTATTTTTATTGTTCATAAGACATAACTAAACCAAAAAAGTATTGGGGCTGAAAAGAGTGAGTTCCAATTCTGGAGCTGCCCTATGGGCAACTGATTCAAGCGCACTGACAGCTCATATGGCCTTGCCCCTGGTCACATGCTCTGGAACAGCAGCCCAGCCTCTCAGTCTGTGTCCTCAGGGAAGCAACGTGCCTCAGTGGGGCCCACCGCTCCTTCAGCCCCGTGGCCTGTGGGATGACAGATGTTCTACAGGACTTCTGAAATGTAACCCTGTTCCTATACTCTGTCCCACTCACCATCCACAAGGCAGCAGGAAAAGGGGATCTAAATACATCACAGACAGTGAAGCAAGGGGTCAGGGTGGGAGGGACAGCAGAGAAAGGTCCTAATAGGTGTGTTCCAGACCAGGAATTAAAAATTAGGAGAATGAGGGGCACCTGGCTGGCTTAGCTGATGGAGCACGAGACTCGATCTTGGGGTTGTGAGTTCAAACCCCATGTTGGGTGTAGAGATTACTTAAAAATAAAACCATTTTTAAAAATCAGGAGAATGAGTAATATGTTGAGGACTTAAATGTGTCAGGCTCCAGGTTAAGAACTTCAGTATCCTTTGTCTCTTTCCATCTTCACAACAGCCCTGTGGGGAAGATCACTATTGTGGGGATATTATTATGGGGCTAATAATGGGTCTGTCATTATCTCCATTTCGCAGATGAGGAAACTGGGTCCCAGAAAGGTAAATAACTTTCCCGAGGCTATTCAGCTGATAACTAGCGGAGCCAGGATTCAAACCCAGGATGATCTTGTCTCCAGTGCCCTTGATCCCTGACACTTAGCAGAGAAAGCGATGGGTAAGTTGGAAGCAAACTGCTCCTGACGACTGAGAAGGCCTGACACATCAAATGAGCAGCACTTCAGTACCCTTACAAGGCTGCTTCAGAGTCATGCTCTCAGGAGGCTGGGCATTTATTCCTGGGATGTCTCTGGGCTCAGACCCCTGTGAAGTGTCCCCATAGCTCATTATCACCTGGGGCCCAAAAGTCAGGCTCATGATCTCCCAACACTCTCCTCTAGCTCCATTGAGTATTTCCCAGCCGGGCTACCCTCGTCTTTCCCCAGACTTGGCCCTGAGTTCTACCACTTGTTTCCGATGGCCCCCCAAAAAGGATGAAGATGTGTCATGACCCTGGACACATAAGGAAATACATCATGAGCACTCTCTTGAGGGCAGGTTCCTTGAGGAAAGCAGGCCCTCGTCACCAGAGTAAGATCTCCTCCCAGCCGGGGAATGGCCGAAGAACCACAGCACACACTCACATGTGTCAACCCGGGTCCCTATAAAGCCACACTTGCTGTGATCTCTCCACTGTACACCCCACCATCACACCCAGCTCGCCCCTTGGCTGGCAGCAGGCAGCCACGAGAATTAAATGAGGGCCAGCACAGGCCAGCTCCCATCCCCTCTTCCGATGCCCTCAGACCACCTATTCTCACTCAGCTGGATTCAGATCCTGAGGACACTGAACATACAAAACATTTAGGTAAGTGTATTGGTTAAAACCCGAACATTGGTGCACAAGTATGTTACCATTTCAGATCTACATCCAGCCTTCTCCCAGGAATGCCACCCTCATATCCTTTGCTTTTCCTAGGATATTCACCCCCTGGTCCCTCCCACCTCACCTCAGGCTCAGACCACAGATACCCAACTCGGCAGCGGGAGCATCAGGGGCCAGGCCTAGTTCTACTTGTGGAGTGGGGTAAGTCACATGAACTCTGGACCTCTCCGGTTTCTCACCCAGATTTGGAGGTGGAGATGACCTAGCATGCTTTTCCCAAAATGTGGGGGCAGAGGAACAAGAACCACAGCAGGCTCAGAGTCCTTTCGTATAATGCTCCACTGCCCAGCAACACCCCCACGGGCCTGGCATGAGGTTTGGGAAGTGCAGAGGAAGTGAGGAAGTGAAATCTGGCCTCTAACTGGCTTTGAAGCAGGGTTCTAGTAAGCTAGTTACATTTTCCCTGTGGTTTCCACAAGAAAATGCAAAGTAACTTTGCAATGAAAGTACAAATGCAGAAAAAAACAAAAGGTAATGAAGATTAAAAAGCAACATCATTACTCTGAGGAAACAGAGAACAGACTAGGACTACTGCTAAAGTTATATAATGGCCCCTCTTTATCAAATAGGACCTTATTAGATCGAAGATTCTGTTACCACATAGTTATTACCCCCCCAAATATTCAGTGCAGATTTAATAAAGACAAACTGCCTTGATGACTTACATAAAGAAGCTTCTAGAAGTTCATCTGAAAACTTAAATGTGGGGAAGAGCAACGCCAGTTCTCGGCTGGCGTCCTCTCTGTCCTGGCTTCCGTGGACTGCATTGAAGGGCATTTCTGTGCCAAACTGAGCTCGGAGACTGCGAACATTGGCAAAACAAGAAACAATTGTTTCATTTGAAAAGAAACTTTTGCTCTCTGGCAACATGGGCACCAGCAACCAGTTAGCCCCTTGCACTTCTGTGAAATGGTTTTTTCTGCATTGGAAACGCCAAGAACAACAGCAAGGACAGTAGCTGACATCTATTTCAGCAAGAAGTGTGCTGGGCATGTTGCCAAGTACTCACATACACGATCCCGTTTCGTTTGTGCCACAGCTCTGTGAAGGACACTCTGTCACAATTCTCAATTTAAATATGCGTGAGTCACAGTGTAGGCTCGAGAGCTGCCATTTTGTTGATCTCACTACCAGGGACTAACGCCCTGCCAAGAGCTCGATGTAGGTGTGCTTCGTTAATTCCTTAATAACCCCGTAAGATAACACTAATACTGCCAGGGCTTCCTTTGCATCAAGCACTGTTCCAAGCGTTTCATATACATATATGTATATACACATACAGACACACACACACACATGCGTACATATGCTCATTTAATCCTCTCATCAATGTGTGAGTCATTGTAGTATCCATTTTTCAGATAAAGAAATTGAGGCACAGAGGGATTAATGTATGGCCCTAGGGAGTACTCTTAACAGCTCCCAGGACAGGTGTCATAACCCCATTTTACAGATGAGAACTGAAGCTCAGAAAAAGGACTTATTCGAGTATGTGGTTAGCTAGGATCTGAACCCTGGGCTGTCTTATTAGTCCCATGTATGAATGTTCTGGTCTCCCACAACTGCAAGGTACAACTGCAGTTATTTAGTCTCTTGCTCATTTCCTTTCTGGTCACTGGGGCTCTCTCAGCTTCAAAGACAAGGCACAGTGGGTTTGGCATTGATGCCAGGCTAAATACAGGGCCACGGCAGCCTCGTGCAAAGTGCAGAACCAAGTGCTCAGAATCCAGGGGGCCTCAGAACACCCTGTGTGAATCCTTAGGCTCTGCCCAGAGTCTCTGACTTGGCAGACTTTGGCGGGGACCTGTAATCCGTATTTCCTGGATGTGTGTTGCCTTTGTTTCTGGAACCACACTGTGGAACTCCCTAACTGTAGGACTAGATCTGAGAGTGAGGGTAGCAGGGTCTCCTCACATAGATAACAAAGAGGTCAGCGTCTCTCCAAATATATGTAACGGGATTTGGGGCTGAATATAGAGCAAGGCTCTGGGCTTCTTTGGATGCAGGTTTTGAGACAAATGAAAAGACGACAGCTGGTGACATCACCTGTCAGGCTGCTCCCTCCTTGCTACATCAGGGTCACAGGGCCCCATGAGCGTCCGCCAGGCAGTGATCACGTCCTCAGTGCCCTCGGGATCAGGCCTGGTGAGGATCAGGAGGTGGCTCGGTCCACTGCACATGTGGTGAACCAGCTTCTCAAATGCCTCCTAGCACAAGGAGAGGAAACAATGACCCAGGGCAGAGTTACTGGGGTCTCTAGTGGGTCAGTGGGCCCATAGCACCTGCAGGAAGGGAGGAGTCAGTGAGCAGCCTTGCCACCAGCCACCATGTCCATGGAGGGCCCATGGGCAGGGTGGTGGTGACCAGCAACACAAAGAGAACCCAGACGAAGGCAAAACCAGGAAAATGAGACTTGGATTTGATTTATTTGGGGTTGAATGAGAGACTATAACAAGGTAAGTAGGGACATGTGTGTGGAAATCATGTGGATGCTGGATAACCATGGGGTGCCGTGTAGCTAAGACTTATTTTTTGCAATGCCTTACAACTCTTCCCCCTGCTTCAAGTAGCAGTTTTCCTTTGGGGAGAGCCCTTCCCCGGTTCACTTGGCCTAGTCTGGCTGACAACAGTGATGCCTCTCCACCCCCTCCACTGCCACTCTCTAAACACACACACCTCACCTGAAAGGTGGGGCTACGGCCAAGCGGGGTCCATGAGGCCTCCATCCCAAGTATCCCAAGTAGGGGAGGCAGAAGCGGAAGTGAGTGGAAAGTGGTTGAATCTAAGTTGTCCAACAGCAGCACCTAAAGTGACTGTTCATGGGATTCTGCTCCTAAGCTCCCTATAACTCTATGCCTCCTAGCACAAGGAGAGGAAACAGTGACCCAGGGCAGAGGTTCTTCTCCCCAGCACCTTCTTGTTCAACTCCTTCAACTCTCTTCTTCAGTTCTGGGACCTATGGAGTATTCTTCCAAGAAATTCTTCATGTCATCACTTAAGTTAGAATCAAAATCTCTTCCTTGCAGCCAAAGAACTTTCTACCTAACACACACTATAATCTTTAAGAGCAAATCATGGCCTTCTAGCTGTTCATATTCTTGTTCTTCCTAATACTCTATTTTCTCCCAAACTAACATCAATCTATAAACATATGTTGGGGAAAGAGAAAGATATGGGAGTGGGTTGGACATGTAGAAGCAAAGGAGCTGACCTCTCCAGCTTTGTGCTGATAGAAAAGCCGCATTTCTGCTTCTGTCATGGTTCTCTCTTCATTTGCTAAAATGTCAAAACCGGCTTCGTGGATCTGTAATGTGCATATATATATGTTGTGAAAGGGAAAATCAAGCCCAAATTCACATTCACATTTAAGTGAGCTGAAAAGTAAAAGATAATGGGAAAGGGAACATTAAAGGCAGCGAAGACCCTCATCCTCATCACATCTGTCCCAAACAGCTATAGAATGTGTCATTGACTTGGGGCGCCTGGGTGGTTCAGTGGGTTAAGCCTCTGCCTTAGGCTCAGGTCCTGATCTCAGCATCCTGGGATCGAGCCCCACGTCGGGCTCTGCTCAGTGGGGAGCCTGCTTCCTTCTCTCTCTGCCAGCCTCTCTGCCTACTTGTGATCCCTCTGTCAAATAAATAAATAAAATCTTTTAAAAAAAAAAATGTGTGATTGACTTAACTGGCATTTTGGTTGGAGCTCCTCAGCAGCCTCCTTTTCCAATAGTACACTGTTGTTCTATGTCCCGCCCCTGCTTTTCCACCAGAGGAGACATGAGGGCAGTCTGTCCAGGAAGCCTGGTCTTTCTTACCTTCATAATAATCTCATCAGTCTTTCCATGGACCACTGCATCTGGCTTAATGATGGCCAAGGTGCAGGTCTTCCCTGATGAAGCTGCAAGAAGCAGACGATAGTGCTGTCAGACGCTGGACTCCTGGCACCCATCTTTGAGGCTCTCAGGGTATCCGCAGGGACCATGCAGCCTCTGCACACAGCTCCCAGGGCTCCCGTGCTGGCCTCTGGGCTGTGCTCCTGCACACTTGGACTCTAGTCGAGGCGTGGGTCAGGCTACAGACCTCACCCTCTACCTGGCTCCAAGGGACGGAGAGAGACAAACGACTTGATCCTGGGAGAAGAGGGGTGAGGTGGAGGTGGGGAGGGAGGAAGGGAAGGGAGAGCAGGGAAGAGATCAGAGACCAACCACTCAGGAACAGAAGCCCAGCAACAACTGAAAGAGTTGGCTTGGAGCTGGGGAACACTGGAACAGAGGGAACACTCGCTTGTGCCTTCCTGTCACCTCCCCTGATTTGGAGCCTCTAAGTGCTGTCTACTGTGTTCTCCTCTCACTCTTCTAGCTACTTCGCCAGAGCTTCTTTTTAACTTTCCTGGCATATGGGCAGTGAAGACTGCCCCAGGCCCTGAGTCTCTACGACTCTTCAGCACCAGCACATTCTACCAAACTGCAACAACCATCTTCTCTGTCAACACAAATTCTCCTGAGAGAAGACCAGGTTGGCTGGCTCATTGTTTGGAGCCAAGGTATCAGTCATAGCTCCCTGAACAGTGTCCTGATGGTTGTCCTTGGGTCAGTGTCCATAGGCCCTGCGGAGGTGGTGTGTGAGTACAGTTCCTGCTCAGGCCTGTAGGGGGCTCGGTGTCCAGTCCATAAGCCCATCCCTGCTGTACTCCTGTTTGTATCAGCTTGGCTTTGGTGAGCTCCCTGTCTTCTCCACAGACTCTGTATCCCCCATAGCCTATTTTCTGTTCTCAGCCTTTGTATCAGTTGTATGGCAATGAAACATGACATCTGCTTTTGAGGAGAGATTCCTACTCAAAAAATCTCAAAAACATGGGTACTGCAAAAATGTGAATCATTTAAAGCAACAGATTATCCATTCTTCTATTTTATTTGTAACATCCTATGAATACTTAGTCTTTAAGGGACTCGTAAAATGAAATCCCTTATATGATGACCCATTAATGAGATCCTGTAGAGACACAGGGTGAGAAGAGAAGAGGCCAGATCAGGGCCTGGAAAATTGCAGCTTGAAAGGGGAGCAAATGAGAAAAGGTCAATGAAGGGGAGGCTGCAGAGAGGCCAGAGACATAGAAGGAAAACGAGAAAGAGACGAGGGTTTGGAGAAAGAAGGTACAGTCGACATTATCCAAGTCCTCAGAGAGAGGCTGTAGGATATGACTGGACACCATGTGTTGGGTTTGGCACCAAAAAGGTCAGCAGTGCCCCATGAGCACCAGGAAACAGGTCGGGCAGGAGCCAAAGGTGAGGGGTACCCAAGGAGTAGGGAGCTCAGGAAGCTCAGGCGTGGAGGAGAGGAAGGCCAAGGGCAAGAGCAGATTTTATGTTACTTTCTAGGTGGAGAGATTCGATTTGAGAGGAGATAATGAGGGAGGGTAAAGGAGATCATCCAAAAAAGGCAGTAACAACTGTTTCCTCTCCAAACTGTGCCGCTTTCCTTGTTAGAATCCCAACTCAAACCACCTCCATTATCTACACATGAACAAATAGCCTTTCTGGTTCACGCAATAATAAAAATCTTCCTTATCCTTTCAACTCAGTTCCTGAACTTAATGCTGATTTCCCCTGGCATCTCAGTTACTGTCACAAGCCACCTTCTAACTTCTGGTTTCCCTGCTGTCAGGTCAAGATGTTCTTCTCATAGTGAAGGTTCAGGAACAACTGTGACGCCCAGGACTCCTGACTTTTGGACCCTTCAGAAAAAGGTGAAGAAAAGAAATGAGCGATTTAATTCAAACAAAGACCCAGGAAACACCAGCTTCATTACTTGAAATTCTGTCTTCCTTTTTATTAGGTGGGGCTTTTCCTGGTGCTGGGTTATTGCCTTAAAAGTCATACCTGTTATAGGTGAGCGTGATTGGAAAGCTGTGAAAGGTACCTACGATGGCAAGAAAGGGCAGAAGGAAGATTTGACAAAGTCATGTTTGAAGCCAGGTAATGGAAACAGAATGTTTTGAGGTTAATCTTCCCAGAGTTCTGAGGCCCACATCACTGATTGTCCTTTGTTTCTCACCTTGCTGACCGGTTCTGCACTCACCCACGTCCTCGTCGTCACCAATGTCCTTGTCGTGGGAGAGGCATCCGTCTTCATCCGACAGAGGCTCATCTCTAATCTAGAGCAACAAATTGGTCACAAACAGAAAGTGGTTAACTAATTAAAATTACCACAACGGCCTCCAGAAACCGGCAGAAGCAAAAAAAAACAAACAAACAACAACAAAAAACAAAGGCCTGAAATGCAGAACCAAGAAAAGGGAGTCGAGACCATCAGACCATCAGCCTTTGAAACTTTTTAGTAGCCAGATGACTGTGGGGGTGAGGGTGTTCGAAGACAAGGAAATCCATGCTGACTTTAAGGTTTAGATTCGGCCCATTTCCACAAGCGTCAAGTAGAAAAGAAGAAGTAGGGAGTCGGCCAGAAGACACACAGGGAGATCCTTAGCTACTGCCTCCCCTGGGCATGTTAGTCGTGAAGACACATCATCTCCCCCTGGAGGGGGCACAAGCATGTGTAATTTTCAGCAAAAAATATAATTGATTCTAATCTGTTCTATATAAATAGGCCTTTACTATTTGAAAGTGAATATGAAAACTTGAACAATGAACACAACAACATTAAGGCTCGTTGGACGGAAGCTCAAAGCACAGGAAATGCCTCTAACTGACGCTGGTGTCTGTGTTCGATGGCAGCCAAGTTTCTGTGAGAAACTGTGAGAGACTGTGCTGTCATAGAAACAATTTATCAAAATCACAAGGCATGTTGATTGCTCGTGTGAATGACAGCTTAATTTCTAAATTAAATAATCCCTTGGGGATCTCAAGTAAACTTTCAGGTATGGGAGGCAAGGGCAGGTCACCAGGAGAGAGCTCACCTTTACCTACTACTCTCCTCCGTAACTTTATTTCCATTTCTGAACTCATTGTCAGGGGTCCCGAAACCCCCGTTAAGAATTGAAGTGGGGGATGCATGGGAAATGGGTAAAAGAAGTTCAAGGCTCTGGATGAAGGGGGTGACTTTTTTAAAGTTTTTAAAATGCATGTTGGGGGACCTGGGTGGCTCAGTTGTTTAAGTGTCTGCCTTCAGCTCTGGTCCTAATCCTGGGGTCCTGGGATCCAGCCCCGCATGTGCCTCCCTGCTCAGTGGGGAGTTTGTTTTTCCCTCTCTCTGTGTCCCTCTCCCCACTCTCTCTCTCTCTGTCAAATAAATAAATAAAATCCAAAATAAAATAAGATAAAATGCATGTATGCCTAGTGGGCACTGCCTCCCCCTGAGCCTTCAGAGACCCCAGGTGTGCATTTAATGACACATGTCACTGAGCACTCCAGGAAAATTCATGGGGCAGGGAGACACTGAGTTTGCTTCTGGCGGGAGGGCTCCTTACCACTTTGCGCTCACAGCCTTCTGCCAGAACTTTCTTTTCAGCCTCCAGCTGCTCTCGGATGGTTTTCTGCAGCAGTGGGGCATTGGCGCCTCTAACCACAGCCACCAGCTCTCCACCCTAGAACACAGAACACACGCGCCACCCAAACCACCTGAACTCATCTTCACCTATCTTCATGTCTTTCAAGAGACAGCGAGTGTCCAAGTGCTTTGCTTAGGCACGTGCCCAAGGTTGAGGCCTCTATCCACTTCTCTGCCGTCTCCCCCATGCCTCTCCTTTCAGAACTGCCTTCAGGGAAACAGGGAATCAGTTAAGGGAGAAGCAGGGCAAAGAGGCTGTGAGTGAATAAGGGTGGCCTAGTCGTGGCTCGTCCACTCAACAAGTACCTATTGAGCACTTACTCTGCTAAGCGCCAAGACAGAGGCAAAGCATATGAACAGTCAATGTGAAAAGCCAGAGTTGCCTGCTTCAGGGAATGGGAAGTCAAGTGGGGAGAGGTGGTCATATCAAAGAAACAATCACCATAGAATAAGATCATTGCTTGAAGAGGGGGAATGTACAGGATGCTTGGCATTTAGGGCAAGAATGGATTCCCAGCTCCATATGGGGTGGTCAGAGGAAGCTTTGTTCACCTTCACATCAAGGTGGCGTTTGGGGTGACTGAGTCTCCTTCTTTAACCTTTTTGACAGTCAATCTATGCCTATTACTCACAGAAATTGGTGGCGAGCAGGCCCTCCCCATTCCCACCCCACCCCGCAGAGGAGAGGCTGTGATGGAGCCCACCGCCTTGGCACCTGCCCCCACACCGCCCCAGTATGATTCATACCCTCATCACTACAGGCGCAAGCCAGCGAACGAACCCCTGTGCCAGCGATCGCATTTCCTTGCCTGTGCTCTGCTGTCACTGGGGCCCCTTCCCACTCCTCCCTTCCAGTCTTCCATCACGAATCAACACCCAGATAATGTTCGCCAGAAGCCTCCAGTTTCTGAAACGTGCGGTGCTGAGGGCAGGAATCTGAAGGTCTCCAAACTCAGCCACCCTGGTCTGGCTGTCAGGAGAAGTGGGTGGGTAGGCCTCAGTTTCCCCTGACTATACGAGGAGGGGCCTGCAGTCAGCAGGAGCATTTCTGGCACTTGCCTTTAGGGCCTGGCAGGTAGCCTAAGCTACGAAGCCAGGAGTGAGGCAGTAGGCCCTGAGGGGCATGGGGCCAGACCATCGATGTCACTCCCAAAGACGTCCAATTTCTCTTCCAAAACATGGAATGACTTGGCTCTCATTTCTGAATGTCTGGAAGCATATCTTCACATCTTACAATTCAATAAAAATGAATGCAGAGCTTGTCTGCCCCCTTAGAGTGTGTGTGCTGAAAGCTTCCTTCTATGGTGGAGGAAATCTTGAAAACTTTGCTCTCTGATCATGAAGCATTAGTCAAGCGTACGCGTGAGCCAGAAGGAGCAGACGCATTTGAGTGACTCCCATTCTCTCCCATATGCAGCCGGCCCAGAGGGACCATCAGGAGCTGTGTCGTGCCGGGCCTCCCTGCTAGCGAGCCGGGCCATCATGCGAGGCAGGCACCTGCATCACCATGAAGTAAGTAAGCGTGCCTCTTCCTACCCCAAATAACAAACGCAGTCAAGGAGAAGGCAGTCCCTCATTTGGATCAGTGAAGCCTCTTGGTGACTTTCAGTGAGATAGAACCCTGATGATCTGTAATGTGTTTCTGGTTCTGCAGATATACTTACTGCATAAAACAGAAAGGTCGGCTCACACTTCCCACGGTATTTTTCAAGGACATCAAGACAATCTGCTTCTGCCTAAAGAAAACAAGCTGTCAGGGGGGACCTAGGGTGCCAGGAACACAGGGGCATGCTGGTGGGAGAACCACACGGGACAATACCCACACAGACACAAACCCCTTATATACACACATAGACGCCATAAACACACAGTACATACGCACACACACCCATGTGTATATACTCACACATATCCATCTTACACACACCTCGCCCCATGCACGGCCACACTCACAGCCACACTGTGACTGTTCGCCCCAGAGGATGCCCTGGCAGGCTCTCATGCCTCGGCCCCTAATGTCTTTTCATCAGAATAACTCTGCTGTGGACATACTGGTAAAAATTGTTGGCAGGGGGCTTTTTGGAAGAATAAGACAAGGTGGAAACAAGGTTCCTTCTGCTCCCCAGCCAGCTCCTGCTCTGCATGCCACCTTGCTGCTGCCAAGACCGACACCCACAGAGGGAGAAGGTCCTTAGTCTTTGCCTTCCTAGGCTGAGAAAGCCTGTACGGGGGCAGGCATTCCCACTGCACACTTTCCCCAGAGGTACCAGAACTGACTCCCCGTGAAGAAAGTGCCGAGTCCTTGAGAGGTGAGCGCAAGTGTCTTTTCTCCTGTGTTCTCCTAGAACCTCTAATCCGAGTGTCTCTCACACGCTTCTCTGGAATTTATTCCCATTTCCGTACATTGATCCAAGTAAACATTGGCTAGAAGCTCCCCGTGATGGAGCAGAGCATAAAACTCTTGGAACTGTGTGCTCTGAGAGTAAGACTTCAGAGTTCCCAGGGCTCATGAGCCAGAAGCCATGGCATGCTCACGTGTGGGGTGACACACACCCCTTCCCTGTGCACAGGGTCGAGATGCCTGAGCTCACATTGACTGTCAGGCGGGTGGGGATGGGGTAGGAACCCTTCATCATGGAAGAAACTATAAAGCTTCGTAACTGATGACCAAAATTTTCACAACTGATGCCTTTTCAATCATCTGGGAAGGGCAGCTCACATTTCCTGTCCCCGCTTTTAAATGTTTATTTTACAGTGTTGCGTGGCATTCTGCTGAGTGAGGAACTTACTTTTTTTTTTAATAAACATGTAATATATTTTTATCTCCAGGGGTACAGGTCTGTGAATCATCAGGTTTACACACTTCACAGCACTCACCATAGCACATACCCTCCCCAATGTCCATAACCCCACCCCCCTAGTGAGGAACTTACTAATGCAAAATGCAGAAGGTCCAGGCCGGCCTCGATCCTCATCTTCTGGAAGAGGCTTACCATGGGTTTGCAGGGCCCACACCAGCCTTGGTAGACATCGACAACTGTGTGCATCCAAGAAGCAGGAACATTAAGTGAGCACCAGTACTCTCCAGGTCAGGTAAAACTGACCCCTGCAAACTTGAACCCCCTCCAGACACACGTCTGTTTGCAGGGTTATTCAATGGCTCACGGGGTTTATTCTCCCCTTGGAGTGGGAGCCAGCACAGAGACACAGCCGCCCCTCATGCTTACAACTCAGTGTTCTTAACTCTACACATAATGAAGTAAGTGTGGTAGGAAACAGTTTTCTCTATAGGGATCCTTTCCCTGTAGTGATTTTCAGGCTACCATCATGTTTGGGCTGGCATAGAGTGGCCCTCAATAAATATTTGAATTGTACTAAAATGATCTATTCTAAAAGAGGTCACTGTAGGCGGCCTGTCAACCTACAGTCAACTCTTAGCTGCTTTGATAATAAGCACAGTTTTGACATTTTCCCCCTGAGAATTGAAAGCCTCTTCTTTGGGTAAAGGAAGGTTTTATTTACTTTATAAAATCAATGTCGTTCGGGACGCCTGGGTGGCTCAGTTGGTTGGACAACTGCCTTCGGCTCAGGTCATGATCCCAGAGTCCTGGGATCGAGTCCCGCATCGGGCTCCCGGCTCCATGGGTAGTCTGCTTCTCCCTCTGACCTTCTCCTCGCTCATGCTCTCTCTCCCTGTCTCTCTCTCAAATAAATAAATAAAATCTAAAAAAAAAAAAAAATCAATGTCGTTCTCCTGAAAAGTATACCTGCTAGAGACCTAGATGGAAACTCGGATTATTTTTTCTTTGTCAGTTGCAGTCTATGGAGTATGCCAGGACTGGGCATGAGGGAACCGTCTGGTCTGATTGTATGAGGCCACAGGGCCTGTGAGAAAGCTAAGCAAAGCCAACACATGCGTACCAGACACATGCAGGACGTACCCAGCCCCATCATGACGACGTAGCTGGTGCTAGATTGTGTGAAGTTCAAAGACGTGAAGTAAGTAACCCAGGGTACAAAAGAAAAGAAAAAACAATTGAATTCTCAAGCGGTAGAACCTAGCTTTGATCCCAGGTTCGTCTCAGTGCATGCTGTTTCAACTACTCCAGGAAAGAAGTGAGATGCATGGGTTCAGGTGCGCTGGTTAGCTTCAGCCAAGCCGCGCAGTTTTGCGGGGAGAAATTGAGAACCAAGTGGGGTATAGGAGGCATGGGGAAGCCAGGCACAGGGGGGCAGTGCAGGCGGGAGGGGAGGAAGGGAAGAATCCACAGACTTTGAAAGGGAAAGACAGGTGAGGAAAGTCACGTGGGTATGGAAAAGACTCCACCTAGGAGCCTGGCAGAGGAAAAGAACAGGGTGGTGGCAGGGAGAGATCATTTGGGGGAAGGAGAAATGTCAAATGGATTCTAGATCGCTGGGTTTCTAGTACAAACAAGAAAATCTAAGGCCAGTGGTCTCAAAGGTAGCCAGGCACCAGCAGAGATGGAGGCAGACTTGGGCCTCCTGGGCACCCACACAGAAGCTAAAGCTCTGGGCTTCTCTGAGGACAACAGCATCACACTTGAGAGGTCTGGGGATTTCAATACACCATAGTCATGGGGGAAGAAATCATTTGGGTCAAGCCAGGAAAAAGTCTTTGGAGACTTAGAGAGCCTGTGTTTGGGCCCACCAAGGAAAGCATGTTCACACCCCACTGGGGGAAAAAATGGGGTCCCATTAGCTCACCAATCTCTCTGCAGGATTTGCACCCTTAGTTCAGCTTCCTGTCTCCCCTCATAGTCCTTGGCTGTCTTAGCAGTGGTGGAGCAAAGGCATACTTCACAACGTTATGGGGGAGAGAGCAGGTCTGGAGAGGAAGTCTATCAAGAGTCTGACTGAAAGGAAGCAAAACAGAGAAGATATCTGGGAGGAAAGGCATGGCAGAGAAAATGAAAAGGCCTGTGTGTGCACGTGTGTAAATCTGAATTGACTTGCCTATTTGAAGGCAAGGGAAAATGAGCCAGGAGAAGGTGAGATTTCCAACATGGCAGTTTCCTTTGGAAGCACATGTCTGCTGGCTTTAGAAAGAAGGAAGAGCATAGCTTCCTCGAGACCGCCCCATCAGAAGGGAAGGACGAGCCCCTGCTGCCCCCAGAAAATGCGATTCCCTGACATGCTTAGAGCAGGGCTTCACAGAGTCCGCACCCAGCAGATGTCCGCTGTGATCACCTAGGGTGCCTGAGACACAGCAAATTCTCAAAATGTGATGAAGGGATAGTTTTCTTACTGCCGTTAAAGAAACAGAAGTAATGGTTGTTTTGCCCTACAGCCATGCTCCAGCTGCACCCACAAGACATGCAGACAAAATAGTTGAGACCTGACACCATCAAAAAAGCTGTGTAATCCCTCAGGTAGTTGAATGTGGCAAGACTCCCACCCATGCTGCCGAATCAGTGCGACCTGCACTCTGCCCCAGGCCCGGGCAAGTCTGCTGGAGACAGAGAGGAAAAAGACAATGCCCCTGTGTTTAGAGTTCAGGGGGAAAGCCGTGACTGCTCCCCGAGACAGGGGCCACACCAAGCTGGGTGTGTGCTGGGTGGAGAGGGGGAGACAGAGACCCACGCCAAATGCCCAGGTGACACCCAGAGGGAAGTGACTGCACAGAGATTCTGGAAAGATTTCATGTAAGGAGGTTGCTGCTTTGGAGCGGGGCCTGGGGGTCATGATATTCCAGGGAGCAGGGACAGCATGGATAAAAGTGAAAAAGTGGGGAAACTTGTGGCATGTTCAGGAAACTGAACTGGAGCTCAGGACATATCTCTGGGAACAGTGGGGAAGGGGCTGGAAAAGACTAACTGAGTCATGGGGGAGGAGAGGGGTAGGGGCCTCGATGAAGTCCCTAGGTGCGGGTGGCACCGGGGAGAGATAAGAGCAGACACAAGCTTGCCAAGCAGGTGTATAGGGAGGAGAACTGAGCAGATACAGAGAGAGAAAGGGAGCCCAGAGACACGCATGGTCAATGAAGATGAGAAAGGAACAGCAGCGGCAGATGTGGCTGGCAGCCTCTAAGATGGGGGAGTCCTGTCTCCTGGGAGGTCCCCCTGCCCTTGAGTGCAGGCCAGGCCTAATGACCGGCTTCTAATAAACAGTAGGGCAAAGCCATGGGACGTCACTGTTGAAATTCAGTTACAGAAAGATTCTGACTTACGTGTGTCTCTCTCCCCCTACCCTCTTCCTCAGGGAGAAGAAAGTTACTGCGTTGTGAGTAGGCTTGTGGGGAAATTGATAGCAAGAATTTGATGTCTCTGGCCAATGACCAGCAGGGCCCTGAGTCCTGCTAACAGTCACAGGAACAAAGTTGGAAGTGACCTTCTAAGATCTGTCAGAGCCACATGACCAAGCTTAGAAGCAAACTGAAACTTTCGTTGAGCTTTGACATTCCCTGTTTCACTCCTTAATCACAGCCCGGTGGGAGACCCCAAACCAGAGACACCTCAAACCAAAGGCAATGCAACACCTGGATTCCAGACCCACAGAAACTATGGAATAATAAATGTTCATTTTGGGGGCACCTGGGTGGCTCAGCTAGTTAAGCGTCTGCCTTTGGCTCAGGTCACGATCTCGGGGTCCTGGGATCAGGCCCCCCCACTTTGGGCTCCGTGCTCAGCAGAGAGTCACCTCCTCCCTCTCCCTCTGCACTCTCTCAGTCTCTCAAATAAATAAATAAAATCTTTTAAAAAATAAATATTAATTTTTTAATAAAACTACTAAGTAAATTGCGATAGATAGCAAACAAGAGGATAGGGAGGAGGAGGCCCAGGGGACAGTGGCTATGCTGTATCCTAATAGTGGGGCAGTGCCTGGTTCCAGCCCCTCGGGAAGCCTGGCTCTCCTTCCAGCCCCTGAGTTCCAAGAGGTCCCCATATTCCTCCCGGTACATTCCCCTTTACGACTCAGGCAGTCAGAAGAGGTTTTCATTCCTTCACACCAAACAACCCTTGGGTCTAACAGTCAGCTCTGAGACAAGAGAGCCCTGTTGGCCAGCAGTCCTGATGGCTTTCCTGAACTGAACATACTAACAGATGTGCAAGTTGGATGTATCAACGCACACAAAGAAAAGACTCGGCCCTTCATTTACGGAACTCAAGATTAGAGGAAAATGGCGCTCATTGCAGCTTTCCTCTTCCTGGTTCAATATACTGTGTAGAAATATTGAAAAGGTTGGATCTAAAAACTTAAATTACCAGTTAGTCCTTTGGAACTGAGCATTTCCTCCCACAGCTCCTGGGTGCTGATGTTAACCTAAGGTCAAAGAACAAAGGCTTTATTACTGAGGGCATGGATGGGGAAAGGATCGGATGTATTTGCTCCAGATACCTGCCTGCCTGCCTGCCTGCCTCTCGCGACCTCCCTTCCGCTCTCTTTCCCTCTCTTCCCGCTTCCCTCCTTTTCCTCCTCTTCCGCCCTCTCTGAAATGTGTACAAACACAGGCGCAAGCTGTCTTCTTGCCCCAATCTGCCGTCTCCTCCTTTCTTTTCCTGCCTCCAATCCACACGAATAACTCACCTAAGGAAATCTCGGTCATTTTTTTAAAAATAATTTTTTCTTGTTGCTTGTGCAAAAATAAAAACATAAAATTGTTTTGGGTCCATAAAATGTGCATAAATAATATCATATGATAGAGATCTTTTTGCCATTTTTGTTCTCACTCAAATCCAGTTTTGACACTTATCTATATTCATATACAGAAAGGTATTCATTTGTTTTTTTCTTTTGGTCTTCTTACATGTTCTAGAGAAACAATTCATGTACAGTAAAATACACAGAACTGAAGGGTTACAGTTCACCGAGTTTTAGCAAATGCACACAACCCAAGTCACCACACTCCTCTCACAATACAGAACTTTTCCATCATCCCCGAAAGTTCCTCTGTCTCCCCAGAGTCACACACACAGCCCCCCCCCACTGCTCCTCACCCCAGGTGGTCACTGATCTGCTTTGTAAAACTGCCTATAAATGGAAGAGCACAGCACCCACTATTTTATGCTTGTTTCTTTCACTCAGTGTATGTTTGGAGAAGCATCCGTGTGGTTGAGTGTCAGTAGTTTGTCTAGTTTTATTCCTGAGCATATTTCATTGTATGGCTGTATCGTAATTTGCTTGATAGATATTTAGGTCACTTCTAGTTTGGGATTATTACAAATAACAACTTATGAACATTCTTTTTTAAAGATTTTATTTATTTGAGAGAGGCAGTGACAGAGATAGCAAGAGAGAGCAGGAGCCCAGTGGAGAAGGAGAAGCAGGCTCCCCACTGAGCAGGGAGCCCAATGCGGGGCTTAATCCTTGGACCCCAGGATCGTGACCTGAGCCAAAAGCAGATGTTTAACAATTGAGCCACTCAGGTGCCCCAGTTATGAACATTCCTGTTAAATCCTTTTGTGCTCACATTCTTACTTATCTTCAGTAAGTAAATAAATACTCTAGGAGGGACATTGCTGGGACATAGGGTAAATGCGTGTTCAGTTTAATTAGAAACCACCAGGCTTTTCTTAAAGCGGTTGTACCATTTTAAACTTTCATCAGCAAGGTATGAGAGTCCTGCTTGCTCCACATTCTCACCAAAATTTAGTAATGTTAGTCTTTTAGATTTTAGCTACACTAATGGTAATGTAGTGGGTATCTCATTGTGGCTATAATTTCATTTCCCTGATGACTAAGGTTGTTAAACATTATTAATTATTAAATAATGCTTATTGTTAAAATTATTAAAAAGGTATTTATTATCAAAATAAGCACTATTTAGTGTGCTTATTAGCCATTTATATGTCTTCTGTGAGAAGTGACCATTGGTCTGCCCATTTTCTTTATTCGATTGTTGGCCTTTTTATTATTAGATTGTGTATATATATGCACACAATCTAATAATATATATATTATATATCAATATACAGTATTGATCAATATATAATATAAATCAATATATACACAACCTAATAATATATTTTATATATATGTGTATATATATATCAGAAAGATGCTCTCCTCTGTTTTCTTCTAGAAGCTTTGTAATTTACGCTTTCACATTTAAGTCCATGAGCTATCTGAAAATAATTTTTATCTATATTGTGCAAAAGGATTGAGGTTAATTTTATTTCCATGTAGAGGTACAGTTGTTTCTGCAAAACTTCTAGAAAGGATTTTTTTTCTCTCATTAAATTGCTATGGCATCTTTGCTGAAATGAGTTTACTACAGAAGCATGGGTTCATTTTGGACTCTATTCAGTTTCATTGACCTATTTTCTCTTCTTTTGCCAACACCATACTCTTTTAATTACTGTAACTTTATAATAAGCCTTGGTATCAGGCAGTGTGGCTCTTCCATATTTGTTTTTCTTTTACAAAACTGTTTGGCTATTCTTGATCCTTTCCATTTCCATTTTTTTAGAACCAGCTTGTCAATTTCTACATTATCCCATCTAACTACAACACAACCCTCAAAGTCAGGGAGTAAACACCGATATATTATTACTATGCCATCTTCAGATCCCATTCAGGTTTTACCAATCATCCCAATAATGTCCTGAATAGCAAAGGATCTCGTCAGAATCACATACTGGATTAATTGCTTTCTGGAATCGTTCTTCAGTCTTTCCTTGATTTTCATGACCTCCGGGTCACTTTTGACGACTATGGGAGGGTTATTTTTGTAGTCTCTCCCTCGGTTTGGGTCTGTTTAATGTTTCCTGATTAGACTCAGGCTGTGCATCTTTGGATTGGTTGGAGTTGGTTGCTTGGGGTGGAGTGTCAAGGAAGCAGAAGAGTGTTCTCTTTTTGTGTCCTATCAGGTGACACGCAATTTCGATTAGCCCCTTATTGCTGACATGCACTTGGATCACTGATTAAGGTGCTCTGTCAGTCTTCTGCACTGTGAAATTATTCTCTTTCACTTTGTAATAAGTAAGTTTGGGTGGGGCTGATTTAAAACCATAAAAATCAAGAGACCATGACAATGACCACTCATTCTTAATACAGGTATGCTGAGATTTTTGTTCCTTTAAAAGGGCTGGAGACATGTAACACCTGCAAATCTTCTGCTGAAGATCCGTCTTTCTAAAGAAATCATAGCTCCATACTCTTTATTTCTATGAAAAAGTGGAACAGTCTTCTTGATGCTTTGAATGATCTAAGAGAGTTGGACCAGCATCATCCTGGACTCACACCTGTAGTCCTAAAGAAGGTGACAGAGGGTTCAGAAGAGTGTGCCCCCCCACACACACAACAGTCACTTCCCGTGGCTCAGCTGTTGCTCAGTAGCAACTCTCTGTGGTACACCCTTGTCATGGGATAACCCTCACCAGCAGTGGGGCTGGGACTCTGAACACTTGAAGAATCTCTCTTAGGAACAGGCCAGGAGCAGGAGAGTATGGAAAATGTCTGACTTCACTAAGCCCTACATTTGGTCGGGAATGAAGGAGGAATGTGTGGCACATTCTATCTACCCAGACCATCTCTTGATGTCCTGTAATTTCTGTTTCAGTCACAGAAGGAGCCCCAGATAGTCTTACTCAAAAAGAGGACAGGGGGGGCACCTGGGTGGCTCAGTGAGTTAAGCCTCTGCCTTTGGCTCAGGTCATGATCTCTGGGTCCTGGGATCAAGCTCCACATCGGGCTCTCTGCTCAGAAGGGAGCCTGCTTTCCCCACTCTCTCTCTGCCTGCCTCTCTGCCTACTTGTGATATCTCTCTCTCTCTGTCAAATAAATAAATAAATCTTTAAAAAAAAAAAAAAAAAAGAGGACAGGCTTCCTGGACTGGCAAACCCTAGAGCACTGATTTCAAGGAGCTGATCTGGGGGGCACCTGGGAGGGGGCTCAGTTATTAAACGTCTGCCTTCGGCTTGGGCTGTGGTCCCAGGGTCCTGGGTTCAAGCCCCACATCGGGCTCCCTGCTCACTGGGGAGACTGCTTCTCCCTCTCCCTCTGCTCCTCCCCCTGCTCTCTCTCTCTCTGTCAAATAAATAAATAAAATATTAAAAAAAAAAAAAAAAGGAGCTGATCTGGTAGAGTGGCAACATCCCTCAGTAGGCGGAGTACTTACTTCGAGTACCACATTGAATTCAGAGCCCTGGGGAACAACATTTTTGTGAAATCACCAAAAAGTATTCCCAAAGGGGACACAGGGCATAGACAGATGAAAAATCATATGGGGCAAAAATCTTAGAGCCACTACAGACAGCAATCAGTCCAGCCTTGAAATACCTAAAGGAATCTCGTCACAACGACTCTGCAGGCTCTGTATTATCCTTCCTGTTTGCATAAAGGATCTGGAGTCTCAGAGAGGTTGAGGAAGTCATTCACAAGACAGTAAATGATAGGTCCAGGTGCTTAGAATTTATTTACAAACAGAATGTAGACATACAAAAAGTTTCATAACTCCAGAGTACTAGAGTACCAATGCTGGAAAGCCCTTAAGGGATGGTTCACTCATTCTATTGATGGGCAAGCTGTAGCAAGAGACGTTATGTGATTGATCTCAAGTCTCAGAGGTGACTAAGAAAAGAGTCAAGAACTGTATCAGGTCTTTGGATATTCAGTCCAAAGTGCTTTCCACCCTCTCCTAGTACATACTGTCCTTACAATGACATTGCTTTCTCCCTTTTTAAGTTATTAGGCTTTGGAAACTCACATGTAGAGTGCCCATGCCACAAAGGACAATTAAAGAGAAATCAGGTGTCTCAAGACCACTGTCATTCTGCTCCACAGCGGGCACCTGAATGCGTGTCCAGATGAGCCAAACTGACCAGGAGACCCTGAAAAAATTTGCTTCCAAACGTGCATGTATTATGGGCCATCCAGGCGATCTGCTTATGGCAAAGCACTCCTTCTTGTCTGGAACCAGGAACAAAAGCAGATGCTGGCTTACAGAATTGTTTGTTCCAGGTGCAAATAAAGTAAAGCCCTCTATACAACAAATGTGTAGCACATAAAATATCAAAACATATTCGTTGAATAAGCAAATGATTGCAAAGGGCAGTGGTGGGAGAACTGGGTCTCTAGAGAGCACATAGTTACAGACGCATGCCCAGATTTAAAAAACCTTACATATTCTCGAAGCAAGCTGTATTTATATTTCAACAAAAGATAATTCAGTATCAAATTGTATTTGTTCCTATTTTCTTGAGTTTTTAGTTTTATTTTAATTCATGTTTGGGTTATGTTTGCATAAGTACTATAAACATAAAGAGCTTATACCCCATCTTATGTTTGCTTATATTTAAGGGCACAAAAAATGGTCACTGGAGGGTCGAGATAAGATTGGTTTCTTTTTTTCCCCCTTTAAGATGGAAGGGTACAATATTCAAGTTTGAGAACACCGTCCGTCAGGTACTGCTGGCAAATAGTAACACTTTTTTACATTTCTTTTCACTCCTCCTCAACCCCTACCCCCAGCCAAGCGCTAGAAGCAAGCGACACTTGAGGCTTACCTGCAGGGCAATTTCCTTCTTCTTGCTGCCCATGGCTCTGCAAAGACAGAAGCCCTGTTAACTTCTGACTGGGGCTGTTCCCAACAGCAGCGTGGAGACAAATCGCTGCAAAGACCAGCAAATCCAGAGCCTCCTTCAGACAAAGCCCCCGTCCCTGTAAAGTAAATATACGTAGCAGCAAATAAATGAATGCCCCGATGCAAAATGAACACCCCACCGGGGAAGCGGAGCCTGCCGCCCGCAGGGTCGTGGCTTGCCAGGCGGTTTTCCGCAAAGTTCCTTCCCAGCATGGAGTTGGGGAGCCCGGCTACGCAGCCCATAACGCTTCGGAGCGCCTGCCGAGGAATTCGGGCAGGAAAAGGCTTAAAACTCTGTTATCCCTACTGTTGCAATATATTCCTAGGAAACTGAGCCACCGCGTTCGATCCCTCGACAGATCCACGGTCCTCAAAGTGCAGCGAGTTTCCAGTCTATTCTGCAGCGACCCACGGTCGTCAGGGCAACACAGCGCCGGGCGGGGTTGGGGGGGGTTGTTTGTCGTCCAGGTAACAAACTTGCTGACCCGTAATCCACGCCCCCGCAAGCCCCGCCCCCTTGCAAACTGAAGTGTGCTGTAGGGGCGCTCGGGTTGGCTGATGTGTTTGTTAGTGTCCGAGGCATTTAGACTTAAGAAGCAGAGACCCAGTGAGCTCAGGTACTGTACAGTCGCGTCCCCGAAGCCCTGCATACCTCCAGCCCAACCAGAGCCTGGTGTGCAGCTTTTCTGTTGTTACTTAATGCATGCCAGGCAGGGGTGGCTCCAGGTTTTGAGGGATCTGAAGGGATTCCCTTTAAGAAAGAATACACAATTATCAATTCAAAATTATGTATGGAAGTCAAGTGGAGCAAATAGAAAACAGTACACATCGCGTGAACAGTTTATAGCAATTAAAAGAGTGTCAATGGATTAAAAAAAAAAAAAAAGGCCCAACTGTGTGTCTGTAAGAAATTCACTTTATTTAATTTTTAAAAGTTTTATTTATGTAAGTACCCCCAACGTGGAGCTCAAATTCATGACCCCAAGATTAAGAATCACGTGCTCTTCAGACTGAGCCAGCCAGGTGCCCCAAGAAATTAACTTTAAATATAAAGACACAGATAAAGTAAAAATAAAACAGGGTTGGGGCGTCTGGGTGGCTCAGTGGTTAAGCCTCCGCCTTTGGCTCAGGTCCTGATCCCAGGATTCTGGGATTGAACCTGCATGGACTTTCTGCTCAGTCAGGAGCCTGCTTCATTTTCCCTCTGCTGCTCCCCTTGCTTGTACTCTCTCACTCTCTGTCAAATAAATAAATAAATAAAATCTTTTTAAAAGTCTTTTTTAAAAGGGGGTGGAGAAAGCTGGAATATGGGGTGCCTGGGTGGCTCAGTGGGTTAAGCCGCTGCCTTCGGCTCAGGTCATGATCCCAGAGTCCTGGGATCAAGCCCCACGTTGGGCTCTCTGCTCAGCGGGGAGCCTGCTTCCTCCCCTCTCTCTCTGCCTGCCTCTCTGTCTGCTTGTGATCTCTGTCTGTCAAATAAATAAATAAAATCTTTTTTTTTTTTTTAAAGAAAGCTGGAATAGTTATATTAACTTCAAGCAAAGCAGACATCAGAGCAAGGAAATTTATCAGGAATAAAGAGAGAGTAATACATAATGTTAAGAGGGAACAGTTCCCCAGGAAGACATAACAATACTTAATGTGTATGCACCTAACAAGAGATCATCAAAATACATGTGACAAAAATGTATAGAAGTGTGAGAAAGAAATAGATGAACCCCAATTTTTTAAAAATTCTTCTCAAATGCACATAGAATATTCAGCACGACAGACCACATTCCAGGTCATACAACCTACCTTAACAAATTTAAGAGAACAGAAATTATACAGAGTCTGTTCTAGACCACAGGGGGATTAAACTAGAAATCAGTGCCAGCTGATGAAAGAAATCAAAAGGTTTTAAAGAAGTGGAGAGCTATTCCAGGTTTAAGAGTAGGAAAAATGAATCTTCCAAAGATGTCAGTCCTTCCCAATGTGATGTATAGATTAAGCACAAATTCAGTCATAACTCTAGTTAGCTATTTTGTGGATACCCACAAATTTATTCTAGAATATATATAAAAAGGTAAAGAGAACCAGACTAGCCAACACAATACTGAAGAAGAAGAGTAACGAAGTTGGAGAACTGACACTACTAAACTTCAAGACTTAGCAACACAGCATATTAGTGAAAGAATAGATGCATAGACCAATGAAGCAGAACAGAGACCAGAAACAGACCCATACACATGTGGTCAACTGTTCTTTGACAAAGGGACAAAGGAAAGTCAATGGAAAAAGGATAGTTTTTTTCAAAAAATGGTGCTGGAGTAACTGGATCTGAACACACCTTACGCCTTTATAAAAATTAACTCAAATGGATCATAGATACAAATGTAAAACTATAAAACTGCTAGAAGAAAACAGGAAAAAAGCTAGATGATCTTGTATTTTGACCCCAAAAGCATGATCTATGGAAGAAAAAATTATAACTTGGAGTTCATTAAAATTAACTTTTCATGAACTATACGCAAATTTAAAATTTTTAAATAAATAAAATTTTAAACATGTGCTCTGTGAACGACTGTTAAGAGAATTAAATAGAAATGCTATAAACTGGAAGAAGATATTTGCAAAACATATCTGATAAAGGACTGTTATCCAAAACACACAAAACTCTACAAAAAGAAAACAAACAACCCAATTAAAAAATGGGCAAAAGATCTGAATAGATGCCTCACCAAAGAAGATATACAGATGAAAAGTAAACAAATGAAAAAAAAAAAAAACTTCATTTCTCATTAGGGATTACAAATTAAAGCAATAAGGACATACTTCTACACAACCTATTAGAATGGCTAAAACCCCCCACAATTGATAATATTGGCTCACAAAAGTTGGTGAAGAACACCAGAGTAGTAGACACCTTCATTTATTGCTGGTGGGAATGCAAAATGGTATACAGCCACTTTGGAAGACAGTTTGGCAGTTTTTTACAAAGCTAACTGTTGTCTTTATTTATTTATTTTTTAAATTTGACAGGCAAAGATCACAAGTAGGCAGAGAGGCAGGCAGAGAGAGAGGAGGAAGCAGGTTCCCTTCTGAGCAGAAAGCCCGATGTGGGGCCCTATCTCAGGACTCTGAGATCATGACCTGAGCAGAAGGCAGAGGCTTTACCCACTGAGCCACTCAAGCGCCCCCCCTTTTTTTATTACAAAGCTAAATGTAATCTTATATATGACCCAGCAATGACACTCCTACATGTTTATCCAGTTGTTCGGAAAACTCAGGTGTACTGAAAAACCTGCATGTAATATTTATAGCAAGTTTATTCACAATCACCCCAAACTGGAAATAATCAAGATGTCCTAAATAGGTGAATGAATAAGGAAACTGAAGCACATCAACACAGGGGTGTCTGTAAAACACAGAATTGCAGATTGGGTCTACTAAATGCAAGTGATGTTTGTAGCCCCTGAGTGGGGGTTACTCATGCTCTTGAATGGCTTGAAATCTCCCTTAGAACTTTATTTCCAAAATAAAATTCAAATCAGGACACTGAAAAATAATGCTAGGACACTGAGAGATACTTTTTGCTCTTTTTGAAAGGGTTCAGTTTCTCACCATTGGTAGGTCTCCACCATAAAATGTAGACACATATTTGCCAAATTAAACCACAGAACAAATTTAGGGCAACTACATGTCTTTATATCCTGACTTCGTAACTGTTGTCCTGTGCAATTATTAATAACAACTCTTTTTACTTTCAAAAGCGTACAGTTTGGACAATATAGAGCCTCCTCAATTTTTCCCAAGTGGATCACCCCGCTTTTTGCATCTTGATTTAATGAAAGTTCAATATTCTACATATTTGATGATTTCCATCAGTGATTAGATTGTGTTGCCTCAAAGTCCTGGCCAAAGGAAGGCGCTTTGTTTGTTTGTTTTGCTTTTGTTTCATGCAAAGACTTCTAACTTCAGAGGTTACTGCTGTGTTTTGGTATCTGAAAGACTGAAAAAACAAACTAAAATCATTCTTTCTTCTGCCAAGTTATGTTTATTGCCACAAGACCTTTCTGTGATCCAAATTGGATGCCAAGAGCATTTTCTTTATTTAAACACTGAGAATTGTGTCGTGGCTGTGTGAAACAACAATGAACTTACTCACTTTGAGAGCAAATCACAAAACCAAATAGTTTCCAGTTTTTTGTGTTAGCTGATAAGAATGTATATATACTGACACCTCTCTGCTTCCAGATATTATGGTTTCTTTTTTTCCATAAATACCAGCATGTCCCTACTATGGCTGACTCTGAGGAAGGCAGCTAGGAGTAGCAGAATGGGGAGCATCTCACAGACATGGTGCTGGAGTAACTGAATCTCACAGCCGTTGCCTGGGTCCTTGGACCCACCACCCAACAGCTGTGTGAGCCTGGGGACCTTACTTCAACTTCCTCAGACTCAGTTTCCTAGTCTTTTTTTTTTATTTAAGATTTTATTTATTTATTTGACAGACAGAGATCACAGGTAGGCAGAGGGGCAGGCAGAGAGAGAGGAGAAAGCAGGCTCCTTGCCAAGCAGAGAGCCCGATGCGGGGCTTGATCCTAGGACCCCAGGATTGACCTGAGCCAAAGGCAGAGGCTTTAACCTACTGAGCCACCCAGGCACCCTCAGTTTCCTAGTCTTTAAAATGGGGAATATAATACCTACATTTTGGAAATGTTGTGGAGAGAGATAACATCTTCCAAATTTTCTTGGTAGTCAAGCCATTATTATTGCTTGTGGTGTCATCCCCTCTTCACAGCATAGGACCACCGCTGGGAGGCAGCTTCCCCAGCAAGGTTCACAGTGGCTATCCCCAGCCCTGGCAGCCAGATGGAGCCATTTGATTAGTTTTCCTCCATCAGGGTGGCGGGGATGAATGCTACTTCTGCACCCCCACACTCTGCCCCCCCCGTCTGCAAGCTTCCTGTGACCAGGATGGCTTTAATGACCAGACATGTTTTTAATTTGATGAAATTCAATTATTCAATTTGCCAGTTTTTATTCTATGTGTATTGGGCGTTTTCCCCCTGTTTAAGAAATCTGTTACTAAGGATTTCCTACTGCCAGATCATGAAGATAGTCCCTTTATTTTCTCCTAGGAATTACAAAAAAGTTATAATGATAAGACTTATTAAAAATTTACATGTAGGCCTGTGATCCATCTCAAATTCATTTTTTAATTGAAATTTTTATTGAGATCACTGTAGGTCCATGTAGTTGTAAGAATAACATGGAGTCCTTTGTACATTTTGACCAGTCTCCCCAATGGTAATATTTTGCAAAACCAGAGTCTAATATCACAATCTGGATATTGACATTGGTACAAGCCACCTGTCTTAGTCGGATTTCCTGAGTTTTAGTTGTACTCCTCTGTGTGTGTGTGTGTGTGTGTGTGTGTGTATAATTTTATCACCTGTGTAGGTTCACGTATCCACCACCATAGTTAGGGTCCTGAACACAGAGACCCTTTGTGTTGCCCTTCAGCCACACCCACCTCTCTCCTATATCTCTCCCCCTAACTTCCGACATCTCTATTCTGTCCTCCGTTTCTAAAATGTTGTCACTTAAAAAAAATGATATATAGATCATATCATCTAGCATGTAACCTTTTGGATTGGCTTTTCTTCACTCAGCAGAATTCCCTGGAGAATCATGTAAGTTGTTGCATGTATCAATATTTGGTTCCTTGTTACTGCTGCATGTTTCATGAATGGGTATACCACAGTTTGCTTCTAATCACCTTTTGTATGAGATGTGAGGTAGGGGTCAGATTTCCTTTTATTTCCCCCCATATGGATTTCTGCTTACGCAAATACCATTTGTTCAAAAGACTTGGCTCTACCCCATTGTGTTGCTTTGGGATGTTTGTCAAATACCAGCTGGTTATACGTGTGAGTTTCTTTCTGGACGCCCTAGTCTATCCCACTGATTTATTTATCCTTATGCTGGTACTTCACTAACTTGACTACAGTTGTGCAGTGTTATGGACTGAATGTTTGTGTCCCCTCAAAATGCATATATTGTAACCCTAATCCTCCTAATGAAATGGTATTGGGAGGTAAGGCCTTTGGGAGGTAATTATATCATGAGAGAAAACCCCTTGCGAATGGAATTAGTACCCTTTTAAGAATAAGCCAGAGAGCTAGCTAGCTCTCTTTCTGCCCTGCAGGGACACAAGGAAAAGTCAGCAGTCTGCAACCAGGAAGAGCACCTTTGCCTTTACCTGTCCGTGCTGCCCTCATGATCTCTGACTTCCAGCCTCCAGAACTGTGAGCTTTATAGTATGTTGTTATAGCAGCCTGAGCTAAGACATAGTAAGTCTTAAAATCAAGTCATCTGAGTCCTCCTTCTAACTGTTTTTCTGTTTGAAAATTGCTTTGGCTATTTTCATACAAGTCTTAGAATGTCTGTTAGTATCTTTTAAACAATTCTGTTGGAAATTTGATGGAGCTTGCGTTAAATCTAAAGATTAACTTGAGGAGAATAGACTTCTTGATAATATTGAGTCTTCCAGTCATGTATATGGCATCTTTCCACTTACTTATTCTTTTTTAAAAATAGATTTTCTTTCTTTCTTTCTTTCTTTCTTTCTTTCTTTCTTTCTTTCTTTCTTTAAGAGACAGCATGCCTGCACAAGCTCGGTGAGGAGTAGAGGAGGAAGGAGAGCTAGAAGGAAAGAACCCCAACCAGACTCTGCACCGAGAGGCCATGCAGGGTTCCACCTCAGGACCCTGAGATCATGACCTGAGCGAAAACCAAGGGTCAGAGGCTCAACTGACTGACCCAGCCAGGCATCCCCCTATTTGTTTACTCTTTCATGTCATCAGTGTTTATACTTGCTGGAAGTCATTTGTATTTTGTGTTTATTAATGCTATTACCAATGAAATTGCTCTTATGTTTTTACCTCATTTCTAGTTATGTGCTGCCCATTCGTAGAAATACATTGGATTCTATGGGATGCCTGGCTGGCTTTGCTGGCAGAGCCCGACACTCATGATCTCGGGGTTGAGAGTTCCAGCCCCGTGTTAGATGTAGAGATTACTTAAAAATAAAATCTTAAAAAAAAAAACTACAAAGATATAGACTGGGTTTTGTACATTGACTTTGTATTCTTGCAACTTTACCTATAAATTCTAGTAGTTTTTTGTTGATCATGAGGCTGACTGAAAAGGCTCGTGAGCCACAAAATGAAAGCAACCTGTCTCTGAGTCCACCAACCTGCGTCAGAGTCTAGCATTTCTTTTGACATTGTAGCAGTCACTGGAGGTCTCATCAAACTGCTGATCAGGATTTCAGCTCCTTCCTAGTGACTCTTACCACAAACCCTCAGGCACCCCTCACACGCAGGAATGGTGAGCTCTGTGCTGCTCACCACTCAGGCATATCCAGAGGTTAAAGGAGATAGCAAGAGACATCTGCACCTCGCACAGTAGTCTGATCTCAGGTTCCTATCAGCAGCATTCCTCGAGGCTGTCTCACGTTTCTGCACATTTCACAAGCAGAGGAACGTTTATACAGTGGACAGGCCTTGACAGATAGAGATAGCATTTCCTTCTAAAACCAAGGGCAGGGGCTGCTGGGTGGCTCAGTCAGTTAAGTGGCTGCCTTCATCAGGTCATGATCCCAGGGTCCTGGAATCAAGTCTCATGTCAGGCTCCCTGCTCAGTGGGAGTCTGCATCTTGCTCCCCCTCTGCCTCTCCCTGTGCTCATTGTCTCTCTCTCTCTCTCTCAAATAAATAAAATCTTTAAATATAAATAAATAAAAATAAAACGAAGGGCAGGTTTCATTACAGCCTTGGAAGATGGAGGTCGTGTCTCCCTCTACAGCAAGCATAGCCACTCTCCAGTGTGAAAGCTTGGCTTTCCAAAGCTCAGAGCTGTTCTTCCATAACACAGCCCACTGCACATGCAGGTGTAGTTGGCCTTCTTCGTGTTGTCCTCTGGAAATCCAGGCCAAGGAATCCTGTTCAAAAATGCGAATACCCTGATGACTACTATTGCTCTGCAAAATAACCTATCCTTTACCACTAACCCAGGAGTTTCATGTTTTCTGCCAGTGTCCATAAAACTGTGGAAACACCACTTGTTAGCTTGCAAGTAGGATAAAATCTCAGACCTTCATAGTTCCTGATATCACCCAAGAGGTAATGAACTTTGCCCCTTGATTGTTTAGGCTCTCCTGGGAGATTAAAGAGCAGGACTTCTAGGGGCACCTGGGTGGCTCAGTGGGTTAAAGCCTCTGCCTTTGGCTCACGTCATGATCTCAGGGTCCTGGGATTGAGCCCCCAATCGGGCTCTCTGCTCAGCGGGGAGCCTGCTTCTACTGTGTCTCTGCCTACTGTGATTCCTCTCTCTGTGTCAAATAAATAAATAAAATCTTTAAAAAAAAAAAAGAGCAGGACTTCTTTCCCATCTAATTTCTCATTAGAATAGAACTCCTTGCCCATCTTTTTGGGCAGACAAAAGAAGCTTTTGAGGCAGATCTGGATCTCAGTCAGCCACACAGATCTCATTACTAAAGACTCTGCTCCCCTAGGTGTCCCCCAAGGCTTCCTGAATGACTGCCCCAGGCATCAGAGGGCCTCATGCTCACTGGCCTTCTGGGTTCTCTAAACTTTGTTAAGATGTATGCATATTCTGAAATACTACATACAAATCCGTATTTGTCTTAGTGTGAAAATGTTTTAAAATTCTAACCATCAAAGATTTAATTTTTTTTTCTGTCTTGTTTGTTAGCAGGGGTAATGTAAATTGGATTTAAAAGAACGGGGCTAAATGGAAATGAGCAAATCCTGCATTGCAGGTTCAAAATCTGGGCAGTTTTTGCTTTTCTAATTTGGTGTTACAATATTTCAAATACGACGACTCCCAAACACTTGTGGCTACAAAGGATGATCATTTCTCCATTGTTGGGCCAGTTGAGGTTGGGTAATTAGCGAGGAGAGATGCTCCGGATGCTGGGCTCAGCTCCTAGTTGCAGAATGTTGTCTCCTGTTGTGAGGCCAGGCCTCGCCACACCGTTCCTGCGGTGGGAAATAATGGCTCTCACCCCAGTTCCACTTTTTCTGAGCTCCAGGAAATGTTCATCAAAGGATTTTATCAGTGAAGGAAGATATCTGATGCTTTAAAAATTATGTTTGAGGGGTGCCTGTTTGGCTCAGTTGGCTGAGCCTCCTACTCTTGGTTTCAGTTCAGGTCATAATCTCAGGGTCGTGAGATCAAGCCCCGTGCCAGGCTCCCCACTCAGTGAGGAGTCGGCTTTAGATTCCCTCTCTTTCTCTCCCTCTGCCCCTCCCTGTGTGTGCTCTAAGTCCCTGTCTCTCTCTCTTTCTCTAAAATAAGTAATCTTGGGACGCCTGGGTGGCTCAGTTGGTTAAGCAGCTGCCTTCGGCTCAGGTCATGATCCCAGCGTCCTGGGATCGAGTCCCACATCGGGCTCCTTGCTCCGCAGGGAGACTGCTTCTCCCTCTGACTCTGCCTTCCACTTTGTCTGCCTGTGCTCGCTCTCGCTCGCTCTCTCTCTGACAAATAAATAAAATCTTTTAAAAAAAAAAAATAAAATAAATAATCTTTGTAAAAATTATGCTTGCCTGGTTTTCAGCAGTTAACTATGATGTGCCTGCATTCAGTTTTCTCTGTGCTTACCCTCTTTGGGATTTACCAAGCTCCTTGAATCTATGAATTTTATGTCTTTCACCAGCTGGAAAATGTTATACTCTTACCTCTCTGACTATTGCTTCTGTCCCATTCTCTCTCTCGTCTCTTTCTGGGACTCCAGTGATATGAATGTTAGACAATTGCAAACAGCTTGATTATCTTTTATGCTATTATCTCTTTTTCTCTCAGTCTTTTTTCCTGTGTTTTCATTTCAATGTATTTTTTAATTTGTCTTCAAGTTCAGTAATCCTGTTCCCATCTGTATTCAATCTGCTATTAAATTCATCCAATGTGTCCTTGACCTCTGTTAATAGACTTTTTAAGTTCTAGAGTGTGCATTTTCTTTCTATTTTTATTTTTTGTAGATTCCACTTACCTGATGACATTTCCTTTCCTTTTATCTATTTTATCTACCTCTTCTTCTATTTATTTATCTATTTTATCTACCTCTTCTTCTATTTTATGCAACATATTAATCTAAGTGAGGCTATTTTGAATTTTTGAAGTATAACACACACGCAATGATGCAAAAGGGTGCTAATCATGAATACACAGTTTGATGAATTTTCTCATTTGTCTATACCCATGTAACCATCATCCACATCAAGATACATCATATTTCTGGAACTTCTTTCCCTATCAGGCATCATTCCCCTCTGCCAAGAGATAACCAATACTTTTTTAAAAATTAACATATAATGTATTATTTGTTTCAGGGGTACTGGTCTGTGATTCATCAGTCTTCCACAATTCACAGCACTCACCATAGCACATACCTCCCTCGTGTCCATCACACGGCCACCCTCTCCCTCCCACCCCCCTCACCTTTGGCAACCCTCAGTTTGTTTTCCGAGATTAATAATCTTTTATGGTCTGTCTTCCTCTCTGGAGATAACCCGATTCTGACTTCTGTCACTATCAACTGATTTTACTATTTACTGGACTTCATATATGTTGTCTTTTCCTTCTGGCTCCTTTCATTTAATATAATGTCTGTGAGATTCATTCATGTTGCTTATGTCTCTGTACATCATTCTCATTTATTGCAGTATAGTACTCCATTGTATGAGTAGACCATAATTTCTGTATTCATCCTCCAGTTAATAAACATTTGGGTTGTCACCATGTTTAGGCCATTATGACTACAGCTGCTATGAATATTCTTATATATGTTTTTTGGTGAACATAGTTGCTCATTTCTCTTAAGTATGTACCTAGAAGTAGAAATGTTGACTCAGAAGGTAGATGTATGTTTAGCTTTAGTAGGTTCTACTAAACATCTTTTCAAAGCTGATTGTGCTCATTGTCAATTTATTGACGTTCAGATCCAAACCCATCCTTATTACCTGCTCTGTGATAATGAAGCTGGACCCTTAAACATTTCTCTTCCGCCCTTTGGCACATTGCTAAGCTTTGCCAGGAGACAGTGCTAGCAGCCACCGCTAGAGAAAGTGGCTTCTCTTCCTGGCTCTGATGGGCTCATTTGGCAGGTTCCTGGTGCACATGTTTCCTGCACACGGGGCAGCCAGAAACGCACAGCATGTCTCTACTGACAGCTTCCTCTGACACCACAGAGGGCAGATTTTGAATGCATCATTCCTGTGGAAAGCTTTCCAGCAAATTCCACAGTGTAGCACCTTCTCCTGGATGGTTTCTCTCAGTACCCAAGAGGAATGCTTTTCCAGTGTGTTCCATGTGCACGGAACTTCAGCAAACTTCTTCATCATCCGTGAGTCATGACTACACTGTCTTCAACAAGGTAGGGACCTCAGCCTGGGGAGAGGGTGAGGAAGGACCTCATACAGGTTTGTTCCTTCCTAGGGTGGTCTGTTGCAGTCTCAGAGGCTACTCTCTGTACCTGCTATAACAATATTCCTTGGAATTCTCCTTCCTTCTTAGCACATAGTCCCCTTTTATACTTAATAATTCTTTACCTTAAAATTTTCTTGTCCAAATTACTTTGTGGTTTCTGTATCCTGAGTTAACTCTGACTGATGCATGGATATACCATTTTACATCACCACCAGCAATGTATGAGAGTTCCAGTGCTTCTATAATCAGTTATTTTAGAGTCCTATCTACTAACTGCTACATCTGAAAGATCTGTGTCTGCTTCTATTGTCTGTTTTTTCCTCTTGCTTATCAGTTATCATTTCCTGCCTCTTCACCTGATTATTTTTCACTATATGCAGACATTGTATGTAAGAGGCATAGAGACTCCAGATGATATATTTTGCTACACAGAATGTTCTTTCTTTCTTCTGTTAAGCAGATAGCCATGAGGGATGATTGCCTCAGTCTGGTGAAGGATTAAGCTGAACTGAGGCTGGATTTCAGTGTTTACAAAACAATCTATCTCTGTTTATTCTTATTCCTTACATGCGGATTTATACTGAGAGCTTTGCAAGTCTCTGTACCCTCAGCCATGAAGGACTGTAGAGATTCAGTTCTGCCCTTCACAGGTTCATAATCGAACTGTCTAGATTCTGTCCCCTTGCAGATTCAAAATCTGGGAAAAGTCATGAAGAATGGCCATGTGTTTGAGTCAGGCCTTTTCTTCTTGGAGAGACTTTCTTTGTTTTCCAAGTGCTGTAATATTGTGGAAGATTACACTCTCCTTTTTAGATGCAGCCAGACCCAGAACTGAGCAAACATCCCGTGGAGAAAATGGTTGTGTTTTTAAAGACTCCATGTTCCCATTTTTCATTCTAGTACCATGTAGCCACTAATAGCTTTACTGGTTTCTCTTTCCTCCATTAGAGATCTTTCTTTTGGGCAATACTTAATTGTTAAGCAGTGCCCCAAACTGACAAATGTCCAGGGAGATGAGTGAGGGGACAGCTGGAGAGACTCATCTCATCGTAGGACCTTGTGGGACCATTGGCCTACAATGACCTACTACATCCCATCTAGGAGAGGAAATCTAGGCTTTAAAAAATATATAATTATTTGAGAGAGAGATAGTGAGAGAGAGCATGAGCAGGTGTGGGGGGGGGGGAGAAGGAGACTCCCCGCTGAGCAGGAAGCCCTATGCCAGACTTGAACCCAGGACCCTGGGATCACCACCTTAAGACAGATGCTTAACTGACTGAGCCAATCAGGTGCCCCAGAAATCTAGGCTTTTGAGATTCAAAACTCTTTTCTTTTCAAACTTCTGTCTGTAACATGTATTTCAAATTCTTCAAGTTGACTTTTCTTTCCTGACAAATTTCTGTTGTAATGTCCCTACTTTGAGGTTCTGAATGTCAAAATATCTGAGTTCAATGTTCTTCAAATTGTAAGTCACAACCCATTAATGGGGCATGAAATCATTTTAATAGGTCTTGAAAGAATTTTTAAATGAAACAGAATAGAATAGATTAGAGTGCATCACATATAGTAAAGGTAAGTATCATTTAGTTAAATTTTTATTTCACTTGTGTGGGTTATGTGTTTGGTTTTCAATGTAAAACCTATTTGTTTCTATGGGTTGCAGCCAAAAATGTTTAAAAGCCACTGGACTTTAAACAGAGAAAGAGCTAAGAGAGAGAAAAACAAGTGATAAGAAACAAACATATTAACTGAGTATGGGCAACTTTATGGAGAAGTTTGGCCATGACTGGGAAATGGATTGACTGAAAGCTGCTCTTCTGGCCCCAGCGAGCAAGAGTCTGTGTGTGGGATAAACCATGAGCATCAGAACAAGAAGCATCAGAGAAGAAAATCCTGTGAGGGCTAGCTCCTCGTGGGGCTGAGGCAGCTGGGGATGTACAGAGGGGTAGCAGGGACAGCTGAAGATGAGAGATAACTGAATTTAGATCAGGATGAGCCATGAGAACCCTAAGAGAAGACTGTGTCATTCTTGGGGCTGTATCATGGGCAGGCCGGCGAACAGCAGCATGTACTTGGCCCAAAAGAAAGGTCAGCGGAGAGGATGAATAGGCATGGGGCTGGGGTGAGGCTCTTCTGTTAACATATGGTTGATGCTTCAGGGTCAGCAAAAGGTCTAAGTCTAGCTAGGTCTAGGAGACTAGTATCCTCTTCACCTTCTCCCTGCTTTCCCAACACCAAACACACAGTTGACCTGCCCGTCGAGGCCACCAGACATACGGGAAAGAGTCTGGGCTCTGTGGTCAGAAGACCCTGATTCTGAGTCTACTGGCTGGTTGGGATTGGGCTTGTGTCTCCTTGTGTCTAAATCAGGGCAGGTAAGACCTGCATAGGTCATTGGGACATGTGAAGACTCACATTAGGCCCATGTCCAGCACCCGTGAGTGCTCAGGCGTTCAGAGCAGCTTTTGCCCCCAGGGACCACAGCGTAGCAGAGAGTTCTGGAAGAACATTGTCCCACGGGATGGCTCCTGGCCCTTGAAGTCCCCAGGCCCCCTAGGCTTGCACACTGAACCCCCAGGCACCAGTTTGGGTCTGCTCTGAGGCACAGCACTCAGCAAGCCTTGGGGCAGAGAGGCCAGTGCAGGACACTGCAGGGGACATGGTACACTTGCTTGTGTCTCTGAGCAGGAAAGTTCTACTCTGGGTCAGCCCAGCAACTCTCGTCTCTGCCCTATGGCAAGAGCTGGCTCCTGGCCCTGTGGCTGGACTTGGACTTATGCTCTGAAACTTGGGCCTGAGCCCAGTCTGGGTTTTCGGCCAGGAGGCATTTGGGCCTGGAGTCCGGCCTTCTACCATGCTGCTAACACACCTGGTCAGACACATGGATCTGTGGGAGTTTTGGCGAAGACTTCATCTCACTCATACCTCAGCATGGAAGGGTTTGTCTCTCCTTTCTCATTCTAGCTGAGTGTTATTTGTCCCTCAAGCCCTGGCTCAGCCATCACTTCTCGCAGAAAGCCTGCGCTGGGCACCCACACCCTCCCCACTCAGGGTTAGATGCCCTTCCGCTGGGCCCCACAGGCCCGGGGACTGCTCTCTTTCCCACCACTTACCCTCGGCTGGCACTCTGAGTTGGCTTGGAGGGAGGTCTCTACCACAGCACCTGGCACACAGTGGGTGCTCTGGCAGTGTTTACTGAATGAACAAACTGTCAAACTCGGGCCTCCCTTTCCTGCCCAGTGCCCCTGTCTGCCAGCCACTGAGCCACACTTTATTTCAGGGTTCAAAGAGCAGAGGAGGCAGTCCAGATGGGACAAGGGCCCTGTTGTAAGTCCTCAGCCACAATGTACATTAGAGAATCCCAGGTAGCTGTATGTGATTACTAGCTGTTTCAGTTCCATTTCTTGAGGAGACAGATTTTTAAAGATTTGTGTATAAAGACAAATCTTTGCTCTCATGCAGATGCTGTCTCAGCTCCAGCTGAGGGCAACACTTCCAGAGCCCTGAGCAAGTCAGGGCCCAGGAGAGGATGTTTCTTGACAGAGGGAACCCAGGAGGTGCTGACAGACAACCAGGACACACAGAACTTTGCCAGTCTCCCCTAAGGCCTGTGGTAAATGGGAGGAAGAGGAAGAAGCAGGTTCAGGGCAAGACCCAGCTGGTCACAATAAGCATTTCTCCCTCAAGCCCTTCCTCAGCCAAGCTCTTTGACTCCCTACCAAGGTGAGATACTTGATAGCACCTAATGCCCTCCCCCCGCCATGGGGATTCTTGGGGTCCCAGAGACTTCAGAGCAGCAAATGGAAGTGGGGGGACACAACTCTCACCAAATGGCTGCATGGGTACCTGGGAGGCCAAACAAAACCAAAAATCGGATTGGAAGCCCCAGTACGACAGGAAGGACTCAATAGTAAGCTCCCCCTAGGCTTGGGGTGGCAGTGGGGGTGGGTGGGGTAGAGGTGAAGCTCTCAAAATGACAAGGGGGTGAGGGGCACCTGGATGGCCCAGTCAGTTGAGTGTCTCCTTCAGCTCAGGTCATGATCTCAGAGTCCTGGGATGGAGCCCCAACAGGGCTCCCTGCTCAGCAGAGAGTCTGCTTCTTTCTACACTTACTCAGCTCATGCGCAAGCTCGCTCTCTCTCAAATAAATAAATAAAATCTTTTAAAAAAATGACAAGGGGTTGAGTAACCTGGACGTGTAAAATGGTTCCAAGTTATCATCAAGGTCCACCCACAAGAAAGTCCTCAAAAATAACACCAATTGCCAAAATTATAATAAGCTATCACTTCACTCTCACTAGAGTGGCTGTAATCAAAAAGACAGTGTTAGTGAGGACGTGGAGCCATTGGTGCTCTCAGACATGGTTGGTGGGAATGCGGTGCAGCTGCTCTGAAAAACAGTTGGAGGAGGGGTCCTCAAAATGTTAAACATAGTTGGGGAGCCTGGGTGGCTCAGTGGGTTAAGCCTCTGCCTTCTGCTCTGGTCATGATCTCAGGGTCCTGGGATTGAGCCCCTTATCAGGCTCTCTGCTCAGCAGGGAGCCTATTTCCCCCCCTTCTCTCTGCCTGCCTCTCTGCCTACTTGTGATCTCTGTCAAATAAATAAATAAATTTTTTAAAAAAAAATGTTAAACATAGCTAAGCACGTGACCCACAATTCTGCTTCTACTGCGGTCTACTCATAGGTATATCACCGAGAGAAGTTAAAACATGCGTTCATACAAGGGGTTGTACAGGAATGCTCACAGGAGCTGTATTCTTAACGGCCAAAAAATACAAAGAGCCTAACAAACATCATCTGAAATGGAGAAACAAAATGTAGTGTATACATACATTGGAATATTATTTGGTCATAAAAAGGAACAAGCGCTGTTTCATGCTGCAACATTGAATGCATGCATAATTCGAAGTGAAAGAAGCTGCTCACAAAACACCGCATGTGGTAGCATTCCATTTATATGAAATGTCCTGAATAGGCAAGTCCATAGAGACAGAAAGGACAGGAGTGGTTTCCAGCGACTGGGGGGTGGGGAATGGGGAGTGACTGCAAATGGGTAAGGCATTTTGGGGGGGGGGGGCTATGAAAATGTTCTGAAATTAACCGTGATGGTCCAGCAACTTAGCTGATAGGCTAAAAACCACGTAACTGTACACTTCCAAAGTCTTGTTTTATGGTATCTGAATTATATTTCCATTTTTTTTTAAACGAAAAAATTTCATCGATGGAGAGGAGTTAGCAGAACTGAAACAATGAAATGGAGCACGAGTGTCTCCTGTGCCCGTCGCATCCATCGGAACGAACTGAGGGCCCAGAAATGGTGCACCGAGAAGGCCTATCGGGAAGGGAGGCTGCTTCGGGATCTGGGAAGAAACCCCTCCCGGGATTCGAAGCGAACTCCGTTGAGGTGGCGATGGCTAAGGACTGGGGAGGCGTCGGTAGTCTCAGAAGTTGGCCGGGCCGGAGCGGAGACTTCAAGATTGGGGCCAGAGGCTCTTAAACAGGCCCGAGCGATTTCCCATGCCGCGTCCACTTTAAAAGCCAGCGCGGCGGAGCCGGGGTCTGACCGGGTAAATGCGCGGGGTCGCGGGGAAGGCGGCGGCGCGGACCCCGCTCGGAGCCCGCCCGGGGGCAGTCTGCCCGTGTGGCAGGGACTGAGCGGGCCGCGCGTCCGGGGAGCCCGGGTGCTCGCGGGGGCGGCGGGGTCGCGGCGCACCCCCCCCCCCGCCCCCAGCGCCGGCGCATGCCGCGGAGCTCTATTTTTAGCAGGCGCTGTTGCAATATAAGGAATGCGCGGCGCGCCGGGCGCTCCGGGCGCGCGCGGGCTGCGCGGTCGCTTTAAGGAGGCGCCGGGGCGGAGACGGGCCGGAGCGGCCAGAGGGCCGGCTGGCCGGGAGCCGCCAGTCCCGCTGCAGTGGGGCCGGCCGGGCGCGGCGCTGCCTCCTCCGCCGCGCGGGCATGGAGGAGGCGGCCTGAGGACCGGAGCCGAGCCGGGGCTGGAGCGCGCGGTGAGTGGTGCAGCCGCCGGGGAGGGCAGGGGGCCCGGCCGGGCGCTTTGTTCGGGGCGGGAGGTGTGGCCGCCCCCGGGCCCTGCCGCACTCACGGAGCGCGCCCGGGGACTGGCGGGGAGTGGCCTTTTGCCCCCACCGCGGGCTCCGGCGTAACGTCGTGCGATCAAGAGATCCGCCACAATAGAGACCGCGGCGGGGAGGGCCTGTCCACCGCCCAGAGATCCTCTTTCATGGAACCGCCCTTCGGTTTCTTGTCCGCCTCGGCGGGGACCAGCGGGGTGGTGGGCGGCGGGGAGCGGCGGGGGAGGTGGGGGGACCCTTTCTCCCCTTTTAAAATGGCGTTAACGTGGGCAGGGATCCGCCGCGGGTGTTGTCAAATTTATCTCAAAAATAAAAGGCAGCCTGCCGCACAAACGGCCCTTCACGGCACCCGGGGCTTGGGGCTCTGCTCACCACTGGGGCCCGGCTCATTCATTGACCGGACTTGGCTGGGGCGCCCATTGAGTGGGGCATGGTGCCCGTTCTTGCTTTGCGGGGAAGGTAAGGACAAAAAATGAGCGACAGCGCATTGTGGTCCGTGACGAAGTCAGGGAAGATCAGGGGTTGTGGGACAGACAGTGTGAAAGGTCAGGGGAGGCCTCCTAGAGGAGGTGATGCCTGGCAGGAGCGTGGGCACTGAACACCCAGTTACACTCTGTGGCTGGAATTGAGGTCTGTGCTCGCCTTCGAGAAGGCCAAGTTTGAAGAGATGGACAAGGGCCACCTCATGGGGTAGCCTATCTCAGAGCTCTGGGATTCCCCCACCTCCTCCCTCACGGGCCCCTGCTGGTACCGAACCTCCTTGAGCTAAATGGTTCTTGCATCTCCAAGACACACAGTCTGTCCTGGACCCGATGGTAGAGAATGACTGACAAGGCTCAGAATTCTAGCCTGAAAAGAGTATTAAGGGAGATCTGACTTAAAAACCCAAAGCCCCCCTGTAATAGCAGCAGTCAGCAGAGCTCCCACAGACCAGGCACTGGCCCAGAGTGTGCTTGCTCATCATTTGACAAGACTCTCCCAGAGGTTTATTGTTGTTGTTTTAAAATTTTATTTATTCATTTGACAGAAAGAGATCACAAGTAGGCAGAGAGGCAAGCAGAGAGAGTGGTGGAAGCAGGCTCCCCACCGCACAGAGAGCCAGGGGATAAGGGGCTCGATCTTAGGACCCTGACATCATGACCTGAGCCCAAGGGAGACGCTTAATAGACTGAACGACCCAGGCACCCACATCCATTTGGGTTGCTGTGGGTATCAGTAACTTGCCCAGGATCCTATCTCGAGACCTTGTGGCTGTTCAGGCCCCTCTTCTGAGGGCGGAGCTCTCCCTGGCTTGAGGGCTCCAGGTGCAGCCTGTGGTAACCTTTTGCTCTGTTGACAGGCCCAGGTTGGTTGAAGTGTGGGTGGTGAGCTCTTGGGATTAATAACTGACATGTGTCAGGGGCTTTGCAGTGAACAAAGCATTTCCCGGAGACAGTTCTTAGAGATTCTCTGCTTGTCTTCCCAGAGAAGAAACTTGAGCTGGCTAACATTTTATAAATCTACTAATTTCCGGTAAATTGCAAGTCCCTACTGACAGGGGCTGAAAATATTTCGGGCTGTGATTTTCAACCTTGGGTCTGCTCTCACTTGCGGCAGCCAGTGAGTTTCTCTATCTGCAGTTTATGGTGTAGTCTGTACTTTCTCTGCCAGGTCAGGAGGTGTTGGGCTTCAATGCTCTGGGGTTTTTATGGCTGCAGGGTCCACCAGCCTCTTTTGGAGGTGGGTGGTGTTGAGGAAGTGGGGTGCTTTAGCAGAAACTGCCCCCACCCCAGCCCCTGGCCTCAACATCTTTTTTTTTTTAAAAATTTAAGATTATTATTTATTTGACAGAGAGAAGGGGAGAGCACACAAGCAGGGGGAGCAGGAGAGGGAGAAGCAGACTCCCCACTGAGTTGGAAGCCTGAGGTGGGGCTCCATTCCACGACCCTGGGATCATGACCTGAGCCAAAGGCAGATGCTCAATGGACTGAGTCACCCAGACGCCCCTCAACATTTCTTTATGGAGAAGAGGGTCAGAGCCCCCTGCAGAACCCCAGTGAGCAAGAGACAATCTTCCAAGATTTGCCCGCTTTGCTCTTGCAAAAGGCAGTTTGCACTTTCCACTACTCAACTTTCACCTACAGAAGGCGTTTTGGTGGCAGGTGTAACTTTTATTTTATTATTAGCTCTAACCATATGTATTTCACACAGTGAGTTGATCTGAGCTGCTCATAAAGTCATAGATCTCTGGGGTTGACTCCTGAGTTTGAGTGATGGATGACCTGGAGTCAGGGAGGACTACCAAACTCAGATGAAACAAGCTAGGTCCCGGGGCAACTGGTCCTCCCATCAAGTCAGATTTGCATGGTGACCAGTGGGCTGGATCAAGTGACTTCTCAGGGAAACATGGACCCCACTTTATATCTCACACCTGGTGTAATCAGTCCTGCCAGTGAAATGCCCCCACATGGAAGGGTTCCTCCCTGTAAGCGATGGGAAGCACACCTGCTCATGAGCATTGTATAATTCGTACAAACCATACTTATGTGACCTGAATGGGAACACGTTCTTGTGCAAAACTGGAATATTCTCAAGCATCCAGAGTGTGCAGTGAGTTGCAGAGGTTCTGTACCTGCCAGGCTCAGGGCAGGTAAAATGTAGTTACCTTTGAGTGGGGACGAAATAAAGGAGGGAGCTGAAGGAGCTCCCTGTGCCCTGGGGCACCTGGCAAGTATCCATTGTCTAAGGGCTGCACAGAAACTTCAGGCCCTGAGAAAGATTTTATGGGTGGACTCTGAGGCCTGGACAACCTTCATCGTCTTGGGTATTACCACTGGGCCTTATGGTACTGGATCGATGGGGCTGCTTTTGGCTGCAAACAACAAAACCCAAGAATAGTAGATAAAGCAGAGTTTAGATCTCCCAAAGATGCCGAAGATGTGAAGTTGTTCTACACAGAGACTGGATATTAGCACCACTTCCAGCAATCTATTACATGGGAAAGGCAGCCAAGAAGGCTGAGGGTCTGGTGACCAGAGCAATGGTTTTTACCTTATTGGGTCACAGCCTCTTCAGTATGCCAGGGAGAAGCCTAGAGAAAAGCTGCTTGGGTGTACAAAGTCCTGGTTAGACTCCAGGTTAGACCAGGTTAAATCCCCTGGTCTAAGCCACGTTGTCTCTCTAGTGGTTACCGGGAACCCACTCAATGGCTCTGCCCCCACAGCCAGGCTGTCATGTTAGGATGGTAGATGTTACGAGTGAAGGCCAGGTTTTGGTGGCTGCTTCAGACAACAGAGGTGATGTTGAAGCTGAAGTGACAGTCCTTTACACCCCTGGGCACCTGCTGTCTTCAGCCTTCTGGGTGGGTGTGTCTGCTGCAGGTGATGAGGCTGATCTCACCTGCCCCCAGAGACTTCGCCCCGGCCCCCAACACTGAGCACCAGGTTGGCAAGATCCAAGGCAGCTTTCTGCAGCCATCCCTTTCAGAAAGTTCAGGAAGTAACAGTGTGTATTTAACTTTTTAATGTCCCTCTCATTGACCTTTAGTATTTTGGGTAGCTTTTCTAGGTGGGGCCTGCTGATGGCCAGAAGGCCAAATGACAATCTAGGTCATAGCTAGTTGCTGAAATGTCTTTATGGGTCTCAGAGGGGTGTATTTTCATCTCCAGAGCTTGGCCTCTGGCCACCTAAATGGATAAAACACTATGATTCACATCTGGGCTGTGATGCTAATGAGATTGGGGAGAGCACCAAGGATGGACTGGGGTTTAGTGTGGTGGTAGCATGAGGAGAGGGTGGGGGGTTGGGGGCTCTGCACCCTGGTTCTGGTCTGTGACTAACTAGAGGGCCTTGGGCACATTTCCTACTACAGGGACCCAGGTGCCATCTGTGACTTCTTTGCCTGCCCTCAGGGTCATCATGGGATTAGATGAAATACACAGATGAGAACATGCTTGGGAGACCAGAAAGGGCTGTAAGGATTAAGAGCATCATCAGTATTCAAGCAACCTCACGTAACAGAATCATAGATCCAGGAGGGGACCCTGGAGCGTAGTTAGTCTAGATTCAGATCCTGTAGGGCAGATTTCTTAGCATGGTCAGGCAGATAATTTTAGGTGAGGCACATACAGCATCGTTTCATTTTAATATGCTTGTTTATATGTATTATAACAATACAGGCATCACATCAAATCCATTTTTAGAAAATGGATATTTTGTTCAAATTAACACTAGAGAAAGGTTTTAAGTTAAAAAGTATGATGAGGGCATCTGGCTGGCTTAGTCGGAAGAGCATGTGATTCTTAATCTTAGGGTTGTGAGTTCAAGCTCCATGTTGGGTATAGAAATTACTAAAAAATAATCTTAAAAAAAAAGTAAATGAAAAGTATGTTGATTCTTTTTCTTAAGATTTTGTTTATTTGACACAGAGAGATAGCATAAGCAGGGGGAACGGCAGGCAGAGCAGTAGACAGAGAGAGAAGCAGACTCCTCACTGAGCAAGGACCCTCCCCCCTCAAGGCAGGGCTCCATCCCAGGACCCTGGGATTATGACTTAAGCCAAAGGCAGACGCTTAACTGACTGAGCCACCTAGGTGCCCCAAAGTATTATGATTTTAAGGTAAAGATTAAGCCAGTAGTAGTTCAGTAATTAACAAATATGAACAAATATGGAACAAATGGGAAAGTGAGCCCTTGAATAAAGGCTGGGAAACTTTCAAGGGAGTCTCTCCCTAACAGTCCCTCCCTTCCTCCCTTGGCTTCAGCTGGACACTTCTAGAGATAGGAAGCTTGCTGCCCCCAAATTTGTCCACTTTTCCATTTGGGGATTCTCTCGTCCTTGCCAGGTTCTTTCCTTTCTCCCCTGAAGCTGCCTGCCCTGGATCTGTCCCTGGCGAATCCCTGATAGTCATGCTTTTCTCCATCACCAGTTCCACTGTCTCCAGCAGCTCCTCAAATGGTTGAAAGACAGTTTGTCTCTGTCCTTCCTTCTTCCTTCCCCCCCTCCCTTCAACAAAGACTTGGGGGCTGGGCCTAGGCTAAACACTCTATTAGCCATACCAGGCCTCATAGCAATTGCCCTTAGCCTTTTACGTATGTGGAAACTGAGGCTCAGGGAGGTCGAGGAGGCCACATCCAGTCAAAGCCTGAGAAAAGAAGAGCCCAGGAGTCTGACCGAGGTCCATCTGGTCCCCAAGTACATATCCTTCTGTGACACTGGGCCACTCCCACAACTGGGTGACCAAAAATGGCCCCTCTCTTGGTTCCTGGTGCTCATGGGGTCTGTCCCTCAGGGGTCTGCGCACCAATGGCCAGGGCTGCAGGCGAGCCCTTGTGAGGAGGGGGACAGAGTGGCCTATGCTAGAGGATGTGATGGAGCCGCTGGTTGGGAAGAGAGGCAGAGTGCCTGGGTGGCCATGGTACTCCCTGACGCCCATTAATCTTACAGTCAACTGCAAACCCCTAGATCTTTTGGGCACTTAGTTTATTTTTTTAATTTTTTGACAAATAGAAAAATGACAATATAAAGGATCGTGTAACAAGCACCATGGGTCCCTTCCCAAAATGGACAGAGGCCAGCGATTTCATCCATACTCAATCTGTTGCCCAGTAGGTCAGGACTTTGGCCGTGTCCCTGGTCATAAGGTCTCGCTGGTCTGGGCCTGTCCTCGGCCTGAGGTGGGCTTTGGAGCTTCTGCATACTGGCTCTTTCAGCTTCCTGTCCTCCACTAATTCAGCAAGGGCCTCTGGGCCTCCACCAAGGTTGCCCATAGCTGCGGAGAAACCACCGGGGGTGGTGGGGGCGGTGGGCATGTGGGTGCTTTTGGATTTAACCCTTGTCCAAAATGTTGATCTTCTCTGGAAGCACCTGCCTGGACCACTGCAGGTTCAGGCCAGGCTGCAAGCAGAGTGTAGTCGTACCTGCTCAAAGCATACGCTGTGTAAGTGATAGACTTCTGTGTTTAGAATAGAGAAGAAACATGATTTTATAATTAGATAACAGTGATTTGCTAAGGAGCTCATTTTACACAAACCTTAGCAAAACACCCCTTCCATTCCAAAGTGTGGAACTAGTTTAAGGTGCAGTGGGGTACGTTTCTGATCTCCGCTCTGCAGGCCCAGTAAGGAGGGACAGGCAGCTGTTTGCAGCCTTCTCCCTTCCACCCCCAGCGGACTCCAGGACTCCCAGGACTCCTGGCCGGAGCGGTAGCCTGCCTCGCCCCTTGAAACTCGAAGCCCCAGCCTGGGTTAGAACACTTAGCAGAGTAGTGTTTTGGAAAGCCATGCCGAGGAGATTCAGAAACTTCCAGGAAAGCCTTCCACATTCAGGCATTCTCCATTTGCAGGGAGTCACGATGGGGAGGAAGATTTGAACTAGTTGCCCAAGAGAACACTGGGACCTGAGGCGGGCCTCACATTCTCTTTGTTAAGTGTTAAGAATGAATTGAAATATTCTCTGTCCCTGAGTGGCCCAGGGAGAGCAGCATGGCCCATGTCCTTCCCAAGTCTGACGGGGGTGCTGCCAGACACTGGCACGGGGACCTCAGAGGGACCTGCTTGTCGGGCTGTGTTGTCTGGTAAGAGCTGTCCAGAGACTGCACCAGGGAAGGCCGTGAAACGTACTTTAAAACCAGTTCCTGTTTGATTATTTGGAAATACACAGACCTGTTATGTTTACAAGCCCACTTCTCTCTTTTTTGAATATGATGATTTGGATTATTTCTAATTAATTCCTCCCCTGATTGCTAATCATCTTTACTCTGGCTCCAGCCTTAACATGGCTTACTTAGGTTACTGCAATACCAGTCTAACTGATTCTCGGTCTATAATTTTGCCCCCTATAAATCCATCTTAACGTGGACAAAAATTTCAGAATGAAATCTGAGCATTTTACTCTCTTGCTTATAGACCTTAATGAGTAAGGAGAGGGGACCAGTCTTACCAGACACTAAGATACTATAAAACCAGAATAAAGTGGTGGAGGCCTGGCACAGGAATAGATAGGTCAATGAAACAGAATAGAGTGCCTCCCTCAAAGTCCCTCCTGCCCCTCAAAAAACAAACAAAAAAAACCCCTTTTTATTTTAAATGAGGCCTACTTTCAAAAGAAAAGTTCTGATTTCATAGATGGAACCTACTGTATACACTATGTGTGAGGCGGCCCTACTATACCAAGTACCCAGACTATATAGCCCAGTACCCAAGCAGTGACAGGGTTTGTGGGCACAGAGGGCTGTTTGGAGGTTGTTGGATGGCTGGTAGAGGTGGGGAGGCCCACTCACCCCACAGAAACTGATCATTCTCAGGGGCATCTGGGGACAGATTCTTTTTTTTTTTTTTTTTTTTTTTTAAGATTTTATTTATTTATTTGTCAGAGAGCAAGAGCGAGCACAGGCAGACAGAGTGGAAGGCAGAGTCAGAGAGGGAGAAGCAGACTCCCTGCGGAGCAAGGAGCCCGATGTGGGACTCGATCCCAGGACGCTGGGATCATGACCTGAGCCGAAGGCAGCTGCTTAACCAACTGAGCCACCCAGGCGTGGGGACAGATTCTTGCCTCTCGAAAGCAGCATATATTCATTTCAAAAGCAAAATTTGGGATCCCTGGATGGCTCAGTTGGTTAAACATCTGCCTTCGGCTCAGGTCATGATCCCAGGGTTCTGGGATGGAGTCCCGCATCTGGTCTCCCTGCTCAGCGGGGAGCCTGCTTCTCCCTCTGCCTGCTGCTCCCCCTGCTTCTGCTCTCTCTCCCTCTCTCTCTGAAAAGTAAATAAATAAAATCTTTAAAAAAAAGGAAAATTAATTTTCATTTCTTTTTTTTTTTTTAAAGATTTTATTTATTTATTTGACAGAGAGAGATCACAAGTAGGCAGAGACGCAGGCAGAGAGAGAGAGAGGAGGAAGCAGGCTCCCTGCTGAGCAGAGAGCCTGAAATTTTCATTTCATTTAGGTGATTTTTTATCCTTTAGAATTTCAACATACCTTCTTGAAAATTCCCCCTTTTGGATAACCTACACATTCATCCCCCTGTATTTGAATTCTGCTGGAAATGTAGGGAGACCCAAGCGAGCCCATCTCCTCTTGGCAAGGACCATTCTCTCACAAGTTGGCTCAGTGGTCCAAAATAGCCACTATCAAGTTCTTATTTCAATGCCGGCTTTATTGTAACCAGGGATGATGGAAAAGGGTGGAGACACTGTCCCAAAGCCTTGGGGGCATATACTAAAAAATAACTGTATGAGATCTGTCTTCTCAGCCTCCTTCCACACCCACATTCCTCAGGTTGAGTTTCCTTGGGCAGCGGAGCCCAGAAGGCCTGGTGCTTCTCAGGCCCAGCCCTTCTTCTCCAGGAAGCCAGGCCCAGCCCCAGGTGCCCTGCTGGCCTCCCAGGGAACTAAGGTCAGCTGGCATCAGAATCTTCCCGCCCATCCCTACTCACTGACCCCCAACCCCACCCGCCTGCAGAGGACAGTGGCCCCAAGTCCACTTATCTGGGCCTGGGTGGGTGTTTCCTGCATGTTTGAGATTTTACAGAGGAAACCAAAATAAAGAAACAAAGCCTTTGTTTTCCTTCTGGACTCAAACTGGGGACGGCTGGAGGGATGGAAAGGGGGAGCTGGAGTAGGCCACTTGGCGCTCCAACAAAATAACCATTCTAATAAAGCCCTTAACAGGGACTTTTTTCTATTTAGGGTTGGTGTGAGTGAATAGGAAAGACAGGGCGGAGGGCTGGGAGAGCCTCTGTGTGTGGAAGGAGAGGGCCCCAGGCAGGGTCCTTGGCATGGGGCTGGGGCCACCAGCAGGGCTGCTGAATTGGTGGCCAAAGGGGGTCTCCGTCCTTTCCTTCCTCAGAAGACCCACAGGAGAGTGGGAAGGAGCATGGGCTGCAGGCCAGAAGAGCCTCTCTCTGATTGCTGCCCGGCCACCTGTTGTCTTGAGACTTGGGCAGTCCCCCACTCTGTGAGCCTCCCTTGCAAGGTCCCCAACAGGGAACAATGCAGATGTCCCAGCCACCCCATCCCAGTTCTTCCTGACCCAGGTTTACTGGGCCAGGCCCTCATAGCACATCCATGCCTCCATGGAAATGGGGACATGCTGTCCTCAATATCTCATCATTCTTCCCAAAGGATTTTCTCTGTGTAGAATTTCTGAGTGCATTATTTATTTTTTCTTCCTTTTTTTTTTTTTTAAAGATTTATTTATTTACTTACTTGAGAGAGAGTGCAGCGGGGAGGGATGGAGGGAGAGAGTCACAGGCAGACTCTACTCTGAGCACAGAGCCGGACGGTGGGGGAACTGTCTCACAACCCTGAGATTACCACCTGAGCAGAAACCAAAGGTTGGACACTCAACTGCCTGCACCACCCAGGCCCCCCAAAGTTGCTTTATTTATTTATTTATTATTATTTTAATTTGGTAGACTCCACACCCAGTGCTGAGCTTGAACTCATGACCGTGAGATCAAGATCTGAGATGAGATCAAGAGTCAGATATTTAACCAACTGGGACACCTAGGTGCCTGTTGTTTATTTTTCTTTAAAAATTACCCAAGCATTGATGAAAATGCCCCCCACCTGTAGTATTTTGGAGGATTTCCAGGTGGGGACCATGTCCACTGGCCATCCGGCCTCCCGGGTCAGCTGCCCCAGCTTTGCCCCCGTGCATGTGTGCAATCTGCTTGGCTTCCTCATTCCTTAACCCCTATTAAGCCACAGCTAACAGGCTTTCAGAACAGGGAAGAAGTTAAAATTGAATAGCAGACCTCTTCCTCTTGCCCGCTTACCCTCGGAAGACTTCTCTTGGTCAGTCTGTCTCCTCAAGTCTAGTTTGTGCCCCTTCTCCAGGGACTAATTTTCCTGGACACTTTTACCCAGTTTTTTTTTTCTTTTTAAGATTTTATTTATTTATTTGACAGAGAGAAATCACAAGTAGATGGAGAGGCAGGCAGAGAGAGAGAGAGGGAAGCAGGCTCCCCGCTGAGCAGAGAGCCCCATGTGGGACTTGAGACCATGAGACCATGACCTGAGCCGAAGGCAGCGGCTTAACCCACTGAGCCACCCAGGCACCCCTTTTCCCCAGTCTTGAGAACTCCAAATGTTCTTTACTTTTGGTGGCATAGCTGTCATGAAATCTGTCCTGGACCAGGCTGTGGGCCTAGGCTTTTGTCTCAGAAAAACCTACTAGAGAACTTGTCTAGGCAAGAGGTAGGCCCCCTATCCTTACATGGCTAGCCAGGTGTAACAGCACTAAGTACTGGACACATCAAGTCCCAATGGCCAGAGCGAACCCAAGAGTGAACTTTTCTCCTTCCTGTTAGAACATTCTGCAGGGTAGCAGGGAGGATTGGAGCTGATGTAAACCAGCAGACACTTATTGAGCACCTTCTTTGTGTCATACGTGTGCTGGGACAGCAGAGGGTCCAACAGAGGACGCGCCCTGTGCTCATGGAACTGACACATTGGGAGCCGGAGAGGCCGCGTGCACAGGGTCGTGGGACAGCCGAGTGTTTGGGAGTGTAACAGTAATCTCACCTGGCCTGAGGTGTGGTAGGGGGTGCATGAGGAATACACGTGAAGTGCCAAGTATGTGGGGTGGACGTAATAAACAGGTACTAGAGTATGCTCGGTCCCGGCCACAGATTCAGCCCGAGTGCATGTCCAGCAGGCTGCTGCTTCTAGCAACAGTGGTTTCACAGAGAAGTGTTTATAACTCTTCCAAGGCTACCCACAGCTAGGAAGTAAGACACCCAGGATTCAAAACTGATGCATCAGACCCATTTCCAAGCTCCTGACATCTGTTTTGCCTCTGACTTTCCTGCCCCTAGGGTGGCTCCCATGAGATGGGCTGTAGGATGGGCATAGCTCTGAAACGTCCCCCTTTCTCCAGATCCCTGAAACAAGGCAGCCCAGGGGGTGGATTCTGGTCGTTTCTCCATTATCAGAAATAAAATACGCTTCCTTGTTAAGTTCTGGGATAGCCAAGCCTATGGACTGTACTAAGAGCTTCTCAGCCTGAAGGAGGTGATTCAGCGGGAGCACCTGCCTCCCTTACCAACCCCCCCCACCACCACCCTGAGCACTTTGGGACAACCTGGAAAATACCCGTGTGTAGCCCCGGGCGTTCTTCTGCACAATTTGGTGGAAGGGGCACTGGCAGGAGTTCCCACAACATACTGATGGTGATAATGGTAACAAGAACGAGAAGAATAGCAATCCTTTCTGTGCACCTGCTTGTGTGAGCTCATCCCATCCTCAAAACAACCCTATGAGGTGGATACTGGTATCAGCAAGTGAGGAAACAGGCATACACAGATTGAGGTCACACACCTAGCAGAGGGGCCAATGACAAGGGGCTTTTTATAAAAGTGCTGTCTGTAGGAAAAAGGGAGATAGGAGGCCAGTAGTGGCTGCTGGGGACAGATCAGTTCTGCCAGCTCGCCAGCTGCTCCCTCCCCAAGTCCTGGCCTGTCTGCTGAGGAGGGGAGGAGACCTGCTGCGACTGTTTTGCATTTGGGGAGAGGGGTGTGAAAAGTTGCCTCCCGCCTTTGCAGCGGAGTGGGCTTAAAATCTGGAGTTTGGGAGGGTCCCTGAAAAGTCACCACTCCTCCCCCCCCACCCCGCAGCCCTGGTTCACCCCTCCAGAGCCGGCTGCTGGGCCCTCCTTCTTCCATCCTGCTTCAAGGAGATCCCACACCTCCCCAGCTGCTCATTGTCATGCTCACCTCGTTTTCAGGAAGTTTCCCTTTTATTTTGCTCCAGCCTAGTTCTCTCCAGCCTGGTTACTTGTTTAAAATGGAGATTGGATTGCCTCCCCCCATCTCAGACAAGAGCCTCAACTGTGTTTCTGTCTCACTGTTGGTCAAACATATAAAGTTTTACGTTTTTCATTAATTGTGTGTGACATCTTGAATATCAATGATAGAAACACATGTAAGCAATGTGTGCCTTCCTGCCCTTCACCTCCCTTGGCCCCTGAACACTCCTGAGGTGGGCCGTGTGCTCCCCCTAAAGACTGCTAACCCCCTGCTGCTGCTACTTCTCAGTGTCATTTCCACCTCCTTGAATCTCACACCTTCTTGTGGCCCAAGCCGGGCCAGGCCACAACGGTGCAAAGAGTAACTGCCTTATGTGCTCTAGTGGCCCAGGGGCAGCAGCGGGTGCCCTTGTGGGCTGAAGCCCCCCCGGGGGGTGGGGGATTCATTTGGCTCAAATGGTGGGTAGTTAACGTTAAAAACTCAGCTTCACAGGGCACCTGGGTGGCTCAATTGGTTAAGCGTCTGCCTTTAGCTCAGGTCAGGATCCTGAAGTCCTGGGATCAAGTCCTGGATAGAGTTCCTGGCTCAATGGGGAGTCTGCTTCTCCCTTCGACCCTCCCCCATCTCATGCTCTCTCATTCTCTCTCTTGCAAATAAATAAATCTTTAAAAAAAGAACCCTCAGCTTCACGTAAAAATTCCAATTTCTGGCTACTCTTTAAAAATTTAGACCATCGGGCAACCTGTTGCAGATATGCTCTTGTTGCCGCGGTCAACATGATTCCACCTCCTGATGGAGGGTAATAGTGGTCTCCTGTTTGCCGCAGGCCCCACTGCTCCCTACTGCCCATACCTGCCCCTTTCTCTCATTTATCCACCTGGCTTCTGTGAGCACATGAGATGAGGAAGTTCATTTGTTTCCCTGAGCGCCTCTTTCTGTCACTGCAGGGTAAAGCAGTTGAAGTAGTGGGACAGCCAGGACTTGGAGGGCTGGAGTTTAGCCATAGTCAGACCTGGTAAGAAGTGTTCATCTCATAGCCAGGGGCTGCTGACACAGAGCGATGCCTGCCCCTGGTCTCCAGACCTTCCCTTTACTGTCTGTCACCACCCCTGCCCTTCTCCCAGGCTGCTAACTTCTCAGTGGGCCAGTGCAAGGCCATGGTTCTATGAGACAGGCAGCTCTGGTCTGGGACAGCGCTGAGGCACAACCCATGAAGCTGTGTTCTGCTTAACTGTCACCTCCCCCCAACTGTACCCTCTCACTTAGGGGAAAGATAATACTAGATTTGCCTTGCTGCCACCAGGAGGCTCCTAGGCATCTCCAGACCATTAGGCAAAGTGGTCAGGGAGCTGGGACCTGGGGGGACTCACTGTTTTGGGAGCGTGCGTGGCAGGAAAGCATCTGCTCATTGTCACCCACTTCTGCTGGGCTGGGGCCCATGTGTACCTAGTGGAACTCCTCACGTATTATCTCCCTTATGAGGGTCACCACTTACTACTCTGGGACCCGCCTGGCCCATTGGGTATAGTCCCCACACTACCTCTGTCCTCGCCTCTCTACCCAAGCCAGAATCCCAGTTGGCTCCCAGTGTCACCCCACATTGTGGAAATGCCGACAGCTGACACCAGGAGTGTCTGTGCAGAAAGCTGTGCCGGGGCTCTAGAGACGTAAAGATGATGCGGTCCATCAGACCCCTGCCTGCCCCACCCTAGTGGGCAAATGTGACAGGAAGATAACTCCCAACTCCCAGATTTGAAGGGAGAAGTAGTGGGGCATGCTCCCGAGAAGGAACAGAATGGCCATGTAGCTGAGCTAGGAGCTTTGCATTTGGACTCGCAGACGGACAAGCCACAGAACCTCTGTGACCTCGGGGTTCATCACTGACAGGTGCTGAACAAGGCCTTCTTGGTGTGGTAACTATGAGGAGTCAAATGGCCTAACAGCTGCAAAGGCCCCTGGCTGTCACCTGCCACTTGGCCAGCACTCCTTAGACACGAGCATGTGGCTGAGAGGAAGGAGACCTGGATGGTAGGAGAGGGCTGGGGAGGAAGGGAGGTTCAGGAGGCGGTTCCTTAGAGAGGGAATGTTCTCACAGGTGGAGGAAAGCTGAAACGGTAGAGTACAGTCATTGGCAGACTCTGAGGTGCCCTGCCAGGGGCTGGAGCCGCTGACAAGTTAGGCACCATCTCCATCCTCAGGGACGCCATACCAGGAATCAGCGGGAGCAGAGGCTGCGTGAGGGGCAAGCGGGGCTGAGGGCAGTTCAGGGAGGGCCTGGAATGGTATGGTCAGCGGGGAGAGCTTCAGACACCCATGGGGGTTGACTATGGGGTGACAACGCCAGAGTGATGGGAGGGTAAGACCTGGGAGGGGGCCCTGCAGAGGGCAGAGCCAAGCCACTGAATGCACCTGCCGTGAGTGGTGGACTTGCTAGGCCTTGGCCTCGGATTTGAGGAAAAGGGTTTTTTTGAGTTGCTAGGGGAAGGCAGAGGGAAAGAGGGCCAGAGCAGAAAAGTGGGACAAGGGGTCTAAAGGAGGTTTGGTTGTTGAGGAGTGGTGCTGGCTGGGTTCATGCTGTGAAGGGTTGAGCCTAAGCAGCCCTGGAGGAGCTATGAAGAAATAGCTGCCTTGGAATGGGGAAAGAATAGGACAGCGGCCAGCCAGGCTCAGGGGGGTTTGAGGGACCTCACTTTGGGGATGCCCAGATTACCCAGAATCCACCCATCCCTGGTGGGGTGACTGCCAAAGTGACTTTTCTGGTGGACATGCAGGCTCCCGTCTCAAGCTGAGACGTTCTCCTTGGCTGCAGGCATGACTGCCCCAGCCCTAGGAAAATATTAATAGGCCACTAGAGCTGAGAGTAAGATTTAAATGTAAAACTACTTCCTCTTCTTGGCCCCTATTGCCACTGAAGGAAGCTGTGACTCAGGGGCCTGAGCTGCCTGCACCCCTGGATTGAGTTCACTCCCACCCCCTGCCCTGCCTTGGGTGGCAGGAGGACATGGTGACATTGGGGGAGGTGGGCCACTGGGGTGGGAGCTCTGAGGCTGAGAGGGCCAGGTGGCAGCACCCCAGGAGCCAGGGATGCCACTGGGGCTCATTGTTCTGAAGGGCTGTGTGGACCCTGAGACACTGGCCCCTCGTTAACCTCTCGGTTTCCAAGAGCCTTGGAACTTCTAGTGCCCTGGACTAGCTGGGGGGTGAGTGGGGGCAGTTTTCGATTTTACCTGCCAAGTCCAAGCTTCCCCCTTTACCAAGCTGTTCCCCTGGGCAAAGGCCTTAATGTTTGTGACTGTCTCAGCACTGGTAAAATGGGAAGACTAAATGCGACCATGCCTTGGGCCTTTGTGCAAGTTATCCAGTCTGCCCTGGCTCTTCTCCCTGGTTAACCACACTGCAGGCAGCAGAAAGAGCTGGGGGTCCACTGGATTAGGTAGGTTGAGATGTGAATGTTACCCTGCAGGGCAGAATTGAGGGGGGGGGTTGCTTCTGAGGCCTATGCACAGTCGGCATGAGAGCACTGAGGGAGTGGTGAGGGCTAAATTCTGTTCAGTTGTTACGGGAACCAGCCAGTTCACAGGGCACGAGCTCAGGCAGGACTCTGGAAAGACAGGAGGCCTGCAGGAGGAAGGGATGGATTTTGAAGAACACTGGTGATGGTATCAATTCGAGGTTTACGAGCACTCACTGTGGGCCACACACAGCCAGGCAATTCAGTGCAGCCCAACATGACCACCAGAAGGCAAAGGCTGCCATTGTCCCCACTTTTACAGAAGAGAAAACTGAGGTACAGAAGAAAAGTAACTTGCTTAAGACTGCAGGCTGAGTCAGTGCTTCAAGCTCCTTGATGAGGGTTTCCAGGTCAGGGAGCAGCCCCAAGCTGGGCAGGGAGCAGCCGGCAGACAGGCACAAGGAGGCAGGCTGGGACTGGGACAGCAACCAAGGCAGTGGTGAGGGGCCCAAACAGAGGTGCTGGAACGGGGGTCTCAAAGCTGCCTGGCGCTTCCATGGTGCTAGGCAGCTGCCGGATCCCCCTGCTTCCTCCCTGGTCCTCAGGGAAGTAGCATGAGGCCTGTAACCTCTTTGGCAGACTTCGACCCAGTTGGGGTGGAGGTGGGGGCTGTTCCCAGGGACTATTATCTGCCTGGGATGCTTCCCCAACAGGTGAAGGGACGTGGTGGCCCTGGAGGCCTCTGTGACTCTGAAATCACCTGCCTGCCTCATGGCTGACCTCGTCCTGGATCTGCTGCCTCTGGCCTGGCCTGACTCTGCCCACTGCCCCCCCCCATCACCATTTCACCAGCCATGAGAAAATGCCTGGTACAATGGGTTGGCCATGGGCTCCGGAGCCATAGGACACGGTTTCAGATCCTGGCGCTGCCGCTGTCTAGCTGGATGACCTCAGAAATGTTATTTTACTTTGTTGTGTCTCGGTTTCTTCAACCATAAAATGGGGATAATCAAAGTCATACCTCAGAGGGCTGTTGTGAGAGTCAAGCAAGTTAATGTGGTAAAATCTTCCAACAGCATCAGATGGTTCACTTACATGAATGAATGAATTATTCATTGTTTTGAACATTGATCACTCCTGTAACTCTAACAGCAGTATTTCCACATACCCTTCCGGGACTTACAGTGCTGGGTCCTCAGCAGCTAAGCTGCAAGCCCTGTCAGGATCCACTCTCCAGCTAGCGGGCAAGACCCAAGGGGAAACGGTCATGACAGAAGGAAGTCCATGGTACTGGGGGGTCTGTGAGTAAGGCCAAGGGCGTGGCATCCCTCGCCTGGCTTACTTTCAGCATTGGCCTTTGCCTGGATCTCTGGATCCCTGTCTGGCCATTTCTGCCCTGCTGCCCATGGTCCAGGCATGGTCCTGGCAGCGGAGTTTGGATTTGATGGGGTAGCTAAGCAGGGGCTGAGGTATTAACACAAGACTTGGGTCATAGAGTTCTCCACAGATAACCAGATGGGCTTCCACTAAAGGTCCTGAGACCCTCCCACAGAACAGGATGACCGTAAGTGAGATATGTTAGAGGGAACCAAAAGAGTAGTGGGCTAGATCTGGGGTGCCACACAAGATTCCCCTCTGGCTTAGTTGCCTGCTCCTGGCTGCCAAGGTGCTGCATTACAATGGTTCTAAGATTGAGCAGGGAAGAGCGCAGCGGTCGTTTATATGATGTCTGCCGTGGCTTGGGAGTGGGAGGAACTGCATTCCTGCCGCATACTAACCATCTGAAATTCCACGGTATTTGAGGTCCTTTATTGCATAAAATAACACACATGGTCTGGTTGGGGGCGGGGGGTGAAGTCTTAATAATGGAGCAAGCGGGATGCACTGATGGCTTCCTGGAGGGGTGGAGTGGTGCAGTCCAGAGCTGGGTTTGCATTATCAGAGATGTGAGACAGAGGGTTAGAGCAACGTCTTGGGGAGCGGAGAGGGGAGAGTGAAGCCTTAAGGGATACCAAGTGGCCTAGACCCCCCGGCCGGACAGCACACCATCTCTGCACAGCCTGCAAGGCCACAGCCCCGGGGAAGCTGCCCATTTCTGGGAATTGTGCAGAAGGGAAGGGCAGCTCCTGGAATGCAAAGCCATTTCCTCCACATGGGTTGGGTCGCTCCCCTCAACGTGTCCTCATCCCCCTGAGCTGGGCACACCCAGACATCATGGCGATGAGATTAGCTTTCCAGAGCTGATTCAGCTCAATGTGACTGCAAATCCATTCACTCTCCCAAGAGCTTCATTAATAGTGAACGTGTCCCTTTCTCTTGGAACCTTATTTACCAGACAACTTGTACTTCAACTGAGGGGATGGAGGGAATCTTTAAAATGATTAGTAGAAAAGTAGAGAAGCAAAAAGCTGTGAAAACTAAACTTTCAATAAAGTTAGCAGTGTCTTTGGGTGAGGCTCTGGGTTGGCCACTGCCCCAGCTTCAAGAATCTGTGGTCCTATAGTCAGGGCCAGGGAAGCAACCAGCAAGGATGAAGAGTGCCCAGTGGGTTAGAGAAATCACAGTGACCATCAAAGAAAAGCTGTGTGATGCTGTAAAACTAATCATCCAAAGAATTTAAGGCAGTGTGGTGTGATGGTTCCCAGTGTGACCTTTATTGTCCAGCTAATCCACTGCAGATGATCACTACATGGTGGGGAGGGTTACTGTCGTAGAGCCTCTTCTGGGCCCCAGTTCTTCTGACCAGGACCATCTGACACTGCTTTGGAAGTGCACCTGTTGTGGGGAAAGGGTACATGGAGGGGCCAGGGACCCTACAGACCTCTTGACAATATCTGCAGCCAAAGCTATTTCTTTTTTATGGGTCTGTTTACAAAAATGGTCAGTGTTTGGGGCTATTCTTTTGGGAAACAAGCTCTGTAGAAGCCCTAGAACCTGGGACTCTGGGAGAAGATGACAGATTTGGTAAGGAATCACAGCCACTGGACACTGTTTTGGGGGCTGGAGCCCTCTGTTGTCCCAGGCATTTATATGGATTCCTATAATGGGTCCTCCACCAGACCTCTGCAGTACAGGTGCTCTTAGGGCTGTCGGTGGGGCCAGTAAGTGGTCCATATCACTGGGGCTGACCTGGCTGGAGGGAGGCCAGGGGCCCAATTACATTGCCTGTCAGTGCAAATATGCCTTTGCTGGGGCTTTGCAATTTTTTTCAGCACCTCACACATTCTTGAGTGTCCTGTTCTCCTGATTCATAGATAGGGAAGCAGGGTCCTGGAAGTTAAGAAACTTGTTCCAGGTCACACAAGGAGTCCATGTCGGAGACACGACGACTGGACCTAGAGCTGCCTGACTGTAGTAACAGGCTATTAATGTCACTCCCCCCACTCAAGCTGGAGAGCCAAGGGAGGCTTTGCACAGAACTGTCCCCAGGAGGTCTCGGAACTCTCCCAGCATACTTTGAAAATTGCTAGGTGAAGAGGTTTTTCTGGGCTCATCTGTCCACCCAGCCCCCCCACCTCCTAGGAGCATCACCCCCTGCTTCTTGGCCCAAGGGAGGGCTGGCTGGGGAGAAGGATGCTCTGGGGCATATCTAGCAGTCAATGAATAGACCCTGAACCTCCCATGTGTTGGGCCCTGCCTGGCCCTGCGAAAGGCAAGGGAATGAGATGTGGCTCCTGTCCTGTCCTGGTAGAGCTGCTTGGGGAGACCAATCGGCCCTTCAGGAAACAACTTCACACCTTGTGAGATGGTGCTAACCTTGAGAGAGAGGGAGCAAAAGACAGCTGCCCAAAAAAGCTTGTTTCTCTGGTTAAAGATGCCCAAAATGCTTGAATATGTGTTATTAAAATTGCTCAAGCAGCAATGCTGCCTTTGAGGAAAAAGTTTCCAGCATATGTGCGAATTTGAGTTGTTGGTGGACTGGGAGGGGCTCTGGGAGCTGTGGTTGCCATGGGAACCAGCGCTCAGCCACCAATGCCCCGCCTAGTGGCTGCTGTTCCAAAAGTTGGTTTCTGAGTGGAGGGGGCTGCCTCCAACCTCGGAGCCATTTCCCATGTAAACAACATTCTAAATGATGGTTGACGATCCCCCACAGGCTTGCCGTGGAGCTGAGATGGCAGCGGGACTTCTCGTGGGGGAGCCTGTGAGTGGAGGAAGGGAGGGAGAGATGGAGGGAGTCTCTCCAGGGAGCAAAGTCAACAAGGCACAAGAGCAAACATTGGAGCACCTTCTCTAAGCTGAACACATTTCATACATTTTAATTTCATGCTTAGAGCAATCCTGCAAAGTATAATTTTCTAACCAATCCCGTCTTACAAAGAGGAAACTGAGGCTATGAATGTAACTTGCCCAACAGTGTCACTTACCTGGTCTGTAGAAGAGTATCCAGCATCGAAAACTGGTGGGGGAACTTTAGAGACACTTGATCCACCTTATAACACCCTCCCACCTCAAAGGGGCCATCCAGAACCCTCCAAAAGTAAAGAACTGACATTCTAGAATGATCTCTAAAAAGATCGAGAAAGATCCCTGATCTTCTAGTTGAATAGTCTAGAGAGGAGGGAGGGGGGTTCTTGTGAATGTAAGCAGTTTGCTCTTTAACCACCAACCAACATTTTATCCTGTGGTGTCTTTCGTCATAGCCTGTGGTGACTGAAAAAAATTTTTCTCTTTACCACTTGAGTCCAGCCCATTTTGTAGGAGTGTGATACATTTTGACTGCCCTCCCCACTTACAAAGACATTGTATAGTCAGGGATTATTTGTGGGGAGGCTGAAAGCCTGGAAGAAACATGTCTATTAGGAGAAGAGCCTTTATGAACTGGGGGGAGGGGCCGGTTCTGGACCCCTTCTTTTACCCCTGCCACACCTTCTTTCCTTCGTGGGCTCACACTTGCTTCCAGAAGGGCTTTTCTGTGTGACTGGTCTGACTTGGTAGAAGGAGGGAGATGGTCTTAACTGCTGGCTGGGAGGTTTGCCCCTTAGCCCTTTCCATCGTCAGGGCCAATGCTGTGGCTAGTAGGTGGTCTGACAGTGGTTCAGAAATGCCTTTAGGCAGCCTTTTGCCCTTTGCTAATGCTCTGCCCGGCTTTGGTAATAGAGACAGGGGCAAAATGCCATCCCCTGCCCTTCTGTGAACATTAAATATAGACAATTTCGAGGGCACTGGTGGCCTCTGCACCAGTAACTGCAGGGGGCAGAGTAGAAGGACATGCCTCCCATAGGATGTGATTACTGGGCCCAGGGCTGACCTGTGAAGAGGGGGCCCTAAGGGTCTGTAGAGGACTCAGTATGACCCCAGGGTACACTGGGCAAACATAAAGCTGGTTGGAGAGCGAATAGAATGTGAGAGGCTGTGGTATAGCCACTACTGGAGAGGTCAGCATTGGTGATCCGTGACAGCCTTGAATGTCCAGTGAAGGAGCCGGGACTTGGCCCATCAGCCTTGGGCAGCACTAAAGGGCTTTTTACTCTGAGGGATCCGGTCCAATTTTTGTGCTGACTGTGCTTTCTAACCTGCTTCCAGTGAGTCTTAGTTGGGAGGGAGCCCCGAGCTGGCTGCCTGTGGTCTCTCAGGAGCTCAGCCCCTGAGTGTGGAACTCTCTGAAAGGAAGGAACCCCTCATTTGACCATTTCCTGCCAGCTGCCTTGTTTGGCAAGCAGGTCCCAGGTGGCTCTGCTGTGGGTGGTCTGTACCAATTCAGAGATTCAGTTCATGTCCTCTATCATACTTACTAGTGAAGATTTCTTACCTTGTTTTATTTTGAGAAGAAAATCAAGAGAAATAATTTCCCTTCTTGATATCTTCCCACCCACTGAGTATTTTTTATTCATGTCACTGCCAGCGGAGAATAGAAGGGAGCTTAAAAAATAGCCTCTTTCATAGGCAAACATGCTCACCCTGGCCCAGTGTCACTGTCCTCCCTCAGCCAAGATGGTGGGTAAGGAGAGACTGACACTTTGCTCCCCTGACCGGAGAGGCAGAAAGAGGGAGTTGGACCTTGCTTTCCTCTCCCCATTTCTGTTTCCTTCCAGCTGCCCTGTGGCCCCTTTGGACCTCCATCTCTTGTCATGTGGGAAAGCTCAGTTGCCAAAACCTCAACTTGTCCCCACCTTTACCCTACTTAGGGAGACTGGGCACCAGATGCTGGGGCTGCAGCCAGCCCCTGGGCCTAGTTTCTTGCACTTAAGGAGCTCAACTCCTCACCTGAAGGACATGGAGTCCTACATTTTCAGGTAGCCAGAACATTCATTTGGTGGGAACATTAATTTATTTTTTTACTTGAAGATAGTTGACACACAATGTTATATTCGTTTCAGGGGTACAACATAGTGATTCATCAACTCTATGCACTCTGCTTGACAGATGCATGCCATCTGTCACCATGCAGTGCTGTTACAGTGCCATTGCCTATGTTCCCTGTGCTGTGCCTTTTATTCCCATTGGTGGGAATATTTTAATATTGTTAAACTTTCCCGGGATACATATACAATATTAGCTTACTGTAGCAAGTGTTGAGAAAAATTGAGAAAGTGCCCCCAAATCTGCCAGTCCTCTCTGTGCCTAGAACCACATCTAGACATACAGATTCATTCATAGAGATCAATCATATGTACTTGTGGTTTCACAGCCTGTTTGGGGCTCTTTTCATGCATAATATATTAATGTTCCTAGGTTAGGGACTATCATCCTTTCTAATGGCTGCACAGTATTGCATTGTGTAGATAAATTTTTCTTTAACTCCCCCCCACAACATGTAAGTGATTTTCATTTTCCCCCATTCATCACATCTTTGTACACTTGTCTGATTATTTCCTGGAATAAATCATCATATACCCTACAGCTTTGGGAGAGGGTATGTCACTTTAAATTTTGGTATATTTATGCGAATGTATTCTCAGCCCGGTCGGGACAGATTTACGTGCTCATCGGCAGTGTATAAAAGCGCCTATACTTCCTCGCACTACAGGGAAATCCTAAATGTCAACATCAAGCTTCAGTAACTATAGAGCGTTTTGCAATGCCTCTCTCCCGTAACCTCATGCAAATCAGCATGGCCACATATCCCACATTTGTGTCTAACACCCTTTTGTTGCTATCTAGAACTGAGGACTCTTTTAGGCTGCACATAACTGAAAAATCCAGCCCTTTTATCTGATGGGTCAGGAAAGCATGGCTTGGCGCAGCCTTCCCAAGCAGCAGCGAAGCATGTGGGACACCCAGTCTGCACCCTCAAATGCCCCTGTCATGCCTACGTCATGCCTGTCTGCCTCCCGGATTGTGCAGAGCTTTTTCTTTCCTGGTACCGTGAGGCAGGATCCATCTTGCACGCCCTTGGCATGAGGTCAGTGCTCCTGCTCCCCAGGAGGAGGCATTGTTCTCCCTGGCACCCGGGAGGGGTCCACAGTTAGTAGTCCAGATCCCTGGGCCAAGGGCTCCTTCCGCACTCCCTGCCTCCCTCTCCTCCTTGTCACTTCATGATGCTGCTTCCAAAGATCACTCTTCACTTCTCTACTGTTACCTCTTCATAATCAGTCATTATCTATTCAGGCTCAATTATTCTTTAGAATCCTGGCCCCATATTTCCGTCTCTTTGCCTAGTCACCTTAGCTCGTTGACATCTTAGGATGGACAGTTCTTTGTTTGGGGGGATGCGCTGTGCTTCATAGGCTGTGGAACCACAGCCTTGGCCCGTTGACTGGATGCTAGTAACACCCACTCGGTTTTAACAACCGAATCATCTCCAGATGTTGCAGATGTCCCTGACGGGCGGAATTGCCCCCAGTTGAGAACCATTGCCTTAGCAGGACTCAGCATCATTAAAACAAAACTTAGCCCTGCTCCTCCTCTTCCTCCTGCCCAGCTAACACAGGGTTGACCAGTTGTCAAGAGATTCCAGCACAGCTGTCTGCATGACAAAAGGCAAGGAGACTGAGGGAGAGGAGCCACAATCACTAAATTCTGAGGGGCTGGGGCACAGAGATCCTGAACTCCTCCAGTTAGCAAGGCTGTTATGGCCAACCTTCCCTTAGCTCAGGCAACCTCATATCCTTCTGAGCACAGCAGTCCCCTGACCAGAGTTGATGTAAAAGGTGCCATCCCTGCTCAGATTAGCACCCACATGGTTACCTGTACAGGAATAAGGCAGACTTTAATGGTGGAAATGCTTCTTTGATATGGCTTTGGCTGTGCTTATTAAAGACTTCAGGGCATCTAGTAGTATGTGTCCCCAAGACCGGGTATGGCACATGGTTGGTATTCAAGAAATGATTGAATCAATATACAATTGGGAGTATTTGGTACTTTCTGAGATCAAAAGGAAAAAACCCCAGGCCTCATTATGCATGTCTTGCTTCCCCAGGTCTGACCTACTAGAAACATGGCAACCAGTGCAGTCCCCAGTGACAACCTCCCCACATACAAGCTGGTGGTGGTGGGAGATGGGGGTGTGGGCAAGAGTGCCCTCACCATCCAGTTTTTCCAGAAGATCTTTGTGCCTGACTACGACCCCACCATTGAAGACTCCTACCTGAAACACACAGAGATTGACAATCAGTGGGCCATCCTGGATGGTGAGACCCCAATGGCAGCCCTGCATGGGGCGAGGGGTGGCTTGGGGAGGAGGCAGAGGGTCAGGGGAAGGTGATGAGCTTCACTGGGCCCAGATGGCTTCTCTCATGTTGTCATTGTGATATGGTTGGTATAAGGCTGTGTATGTTTTCCAGGGTGAATTCTGAACAGCTTTGTGGAAACCAAAATGTGTATTCAACAAAGAGGCAAAGCTAGCCTCATGCCAGCTCAATGATGTCATGTTTGTTATTGCTTGCTGATCAGAAGCGCTGATTAGCATTTTACAGATGTCTCTGGCTAATAAAAAAAAAAAAAGGCGGGGGGGGTGGGTGTATAAATTATTCTTTAGTGAGCATGGTTTATTTTTGCTTGGAGGGAAAATCTTACATCTGACTTTGTTTCTAGTTTAGTCTAAGTTGGTTTGGATGAACAGTTCTCCAATCGTGGTATCCAGGTCAGCACCCAATTTTTTTTTTTAAATTTTTAATTTTTTTATAAACATATATTTTTATCCCCAGGGGTACCCAAGTATTACCGGGGAGCTTATCAGCAATGAAAACCCCTGGGCTCTGCTGATTCAGAGGCTCAGAGGGTGGAGATCAGCAGTCTGTGTTTTAACAAGCTCTCCAGGCGATGCCGAAGTAGAGAACTGCTGCTCCAGAGGTTCACTCTCTGAGTCTCTTAAATAGAGCCGTTCAGGATAGACTGTCATTGTAGGAGGGGGCCTTGAAAAGCCACTGGGATACAAGTCCTCTGTCAGCTGTGTGATTCGCAGGTGTTTGCTTCCAGTGTGGGGCATGTTTTTCATTCTCTTAACAGTGTCTTTCAAAGACTAGAGTTTTTACTTTTGAGGAGGTCCCATTTATCAGTTTGTTCTTTTATGGACTGTGCTTTTGGTGTCTTGTCTAAAATATTTGCCCAACCCAAGGTCACAAAGGTTTTCCCCTGTGTTTTCTTCTAGCTATCTAATGGCTTTAGGCTCTGTATTTAGGTTTATGATCCACCCCGAGTTAATTTTTGTATTTGTAATTGTGTGAGATATGGCGCAAGTTTTAGTTTAGTTTGGTTTGGTTTGGTTGTTTGTTTATGGAGATGCAATTGTTTCAGCACTGTTTGTTGAAAAGGTTGTCCTTTCTCCACTGAATTGCCTTTGTTCCTTTGATGAAAATTAGTTGCTCATATATTTTGTTTGATCTGACTCTCTTAGCATCAATACCACACTATCTTGATAACTGTAGCCTTACAATAAGTCCTAAAATCACATCCCATTAAATCCCTAATTTTGTTCTTTTTCAATGTTGCTTTGGCCCATCTAGGTCCTTTGCATTTCCATATGAATTTTAGAATCAGTTAAATTCAAAAATTTTAGATTTTAGACTGATAATTGTGTTAAAGCTATATAGAGTTATAGATTTGAGAAGAATTGACATCCTAACAATGTTGAGCCCTCCAACCCATGAATACAGTATTTCTCCGTATTTTTAGGTCTTCTCTAATTCTCTCATCAATTGTTCTTGCAGATTTGCCTGCATAGGTCTCTATGTATTTTGTCAGATTTATATATACAGTCTGTATTACAAATTATATTGGGTTTTCGTTTTAGTTTTTTTTAAAAGATTTTATTTATTTATTTGACAGAGTGGGTATACAAGCAGGGGGAGTGGGAGAGAGAGAAGCAGGCATCCCGCGGAGCAGGGAGCCCGATGTGGGGCTCAATCCCAGGATCCGGGGATCATGACCTGAGCCAAAGGCAGATGCTTAACAACTGAGCCATCTGGGAGCCCCTTAATTTCAGTTTGGAATTGTTTTTTGCTGATATGCAGAAATACAGGAGCATTTTGTATGTTAACTGTAACTTGCACCCTTACTAAGTCACTTATTCTAGTGGATCTTGTAGATTCCTTTGGATTTTCTGCAAAGATGGTCATGTCTGTAAGTAAAGATCGTTTTACTTCTTTCCAATCTGGATGGTTTCTGATTCTTTTTCTTGCCTTATTTCACTGACTAAAAACATACTTGTCTTGCTCTTGATCTTAAGGAGATCTTTCCTTTTCAATCTTTCAGCACTAAGTATGATGTTAGCTGTAGGTTTTTTATACATTCCCTTTATCAGGTTGGGGTAGTTTCTTTCTATTTCTAGTTTGCTGAGAATTTTTATGAGTGTAGATGTTGGTTTTTGTCAAATGCTTCTTGTGTGTCTGCTGACATACTCAGATGGTGTTTCTTTTTTAGTATGTCAATATGGAAAATCACATTAATTTTTCTAATGTTAAACCAACATTGTATCCCTCGGATAAATCCCACCTGGCCATAATATATTACCCTTTTACATATTGTTGGCTTTTATTTGTTAAAATTTTGTTTAGAATTTTTGCATCTATGTTCTTGAGAGTTATCTTGGTCTGTAGTTTTCTTGTTATGTCTGAGTAATGCTGGCTTTATAGAATGAATTGAGAAGTATGCTCTCTTCTTCAGTTTTCTGGAAGAGTTTGAATAAAACTGGTACTATTTCTTTCTTAAATGTTTAGTAGAATTCACCTATGAGGACATCTGAGTTTGGAGTTTTCTTTTTCAGAAGACTTTTACCTTCAAATTCAATTCCTTTAATAAATCTATGGCCATTCAGGTTGTCTGTTTCTTTTTCAGTGAGTTTTGGTAGTTTGTATCTTTTAAAAAGTTGTTCAGTTCATCAAAGTTACCAAATTTACTGACATAAAGTTGTTCATGATATTCTCTTATTTTCTTTTTTTAAAAATTTTTATTTATTTTAATTTGACAGATAGATCACAAGTAGGCAGACAGGCAGGCAGAGAGAGAGGAGAAAACAGGCTCCCTGGCGAGCAGAAAGCCTGACGTGGGACTCGATCCCAGGACCCTGAGATCATGACCTGAGGCGAAGGCAGAGGCTTAACCCACTGAGCCACCCAAGCGCCCCTTTTATTATTTTCTTAATAACAGTAGAGTTCATAGTGATGTTGGCTTTCTTATTCCTGATATTGTTAATTTGTGTGTTCCCCTTTTCCCTAATCAGGCAAGCAAGCGATGAAGCAACATCATTGATTTTCATGAGAAAACCAGCTCTTGGGTCCTTTGACTTTTCTCATTTGGTTTCATTGATTTCTACTCTTACCTGCATTATTTCCTTTTGTCTGTCTATTTTGGAATTAATTTGTTTTTCTCTAACCTTTTAAAATGGAAGCTGAGGTCATTGACTGGAACATTTCTTCTTTTCCAAGATGTTCATTTGGTGCTAAATTTCCCCAACTACTTCTTTAGCAGCATTCAAGCTATTCTAATACACTATGTCTTCATTTCCATTCAGTTCAAAATACTTTATAATTTCCCTTTTGAGATCATCTTTGACCCATAGGATATTTGGAAACATTTAGTATTCAAGTATATTTAGGAATTTTCCAGAGATCCTTCTGTCATTGGTTTCTATTTTATTTTCATTATGTCAGAGAACATACAGTATGTTATTTAAGTTATTTAAAACTCATTGAGTCTTGTTTTATGACCCAGGATTTGGTCTCTCTGGCTAGATGTTCCATGTGCACATAAAAAGGATGGGTATTCTGCCATTGTTGGGTGGAATGCTTTATGAATGCTTGTTATTTTGTCTGACTTTTGGTTGTTTCAGGCGACAAGACAGATCTGGTCCTTGTTACTCTATCCTGGTCAGAACCAGTACCAAATCATCACTTCAAAAAAAAAAAAAATGCGACAACTTTATATGTGTGTGTGTGTGTGTGTGTGTATTGAATTGTTTACTTTATTTTTATTTATTTTTTTAAAGAGTTTATTTATTTATTTGACAGACAGAGATCACAAGTAGGCAGAGAAGCAGCAGAGAGAGAGGAGGAAGCAGGCTCCCTGCCGAGCAGAGAGCCCTATGCCGGGCTCTATCCCAGGACCCTGAGACCATGACCTGAGCTGAAGGCAGAGGCTTAAACCTCTGAGCCGCCCACGTGCCCTATATCTTAATTTTTAAAAGCACCATTCTTCAGGGGGTTCGTCTTCAGCCCTGAAACTTTGACTAGTTCACCAGAAGCCAAGCACACTCCCACCTCAGGGATTTGCATTGGGTATTCTCTCTGCCTAGAATGTGCTTCCTTCAGAAATATATTCTCACTTCACGTAGGTCTCCACCCAAATGTTAACTTTATCATGGAGGTCTTCCCTGACCAGACCATCTCTACTAGTATCCAAACCCCCAACCCCCAACATTCTGTCCCTCTGAACAACTCTTTTTCTTTATTCTGCCTTTTACTGTTGAACATATTTTTGTTCAATATATTTATTTGTTTGAGTTTTTGTTGCTCCCCAATAAAATAAAAATTTTCTAGAGTAAGGACTTAATTTTATTTATTGCTCGATTCTTAGTGTCTAGAACACTGGTCCTCAGTAAATGGGTGAGAAATGAATGAATGAATGAATGAGTCCTGGACAATGTATGTGCAGTCATAGGTTTAATGTTTTAGTTGCATTATAAAATAAATATATATAACCACTAAAATATAAAACTTATATTTATGCATTTTCTAAAATCATCTCATACATTACCCATTCAAATATATACCACACTTTGGGATATACTGAGTTAAAGAGATATAAACAGTTTCTTTATTGTTGGGGCTTCAAAGAGTCGTCCATATACAAACACAATATTGGAGATATATTGGTGGGTATATTGTCTTTAGGGTTTCCCAAATGACTACGTTTTACACATCATTCTGGGATATTTCCACAGAAAATATTCTGGAACACATTGCCTAATGCATGTAGGAGAGAGTAATACCATGCCTCGTACATTGTTGAAGCTCAGTAAATACTATTTCTCTATATAGCCATATTGACTTCTCTTTTTCTTTTTTAAAAATTTTTTTTAATTTTAATTTTTTAAATTAACATATAATATATTATTTGCCCCAGGGGTACAGGTCTGTGAATCATTCAGGCTTACACACTTTTCAGCACTCACCATAGCACATACCCTCTCCAGTGTCCGTAACCCAACCACCCTCTTCATATCTGCCTCCCCCCAGCAACCAATCCTCAGTTTGTTTTGTGAGATCAAGAGTCTCTTATGGTTTGTCTCCCTCCTGATCCCATCTTGTTTCATTTTTTCTTTCCCTACCCCCCCAAACTCCCCACATTGCCTCTCAAATTCCTTATATCAGGAAGATCATATGATAATTGTCTTTCTCTGATTGGCTTATTTTGCTCAGTATAATACCCTCTAGTTCCACCCACGTCATTGCAAAAGGCAAGATTTCATTTCTTTTGATGGCTGCATAGTATTCCATTTTATATATATATATATATATATATATATATATATATACACCAAATATTTATCCATTTATCTGTTGATGGACATCTAGGTTCTTTCCATAGTTTGGCTATTGTGGACATTGCTGCTATAAACTTTGGGTGCACATGCCCCTTCAGATCACTATATTTGTATCTTTAGGGTAAATATCCAGTAGTGCGATTGCTAGGTCATAGGGTAGCTCTATTTTCAAATTTTTGAGGAACCTCCATGCTGTTTTCCAGAGTGGCTACACCAGCTTGCATTCCCACCAACAGTGTAGGAGGGTTCTCCATTCTCCATCCTTGCCAGCATCTGTCGTTTCTGTCTGACTTGTTAATTTTAGCCATTCTGACTGGTGTGAGGTGGTATCTCATTGTGGTTTTGATTTGTATTTCCCCCATGCTGAGTGATATGGAGCACTTTTTCATGTGTCTGTTGGCCATCTGGATGTCTTTTTTGCAGAAATGTCTGTTCATGTCCTCTGCCCGTTTCTTGATTGAATTATTTGTTTTTTGGGTGTTGAGTTTGGTAAGTTCTTTATAATTTTGGATACTAGCCCTTTATCTGATATGTCGTTTGCAAATATCTTCTCCCATTCTGTCAGTCATCTTTTCATTTTGTTGACTGTTTTCTTTGCTGTGCAGAAGCTTTGGATCTTGATGAAGTCCCAGGAGTTCATTTTTGCCCTTGCTTCCCTTGCCTTTGGCAATGTTTCTAGGAAGAAGTTGCTGCGGCTGAGGTCAAAGAAGTTGCTACCTATGTTCTCCTCAAGGATTTTGATGGATTCACTTCTCACATTGAGGTCTTTCATCCATTTTGAGTTTATTTTTGTGTGTGGTATAATGAAATGGTCCAGTTTCACTTTTCTGCATGTGACTGTCCAATTTTCCCAACACCAATTGGTGAAGAGACTGTCTTTTTTCCATTGGACATTCTTTGCTGCTTTGTCGAAGATTAGTTGACCAGAGAGTTGAGGGTCTATTTCTGAGCTCTCTATTCTCTATTGTCTTCCATTGATCTATGTGTCTGTTTTTGTGGCAGTGCCATACTGTCTTGATGATGACAACTTTGTAATAAAGCTTGAACTCTGGAATTGTGATGCCACCAAGTTTGGCTTTCTTTTTCAACATTCCTCTAGCTATTCAAGGTCTTTTCTGGTTCCATATAAATTTTAGGATTATTTGTTCTATTTCTTTGGAAAATATTGATGGTATTTTAATAGGGATTGCATTAAACATGTAGATTGCTTTAGGTAGCATAGACATTTTCACAATATTTGTTCTTCTAATCGTGAGCATGGAACATTTTTGCATTTCTTTTTGTCTTCCTCAGTTTCTTTCATAAGTACTTTATAGTTTTTTGAGTACAGATTCTTTGCCTAGGTATCTTATTGTTTTGGGTGCAGTTGTAAATGGGATCGACTCCTTAATTTCTCTTTCTTCTGTCTTGTGGTGGTGTATAGAAACGCAGCTGATTTCTGTGCATTGATTTTATATCCTGACACTTTATTGAATTCCTGTACAAGTTTTATCAGATTTGGAGTGGAGTCTTTTGGGTTTTCCACATAAAGTATCATGTCATCTGCAAAAAGGGATAGTTTGACTTCTCTGCTGATTATGATGCCTATAATTTCTTTTTGTTGTCTGATTGCGAGACTGCAGTGGTGATAATGGACAGCCCTGCCGTGTTCCAGACCTTAGCGGAAAAGCTCTCAGTTATTCTCCATTGAGAACGATATTCACTGTGGGTTTTTCATAGGTGAAAACCTATGAAATATTGATGATATTGAGGTATGAACAATCTATCCCTATACTTTGAAGAGTTTTGATCAAGAAAGGATGCTGTACTTTGTCAAATGCTTTTTCAGCATCTATTGAGAGTATTATATGGTTCATATTCTTTCTTTTGTTAATGTATTGTATCACATTGATTGATTTGCGGATGTTGAACCAACCTTGAAGCCCTGGAATAAATCCCACTTGGTCGTGGTGAATAATCCTTTTAATATACTGTTGGATCCTATTGGCTAGTATTTTGGTGAGGATTTTTGCATCTGTGTTCATCAAGGATATTGGTCTATAATTCTCCTTTTTGGTGGGGTCTTTGTTTGGTTTTGGGATCAAGGTAATTCTGGCCTCATACAATGAGTTTGGAAGTTTTCCTTCCATTTCTGTTTTTTGGAATAGTTTCAGGAGAATAAATATTAATTGTTCTTTAAATGTTTGGTAGAATTCCCCCTGAGAAGCCGTCTAGCCCTGGGCTCTTGTTTGTTGGGATATTTTTGATGACTGCTTCAATCTCCTTACTGGTTATGGGTCTGTTCACGTTTTCTATTTCTTCCTGGTTCAGTATTGGTAGTTTACATGTCTCTAGGAATGCATCCATTTCTTCCAGATTGTCAAATTTGCTGCCATATTGTTGCTCATAATACATTCTTATAATTGTTTGTATTTCTTTGGTGTTGGTTGTGATCTCTCCTCTTTCATTCATGATTTTATTTATTTGGGTCCTTTCTCTTTCCTTTTTGATAAGTCTGGCCAGGGGTTTATCAATCTTATTAATTCTTTCAGAGAACCAGCTCCTAGTTTCATTGATTTGTTGTATTGTTTTTTTGGTTTCTATTTCATTGATTTCTGCTCTGATCTTTATGATTTCTCTTCTCCTGCTGGGTTTAGGGTTTCTTTCTTGTTCTTTCTCCAGCTCCTTTAGGTGTAGGGTTAGGTTGTGTACCTGAGACCTTTCTTGTTTCTTGAGAAAAGCTTGTACCGCTATATATTTTCCTCTCAGGACTGCCTTTGCTGTGTCCCACAGATTTTGAACCATTGTGTTTTCATTATCATTTGTTTCCATGATTTTTTTCAATTCTTCTTTAATTTCCTGGTTGACCCATTCATTCTTTAGTAGGATGCTCTTTAGCCTCCATGTATTTGAGTTCTTTCCAACTTTCCTCTTGTTATTGAGTTCTGGCTTCAGAGCATTGTGGTCTGAAAATATGCAGGGAATGATCCCAATCTTTTGGTACCGGTTGAGACCTGATTTGCGACCCAGGATGTGATCTGTTCTGGAGAATGTTATATGTGCACTAGAGAAGAATGTGTATTCTGTTGCTTTGGGATGGAATGTTCTGAATTTATCTGTGATGTCCATCTGGTCCAGTGTGTCATTTAAGGCCTTTATTTCCTTGTTGATCTTTTGTGTAGATGATCTGTCCGTTTCAGTGAGGGGGATATTAAAGTCCTCCACTATTTTTTTTGAAGATTTTTATTTATTTATTTGACAGAGAGGCAGGCAGAGGTGTGTGTTGGGGGGGAAGCAGGCTCCCTGCTGAGCAGAGAGCCCAATGTGGGGATTGATACCAGGACCCTGAGATCATGATCTGAGCTGAAGGCAGAGGTTTAACCCACTGAGCCACCCAGGCACCCACCCCTCCACACCCTCACTTTAAATATGGAGGTGTCTTTGGGTCTAAAATGAGTTTCTTGTAGACAGCATATTGATGATGGGTTTTTTTTTTTTTTAATCCGTTCTGATACCCTGTGTCATTTAGCCCATTTACATTCAGGGTAACTATTGAAAGATATGAATTTAGTGCCATTGTATTGCCTTTAAGGTGACTGTTACTATATATTGTCTCTGTTCCTTTCTGGTCTACAACTTTTAGGCTCTCTCTTTGCTTAGAGAACCCCTTTCAATATTTCCTGTAGAGCTGGTTTGGTGTTTGCAAATTCTTTTAGTTTTTGTTTGTCCTGGAAGCTTTTTATCTCTCCTTCTATACTGAAAGATAGTCTAGTTGGATATAGTATTCCTGGCTGCAGGTTTTTCTCATTTAGTACTCTGAATATGTCATGCCAGTTCTTTCTGGCCTGCCAGGTCTCTGTGGATAAGTCTGCTGCCAATCTAATATTTTTACCATTGTATATTACAGACTTCATGTCTCAGGCTGCTTTCAAGATTTTCTTTTTGTCATTAAGACTAGTAAGTTTTACTATTAGATGATGGGGTGTGGACCTATTTTTATTGATTTTAACAGGGGTTCTCTATGTCTCTTGGATTTTGGTGCTTGTTCCCTTTGCCATATTAGGGAAATTCTCTACAATAATTCACTCCAATATACCTTCTGCCCCCCTCTCTCCTTCTTCTTCATCTGGATTCCCAATTATTCTAATATTCTTTTGTCTTAGGGTATCACTTATCTCTAATTCTCCCCTCATGGCTCAGTAGTTCTTTGTCTCTCTTTTGATCAGCTTCTTTATTCTCTGTCATTTGGTCTTCTATATCAATAATTCTCTCTTCTGCCTCATTTATCCTAGCAGTAAGAACCTCCATTTTTGCTTGCACCTCAGTAAAAACTTTTTTGATTTCAGCTTGGTTAGATTTTAGTTCTTTTATTTCTCTAGAAATGGCTTTTATTTCTTGAGACAGGGTTTCTCTAATATCTTCCATGCCTTTTTCGAGCCCAGCTAGCACCTTCAGAATCGTCATTCTGAACTCTAGATCTGACATATTACCAATGTCCATATTGATTAGGTCCCTAGCCTTCAGTACTGCCTCTTGTTCTTTTTTTTTTTTTGTAGTGAGTTTTTCCTCCTCGTCATTCTATCCAGATAAGAATATACGAATGAGAGAATAAAATACCAAAATGGTGGCAAAGACCCCAGAAAAATGTACACTAACCAAATCAAAAGAGACCCCAAATCTGAGGGAGAAGAAAGGGGTTAAAAAGAAATTTTTTAAAAATTTAAAATATATATATATATATGAGACTGGGGAATAGAACAGAGCCACCTAATTGATTTGGGGTGTATTTTATTCTCTTGGAAGAAACTACCTCCCAAAATTTTAAAGAAAGAAAAACTTGTATATATACACAAATAAGGGTAAACACAATGAAGGGATGGAATATGACTATAAAGATGATAATTAAAAATTCTAAAAAAGGAATTGATAAGATAAGTTGGTTGGAAAAAAAAAAAAAAGAAAGTGGAGAGAATTTGCTCAGGCTGGAGACTAGAACAAAGCCCTGTGCTAGATTTAGGGTATATTTTGATCTATTAGAAGAAATTGTACCCCACAGTTTTTTGGAAGAAAAAGCCCTATATGTATACAAAAAATAAAATTAGAGACAATGAAAGATAAAATGTGACTATATTAATGAAGGTTTAAAAAGATTTTTTTTAAAGAAAGGTATTGTTAAGATGAACTAGTTAAAAAAAGTTAAAAGAAAGTGGAAGTTTAAAAAACTATAATAAGAAAAAAATAATATTAAAACATTTTAATTGAATTTGCAAGACTAAAGAATCATGGGGAGAAAGCCATGAATTCCATGCTTTACTTTTTCCTCCTCTGGAATTCTGCTTTTATCCTTATCAGTGACTTTGGTTTTGGAGGGATGTTCTTGCTGATCTTCTGGGGGAGGAGCCTATTGTAGTGATTCTCAAATGTCTTTGCCCGAGGCAGAATATGTTGCCCTGCCAGGAGCTGGGCTAAGTAATCTGTTCCAGGTTCGCTCTAGGAAGCTTTTGTTCCCTGAATGCTTTCCGATTTCCGTAGAGCTCTTTCCAGAGCTCTGGAGGACAGGAATGAAAATGGTGGCCTCCCAATCTCTGGCCCGGAGTTGCTGAGAACTCTCGGCCCCACTCCTCAGTGCACCCTCAAAGAAAAGTGCTCAATCACTCCTGTCTCCCTGGTCTCCGGCTGCACCCGGCCTGTGACCAGCCATTTCTGTCTCTGGCACATGGTTTGGAGTCTCCAAACCCAGCAGATTCCTGCATTCAGAGAGGGAAGGTGAGTCTCCCCAGTTCTACTACTTGTGGGGTCCCTGCTCAAAAAGCAGTGGTCCAACTGTGCCACGGATCACTGTTTAAGGTAACCCCAAGCTGAGAGCTCACTCTTCAGCTCTGTCTCTGTAGCCGACTTACCCACTCGAATACGTGCAAGCTGTGCTATACTCAGACACCTCTGATCCTTCGGACCCCACAGAACCTGAGACCATGCTGTCCCTGCAAGGGCTCTACCCCCACTTAGCCTCTGGAGCAATGTCCCTCAGTAAAGCAGACATCTAAAAGTTCTGATTTTGTGCTCCATTGCTCCACCGCTTGCTGGGAGCCGACATCTCCCCCCACAGTCTATCTTCCCGTTGCTTCAGATTCACTTCTCCACACATGCTACCTTTCAGAAAGTGGTCGATTTTGTGTTTCTGGAATTGCTGCTCTTCTTCTCTTTGATCTCCTGTTGGGTTTGTAGGTGTTCAGAATTTTTTGATGACTATCTAGATGAACTCCTGCGACCTGATGTCATCTCAGTCTGCTACTCCTCTGCCGTCTTGACTACTCTCCCCTCTCTGACTGTTTCTTAAAGTAACTTTGGGTGTATTAAATTAGTTTCTGAGACTGGAAAATTTTTCAGGGGTGATTTTTAGGAAGATTGTGTAATAACTTTTTTTTATGATATATATTTTTTAAGGGGTTTTGTTTGTTTGTTTGTTTGAGAGGGCGAGAATGAGAGAGGGGAAGCAGGGGAACCAGCAGGGAACCCAAATCGGGGCTCGATCCCAGGACCCTGAGATCATGACCTGAGCAGAAGGCAGATGCGTCATCAACTGAGCCACCCAGGCACCCCAGTGATAACATTTATAGCAGCTGCAACAGCAGGGAAAAGGGAAGCATGACCAAAGCATTACTTTATAAGCATGAACTTGCAAAGCTTTTGTTCTGAAGCATCTGGGCTCCCTTGGGTGCTATGCCTCTAAATCTGCCACCTGAATCAAGCCTAATTTAGGGCACTGCCCACCCAGCGCCTGCCACAGGCACAGATACCGGATTCCCAGATTAGTATACTCTCCACTCAAGTATTTCTTGTATTAAGAAAAGGAAGGCTTAAAACTTTACAGCTAAATATTAATTAGTCTGGCATTTAAAAGGATGTCCCATATTTGGGGAACTTTAATCAAAGACTGGTTGTATGTAGGCATGAATATAACTGTGGCACCTTCTGGGGCTAGACTCTTCTGGGGTGGTTTGCGGTCCTAGAATAGACAGTACTTTCCCAAGGGCATCCAGAGTCCGGACATCATGCTTCCCTGGAGACCATACCATCCTGGGGGAGGGGCAAGGCCTGAGGTGCCTTCCAAGTTCTCTGAGCTCTGGATTGCTCTTCTTCTGTATTCAGGAAGAGCAAGAACATGGCAGCTTGATCATGATGATGAGGAGAAGGAGGCTAATTATGAGGACAGTAACGATATGTATTGTGCAATGACTCTGCGGAAGCCCAATGCCGAGCACGTTGAATATGCTCTCTTTTAATCCTTTCAGCACCGTTGTGCCAGCTACTGTTGTTATTGTCCTAAAAGTAAAGCACAGAGAGATTCACAGAGCTAGCAATGGCTTGAACGCCCCTTTGTGTCCTGGATTCTCTGTTAGTCTGACGGGGTAGGGAAATCCCCTCCCACCTCACACACTGATCCCTGGGGCTCTGGGGAGAGGGGAGTGTGGCTGGGATTACAGGATCAACAGACACCCTCACCTGTCCTTCTTACAACCCCAGGGTCCCTCAGAGGTCCAGGTGCCCTTCCTCAGCTTGCTCAAAGAGCCTTCTCTGTGGTGGCTACACTGAGGATTCTCACAGGCTTCCTGCTTACCTACAAACTTGTTTCTTGCTTTCTTTCAAGAGACCTCATTGCCCTGGTTCTCCCAGAAACTAAAACATGGGAGGCAGCTGACCTCAGAGGCCAGCAGCCATGCTCTCCATAGCTGGGACCCTCAGGCTTTGGAGCAGATTTGCTCCCAGTTCCCAGATTTGCTCCCCAGAGCTTCAGGACCCCCATCTCACCTGTCATTGTTGCGGGCCCATTTCTGGAAGTATCTCCTCTGAGTCTGGTGCCTACCTCTCTTCTGTGGGCTTACATCAACTTCCCCACCTCCTGGCCCTCCAGCCCTCTCGTCTGGTCCCTGACTTTGGACCCCCTCTCACACTGGCTTAAATTTAGCTATAGGACTCACCCGACCCCAGTTCTCATGTTTCATGGATCAGGAAGAACCAAGCCTAAGCAGAATCCTGAAATTTTGTATTTATTCTTGTGGGGGTTTTTTTGGTGTGAGAGATAAAATATACATAAAATTGACCATTGTAACCATTTTTAAGGGTCCGGCTCTGTGCTATTAAGTCCATCCACACTGCTCTGCCATCACCACCACTGTTGGTCATCTCTGACCGCCACTCTGTGCACACAATGATAACTCCTGCTCGCCTCCCCCAGGCCCTGACAATGGCCATGCCACGTGCCGTCTCTTTGAGGTTGGCCACTCCAAGTATCTCCCATATGCAGACACATACAGGACTCGTTCTTTCATGACCAGCTTATTTCACTTAGCACAGTGTCTTCAAGGCTCATCCACATTATAACGTGTGTCAGCATTTCTTCTTTTTAAGACTGTATAATATTCCACTGCATATGTGTATATATACACATGCATATACATTTGTTTACCCATTCATCCAGCAATGGACACAGGGGCTGTATCCACTTTTTGGCTATTGTGAATACTGTTGTTGTACACACGAGTGTACAAAGATTTCTTCTAATCCATGCATTCACATGTTTCATCTTGGAGTTCTTGTGTGCCTATTTTTTCTGTTAGGCTAGGACTGGAAGGTTCCTGAGCTCTAGGCTATCACCTTCCTCACTTTACACCTGAGGAAACTGGTACATGTGGAGAAGGGTCTGGCCTGAGGTCAGATCTAACTAGTGGCTGAGCCAGGCCTGGGGCGTCTTGGCTCCTCAGGGCACATCCCCCATCCTGTCCTGCTGCCTCCTGTTTTGACCCAGGCCTTGGTCCTGTGGTGTAGGATGTTGACCAGATCCTCTGCCCACTTAGAGTAGGAGCAGGTGTTTCTAGGCTTTCTCTCCTATATGGCCTCCTGGTCCTGCCCTCTGCCCAACCTGGCATCTTCCGTCCACCAACAGAGAACAGCATTAGGCCCTGAATCTCCCTCCACCTCTTCCCACTGGGACTCCTGGGCCCAGCTCTGTAGCCTCTCTGTCCCCCTATATCCCCTGCAACAGCTAGGGCTTTGCAAAGAGTAAGGCTCCAGCTCTTCTCCTGCACCCTCAGAAGCTGGGACGTTTCCACCCTGGCTTCTGCCCAAACCTCAGACACAAGTGCTGTTGTCTTCTCGGAGCAGCTTGGACCTGGCTTTTCCCTGAACACTTGAATCCACATTCTTTCTGGAGGGGGGAGGGAAGGAGGACATTGGAAGGGCAGCGAGAGTAAAAGGAACATTTATCGAGTGTACTTTTCTGGTCTAGAGGCTTTACTTGGAGCGTCATCTTCCGAGTAAGCACTTCCCCATGTCCCCCCAGCTGAGAATGGGGTACAGGCAGAGCTGCCCGGTCCTTCTACCTGTCCAGCCATCCTCCCTTTCTCCTGCTAGCAGTGATGCAGGAGGAATTCCCCCTTTTTCTTTTATGAGGGAACATGGCCCCTGGCCTCAAATTATGAAATCTAGCCCTCTAGGCCTCAACCTGACCCTTTATCCTGGTTCCGTCAGCCAGTCAGCCATCACTGCTTGCATGCTTCCAGGAATGTGCAACTCGCTGATCTGTGAGCTGCCTCAGGCGGTGCTTCCGGGTATACTGAAACCAGATCACCTCCCAAACCCTCCCTCACTGTGGCTCCTTCCACTTCCCAGCAGTGGGGGAGTGGTTACTCCTGACCAGACTTTTCTGGAAGACCAGAACCTGTGCTCGGGGCTTGAAAGGGATGGTTGTGTTTCCTCCTTGTAACACTTATGTCACATGGAGATTAGTGTCTCTAGCTTCTAGGTGAGTGTAACCCAGCCTCCGCCAGTGTGCACCGGCACTACCCTGATAGCCGATGGAGTGGTAAACGTGAACTGTCAGTGCGGTTGGAAAATCACACTGCTGCTTTCCTGTGACCACAAAGGCCCTTCCCCTGGGGACCCAGACCTCCTGCTTCAGCGCCTGTCCAGCAGTCCTCCAATCAGTCAGGCCCTGCAGGGGAGGACCAGGAGTCAGCGAGGGGTAATAGCATGTCCAAGGTTACCCAACTGATTAGAGCCCCCTTCCTCTGACCCCGAAGAGAAGGATCTTACTCTTGCTCTGTGCCAGCTTAACCCCACCTGCTGGCCTGGGAGCTGAGGGGACCCTCCCCCCCCATCAGCCAGTGACCTAGGGTCAGCTCAGCAAGGCTGCATGATGATGATGTATGCAACGCACACCCGTCCCCCATCAAAGTCACAGTGCAGCCTGGAGTCAGTCTGGGGATTTGCACCCCAAATCCCAGGCGGAGTTCCTCTCACACTGCTGACAAGTCCTGTACTTGGGAGTTACTTTTGGGTTTTGCCCTGACTTCAGAATTTCATGCTGATTGCTCTTAGTCACGTGACCTGTTTGGGCTGAGTGCACCAGCTGGGTTAGTAAATTTGAGATCTTCCTGGTCTGCCCATGCATAGCGTGAGACCACCTGCCCCAGGCCCCAGCGCAGCCACTGCCTGCCTGCTGTCACCTTGACCCAGGTTCTTCTTTCCCTCAGGCACAGACAGCCTCTGGACCAAGACCATGTGTCCTCATTGGTGGGGCTTGTGTCCCAAATGGGATGTATGCTCAGAGTTGTTGCAAAGAGTAAATGAAGCAATACAAATTGCAAGCTCTTTGAGGGAGAACTGTCCTTTGTCTACCACCATTTCTCCAATGCCAGCCTGGAGATGGAACCTATTTATTGGGTGAGGGAGGGAATAAGGAACCTTATGAGGGGCGTGACACATAGCAGACCTTGGGAGATGCCTATCACTGCTGTGATTGTTCAGATATGACTTACGGTACTAGTCAGGATGGTGGCTTGGTGCTTTCAGGAACAGGCTTTATCACAGGTGCAAGAGAGGCCGTCAGTCCCTCTGCCCACTTCCTGGGAGCTCCAGGAGTGAGACATGAGCTCCTGACTTGGAGCTACTACCTCCCCTCTCCATTGATGTGTGGATTGGCCTCTGAGTTTTGTGTACATGGATGAGTTCACTAATTCATTTAACAAATACGTCGGGGTACTTGCCATGTGCCTGGCTCTCTTTTGGGCTCTAAGGAGGCAGCATTTGACAAAGTCCAGTCCCAGGTGTCATGAAGCTTCTGTTAAAATAGGAGGGACAGAGCAGAAAAAATTATGTAATGTGTCAAGTGATGATAAATACTATGAAGGAGAATAAGGCAAAGTAAAGGAAACAGACAGTGAGGAAGGGGTTGCTATCTTACACAGGCTGATCAAGAGAAGCGAAAACCTGTCCACACAAAAACTTGCACAAGAATGTCCAAAGCACCTGATAGAGTGATGTTGGAACAGAGATGTGAAGGATAAAGCTGTACTTATACCTGAAGGAAGAGAATCTTAGACACAGAGAACATCAGTTGCAAAGACCCTGAGACAGGGGTATGGACTTTTTGGAGACTAGGTAGGAGGCCAGGATGCAGAGCAAGTAAGGCGGCACTAATGGGAGAGGTCAGAGAGACAGCAGGGAGGCACTGATCTCATAGGCTAATGTAGAAAAAATAAGCCATTGGATGGTTTTGAGCAGAGAGGAGATATAGTCCAATTGATGTTTTAAAAGGAGTGGAGAATAGACCATAGAGGAATCAGGGCAGAATCGGGGAGACCAGTTAAGAAGCCAAGCAGACTAGGGCATCACTGAAGGAAATAGCTAGAAAGAATTAGCTTCTCGATGTGTTTTGAAGGAGGAAGCAACAAGATTTGTGGATAGAGTATATGTCATGAGGTGGGGGAAGTGGGAAGAGTCTTTGGCCTGAACAACTGGTAGAATAGTTATGTTTATCAACATTAAGAAGACTGGTGAAAAGCAAGTTTGTTGGGGGAGGGAATCAGTTTAATTTTGGACATGTTAAATCTGAGGCACCTCTCTCATAGAAATAGAAGTGAAAGAGGCAAATGGATGTCAGAGTCTGTACTAAGGGTACTGGGAGATGTATAGGCTGGAGATGGACATTTGGGAGTGGACATGTAAAGCAGTATGAGATGAGAGATGGCCAATGAAGTGAACGTGGGTTAGAGAAGGGGTCCCAGGACTGAGTGTGGGGACCTATCATTTAGAGGGTAGGGTGGTGAAGGGACAGAGCAGGACCAGTCACTGCAGTAGGAGAAGAACCGAGAAGAGAGTGATGTCCCAAGGCCAAGGGAAGAAGGCTCTCCAACAAGGAGGGAACCATCAACCACTTCCAGTGTCAGCAGGCTGCCCAGAGGGATGAGGACCGAAATGTACTCACTGCATTTAGTGACACAGAGGTTGTTGGTGACTTGACAAGACCAATCTTGATAGAATGATCAGCCCTGAGAGTGGGTTCAAGAGAGAGTGGAGGGGAGGAAGAGCAGGCAGTGAGAACAGATAAGTCAAGGGATGTGTTTTGTAAAGAGGAACAGAGAAGGGACAGTAGCTGGAGGGAGATGAGAGGTCAAAGGGCAGGGTTTCCACTGTTGATTTTTTTTTTGCTTTATTTTATTTTATTTTTTAGGTGAGAGAAATTATAGTATGTTTACATACTGGTGGAAATGAAACAAAAGAGAAACAGTGCCAGAGAGGGAAGGCGCCATGATAGCATCAGTGTTCTTGTCTGGGGGACAGAGGACAGGACCCAGTGCCTGGCTGGAGGGCATCGTCTCTGACAGGAGCAGGGCCAGGTCATCCCCCATAGCAAGAAGGCAATGGAGTATGTGTTGCAGAGAAAAAGGCAGGGGGCTTCCTCATACAATGTTTTTAATTGACTTGTAACTCACATGTAAAGTATACGATTGAGTGCTTTTGAGTACATATACACAGTTGCACACCCACAACTACTGATTGAATCACAAACCAACAATCACTTGGATCACCACGGATTCCTCAACATTTCCATTGCCTCCCCCTGGAATGCTAACCCCATTAAAGCAGCCATTCCCTGTCCTCCCCTCCCCTTCCCCCAGCCCCTGAAACTAGTGATCTACTTTCTGTCTTTACAGATTTGCCCGTTCTGGACATTTCCTATGTATCAACAGCACCATACAGTAAGCGGCCTTTGAGACTGGCCTCTTTCACTCTGTGGACTGTTTTCATGCAGCGTGTATCAGAATCTCATTCCTTTCTATATATGAATAATATTCTGATGTATGGATGCATCACACTTTCTTTATCCACTCATACACTGGTGGGTCTTCGGATTGTTTCCACTTTGGGCCATCAGGGAATCATGCTGCTTTGGACATTCTTGTGCAAGTTGTCGTGTGGATATGTTTTCACTTCTCTTGGGTCTGCCCCTGGGCACGGAAGGGCTGGGTCAAATGGTAACTCTACATTCTGCTTTTTGAGGAAACTCAAAACTGTGTTCTGCAGTGGCCCTGCCTGCCTCACACCCCACCCCATCCCACCCCACCCCTGCCGCAGTGTGTGAGGCTCCTGCTGTCTGTGAGGTGGATTGATCTGGAAGCTTGTGGAATTTAGCTGGTGATCTCTGTTTCTCACACTCAGCTGGGAGTGGAGGGTGAAGAACGGGAGTTGGTGGGAAGCGGTGGCCTCAGGAGTGGGAGAGGACTGGATGGGGATGTGTTCAGGTTTGTTGGGGGTCCTAAGGACCCCAGAATTTGGGCTGGGACTTTAAGGGGAGCCAGGTGCCTAGCCATGAGCCCTCTCCCCTGAGCTACAGGTGGCCACCCAGGGGCAGGTGTGGAGTAAGTGAATCCCTTCCAGGCCTTGTCTCCTGTCTCTGTGGAACTCAGGTGTTCTGTCCCCCACCTCCTCCATTTAAACCTGCACCTCTTCACAGGCTTTGGGGACCCTGCTGTGTTCTTGCTCAAAGACAGGCTGTCAGGGGCGCCTGGGTGGCTCAGTGGGTTAAAGCCTCTGCCTTTGGCTCAGGTCATGATCCCAGAGTCTTGGGATCGAGCCCCACATCGGGCTCTCTGCTCAGAAGGGAGCCTCCTTCCTCCTCTCTCTCTGCCTGCTTCTCTGCCTACGTGTCATCTCTCTCTGTCAAATAAATAAATAAAATCTTTAAATTGAAAAAAAAAAAAAAAAAAAAGACAGGCTGTCACCAGACACCCTGGGGTTCAAACTTACCTCTCTTGCTCTCTAGCAGTATGAAACTGAGCCAGTCACCTGTAGAACATTGCCTCCCTCAACACCCTGAGGACAAAATGGGGTTGTAGGCCAGCGTTTTGTCTCTCTGTTCCTTTCTGTTGCCAGGTCCCTCCCAGGCTACCTCCTCTTTCTGGTGTGTTCCTGGTGACACAGCTGAGATGCTCCCCTGCCCCTGCTACCCTCTCTCCTCTTTTCTACTCTTCCCTCCCCAGCCGTGACATTTGTTTGGGGGTGGGGTGTTCCCAGCTCCTGTGAGAATTCCACAAAGCCATGGACCGTCTCCCTGAAAGAATGTGCACCCACACATGTGAGCTATTCACCAAGTCAGAGAATCTAGGCCCTCATGAAAGTGTATCCCAAGGACTCCTTGAACCATTCCCCCAGCTGCAGGAGGGTGGCCTCCGGAGCAAGTGTCCCCTGGGGCTGGTGGCCAGCACTTCTCCTCAGTCCATCCTGAAATCAGCGAGTTGAGGCTGGGGCCACTGCCAGAGAGAAACTTCTCCATCATCAGGAAGCCATCCACATGCCCTACGACTTAGCTCCCTCCCCCTCAGCGAGTCCCAAGTGGCCTGGCTTTCCACACCCTGCCAGTGCTGTGGAGAAGAAAGTAGCCCTATTTCTGGAAACAGTGCATGGTCAATGCGTCTAGCCCTTCTGCCCAGCACCCAGCCCGTGCCATACACACTCTTACCCGGAAAGGGGAACACAAGAAAAATAGTCGAGTGCCCTCATCACTACCAATGCTCAGCTAGGTAGCCTATTTTTATTTGAGTCTTCTCCTGGGAAGAGCATCTACTTCCCCACCTGACTCCCCTGTGAAATGGGCATGATCACTCCCACCTCCCACCATGGGTCTGTGGATTAGAGATAGATAGAAATCATGAGGCATGGTCTTTGGAGTCATTTCTATGTCTAGAAATTCTCATCTGTATTGTTTCATATTCCAGAACCCTTACCTCTCCATGTTGGGTGAAGGTCACCTTTTGGTGATTTCCCTTAGAGCTGGCAGGGACTGGTTGAGCACAGCAGCTGCCTTTCCTATAGTGCACACGTGATTTGTCTAGTCATTCTGCAAGTACTTTCTGAACCTGCATTGGGTGCCGAAGCTTTTGAGAGACACAGGGAAATGAAAGCCCAGCTTCCCTCCCATCCCTCCTGTGGAGCTCCACCCTGTGGTGGGGAGCTGAGCCAGGCCTAGGGGCACTGACTCGGAGAAACCCACAGAACTCACAGAACCCAGGACACACACAATAGGAAGGGTTCAAAGACAGAAGTCCGAGGCTGGGGCTCTCGGAAGAGGAGGCAGAGGGCAGCTGTGCTGGGGGGAGGCTGGGGCAGCTGGCGAGAGGGCATTCTAGTTGGAGGTCATGGCTTGTGCAAAGGCTTGGAATTGAGACACAGCCTGGCTGGTTGTGGGTGGCCAGACCCACACCCTCTGGTTAAAGATAAAAGCCTGAACGGGCAGGGGCAGCTGGGTCTTAGGGAAGTTGGGGCGGCCTCCTTCCCAGTGTGTGGCCTTGAGGGGATCCCCTTTACTCTCTGGGCCTCAGTTTCCACATTTGTTCTAGGCCACAGAGAGGATCCAGAGGGCATGTATGTCTAAAATCCCAGCACGATGCCCGCTGCCAGTAGGAACATGGTGGGCAGGACCATTTTCAGCCAAAGAGCTCAGACTGTACCCTGGGCTGCTGCCAGTGTCCGAGCCCTGAGCCCATGCCAGGGTGTGGCTCCCTCGGGAAGCCCTGAGGAGGAAGAAGAGGAGGAGGAAGAAAAGAAGGAAGAGGAAGCAGGGTGGGAGAGGAGGAGGGCTCCACCGGGACCCAGGCTGGTGCCCCTTACGTGTTGGCTGCCCGCCTGTTGGAGACCTCGTGCCACGCTGGCCTGGGGGGCTGGGCTTCTGAGAGCCACACTATCTAAGAGAAGCCTTGGGGTTTCCACTTAAACCGTCCGGAGGCATACTGCTGGGCCCACAGCCTCTGAGTGGGGACAATGAGGTGGGCCAGACAGGTACACAGCACTGACCCACTGTCTCCAAAATCTGTCTCTCTTCTTCCTCCTTCCATAGTTGGGCTGCCTCTGGCTGCCTCTGCCTCTCTGTGGCTCTCTTCTGTCTTCTCTCACTTGCTCTCTTCCTCACACACACTCACACACACGCTGGCACAGCACCTCTTCTCCCACAGTGACTAATACTTTCTGTCTCCAGAGTCCTCCTACCTTCCTGACATCAGACATGGGAAATGCAGGTGGAATCATAATTTCTTAAAAGCACAGCTGCCCGTTATCTTCGGCCTCCCTGGGAGGCAGAATTGCTGATGAGGGGCTGTGCCCGGGCACTTCCAGGTGTATGTGTGCGGAGGGGAGGGATGAACCCCAAACCAGACGAGGCCCAGCTCAGCCCCACCACATCTGCCCCTCCCAGCTTACACCTGCCCTGCTCGGGTTCCAAGGTTTAGAGTTCCCATGGCACTCTCCACCCTCCTCTCTCCAGTTGACCCCCATTCCCTGTGTCCTGTGCCCTCAATGTCTCCCCATTCACTGTTCCCTCTGCCTCTCGGGCACACCTGCCTTCGCTGATGCCCTGGTTGCCTCTGCCCCGGTCCCTTTTATGCCAGGACACTAACCCCCCACCCCCTCCCCGAACCCTCAGCTCTTTTCTTCACAGCGTCCAGGCCCTGGCTCATGCTGTTTGTTTGCCTGGAAGCCCTTCCCCAGACCCTGTCTTTTTTATATCAAATACTGTTCTTTCAAGGGCAGGATCAATACCCCCTCTTGGCTAAAACCTTGCATTATCCCTCCAAGCTGAAGGGACCTCCCTGTTTGGCCTAGATTTCCCCATAGTATGTATCACTTTCTATCCTGTGTGTTATTTTTCTTGACGTACCAGCCCAGCTAGCCTCTCAGTACCTTGATAGGGAGATGCAGCCTAGTCTTTAATCACCCCCAGTACCGAGCAGAGCCCTGAGTAGGCGCTCAGAAGAGGGTTGACAAATGGGTGACTGAACGCCCCTCTCTCGGTCCCACATGTAGGCTGCTCCTGCCCCTGCAAGGTGGGACGGGCCTGGCCGTTACCGCACAACCACCTGCCACCCCTGTCTGTTTTGTTACTAGGAGTATGCTGAGGCTGGTACAATGAGCTGGAAAGTTCCTTCATTTTCCAGTCTCTGGAGCAGATTGTAGATAGGTAATAAAAAGAGCTTGGTGTCATTCACGGGGGAGATTTGTCTGTTTGATTTCTTGGATAATTATTGGCCTATTCAGGTTTTCTATTATTTTCTTGAGCCAGTTTTGTTTATTTATGTTTTCTAAAATGGTCCGTTTCATCAAGAATTAAAAATTTTTTTGCTATAAAACTGCATATAGTTTTCTCTCCGAATTAAATGTATGTCCAGATCTATAGTCATAGGCCTTTTCTCATTCCAAAGGCTTATTAGACTTTCTTCTCTTTTGTTGCTGCTAAGAACTGCTAAAGGCTTTTCTTTTTCTTTCTTTTTTTTTTTTTTTTTAATTGGTCCTTTCAAAGAGTCAGCTTTTGATCTTTGGATTTCTACTACTTTTTTCTTCCTCTCATTTTCTTAATTTCTACTTTCATTGATGATTTCTTCTTTCCTTGGTTTTATTTTTTTCTTTCCTAGCCCTTGATTTAAATGCCTAGATAATTTTCAGTCTCCCTCGTTTTTGGAAGTGCATTTAAAGCTATAATTTTCCTCTGAGTACCAATTTGGCCTCAAACCAGAGCTTTTATTATTGTTCATTGTCGTTCAGTTCTAAATTGTTTGTCGTTTCTGCTTTGCTTTTTTCTTTAACTAGAGTATTATAGAGCATTATAGCTTTTTAAACTTTCAAGTGGATAGTTTCTTTTATACTCATGTTGCTGTTAATTTCTGACCTTATTGCATAAAAGCAAAACATAGCCCATTTGACATCTGCTTTCTGGAATTTGTTGAAATTTTTATTTATGACTTAACATGTGGCCAATTTTCGTGACGATTTCATGTGTTTTGAAAATGCTTATTTACTGTTCAAGTGTTCTTTCAGATTAAGGTGGGTTTTTTTTTGTTGTTTTGTTTTCTTATAGCTTACTTAAGTAATCTCTACACCCAACATAGGACTCGAACTCACAACCCTGAGATTGAGAGTCGCATGATCTTCCGACTGAGCCAGCCAGGCTCCCCCCTCAGATTAAGTTTTTAAATTGCTTTATTTAGATCATTATTTTTCCAGGGTGGGGGGGTCAATGGTTCTGTCTCTCTCTGACAGAGATCTTTTCAAGTTCTTTCACAATGGTTATGGGATTGTCTATACCTACTGGGTTTAGAAATCAAGTTTTTATACATGTATGTTTTAGGCTATATTCTTATATACTTAAGATTCATGACTTCGGCACTTCTTGATACTTGTCCTTTGTCCCATTGTAAATACATTGGTTTGTCCTGTTCAATGCGTTGGCCTTGAATCCTATTTTGTGGATGCGTGTGGCTAACATATCCTTTTATACCCTTTCTCTTTTTATTCTTTCTGTGTCATTTTGCTCTGTATATTTCTATCGTAGTAGCAGACAAATGGATTTTGTATTGAGTGTCTGCTTTAATGGGTAGATTTAACCCATTTGTGTTTAACCGTTGTTAGTTATAGCTAGATTTACATCTGCCATCTTCTTCCATGTCTCCTTTCTTAGCTTTCTTATTTTTGTGTAGTTTGTTTTTGCCTTTTGTTGGATTTTTCCCATTTATTTTGTTCTGGTTTTTCCCCCCCTTCTGATGACTAGGAACTTTTGAGCTTTGTTTCTAGTGGTTATTCTATACACTACATGTGTTTATGTGTGTATGATTCTGTTTTTTCTACCAACATCTGGATGTAATTATTATCTTCGCCTCTTCCCAAACGAGGCAAGAAATTTAGTAGTAACTTACTTTCCTCCATCCCCTACCCTCACATATGGATCATCATAGATTTTAGTTCTAAACTGTCATTCATTTTCTTCAAACTGTGTAACAAAATTTATTTAAACTTAACTCTTATGTTTGGCTGTGTTCTTTGTTTATCATTGTTTATAATACCACTCATTTTTTTTTCTTTCATGGATCTATTTTTCACTGTGCTGAAGTATTTCCTCCAAGAATTCTTTTCAAAAGCATGGATAATATTATTTTCAAGGCAATCAATGTATGAAATAACCATTTTTCCTTTCCCCACAGTCTGTTTTGACTTTCAGCTTCCTATTGAGTTGGGTTTTTTTTAATCCTGGATGAACATATTTTCACACATCCTAGATCTCTAGCTTGTGTTTTGGGCAATGCACATCTTCAGAATCCATGAGTCCATTAGTTACCTATCACCTGAATGTTTTCTGCTGTTCTACTCACCTTCCCATCCCTTCAGCCAAATCTGTGACATTTTCATCTGTTTTGCTGGTGGGATTTATTTAGTTGCCCTTGGTCCCTATCCAACATGACACCAACTTTTGCCAATGACCTTCAGCTGTCTATACTGTTCTTCACAGTATGTACTTGTCTCCACCAGAAATTATATTACCCATTCTTTTGTTCTTCAGTCTCCCTACTAGATTATGAGGCCTGTGAGAAGAAGGATTTTGCCTCGTTCACTCTAGATCTGTAGTGCCCAGAACACTGCCTGGCACAGAGTAGGCTCTCACATATTTCTTCAGTGAATGAATGAATGAATGAATGAATGAACAAAATTGGGTAGACTGTTTGCATTCATTTATTCATTCAGCTACTATTTGAGTTCTTTTGTGCCAGCTTCCAAGCAGACCAGGTCCCTGCCTCTGGAAGTGACAGTCCAAATGGGAGCCTCTTAAATGGGCAGGAAGGACAGTGTGCCATAAAGGGTCTGTACAGGGGTGGGGAGAGTCCCCCCCAGGAGCCCAGGCAGCAGAATGCAATGAATCAGCTGGCCAAGGCAAGGGGAGCAGGACAGGATGGGTGGTTGGGGGATGACCCAGAGCTGGAGAGAGCACCCCAGGTGAGGAGAACAGGTTCACACCAGATCCTCTTCTAGGGCTTCTTTGTGTCAGGCACTGTTCCAAGGGTCTTAGTATTTTTCAAAACTATTTTATTTATTTATTTGACAGAGAGAGAGAGAGTGCACGCCAGCAAGGGGTGCAGCAGGCAGAGGGAATGGGAGAAGCAGGCTCCCTACCGAGAAAGAAGCCCAATGCAGGGCTTAATCCCAGGACCCGGGGATCTTGGCCTGAGCTGAAGACAGATGCTTAATGATGAGCCACCCAGGCATCCTGGGTCTTAGTATTTTAACTCAAAACAGACCTTAGGATCCCTGTTCATAGGAACAAAAGCACAGAGAAGTGAGCTTGCCCGGGATCATACTTTAGGAATGGAGAACCAGACTCAACCCAGAATCTGGCTACAAAATCCGTAGCCATCTGCTCCACTGCCTCCAAGGAGAAGGAAAATGGGTCTGTCAGGGAGTAGAGTGAGCTAGGAAATGGGGAAGGCCGGATGGTGAGCAGGGGGTTGCAGGAGGCTGAGGGCTTTAGCGCCTCAGGGGGTCAAGCATGTGGGTCTCAAAGGAGCTCCCCCAGTGACTGTGACCACTCTGAAACAGCCTGTGGGGAGGATCTTATCTCAACGGGGAAGGAAGCTGAAGGGGAGAGGGCTTCAGGAGTCTGAGGGGAGGGGGGAGGGAGAGGGGGATGGATGGGTTGGGAAGACTGCCTTTGTTGAGATGGCTCCTCCCACCTTCTCCCAGCCATTCTTGCTTCCTATCGCAGTGCCCCTTCCCACCAACCTGTGACAGCCCCATCCTAGGGCCAAGTGATCCTGGCTCTCAGAGGCCTCTCCTTCCCCGTAGCCTGCCTGCTGTCTGTCCACACAGGCTCTGAAGACCCTACTTGACCAGCCTTTTTGGGGCCTCCCCAATGCATGTCCTGGGGCTCTCCTCCCTAAAGGGAGCAAGGTAGAGGCATTGTTTCCATCTTATAAAAGAGGAAAGGGGGCTCAGAAAGTCAGACAACTTCCCCAGGCATCAGTCTGTAAGGACTGCGACAGGGAGCCAAGCCCAGGTATGGGTACCCCCCCTCCCCCACCCAGGGATTTTGTAGCAGAGCTGATCACTGGTTTTATGAGGCTTTTCTGTAGACAGACAGTTAAGTCCCGGGGGGGCAAGTAGGTTGGAATGGGCAGGTCCACAGTCTGTTAGGGCCTCACTGGGTCCCTTACACTTTAGCTCGGGAAAGCCGTGCAGCCTCTTGTGGGGGCAGCTTGGCCGAGGCACCCTGGGAACAGCCCAGCAGCATGGGGGACTGCAGGCCATGGGAGCTCTACCGGGGGTGGTGACACCCCTGAGTGGACTCTTCCCACCCCAGTTCTGGACACAGCTGGGCAGGAGGAGTTCAGCGCCATGCGGGAGCAGTATATGCGCACGGGGGATGGCTTCCTCATCGTCTTCTCAGTCACGGACAAGGCCAGCTTCGAGCACGTGGACCGCTTCCACCAACTCATCCTGCGTGTCAAGGACAGGTGAGAGCCACTGGGCCAGGACCTCCTGGCCCCTGCCTCAAGGCCGCCTGTCTGTCTGTCTGCCTGCTTGTGTCTCAGAGTCTCAGGTGTAAGCTGAGACACAGAAGGGCAGAGCTGAGCTCACACATCGGTACCCCCAACTCCTACCCCGGTTCTTTCCATGGGGCCAGACTGCTTCCAGGCCCTGAAGTTAGCCCCTCCCATGTCTCCTGAACAGTCCCCACTGATGGCTCCAGTTTAAGCAAATGTTACCAGGTTCGAAGAAAAAGTGAATTTCCTCTTCAGTATGCATTATAAGTGGTTACATTACATTTGACTGTGAGATATACAAGCCCCTAATTAAAGGCTCATTTTTTCCTTTAGTATTACATGGAGTAATTAAATAATTTGTAGTTTCTTAAAGCCTAACTGGTCTTTTCAGTTAATTGGCTCTTAAAGAGGCAACATAGGAGAGTAAAAGGACAAATTAAAAAGAAAGCAGCAAGCTTTGAGCAAATCTCAGTAAATTCAGAAAAATCTAGTTAACACCTATTCCAATGGCAAAGTGTTAATAATTTTACCAGGTAAGGGGATACACACTCACATGTACTCATATGCATAAAACTCAGACCCACAAATGTAAGTTAAGCTCCTATCTATAGGAATTTCAAAAGAAGAAACATAAATGACTCTGAAGTAGGAAAATATTCAACGTTTTGGCTAACCAAAGTGCAAGGGAAAATAATAAAGTATTATTTTTCACCTGTTAAATTATGACTTTTTTAGATAAAAAATCCCCATTGATGTTAAAGATGCTATAAGACTGGTCTTTCCTTCACCTTCAGACAGCAATATAGCTATACACACCAGTGGGAATCTCTAAGGCAGGCGTGCCTCGGGAATCCCATCCCTCCTCTCCTGGGAGCCATCCCGATGTTGCAGCTGCTATTTTCTGAGTGCCAGCTGTATACCAGATACCGGTCCTGGTGCTCTTCCCCAGCCACTGCTGAAAGGGCAGGAGCCCTGCACGGCTGGCTGGTGCATCAGGATGACCAGGAGATGGGAGGGAGGAGGTCTGGGAAGCCAGCTCCTGGCCCAGCAGCCCCTCGGGAGCCCTCTCCGATGCTGTCGAGCCAGGGGTTGCCCCAGGAGGGGGGCAGGGACCCCTTTGTTCTCTTTGCAGTAAGCCCAAGATCCAGCAGTCTGGGGTGGGGGAGGGACTCATGAGTCAGCCCCAGGCACACTGGGGAGGCTGCGTGGGCTGCGTTATGCCCTGCCCGAGGTGTGGCTGTGTTGCCTTCAGCAGGTGTAGAGGCAGTGAAATTTCATGAGCTGCTGTTCCTTTATTCCCCAGAGAGTCCTTTCCGATGATCCTCGTGGCCAACAAGGTCGATCTGATGCATTTGAGGAAGATCACCAGGGAGCAAGGAAAAGAAATGGCGACCAAACACAATGTAGGTGGCGTGCATGCATGCGTGTGTGTATGTGAGTATATATGTGTGGGGTGGTCAGGGATGTACAGGAGTCCATGCCCATCACTCCTGCAGGACCTTGGGCCTCCTGGGTAATGGGTTAGATTCCACAGAGAGGCCTGGCAGGCCATATGTGACAAGGGCAATGTTGGGAAACAAAACAGCAGGTCCGAGAGAAAGCACCCTCTTCTCAGTCATGAGGAGCTCTGGTGGAGGGACCAGGTCCCTTCACTGTGGCCTGGGAGCTGTGGCATTCAGGCCACTTCCTGCCACTAGCACAGAAGATTCATCTCTGGCCTGTGCTGGGGGGTGGCTTATGAGCACTCTCTGAGCCCGCTGCCTGATTCTGCTCTAATCATCAGGCCAGCTGCAGCTGGTGAGCCATGTTCTGTGCCAGGCCTTGTGCCGGGATGCACTCACTCCTCACCAGCCCATGCTGAGCTAGGTATCGTGACAGCCATCTTACAGGTGGTCATACTGAGGTTTGCCCAGGCCACACCATGAATATCAGTAGACATCTTTGTTTTCTTTTTTTCAGTTCATTGAGATGCCCCTTTGCCCTCTGGGTGTGCCAGGTGGGGTCACTGGGCTTCTTCCTACCCCTCCCCCGCACCGGCACAGCCCAGGCCCCTGGTCTCATGGGTCAGTTATGTAGAAGTCCACTCTGCCTGCTGGGAGCTCTGATGCAAGGTTGCCCCTTCCCTTTGCCTGGTGGGTCCAGCTCTGTGAGTAGAGCAAGGGCACTCAGTGCAAATCACTTCTGTTTGTCTCTGCCTTCTGCTTCATTCACGTGTTCACATAACTATCCTGGCTTTATGGTACTTACTTCTAGTGATAGGAGACAGATAATAAAAAAGCAAATTACAGTGTAATGTGTACTGTGGAAAAAAGGAAATCAGGGAAGGGGGTCAGGAATGTGAGGTGGAGGAAGATGCTTTTCCAAACAGGGCAGTCAGGGAAAGCCTTGTGAGGGAGGGTGCATTTCAGCAAGGACTTCCAGGAGCTGAGGAAGCCAGGCTGATCGCTGGGGAAAGAAGGTTCCAGCTGAGGGAGTAATCAGTGCAAAGGCCCTCAGGTGGGAGATTGAGGCTTGATGGGCGAGGAGGCCAGCCCGAGCAGGAGTGGGAGGGGTGGGCTGTAGGAGGCCAGTTCAGAGAAGGGCTTCAAGGCTTTATAGGGTTCTCCTCAGAGGGAGAGGGGAAAGCACTGCAGGGCTTTGAGTGAGGAGTGATGATGAGGTCTTGGCTCGTGGCTGCACAGCTTCTCGCTTGTGGCCATGCTGAGATGGGCCCTTAGAGGCCAGTTGTGGGAGCAGGGAAACCAGCTAGGGTCTGCTCAGTAACAGCCTGGCCCAGGGGGGTGCCGGTGAAGGTGGCAAGGAGATGGTTGGATTCTGGACGTGTTTCTAAGAAAGCCAACAGGACATGTGCACAGATCGGATGTGGAATGAGAGAGGAAGAAGGAATGGCAGGTGACTCTGTGGTTTAGGTGTGAGCAACTTTCAGGAGACCAGAGTGTCGGTAACCAGGCAGGAGAGATGATAGGAGGAGGTATGTGCGAGACAGGAGCTTGGCTGCAGATCCGTAGAGTTTGAGGGGCTGAGCAGATAATCAGATGGAAATGCCAAGATGGCAGCCAGATACAGCACCTGGGGGCGTATTGGCCATCAGCAGCATGTCTATGGCCTTTGAAGCCATACACACCAAGGAAGCGAGTGTACATAAGGCAGGGATCCCAGAGCTGGCTGCGACACTTCACCTAGTGATGCAGAGAGGTGAGGAGGGAGCCACAAAAGGGCTTGAGCTGTGGGTGACACATGAGGGCCAGAGTGGGGCATCATGGGTGCCAAGTGAAAACTTGCCTCAAGGAGGAGGGAATGGACAGGGCTGCCCCACAGCCCCCAGAGGAGAGCTAGAGACTCCCCGCTGGCTTCTGAGTAGAAACAGTCTGAGGGGCTCTGTTCCCCAGGCTCAGACTCCCTCAGGCCTCTCTCAGACACATGCGCACCCTCCCAAGCCACGGCGTGGGGGGTTCAGAGCAGAGGCTGCCCTCCTGCCCTGCAGCCTGGGGCTCCCGCAGCAAATGCCACTGCCTCATTTATCATTTGACCGAGCAAATCTGAGCTACTATCACAACATGCTATTCATAAGGCAAGTTCCTCTTTCGCTGCCAAGGCAGGCACCCCACCTGGTGCCAGAAGGTGGCCTTTCCTAGCCCTGTGGTGGAGTCAGACCATGCTACCATTTAGTGCAGCGTTCCCTTTAATTCAACTCTCCTTGCTACTGAAACCCTAGAATTCTAAGAACCCAGATAACGCACCCCAGCATTTCTTCAGTGGTAGAGGCAGGACCCCCAGAAAGAAGGCAGAAGGTGCCCCAGGCTCCGGGGGGCACTACTACTCCTATACTTCTGAGTGGTGTGTGAGACGGCCGGCAGTGGTGGTCGGAGTCCTCTGGAACCCTGCACCTGCTGTCCTGACAGGATCCCAGCCCAAGAAGGGGCTCCAGGTGGGTCCCAGCCCCAGCTACAGGCACCTTCCTGCCTCCTCCCTGTGTGTGCAACAGGAAGCATGTTGCCCGGCCTCATGGGACTCTGGCTCCTCGGGCCCAGCAGGGATGCCCCCCACCATGACTGGGAGGGGCCCTGAAGCTTCCCCCAGCATCCCAAGCAGTCCGTGGGTGGCCAGGCAGGAAGTGTGACATGCACCTGCTTCAAACCTTGATTCCCTATCAGCTGCAGTGTGGTTTTGGGCCAGTACATCTCCAGTCTGAGCTCTCAGTGTCCCCCGCCACACAGAGGAGATACATGCTTACCCCCAAGGGTGGAGGTGGGGATTAACTGAGCTCAGGGATGTTGAGACCTGGCAGGTAAAGGGCCCAGATTCCTTTCTGTCAAACAGCCAACAGTGGAGGACAGTTTCCTTGCAGTGTCGTCAGAGGCTCAGAGACTGATTGGATGACTATTTTAAGAGTCTGAGCCATGCTTCGCAGGCTCTGCCCCTTGCATCCAGGCCAGCCATGAGACCTCTGCTTGAAGCCACAGTAATGTGTGAAGGTACTTTAGGATGTGTTCTGGGAAGTCGTTTATAACATCCTCCTCTAGAATAACAGCTCGCCTTGTCACCCCACCCCCACTGCCCATGCATTTGAACCACTGAATATTTTTATTTTCTTCACTGGGCTTTTCTTTTTTGAAAGTGTTATAATGAAATGCCTTAATTTTGTAGCCAGGAAAAAGTTATGAAATACCCCCGAGTTCTTCACCTTGACCACAGTCGTCCTCCCTCTCTGGCCTGGGAAACCTGTATATTTTGCACAAACCCCACACTCTCTCGAGGAGGAGTGGGCACAAAGCCTTCCTGCCTGTGTGGGGTCCATGATACAGGAGAAGGGGTGTGCATAGGACGGCATCCTGACCTCATGCAACCTTTGTTCTCCGCCCCGTGCTGGCCTGAGACTTGGGGTGACATGGCCCTCAACACCTGTCCTGTGGGGCCCCTCAGCCACATCTGCCTGTGAGCTGCCACCTTTCAGTGAGGTGATCATTCCACAGTACCAAATGTGCAGACACAAGCTCTCTGTACACATGGCTGAGCTCTGGACTCGTAGACACAGACCAATTAAGAGCTGAGCCCAGCAAGCCTGTTAGGGATGAGGAGGCACAGAGCAGCTAGGGGTCACTGAGGCATAGTGTCCTGCCTGTGGCCCAGCCTCGCATCAGCCTCTCCTGCCAGAGTCCCCTCTGGAGGGTCCAGGAAGAGGCAGAAGTCCCGTCATGGTGGAGAAACAGGCCTCAGAATGAAAAAAGAATAGCATCAGACCCTATTTTGGTTTGATAAATGAAACAGTCTTTAGTCTTCAAGCATATAAAAAGATCTCTTTTTTTCTATTTTTAGAGGGCTATTAAAGATCTCTCTGACGAGAGAATAAGAGGGAATTTAAGAAGCTGTCAATAACATTTTCCACCCTTAAGGAATAAGATGCCACCAGGGGCTTAAGGTTGTTGGCACTGGGGTTCTGTGGGGGTCTCTGAGAGCAGGGGGGTCCCTCGGGACCTCTGAGAATTTGCAGTTTTAGGGAACAGGGCTTTGTGGATCTCAGTGCTACTTTTACCAAGTTGAGCTTTGCCTTCCAGATTCCATACATAGAAACCAGTGCCAAGGACCCACCTCTCAACGTGGACAAAGCCTTCCATGACCTGGTCAGGGTAATTAGGTGAGTGCTGCACGCCCCCAGAAGCAGGCTCTCTGCAGAAAGATGGGCACTGGAAGGACTGGAGGGACATGACTGCTTCTTCCAAGGCCCAGGCTATGCAGTTCTGGGCCTGCTTTGGATTTCTTATCCCTCCATCCATTTCTTTTCCTCACCCTTCCCACCTTCCTTCACACATACCCCCTCACATCTCCTACCTCTGGATGAAGGGGAGCATAAGGGTGCCTTCCTGCCTAGGGTACCAGCTTAGCTTCCTCTCCAGCCTCCCCTCAGCTCTGCAGCTCGGGCTCCCTCCGCCTGCCTTCGGTATTCTCCCAACACAACACCTGTCAACAGCGTAGAAGTAAATCCCTGTCCTCTCCCCTGGCTGGAGGTCGGAGCGCCATGTGACAGTGCACCGGAGCCATCACCACTGTATGGAACATGCCCCTGCTTCCAGACTGCACATTCTGCCGGGCTCCAGGGGTGGCCAGAAATCCTCATCAGCAGTCTTGCATGCATTTCTTTACAGTCAGGGTCCCAGCTCTAGCCACCTTGTGCTCAGAGGGCTGCCACAGCCTCCTGGCTGCTCCCTGACTCCAAGGTTTGGGACATGCGGAACAGCCCAACCTGTGGTCCTCAAATATCCGGCATTTAGCGTGAAGCTGTGTGTGGTGAGCCCCATGGCTGTCGGTTAGCTGTGGACTCAGGGGCATGACTCTGACAGAGCGTATTTCCCCTGTGGCTTCCCGGTGCCCCCAGGATACATACACACACACACACACACACACACACACACACACAGAGCCCTTTCCTCCCCATTCCCCTGGGTGCGCTGTGCTAGCATAGCCCTCACTTCACGCTTGCGCTCATGGAAAGATTTTCTTGTAGGCATCTTGCCTCCAGCTGGGACATGTGGCCCTGCAGGGAACTGGTTTATCTTGGTTATGGACCTGTAGTTCCGGGGCAGGTTTTATACGCAGGAATAGCTAACGGAAAACATGCAAAAAGCTTTTGGACTCAACAAACTTGTCATTTTATTTAAAATATGAGACATAAAAATAGAGGCCAGTATTGAATAACACATAACATAGCTGAAGATTTAAGTAACTGCAGCCACAACGTGACGTGAGGAATTCTCACCCGTGGGGCCACAGGCTTTGCCCTGCCCTCCCTGCCTTCCCACTTTCTGGGCCCCAGAGACGCCGTCCAGGCCAGGCCCTCCCCCAGCGTCCAGAACAGGCCTACTGCCTGCACCCCTGGGGCCCAGGAGGAGAGGGGCCGAGAGAAGCAAAGCCTGTTCTGACTGTTTTTCTGCTTTTCACTATCTCAAAAGGCAACAGATTCCGGAAAAGAGTCAGAAGAAGAAGAAGAAAACCAAATGGCGGGGAGATCGGGCCACTGGCACCCACAAACTGCAGTGTGTGATATTGTGACGGGCCTGAGGCCCTGGCCGCGGTGACCGTGACCTGGCCGGCCTCTGGGGCCTTCCACTGCCTAACCGCACTGAAAACCATGTCTAACCACGACCCTTGGCCCGAGGACCTGGCACAGGAAGGGAGAAAGGGCAGGGAGGAGCTCGGCTCTGGCTTTGCCCGAAGGGCACAGGCTTTCCTGAGTCTCACAAGAGATAGGGAAGCAGCCTCCAAGCCCCTCGTGTTGATTCAACCTGGTTCCTCCCTGTCTCTCGGTGGCTGTGTTGTTCCTTTGAAGTACACAGTATTGGTGTGATGTGGAAGTGTGTCCACGGACAGAGTACTGAACAAGCCATGATCCACCCCTACCCCGCTGCCCCCAGCCCAGAGTGTCTGAGCTTGGGGGGCTTTTGTAGTTTTTTAAATTATTTTAGTGATTATTATTTTATTAAAGGGGTCTGTGCCCACGGATGGGCGGAGCTTCTGGTCTTCAGCAGGCCACTCTGAGAACACGTCTGGAATAATGTTGTTGTTTGTGACTGAGTTTTCCCAGCAGTGCCAAAACTCAGCTCAACATGCAAGTGGAGGGACTGAGAGCATGGAGGTGAGTGGGGACAGTGGCCCAAGGCCTCGGAGGAACATCCCACTCCCAGCCTCCAAGCACAGAAGAGAGGTGCGGTCACCCAGAGGGTTTTGCTGTGCCTAAGGGTGCAGGTATTAGGAAATGAAATTTTATTTTGCTTAGCAGAGAGGCTGGCACGAGCATGTCCTTTTTTGGAGGGGTTTTCATGATCCTGGACGTGTATAAGTTAAGTTAGCTGATTGGCTGTGCAAAAGTGTCTTCTGGCTTTCCAGACTGTGTGGATTGAGTTCTGTGCCCTGAGAGCTCTCCTGGATCTGTCTCTTCCTGCTCTCCCACTACCTGTGCTGCCTCATGCCTCTTGGACACAAACACATGGACGTGGGCACGTATGTCTCAGCGTGTCCCAGTAAGCTAATGTGAACGCCATCCAGAAAGCTCTGGTTCATGCTGAATCTTAACCAAAAACGATCTAACACTGTTGTTACTAGAACACAACCAAGACAAGAAGCCATTTTCCCTTTGACTCCACTGACGACCACTTCTTAAAGCCCAGTAAATAAGCAAACCCGGCTAAGCATTTGCAAACTTAGGATTCACTTGCCTTTCTGGCACACACTTTTCTTCACCTCTTGGATCTTCACTGTAACATAATTAAAGGAGAAAGAAAGGGTGGGGTGATGACATGACCCCATACACCTGCTTCTATAAGGGGACACTCCCCCAACTTCCTGACAATGCCACTTCCCTCTCAGGTGCTGCCGCCGTGATCCAGAGACTGGATTTTCCCAGTCAGAGGGTGGAGGGGCAGCAGCGACCACAAAGCTCCCCATCCCTGACAGAAGATCAGAATATGAGGTAGCTTGCCTCATGACCCCATTTTTCATTTACAAATCAGGTCACGAGGCAAACTAGAGCATCCCTAGCAGGTGGCCTGGCTGCTCTTTTGAGAGAAAAGCCCTGAGAAGGTGAGCACCTCCCTGGACACGGAGACACCTCGCATCATTTCTGGTTTTGAAAGCATGCTGTGTTCCTGACTCAGCAAGATCACCAGCACCAGGGGGCCCATCCAAAGAGCATTGAATGAAATCATTGGGACCTCAGTTAATTGGAAATTCGAACTCCTTTATTTGTCTCAATGGTCTTCTCACCCCTCGCCCCCCTCCCCGACCCTGAACGGAAAGATAACAACATTCCAGATTAGGCACTTCAGAGTGTCCCAAGATCCTATAATGCTAATGGGCATTTTAAACACAAACAGGCCAAGGTTCTTTCCAACCCTTCTGCTCCTCTGAGCTGAGTCCTCAACAGACCCATGTGCAAAGGAGAGGAGGACACGGCAGCAAGACAGGCGGGACGAAGTACTGAGGGAGATGCTCTGCAAAGGAGGAGTGGTGGGTGGGAAGGGAAGCCGTGCACACAGGACAGCAGCCGCCGCTGGAAAGCTTCTTCTGGGCATGGACCATTGCCAGCAGGTCCCTGCCCCCTGCCCTGTGCAGAGTCTGCAGCTCCTTGGTAACCCTGAGTGGGGAGTCCTGTTGGAAGATCAGCCGCCCTAGAATGAAGCCCTTAGCCATGAAGGTAACCAGACACATGAGTTCATATGCTACTGGTCCCTCCCCCAACAGGGGCCGTGCTTCTGCCCACCCCTGCCTCATCTTCCAGGACACCTGTCCTGCAGTCAGCCTGAAGGTCAGCTCCACAGTGCTTGAGGAACAAACTGGTGAAGGGAAGGCCTGCTGCTGCGGAGTCAAGGTTAGGCATTATGTTCTGTGACCTCGTGTTCCCCAGAGATGAGACAGAAAAATAACACTTTTCGAAGACAGTTCTTTGTGTTTAAGGGAACTGTGGGCCCTTGGAGGAGTGGGGGCTTCCAGATAGGCCAGAATGGAGTGTACCCTGGGGCATCCCCAGTACAGTAGCTTCTCCGTGGTCCTGTGAGAGGGTCATTTGGAACACCAGTTGGCCACGCCACTCCATGACTGGGGAGTCCAATGGGACTTAGGTCTTTGGTGACCTTTTGGTATTTCCACTGGTTTTGCAGACCACCTCAATAGTGCTACCTTCACATCCCCTAGAACATGCCCTTCTTGAAACCCCCTCACCCCATGCCTTTGCCACTGTGTGCTCTCAATTTTTCTCCTAAAATTTTGACACCCCCAATTAGAGGGCTACTTTTCTACCCAACAGGTAATCTTAGCCGTCTTCCCCACCCCTCCAGCCTGGGGCTCTGGCCACTGACTTCTCCTATACTTGGCCACAGAGGGGTCCCTTGGATGGTCTCTCTTAGGACTTTGACCCCACCTTGTGTTGTTTGCTGTGGAGAATGCCTCGTGGCCTAGTGTGGCCAATCTCACCTTGCCAGGAGACATGACCCACTAACACATGGCAGCTCTGACCCAAAGGCCACATGTGACAGTAATCTGGAGCCACAGACAGGTTCCCTCCATTAGCAGCCCATTGGGTTAGAAATTCCATGTTGGGTTTACATAGAATGAAAGATACTTGAATTGTTGAGCGCCCGTGAGCGCCCAGCCTCTGCTACCCAGTATTAACAGATGGCCATCGCTGTGAAATGGGAGTGATGCCTGAGGGTCTCAATGATGCTTGAGCCTTTTATGTAACTTTTTATTAAGTCTTTGTGTATCTCAACTCATTAATAAAGAAAAGAAGAACACTTGGCTTATTTCCTCTTATTCAGATACTCCCGAAGTGTTGCTGAGAACATAAGTTGTCCATGTCTGGCCCAGAGCAAACTAAAGTAGGGAGGAGAGTGCTGGGGACCATGAGAAGTGTCTCCTTCCTACCTGGAGCCAGAGGATGAGGGCAAGTGAGCACATAGCCTCCTGATGCCTGAAGCCCTGGATTCAAGTTCTGCCACCAAGCTTTCTGTGCCTTTGAGCAACTTCCCTGCTTCGGTCTCCTGCAGTGCTGCCCAAGGACAGGATAATAGTGTGTATTTCCTAAACAGCCTGAGGACTGCGGCTAAATGGTGGTATGGATCTCAGAAGTGGCGCTCTTTGTAGAGGACACTGGGCTATCTGACACTGTTGCTTTCCGTGGAAAGAAATGCCCCCCTGCCCCCATCCACAAGATCACAGTCTTTTGTGCAGTGTGGTTTCATTTCCCTGTTAATTGAAGCTGGTGGGTACTTGGCCAAGTTGAGTCTCTCTGGCTTCTTTATCCAGGAACTAGAGACCAACCGACTATATCCCTCCTATGTACTATCTTTGGGGAGTAATGGGTAAAGTGTGTAGACCTGGGGGCTCCTCGCGCTCTCTGGGTTTGGAGCAGCCTAGGGTAGGCGCAGTGGTGTGGTGGCTGCTGGGCCTGGCCTCCCGCACATTCATTCTGCATGTATTGATTAGGTATTGGGTGGGATGCTAGGTCCATGGTAGTGAGCAGAGCAGGTGGTCTTCTGGTCATACGTTCTCCTTTAATCCTGAATTAGCTTCCTGTGGCTATTGTAACAAAGTACCACAAACTTAAGCCACTGCTTAACAGAGAAGTTTATTCTCTCACAGTTCTAGAGGCCGGAAGTCCAAACTCAGTAGACTGAAGTCAGGGTGTGGGCAGGTGTGTGCTCCCTCCGGAGGCTCGGGAGGAACCCATTCCTTGCTTCTTCCTGCTTCTAGAACTTCTGGCATTGCATGGCTTGGGGCCATTTCCCTCCAGTCTTCAAGGCCAGCATCTTCAAATCTCTATCTTCTCTATCTCCGCATGGCCTTCTCCTCCTATGACAAGCCTCCCTCCCTTGAAGCTGATGCTCCCTCCTTCACTGAGAAAGTTGAAGGCAGCTGAACAGAATTTCCACAGCCCCCCTCCACCATCTCCACCTACACCTCTAGCATGGGCACCCACACACTCTGCCTTCCTGGCTGCTATAGGCAGACCATCCATGCTCCCGGCTGAAGCCAGTCCCTTCTCTTGCTTCTCATGCGTACGAGAACATCCAGGACTTCCCTCTAGCTCTTCACCCCCTCTCTTATCCATCATCTGTTCTTCCCTTTCTTGGATCTTTCCCATCTTCAGACAAACAAGAACAAAACTTTCCTTTGAAGCACCGCCTCTGCCAGATACCACTGGCTTCTCTGCTGTCTTTTGCAGGAAGCTATCTTAAAAGGGTAATCTACACTCGGTTCATGAATCACTCTCATCCTTTCTCTTTAGACTTCTCTAAACAGACTTTCACCCATCGTTCCACCACCACCACCCTTCTTCTCAAGGTCAGCCATAGCTTCCATCTTGCTAATTCAGTGGCTGGTTCTCAGTCGTTTCGCATTTGATCTTGCAGCTTTGGCACAGATTTTCACTCCTTCTTTCTTCAACTTTTTTCCCTTGGCTTCTAGGATGCTGCCATCTCTTTGTTTTTCTCCTTCCTCCTGGTCACTCCCTAAAATCTTTTGCTTGTTCCTCCTCCTCTGTTGGAGCATTCCAGAGCTCAGTCCTTGGTTCTCTACCTGCCATATGATCCAGTAATTCCACTATTGGGTATTTATCTGAAGAAAACAAAACACTAATTCAAGAAGATGTATGCTCTCCTATTTTATTGCAGCATCATTCATGATAGCCAAGATATGGAAGCAACCCAAATGTCCATCAACAGATGAATAAATAAGGAAAATCACACATACACATACACACGCACACAAATATTATGCAGCCATAAAAAAGGATGAGATTGTGCTATTTGAGACAACATGGATAACATTAGAGGGTATTATGCTAAGTGAACTAAGACAGAAAAAAAATCATATGATTCCACTCATAAGTAGTGGAATAAACAGCAAGTGAATAAATGAAAAAGCAGAATAAGACCCACAAATACAGAGAACAAATTTTTGTTGCCAGAGGGAATGAGGATGGGGATTTGGGCCAAATAGGTGCAGGGTGAGGGCAATCCAGGCTTCCAGTTAGGGAATGAGCAAGTCATGGGAATAAAAGGCACAGAACAAGGAATAGAGTCAGTGATGCTATAATAATGAGGTAAGAGGACAGATGGTAGCTTACACCTATGGTGAACATAGTGTGATGTATAAACTTGTCCAATCACTAAGTTTTTACTTGAAATAATAAAACACTGTGTCAACTGTACTTAAATTAAAAAAAAAAAAAAAACAAATTCCTCCAGGTAATTAAAAAAGCCACCTAGCCCAGTGACAGTCTACACTTACTGTGGTGAGCATGGAGTAAGGTATAGAACTGTGGAGTCACTGTGCTGTACACCTAACATTGTACCTCAACTTTACTCCAATTAAACAAAGTCTCTGTGTCACAGGGGTTCCCAGCTCAATAGGGATGATGAACCATTCTGACCTGTGCATTAAGAGGAATCACTCCACCTGGGGGAGCTGAAAGGGGCTCTCATAAACTTAGCGCCCAGAAGATGAGGAGGTTGTTCGCTGACCAGATGAGATTTTCAGGTGCATATTGGGCCCACTCGTTCCATCACTTGTGAAGATTAAGGGTTGCATTGCCCAGGCTCCCAGGACTCTTTAAAATAAAGTCCACCTCTACCTCCGCTCATGTCTGAAGAGGCAGTGGATAAAAGTTGGCTGGTGTCAGTCATGTTGGCATTGGCATCACCCAGGAGCTTATTGAAAGCGCAGACCTTGGGGCCTGCCCCGACCTGCTCAGTCAGAATCCGCATTTTAGCAGATCTGCAGGGGAGTCAGGTGTGCGGCGCAATAGAGTTTAGAACATCAGCCCGGCATCAGACTGCCATCTAGTCTTGGGCTCACTCTGCCCCAGGACCACGTCCAGCTGGAGGAAGCCTCCTTGGCATTCAACTTGGCAGTGACAGTTTGCTCCTCTGCCCATAGCAGCAGCAGATTCTGTCTAGCAAGGCAGTGTGCTCCCAAGGGTCCTCCCGGTCAGCATGCAGTGCCCTTAATTATGAGGGAGTTCTACACAAACGGGAGTGAGATCCCAGTTAGCTTCTCAAGCACTCTAGTATTTGCCTGCAAGTGTGGGCAGTTGTGTTGAATGTAAAGAACAAGAGAACTCCCAGTCTGGGCTAAGAACACGGGAAGGCTCTGGGTTCCTCAGGCACTCTGAAGGAGGAATATTCTGTGCAAGCTGGAGATACTTTTGTTCCCCCAGGAACTTTACAAAGCTCCAACAGTGTGTCAATAGCTCATTATCATGGTCATGTAAAAATGGAAGCATAGGGAAGAAAGCTGAGTTCACACAGAACCAAGCGCTGATGGATGCTTGCGGTAGAATGGATAGCCTGGCGATGATGCGATAAACTATGAACTCGGACTCGAACCCAGCTCCCTAGTCAGTCCGGCACCCACACCCACTGGGCTGATGAACAGAAGGAAAGTAATTGTGTAAGTGGTTCTCAAAGTGTAGGCCCCAGACCAGCAGCTTTCAGCAACACCTGGGAACTTATTAGAAATGTAGACGATCTGGCCCTGTCTCAGACCTACTGAGTCAGGAATCCTGAGGGAGTCCCCATAATTGTTTTAACAAGTCCCCCCTTGTTTTAACAAGCCCTCCAGGAGATTTTAGTGTTCTCTCAAGTTCGAAAACCTCTGTGTTAAAACATGTAAGTAAGAATAAAAACCCCCACCATGTGCAGGTAAATGGCAGCTTACTCTGTTCTCATTTGTAAGACAGTAGTGGGTAATCCGGGTAGAGCTGTCCAGGTCCTGCTCCCTCCTTCTGGCATCTGATTAATGAGGATCCTTCAAGGTCTGGAACCCAGGGACCCCAGCGCAGAGGTAGGTAACCTTGCCTCCCTGGGAGGACAATGGGGTCGCTGTCCCTCCCCTACCTTCCCCGAAATCATATATAAAATTATGCATATATGTGCATTCTTCTAGAGACTATCCTACTGTATCAGATTCTTAGCGTACCACTGTGCTTTATCCAACAGAAAACTGAAACTTGAACCTCTTTTTTCTGACTTCAGGCCATTCTGGCAGTTTCACAGCCACTGAGAGCCGGAAGAGGAAATGAAAGAAGCAAAGATCCATTTACTTTTCTAAGAAGCTCTGACAAAATTCTTCATATGGTTGACACATCCCTGAACCCGCCCCCACAACATCCTGAGGGAGGGGGATGGCCACCCTTCTCCCAGTTCCCCCACATGACTAAGTGTGTGACCCACACATGACTCACTCACCTCCCACCCCCACCGTGATTTGCACCACCTGCTTCTTGGGCCCCAATACCCTGGTCCAGAATTGGTGAAGTGGGGAGGGGATAATCAGGATGCTTGATAGCCCTGGGACTAGCTTGCAGCCTGCTGCTGGGGTGGAAGGCTGGCTGGGAAAGGCAGGCAGAGGAAGGATGTGAGGCACGTTGCAAAGGACCTTGACGTCTGATGTCCCTTCTCGAATTCATAACCACCTGGGCTGCAAAGTGCTGGGTGTTAGCATTAATATCACTTCTGGAGCTTAAGGGGGGGAAAAAAACAGAGAATCTGGTGCAGTTTGCTTGGGTTCAGTCCCCACGTGATTCAGCTCCACAGTCAGGGCTGAGACCACTGGCTGGTTCCACTTTATTCTGGTCCCTTTTCAGTGAACATCGCTTAATAAAAGAAACAGCTGCCTGGACGTGCTGGTGTCTGAAGTTACCAAAGGACCCTGGTTTCCCAGCCCTTTGTAAACAGTTGACCATAGGGACTCCTCTTTCCATGATGGCAGGTCCTCTTGGAGCCTGGCTTGCCTTGTTATTCATCTGGTCACAAACTACAAGCTCACATCATCCCTTCCATTTTTATATCCCCAGGTCCCAAGGGAAGCCTGCTAGTACAAAGTTGACACTTGATGTTTATTAAATGAATGAATAACTATCAGCTACCAGCAGGGGCCTCCATGCCTTCAGCCTAAGTCAGACTCGTCCCACAGCGTCCCAGCTCTGAAGTTCAGCCCCTGCCTCAGTTTCCACAAGGAAAGCTCACTCTCAGCAACCATTCCTGAGCTCTGCTGAGGACTTGGGGGTCCCAAGGATGTCCCCTCCGCTGTCAGGGCTTCTCCCTTGTCATGGAAGACCCCCTCCCACCAACACCAGCCACCGAGTCAGCTAAGCAGCCACCCTTCAGATTTCCTCACCGTGCCTGGTTTACTTCCTTTTGCCACAATCCCATAATGCCTTCCAAGGCTGTAATACTATTCTGACAGTTACTAGGGTGACTAAAGTTTCCAGTCTGCTCAGGACTAAGGGTTTTCCTAGCACGTGGGCCTTTCAGGGCTAACAACACAACAATTGGTCACCCTACTGGTAAGAATCAAATTCTTCAGCTTGTTCTATAACAACAATACTAACAACTCTAAACTAGGCGGTGGTTCTCGAACAATTACCAGCCATCCTATGCACCTGGGAGGCTGGATGAGACACAGGATTTCCCGATTCAGCAGGTCTGGGGCCCGAGGATCTCACAACTGCCCAGGGATGTGAGGTGGCTGGTCTTGTAGCACAGTCTGAGAACCCCGATTAGCTAACACGTATCGTGCCTTCAGTGGAGGGCTTGGCACGGGTACGTGCACAACGGGTCCTGGTGAGGGGAGAATGTTCGGTGGGGCGCTGACGGTAGGCCAGACACTGCTATTTGTATGTATCATCTCATGAATCCTCACAGGCCCTCTGTGAGGTAGGCGATACGATGTTTATTTTCCAGCAAGAGAAACCCAGGTCCGGGGACTGCCTGGTGATGGAGACTGATTTGCACCCGGTTCTCTCTGGCTAAGGCTGGCGTTCAGTTTATATGCCCACCCCCGCTACCCTGAAGACAAGCTGCTCCCAGCTAGCCGCACCACCCTTTTTAATTTTAACTTGTCGGAGGAAAGTCTTGCAGTGAATCTCCCACATCCCCGCCTTCTTTTAGTAAGCGAAATGCAGATCAACTTCCCGTGGGTGACTCAGCAGCAGCATTTTGAACCCAGATCACGGACATTTTCCAGAACTTCTGCACTGGACCTTCCCCCAGAGACAGTCTTTAGTCCTGTCCCTCCTGCCCCTTTCTCCAGCCTCTCTCCAAGCCTGGCCAGCCCACCCCAGCAGTTAGTAAAGTAGGATCCCAGAGGCTTCAAGTCTGGGGTCCTCTGTCCTCCAGCCCAGGGGAGCACCCCATAACTAGGGATCCCATGGGCCTCCACATTGGTCCTATTCCCCTGAAGGCTGCCTGGGGGAGCCCTTGATGCAGGGTCTTATAACTGCCTTTTCTGGGACGATCACAGATCTTCCCCACCACCAGATGAATCCAGACTTCTGTTCCCTATTTGTGGTTGGCAATGCTGAACTTTCCAGTATTACAGGTACCCAGAGGCTGTGTAAGTAGGGGGTAAGAGCACACTGCCCAGGTCTAACCTAGCTATGCTGCTGCTTGAGGATTTGGGGCAAGTTGCCTGACTACTCTGTGCCTCGATTTCCTCATTTGTCAATTTGGGTGGATGATAATATCTGTACTTCCTAGGGCTATTGGGCTATTATTAGGTATGAATTAGAAATGCACACTTAGAATAACGGCTGGCATGTAGAATCTGTATTTAAATGTTAGCCAATATCCCAGAATCCCATCAGTAAATGTTTCTGGAGTGCCTCCCAATAACTCCAGCCACCATTTATTGAACACTTAGCAAGCACCTGTCATTGTGCTTTGCGTGGGTCACCCCATGTAAGACTTGGAGGAGCTGGGTGACTTGCCCAAGCACACAACCCTAGTAAGTGAAGATCCCAGTCTAGGCCAAGCTGCCCTGCATGGACCCCTCTGCCTCCCTTGCAGGGCAGGCCCTGGGCGGGCCATCAGTGGGAAGGCTCAGCCTCACCCCATTGCCCCCCTTCCCTTGGATGGCCATTCTGAAAGTCTCTGTACTGTTCCCCCATCCTCCAGCCACATCACCTGCCCTCCTCCTCTCCCCAGCCTGTATCACTCCCCCTGCACCAATGCTCTTCTAAAAGTTGGCCTCCACAGTCCACTCACTCTGCCTGTCGTCTCCTTTCCTGGTCCAGGGCTACTCTGAACTCTGCTCTGACCAAGCTCCCCTTACCAATCAAAACAGATTTGACCTTGGGTGCCTGGGTGGCTCGGTGGGTTAAGCTGCTGCCTTCGGCTCAGGTCATGACTACCAATAAGGATGGTTATTTTTTCAGATTTGTTAATTTTTATTCCTTATGAATTGCCTATTTATGCCCTTTCTTCAATTTTCTTTGGATATTTCATTTTTCTTAATTGTTAGTTTCTATTAACTTTATTGACCACTTATATGTCATATTTATTGCAAATTTTTCCCTAGCATGTAATTTCTTTTCATCTGTTTTTTTTTTACACTGTAGATATTTTACGTTTTATATGTTCAAAACTATCATTTTCTCTCTTATGGTTTTTGTCTTTGATGTGATGCTAACAGGATCTTTTCTCATCCAAATAGTATTTTCTTCTAATACCTTCATACTTAATACCTTTTTATCCAGGTGATTTCCTGCTCATGAAATAATAAAATGGAAATGTCCATACCTCGTACCCTTATAGTGAAGATTAAATGAGCTGATTCACAGCAAGTTCTAGAAACAGCAACTGGCTCATAGTGGTACTTCTGTCACTGTTAGCTATTATTAATTGCAACTAACTCACTGGAAATTTTTTCTGGAGGTAGGTGTGAAATAGGTTTTGGTTTTGTGTTGAGCCAGAGTTGTCCCAATGCTGTGTGTTTGATCATACATTTTGTCATCAAAAAGCCAGTGGCTGGAATGCAATCTTTTTGTGTTGACCCCAATTTCAGGGGGATTCCCTTTACAGAGCTATGGGCTGGGGAGGAAGGCTGCTCCAAAGCTCCCTGCTCACCTTCTCATCCTGTACTCTCCCCCATTCCAAGGTCAAGGCCTGTGTCACAACAGGTTTCCTAAGTAGGGTGCAGACCCAACACATGCTCAGCCTGCCATGCTCTTTCCTAGCTCACGTTCAGCACCACATGGCCTCAGTCTTTGTCCACTTTTCTCTCTCTTCTCTTTGTTCTGTGGGGCCAATGAGACTCAGGTTTTCTCCAGCTGCACTCCCACAGGTCACTGAGTCTCCTCAGCCGAGGTCCCCACAGCCCCTAACCCAGCTGGTGAGCCACATAGGAGCCAAGAAAGGACAGGCCCTTTGTCCCCAAAGGGTGGCAGTGAGGGGGATGAGAGGGGTGCTCTATCCCCTGGGGGCCACCCAACCAGTCTTTCTGGCCACTGCCAATTCCTGGGTCCCCTAACAGCCAGCTTTCCTCTGTCTGAGGCTCAGTGTTAACCTTCCTTCTTATAATTCACCTCTGCAAGAAAGTGTACAAGTGACATATTTTCTCAGATAAGCATACTATCAAAAGTTGGGGAAGAAGGGTGCCTGGGTGGCTCAGTCGTTAACCATCTGCCTTTGGCCTCGGGTCATGGTCCCCGAGTCCTGGGATCAAGCCCCTTGTTGGACTCCCTGCTCAGCAGGAAGCCTACTTCTCCCTCTCCCACTCCCCCTGCTTGTATTCCTTCTCTTGCTGTCTCTCTCTCTGTCAAATACATAAAAATCTTTTTAAAAAAGGAAAAAAAAAAGGTTGGGGAAGGAGACGGGATTTTTTTGACAGAGAGGTCTTTATTGATCAGGCAGAGCTGAAATGCCGCTTTTAGAGGGCTCTCAGAGTCCTGGGTGCAACCAGTGGCGTCCTGGGGGAGGGGGTAGGGCACTGCCGACTGGGCATTTGTGTGAAGGGCGCCCTCTGACCTCCCCAGCAGTCCAGGCCTGCGGAGCGAGGGCTTCCACGCCGTTCCTTCCCCCAGGCCGCGGGAGGAAGATGTGGAACTCCTCTCGGGTGAGAAACCGGGCTGCGGAGATGTAAGTCCCGCGGTCCTGCCGCGACTCTGAGCGCGTCCTCCCTGCCAGCCCCTAACTGGGATCGTCCCTCTGACCTTGGCAAGCTGTCTTAACTCTATGGGCACAGGTTCTATCGCCCGAAAAACGGAGCTCCCCTGAGAACTTGCTGCAGGGGGTGTCGAGGATTAAATGAGTTGATGCATTCAAAGGGCTTACAGTAGTGTGTGGCACACGCGTAGAAGGTTCTGATATGCTTAGTTGCTGTTTTCAGCATCACTAGCATTTATAGCCACGGCAGCAGCCGCGATGTTACCCCCATCCCAGGTGCCCCGGGGGCGGCAACGCGGGAAGCCAGGCGGTGTCCCTCTCGTCCACCAGGGGGCGCCATCGCAGAGCGCATGGGCCGCTCCCCAGGCTCCTCTCAGCGCCGCTGGGCGGGGCCGCCTCCGTCTCAACAAACTTCAGAGGGCGCTAGCGTGGGTCCCTGCTGTCACGCCTGCCGCGGGATACCTGCCCTGCAGGGCTGCTTGAACCCAGACTAGCGTACACCCCAGGGACGCAGGCTCTGGCCTCTGGCCCTTCGTATGAGGTGCCGCGTGGGTCACGCAAGCCGAGAGGCCTGCTCAGGAACTGTTTGCTGGTCCCCCTGGACCTAAACACCCCCACCAGAGACCGGGCTAGCTCCTTCTGAACACCTGCGGACAGCCAAGCCTAAACCCTGCAGGACTGACCTCAAACACCTTCTAGGAATAGCTTCATCTGCTTCAAAGTTTCCAGGTGGGTACAAGGAAATTGGGGGATGGGGGGCAAAAGGAGTTTCAGGAAGGCTCTTCTTGCCTTGGTTCTCCCAGGGCTCCACACCCATTTATTGCCCTCCCAACCTGCCATCCACTTGGGAGTCTCTGACCTTTGTCCTTTGGCAACCAGCATCTCACACTGTTGTATGAGGACCTCCTGCCTCAAATCACAGATGGAGCCTATTAACAGGACAGACTCCAAAGCTCCGTGTTGGGCGCGTGGTTCTCAGCGTGCGGTCCCAGGACAGCTGCTACCCGTCACGCTGGCGGGGGTGGGGGAGGGGCTCCAGACCCAGAACTGTGGGGGTGGGGTGAGCGACCCCTACCTTAACAAGCCCTCCAGGAGATTCTCCTGCAGTGGGAAGTTTGTAACTCCCAGGCCCACACTCTCCTCTCTTCTGTGGCCGCAGGATTGCTGTCCACAAACGTCCCCAGATCTCCCTCCAGAGCCCTGGTGGGTTCTAATTCATCATTTCCAAGGGGCTGCAGGTTTTGTCGGTGGTGTGATTTTGGGGTTGTGAGGTGCGCCCGCGCCCCTGACATGGTTGTGATAGGTGTTTCCCCGTTTGACAAGGCTCAAAGCTATTGTGGTTTTCATTTTCATCTTGATGAAAGTGTGTGGTGTTTTCAGTACAGTTGCTTAGCAAGTAGAGCCCTGACTTGTGACAGTCAACTTGACAGATGATCAGATCTCGTGATTTGTCTTGTTTCCAACAGCTGTACTGTTTTTCTCCTCTAAGGCAAGGGGAGGTTGCCTGGAGACACTGTGGTGGCCATGTTCTGGAGTGAAAGGAGAGGAGGCACAGCCCTGCTCCCGCCCACCACCCCCCCCCCCATCCCCGCCACACCCCACCCCCCCTGAGGTGGAGAGCCCTGCCCTGGGGAAGTTCCAGACCTGGGATAGGAGCAGTGTGGTGCCTGGGGGAATACTGGGTACAGGCCCATTCTTTAGGAAGCTCACAATCTCAAAGAGACAGATAACCTTTTGGCAGAAGTGTGAAAGATTCATTCCTTTCCCTCCCAGTGACCAGCAAGAGAGAACTCAGCACCACCATCCAAATCCCTCCAAAAACACGCAGTGAGAGAGAAAAGGTAGAATTATTTTCCATGAAAAAGGGGCTGTTGGCCTATGTAAACAAGGCTCTACTAATGATGCTAGAAGACTCCAGAAAATATTTTTATTCTAATTATAAGTAAACTTGTTTCTCTGAAACTCTCAACACCGTTCTCATGATTTTTTTTTTTAATAATTGTGTAAATAGAAGTATAGCGGATTGAATAGTGGTCCCTCAGAATATATGCCCAAGTCCTAACCTCCAGTACTTGTGATTGTGACTTTACTTGGAATTAGGGTCTTTGCAGATATAATTAAGTTAAAGATCTTTTGATGAGATTATCCTGAAATTAGAGGAGGTCCCAAAAATCCAATGTCTGTTGTCCTTGAAAGAGAAAGGAGATGAGATCAGGGAACACACAGAAGTATAGGCCTTGTGAAGATGAAGACAGAGAGTGGAGGAATGTGTCTAGAAGTCAAGGAACACCCAGGATTGCTGACAGCCACCAAAACCCTGGAGGGAGATGTGGAACAGACTCTGGCTGAGAGCTTCCAGAACAAACTCGTCTTGTCAACACCTTGATTTCAGACTTCTGGCCTCTAAAATAAGGAGAGAAGAAATTTCTCTTGTTGTAAACCACCCAGTTTGTGGTCATCTGTTGCAGCAGCCCTAAGAAACTAACACAAGAACATATGTTTAGGAACCCTGGGTGGCTCAGTCCATTAAGTGTCTGCCTTTGGCTCAACTCATGATTGCAGGGTCCTGGGATTGAACCCATGGGTTTTCTGCTCAATGGGAAGTCTGCTCCTCTCTCTCCCTCTGCCCCTCCCCCTGCTCATGCTCTCTCTCTCTTTCTCTCTCAAATAAATAAATAGAATCTTAAAAAAAAAAAAAAAAAAAAGACTCAAGATGAGCAGCTGTGGTTGGAGCTGCCCTAGTCTGGTAGCAGATGTAGGTGAGGGCTCCCTTTAAGGAAGGCCTGCATTTCTAGCCTCCAGCTGCAGGAAAGCCATGTGTGTATTTCCTATGAGTGAGGGGTGGGCCCCTGGAAGGAGATGGTATTTAGTAGAGACTCCCTATCGTAGGCCAAAGGATAGCCAGAGGGTTAAGGGGAGAAATCCACACTGCCAACTGGAGGAGGCATTAACTGGGTCAAAGGCTCTACAGGAGAGGGAGCCACAGTTTGGCTAAGCCCCCCTCAGTAAGTGTCACACAGTTTGGCTGAGCCCCCTTTACTTACTTACTTGCACTTACTGAGCCCCCCTCAATAAGTGTCACTCAGTGGTGACACTCCAAAGTCACCAACACCAGGTGACAATGCACCAAACTAGCAAGACCTTTCTGTTGCTCATCTCTGCTCTCCTAGAAGGCCCCAATGATGGTTAGTTTTATTTGTCAAGCTGACTGGACCATGCGGTGTGCAGATAGTTGGTTAAATGATACTCTGGGTGTGTCTCTTAGAATGTTTCTGGACGAGGTTAGCATTTGAATCTGGGTACTGAGTAAAGAGGGTTGCCCTCCCCAAAGTGGATGGGCATCATCCAATCTGGGAGAGCTGAAGGTTCAAAAAGGCAGAGACAGAACACGCACTGTCTGCAGACTACATGAGCTGCGACAGCAGTTTTCTGCCCTCGGACTGAGACTTACTCCACTGGCGCTGCCGGTTCTCAAGCCCTCGGACTTGGACTGAACTACACCCGGCTCTGCTGGGTCTCCCAACTTGCAGACCCACAAGGTGGGACTCCTCAACCTCCACTATCAGTGAACCAATTCCTTATAAAAATTGTTGTGGAGGGGCACCTTGTGACTCAGTCAGTTAAGCATCTGCCTTTAGCTCAGCTCATGATCCCCGGGGGTCCTGGAATGGAGCCCCTCATGGGGCTCCCTGCTCAGTGGGAAGTCTGCTTCTCCCTCTCCCTCTGCTCCTACTCCCCCTGCTTGTGCTCTCTCTCTGTCTGCCAAATAAATAAGTAAAATCTTTTTTAATAAAAGATGCAGATATAAAGACAGAAATATCTCTGAATACAGAGACACAGATATGGTTTTGTGTCTCTGAAGAGCCTGGACCAGTACTTCGGAAAGAGGTGGCATCCCTGTCCCCATGGCAGATGTTCCAGTCTGAGGAAGAGCTAAGGGAGAGGGCAATTTGAATTAGATAAAAGTTTCAAGCTTAAATATTGGATCCAATGGTATGACTAAAACAAAACCGTTCTTAGAGTAAAAATTATGGGAAAAGCTATGCAAGCTGCCCAAGATTTCATCCAGAGTGAGGGAGGGCTCACCTAGACTGTGGGCTTGAAGGACAGTGGGAGGAGGTTGCTTTTCCACTTGTACCTTGTTGCTGAGACATCTGTGCAATCAGCTGTTCCACCAGGTGTGCAAGTGTAGCTCAGGAGGAAGACAACTTAAACATCACATGGTCAAAGCTATGGATGTGGGGAAGACATTTGGTAAAATTCAGTACACATCCCAGTAGAAAACACTTGATAAAATAGGAATAGAAAGAAACTCCCTAAAATTTTAGACTATGTGCCTGATACCAGTAATGGATAAAAAATATCCATTTTTTTTAAAGATTTTCTTTATTTGAGAGAGAGAGAGAGAGCGAGCATGAGAGAGGAGAAGGTCAGAGGAAGAAGCAGACTCCCCATGGAGCTGGGAGGAGGATGTGGGACTTGATCCCACATGATCATGACCTGAGCTGGAGGTTGCTTAACCAACTGAGCTACCCAGGTGCCTCCATTTTTATTTTAATATTTCAGAAAAGCACAAAGGAAAACAAATCATTCATATTCCCATCACCTAGAACTTATAAGTGGGCAAATTTGCTTACCGCTTATTTTTAAGAATAATTATTCTGCTGTATAATACATGTTTGTAAAAAAGAATTCAAACAATGCAGAAAAGTGCAATAATAAAAGTGCAACAACTAACCAAAAACAGTCATTATTAATATTAGGTAAACATCATTCCAGGTGTCTTGCAGAACACATTTACAGGTAGAAGGTTAGAGATAACATACACATACACATGGAGGTCTACGGTTTAATTTCACTTACATTTGCATTCATGTTCATGGGAATATTGGTCTGTAGTACTCTTTTCCTGTAATGTCTTCATCTGGTTTTAATGTTAAGGTAATACTGGCCTTGTAAAATGAATTTGGAAATGTTCTATACTCCCCTGCCTTTTTTTTTTATTAAGCTCTACACCCAATGTGAGGCTTGAACTCATGACCCCAAGATCAAGTGTTGCATGCTCTACTGACTGAGCCAGCCAGGCACCCCCATATTTTCCTCTTTGTAAAAAAACTTTTATGTAGGATTTGTATTTTCTTTTTAAAATGTTTCGTAGGGGCACCTGGGTGGCTCAGTCAGTTAAGCAGCTGACTTTTGCTCAGGTCATGGTCCCAGGGTCCTGGGATGGAGCCCCACATCGGGCTCCCTGCTCAGCGGGGATCCAGCTTCCCCCTCTTCCTCTGCAGCTCCCCCTGCTTGTGCTCTCTTTCACCACTCTCTCTCAAATAAATACATACATAAATACATAAATAAGTAAAATGTTTCATAAGCTCCATTAGTAAAAGGTGTGGAGTTCTTTTGTGGGAAGTTTTAAATTATAAATTTAATGTTTGAAATTATGATAAGACTATCCAAATTTTCTGTTTCTTCTTAGGCCAGTTTTGGCAGTTTTTGTCTTTGTTCATTTCATCAAGTTTGTTCAACTTACTGGAATAACGTTTTTCATAATATTCCCTTATTATCCTTTTAATGTCTACAGAGACTATGGTGATGTCCTCTCTTTCATCCCTGATACTAATATTTTATTCCTTCTTTCTTTTTTCCTTGGGCAGTTTAGCTAAAACCTTATCAATCTTATTGGTATTTAATTTAATTATTTTTGCTAATCACATTTATTTGTTTATTTTATTGAAGTAAAAATAACGTGCAATGTTATACTAGTTTCATGTGTACAATATATTGATTCAACAATCTATACAATACTCAGTGCTCATCAAGACAAATGTAGTCATCATTCAACATTATTGCAATATTATTGACTACAGTTCCATGCTGTACTTTTCTAAAGATTTTATTTATTTATTTGACAGACAGAGACCACAGGTAGGCAGAGAGGGAGGCAGAGAGAGAGGAAGGGAAGCTGGCTCCCCGCCGAGCAGAGAGCCCAGTGTGGGGCTTGATGACAGGACCCTGGGATCTTGACCTGAGCCAAAGGCAGAGGCTTTAACCCACTGAGCCACCCAGGCGTCCCATGCTGTACTTTTCATCTCTGTGAACTATTTGTTTTATAATTAGAAGTTTGTGCCTCCTGATCCCCTTTATGTATTTCACCCATCCCCTCATCGGCCTCCCCTCTGACACCCACCAGTCTGTTCTCTGTATTTAAGAGTCTGTGTTTTTTGTTGTTGTTATTGTTCATTTATTTTTCAGATTCTGCATGTAAGTGAAACCATGTGGTATTTTTCTCTCTCTGCCTGACCTATGTCCTTATATCACTTAACATAACACCCTCAAGTCCATCCAGGCTGTCACAAATGGCAAAATGTCCTTCTTTTCTGTGGCTGAGTAATATTAAGTTGTGTGTATACTCCACATTTTCTTTATCCATTCATCAGTCCATGGCCACTTGGGCTGCTTCCAAATTTGGTTATTGTAAATAATGCTGCAATAAATATAGAGGTGCATTAACCTTTTTTAATTACTGTTTTTGTTTTCTTTAGGTAAATACCCAACAGTGGAATTACTGGATCATATCGTATTCCTATTTTTCTTCTTTTGAGGAAACTCCATATTGTTTCCACAGTGCTTGCACCAATATACATTCCTACCAACAGTGCACGAGTATTCATTTTTCTCCACATCCTCACCAGCACTTGTGGGTTCTTGTTTTTTTGATACTAGCCGTTCTGACAGGTGAGAGGTGATATCTCATTTTGGTATTGATTTGCATTATCCTGATGATTAGTGATGTTGAGTACTTTTCCATATACCTGTTGGTCAACTGTATGTCTTCTTTACAAAATATCTCTTCAAAACCTCTGCCTATTTTTTAATCAGGTTGTTTGGCTTTTTGTTTGTTTGTTTTTGTTTGGGAGGGTGGTGTTGGGTTGTATAAATTCTTTATATATTTTGGATATTAACCCCTTATTGAGGTATGTAGTTGGCAAATATCTTCTCCCGTTCAGTAGGTTGCCTTTTTGTTTGTTTTTTTTTTTTAAAGATTTTATTCATCCACTTGACAGACAGAGATCACAAGCAGGCAGAGAGGCAGGCAGAGAGAGAGAGAGGAAGAAGCAGGCTCCCTGCTGAGCAGAGAGCCCGACGTGGGGCTCGATCCCAGGACCCCGGGACCATGACCCGAGCCGAAGGCAGAGGCTTTAACCCACTGAGCCACCCAGGCGCCCCAGGTTGCCTTTTTGTTTTGTTGATAGTTTCCTTCACTATGAAGCTTTTATTTTGATGTAGCCCAATGGTTTATTTTTGCTTTGGTTTCCCTTGCCTGAGGAGACATACCTAGAAAAATGTTGCCAATGTCCAAGAGATTACTCACTCTATTTTCTTCCAAGAGTTTTATGGTTTTAGGTCTCACATTTGGTCTTTAATCCATTTTGAGTTTATCTTAGCATATGATGTAGGAAAGTGATAAGTTTTATTCTTCTGCATGTTGCTATCCAGTTTTCCCGGTATCATTTATTGAAGAGACTGTCTTTTCCCCATTGTATATTTTTGCCACCTTTGTTGCAGATTAATTCACCATATAGGTATGGCTTGTTTCTGGGCTCTCTTACCTGTTGCATTGATTGATGTGTCTATGTTTGTGCCAGTACCATACTATTTTGATTATTATAGCTTTGCAGTATAGTTTGAAAACTGAGATTGTAATACCTCCAGCTTTGTTCTTCTTTCTCAAGATTGATTTGGCTCTTAGGTCTTTGTGGTTCTAATACATTTTAGGATTATCTGTTCTAGTCATGTGAAAAATGCTGTTGGTATTTTGATAAGGATTGCACTGAACCTGTAGACTGCTTTGGGTAGTGTGCACATTTTAACAATGTTAATTATTCCAATCCATGAGTATGGAATGTCTTTCCATTTTTTTGTTTCATCTTCAGTTTCTTTCATCAATGCCTTATAGTTTTCAGAGTACAGATCTTTCACTACCTTGGTTAAGTTTATTCCTATGTATTTTATTCTTTCTGGTGCAATTATAAATGGAGTGATTTTTCTAATTTCTCTTTTGGCTACTTCATTATTAGTGTATAGAAATGCAATAGATTTTTCTGCATATTAATTTTGTATCCTGTCACTTTACTGAATTCATTTACCAGTTCTAATAGTTTTTGATGGTCTTTAGGTTTTTATTTATTTGTTTGTTTTTAAAAGATTTTATTTATTTATTTGAGAGAGAGCAAATGAATGGGAGGCAGAGACAGAGAGAGAGAGAGAGAGAGAGAGAGAAGCAGGCTCCCCACTGAGCAGAGAGCTCCATGTGGGTCCCCATCCCAGGATCCTGAGATTGTGACCTGAGCCTAAGGCAGATGCTTAGCTGGCTGAGCTACCCAGGTGACCCTAGGGCTTTTTAAAAAATATATGTATAGTATCGTATCATCTACAAATATTGACAGCTTTACTTCTTCCTTACTAATTTGGAAACCTTTTATTTCTTTTCCTTATTTGATTGCTGCAACTAGAACTTCCATTACTATATTGAATAAAAGTAGTGAGGGTGGACATCCTTGTCTTTTTCACTGAGAGGAAAGCTCTAGGTTTCTCACCATTGTGTGAAGTTAGCTGTGGGTTTATCAGATATGGCCTTTATTATGTTGAGCTATGCTCCTTCTACACTCTTTTTGTTGAAATTTTTATCATGAACAGCTATTGTATTTTGTCAGATGCTCTTCTGTGTTGACTGAGATGATCATATGGTTTTTAACATTCCTCTTATTAATGTAAGGTATCAAATCGATTGATTTGCAAGTATTGAACTATCCTTGCTTCCTAAATAAATCCCATTTGATTGTCATGAATGGTCCTTTTAATGTATTGCTGAAGTTGGTTTGCTAATATTTTGTTAAGGATTTTTGCATCTGTGCTCAGCAGAGCTATTGGGCTCTAATTTTCTCTTTTTTTGGTAGTGTCTTTGTTTGGCTTTGGTATGAGGATGATGGTGGCCTTGCAGAATGTATTTGGACGCTTCTATTCCTCTTTTTTTTTTGAATAGTTTGAGAAAAATAGGTATTAACTCTTCTTTAAATGTTTGGTAGAATTCACCTATGAAGCCATCAGTACTGACTTTTGTTTTTTGGAAATTTTTCATTACTAATTCAATTTCATTGCTAGTAATTAGTCTGTTCAAATTTTCCATTTCTTCCTGAATCAGTCCTCTAATCCTGAAAGATTATATATTTCCAGGAGTTTATCCAGGTTGTCCAATTTGTTGGCATATAATTTTTCATAACATTCTCTTATAATCCTTTGCATTTATCTGGTGTCAGTTGTTATTTCTCCTATTTAATTTCTGGTTTTATTTGAGTCCCCTCTCTCAATTTCTTCCTTTATGTCTATTAATGTTTGCTTTTTTTTTATTTAGGTGCTCCTATATTGTGTTCCTAGATATTTATAATTTGTATACAACTTTTGTTGGATATATCTCTTTATCATTTTTGCAGTGCCCTTCTTTGCCTCTTGCTATAGTCTTTTTTTTTTTAAAGATTTTTTTTTAAGATTTTATTTATTTATTTGACAGAGAGAGATCACAAGTAGGCAGAGAGGCAGGCAGAGAGAGAGAGGAGGAAGCAGGCTCCCTGCTGAGCAGAGAGCCCGATGCGGGGCTCGATCCCAGGACCCTGAGATCATGACCTGAGCCTAAGGCAGCGGCCTAACCCACTGAGCCACCCAGGCGCCCTATAGTCTTTTTTTTTTAATTTTATTTATTTATTTGACAGAGATCCCAAGTAGGCAGAGAGGCAGGCAGAGAGAGAGGAAGGGAAGCAGGATCCTTGCCAAGTAGAGAGGCCAATGCCGGGCTCTATCCCAGGACCCTGGGATCATGACCTGAGCCGAAAGCAGAGGCTTTAACTCACTGAGCCATCCAGGTGCCCCTTGCTATAGTCTTTTGTTTTAAAGTATATTTTATCTGATATAAGTATTGCTGCCCTAACTTTTTTATTTTGCTTACATTTGCATGGTAATTTTTTAAAAGATTTTATTTATTTATTTATTTGAATAGAGCAAGAGAGAGAGAGCACAAGCAGGGCAGAGGGAAAGGGAGAAGCAGGCTCCCTGCTTAGCAGGAAGACTGATGTGGGACTCCATCCCAGGACCCTGGGATCATGACCTGAGCGAAGGCAGATACTTAACTGACCGAGCCAACCAGGCACCCCATGCATGGTAATTTTTTCTATCTCTTTAACTTTTAGTCTGTATGTGACTTTAAGTCTGAAGTGAGTCTCTATTGGTAGCATATAGATGGATCTCTTTTTTTTAGCCATTCAATTACCTTATGTCTTTTGATTAAAATTTACATTATATGTACATATATATATGCATATATATGTACATATATATACATATACATATGGTGGTGCTAAGAAAAGGAAGAAGAAGCCTTATACCACTCCCAAGAAGAATAAGCATAAGAGAAAGAAGGTTAAACTGGCAGTCCTGAAATACTATAAGGTGGATGAGAATGGCAAAATCAGTCGCTTTCGTTGGGAGTGCCCTTCAGATGAGTGTGGTGCTGGAGTTTTTATGGCTAGCCACTTCGACAGACATTACTATAGCAATGTATACATATATATACATATATATACACATATATGTATATGTATATTTCTTTTTTTTAATATTTTATTTATTTATTTGACAGACAGAACTCACAAGTAGGCCGAGAGGCAGGCAGAAAGAGAGGAGGGAAGCAGGCTCCCCACTGAGCAGAGAGCCCAATGTGGGGCTTGATTCCAGGAACCTGGGATCATGACCCGAGCCGAAGGCAGAGGCTTTAACCCACTGAGCCACCCAAGCACCCCAATATGTATATGTATATTTCTATGTGTAGATATATATATTTGTACACACATATATATCTCACACTTTAAATATAAGAAAGATAAGCTGAAAGTAAAAGGATTGAGAGGGATATACAAGCAGTAAGTACAAGAAAGCTGAAGTGATTATATTCATATGAGACAAATAGACTTTAAGATAAGGACTATCTGTGGGGCGCCTGGGTGGCTCAGTGGGTTAAGCCTCTACCTTCGGCTCAGGTCATGATCCCAGGGGCCTGGGATCGAGTCCCGAGTGGGGCTCTCTGCTCAGCAGGAAGCCTGCTTCTCCTCATCTCTCTCTCTGGCTGTCTCTCTGCCTATTTGTGATCTCTCTCTCTGTCAAATAAATAAAATCTTTAGAAAAAAAAAAAAAGATAAGGACTATCTGATACAAACAGATATTTTATAATAACAAAATGGTGAATTCATTAGAAATACATAATTATAAATGTGTATATGCCTAGTATTAGAGCTTCAAAGTATGCCTAGTATTAGAGCTTCAAAGTACATGAAACAATATTTGACAGAACTAAAAGAAGAAATAGACAAACCAGCCATTGCAGTTGGAGATTTTAACCCTCCTCTCAGTAACTTATAGAATACCTAGACAAGAAATTAGTGAAGATATGGAAGTTCTTCACAATACCATCTATCTTTTTAGGATTTAATTAATTTATTTATATGAGAAAGAGGGAGAGTAACGAAGGCAGAAGGAGAGAATCTCAAGCAGATTCCATGCTGAGTGCAGAGCTGGACATGGGGCTTGATCTCACGACCCTGAGATCATGACCTGAGCCAAAATCAAGAGTTGGATGCTTAACCGACTGAGCCACCTAGATGCCCTTCAGTCTTCTTGATCTAAATGATATTTATAGAATATGATACCAAACAATTATAGAATATACTTTTTCAAGCATGCATAGAACCCAAATAGACTGTATGCTGGGCCATAAAATAAGACTCAAAACATTGGGTGCCTGGTGGCTCAGTGGGTTAAAGCCTCTGCCTTCAGCTCAGGTCATGATCCCAGCGTCCTGGGATAGAGCCCCGCATCGAGCCCTGCATCGGGCTCTCTGCTCAGCAGGGAGCCTGCTTCCTCCTCTCTCTCTCCCTGCCTTTCTGCCTATTTGTGATCTCTGTCTGTCAAATAAATAAATAAAAAGTCTTTTTAAAAAAAGAACCTCAAAACATTTCTGAGGGTTGAAATCATACAAAGTATATTTTCTAACCACAATGAATTTAAATTAGAAAATAATAACAAACCAACCCCCCCAGCAATTAAAAATTAAACAGGACTTCCAAAGAATCAATGGGTCAAAGAGGAAGTCACAACAGAAAATAGAATAATTTTTTAACTAAATAACGTAAACGTAAACCTGATATAATAAATAAATGTTTGGGGCGCCTGGGTGGCTCAGTGGGTTAAGCCTCTGCCTTCGGCTCAGGTCATGATCTCAGGGTCCTGGGATCGAGTCCCGTGTTGGGCTCTCTGCTCAGCGGGGAGCCCGCTTCCCCCTCTCTCTCTGCCTGTCTCTGCCGACTTGTGATCTGTGTCTGTCAAATAAATAAATAAAAACCTTAAAATAAATAAATAAATGTTTGAATAGTAGTTGATATTAATGAAATTATATCAATAATCAAGAACCTTCCCAGTGAGAATATTATTTCATTGGTAAACTTTACCAAACATCAAAAGAAGATAAAATACCAACCATATACAAACTCTTTCAAAGCACAGAGGAAAAAGAAAACTTCATAAATTACTTAAGAGACCAGCATAATCCTGATATCAGAAATTGACAAGAAAAGAAAATTATAAGAACAGAACATTTCAGAACCATATTTTTCATGAACATAGATGTAAAAATTCTAAACAAAATATTAGAAAATCAAATATACAAGTAAATTAAAAAGAAGGAATACCTAACAACCAAATGGGTTTTATTCTAGGTATGTGGGGTCAATTATACAACTATAAGCCAATCATCATAATTCACTGCATCAACAGAATACAGGGGAAAAAGTATATGATCATCACCACTGATTCAGAAAAAGCATTTAATCAAATTCAGGAAACTGATGTAAAAGGGGAAGTTCCTTATTCTGATAAAGAATATCTTTAAAAAGTTACAGCTAAATCATGTATAGTGATAAAAGATTGAAGATTTTTCCTCTAAGATCAGGAATAAGACAAAGATTTGCTCTCACTCTTGTTTCATGTTATACCGGAGGTCTTAGCCATTCCAAAATGGTAATGAAAAGAAACAAAAAATATAAAAATCGAAAACAAAGAAGGGAAAAGTCTGTTTTCTGGCAGATAACATGATTATATTTTTTGAACATTCAAAAGAATCTTCAAACTAATAAGTTAACTTAGTGAATACGAAGCCAATACAGAAAAACTAATTGTTGGCTGGTCTGAGTGCTGTAGTGTTCATAATTAATTGATCACAGCCAGTTACAGATTTCTTTTTTCCTTCTCTACTCCCACTGATTCCCTTGACTAGTCTTAAAAAGAAAAAAAGAAAGAAAAAGAAAAACCAGTTGTATTTCTATATGCTAGCCATAAAGTACTAGAAAATAAAATTTTAAAATCCACCATTTACCATAGCATCAAAAATATTGAAAACCTAAGAATAACTCTTAGAGAAGTTGTTCAAATCCTCTATTCTGAAAGCTACAAACATCCAAAAACAAAAAAAACCCAAAAAGCAAAAATACCCCAAATCATAAACTATGGAACTCCTTAATACGTGAATGGTTCTAACATGTTCGTGGGTTGGAAAACCCAATATTATTAAGATGTTTTTATGGGCAAAATTCTAAGATGGCCCCATGATCTCTGCCCTCTGGTATTAAGTCATAGTCTCTTGGAGTGTGGGGAGACCAGTGACTTGCTTTTGGTCAACAGAACATAACAAAAGTGATGGGCTGTCACACCTGTGATTATTTTATGGCATATATACAGGGAGTCCTCACTTTGCACATTAAATGGGACAAGCTGAAACTTAATCAATGGGAAAATGTATGATTGTTCCCAGATCTTTAAAAGTATTTGACAAAGGGGTGCCTAGGTGGCTTAGCTGGTTAAGCATCCAACTCTTAATTTTGGCTCAGGTTATGAACTCAAGGTTGTGAAATCAAGCCAGGCACAGGGCTGCACACTGGGTTAAGATTTTCTTTCTCCCTCTCCCTCTGCCCCTTCCCCCCATTAAAAAAAAAGTGTTTGATGAAACATTAAAAACCCCCTTTGCAAATATCACTAAATTCTACCCCTGAAACGAAAAATACAGTACATGTTAACTAAATTGAATTTTTAAAAAGAATTTATTAGGGGCGCCTGGGTGGCTCAGTGGGTTAAAGCCTCTACCTTCGGCTCAGATCATGATCTCAGGGTCCTGGGATCGAGCCCCACATCAGGCTCTCTGCTCGCAGAGCCTGCTTCACCCTCTCTCTCTCCCTGCCTGCCTGCCTGTCTGTCCACTTCTGGTCTCTATCTGTCAAATAAATAAATAAAATATTTTTTAAAAAAAGAATTTATTAAAAATGTTCTTACTGCCAATTATAAATAAACTGGGAAATTAGAGAAATAGTAAAATTAATATTTATATGATATAATCTAAAATATGAGAAGTACTTTCAATAGCTACTACAAGTAAAAATTCACATATCCTATGACAAACAAGCAATTCCACATAAGACCAAGAGAGCATAGGTCCACTTAACAATATATGTAAGAATTTTCTTATCAGCTTTATTCATAATAACCAAAAACTAGAAAGAAAATTAAATTTCCATCTTTAGGAGACTGGATCAACAAATTATAGGATATCCATGCAATGTAATATTACATGGCAATTTTAAAAATCTCATACTTGCCATAGCACAGATAAATATTAAAAACTCTAAATTGAGCAACAAGCCCAGATACAGAAATATACTGTTGAATTACTGTTGGATTTAATTCATATGAAGTTGAAGAACAGCACACTAAATCAATGATAACAGAACTCAGACAAGTGGTTACCTCTGGACATGGATGTTACCTGGAGAAGTATGAAGAAAATTTCTGGAGGGATAAAGATGTTCCATATCTGGATCTGGAGACTATACAGATGTATAATTGGTAGAAATTGGTCAAGTTGTACCTTTAAGATTTGTGTGTTTTACTGTTTGTAAATTATATTTACTAAAAATAAATATATAAATAGAAAATGCATGTTAAGCTTTTAATACAGTGCTTTGTGCACAGTATGGCCTGAATAAATGCCAGGGTTTTGCTATTTTAAAAACCTGTAGAATGCAGCTATAGCTGTACTTAGAAATTTATAGTTCTAAGTGTGTATATTATAAAAGAAAAGAAGTTCAAAAGTAACTATCTTTTAAAAAAGATTTTATTTATTGAGAGAGAGAGAACATGCACATGGGGGGAGGGGGAGAGGGAGAGAGAGAATCTTAAGCAGATGCCCCCCGAGTGCAAAGCCTGATAGGGTGGAGGTCTCACTTGATCCCATGACCCCAAGATTATGACTTGAGCCAAAACCAAGAGTCAGACACTCAACTGACTGAGCCACACACGTGCCCCCCTGCCAAAATTAATTATCTTAACTTCTATCTCAAGAAGTTAGCCAAAGAAAAAGAAATTGCAGCAAAGCAAACCCAAATAAAGTAGAAAAAGGAAATATAGAAGCACAATCATGGAATAAGTAGACATACAATAGAGAAAATAATTGAAGCCAAAAGTGGGTTATTTGAAAAGATTTATAAAGTTCATAAATTCTGGGGCACCTGCATGGCTCAGTCACACAGATGTCTGCCTTTGGCTTGGGTCATGATGCCAAGATTCTGGGATGGGGCCAGATCAGGCTCCCTGCTCAACAGAGAGCTTGCTTTTCCCTCTCCCTCTGCCCCTCCTGCTTCCTTGCTTGTGTTCTCTGTCCCATTCAAATTAATTAATTAATTAATTAATTAAATCCTTTCAAAAAATTGATAAACCCCTATGAAGACTGGCTAAGGAGACAAAAGGAAAAAATATAAAGTATCTATAACAAGAACTTAAGGGGGTGCCTGGATGGCTCGATTGGTTAAGTGTCCAATTCTTGACCTTACCTCAGATCTTGATGTCAGGGTTGTGAATTCAAGCCCTGTTTAAAAAAGAATTTAAGAAGAAATGAAGGACACCACTACAGATCCTACAGACTTTAAAAAAAATAAAAATATTATAAACACCCATATGCCAACATGTTTCAAATTTTAGGCAAAATTGAAAATTTCCTTGAAAACAACTTCACAATTTGTTTCCAAAACACAACTGATCAAGAAAAGAAAGACAATCTTAACAATCTTAGAATTATTAAAACAATGTGATGGAAAATATAGAAGGGTTAGGTTGGAGCTGAAGGGCTGGAGGTAGAAATACTGCCAGCATGGAGATGTACAATTGGACAGCCTGCTAGTTTTTCAGAAGGACAGTAAGGAAAGAGGACTGTCCATGTCTCACTTAGTCCTTGTCCCTAAAGGGCCAGGCTTGCACCTTGGTCAGCACCAGCATTGATTAGTCAGTGCTGATTGTATCGAGTTGCAGTGTCAGTGTGGCCTGCCTGAGAGACCTTCCACAGTGGGCATTTCTGTCACTCCTGCATCTGCCAGCTCCAAGAAGATCTGTGGGACACAATCCTGCAACCAAGGGGTCTCCCAGACCGTATCAGTGAGGAGCAATCTTCAGCTGGGTAAACAGACTGGAAGTGACAAAAGATCTCAGGCCAAAGGAAAGCAAAAAATTGTGAAACAGTATCTAACATTATTGTGTGAAAAGACTCTACATAGAGATCTCTACTGATAAGTAGGACTGCTGTTTGAGGTCAAATGATGGAGTTTACTTCCTTCTACTCATGGGAGGAAGAAGCTCAAGAATTATATCGGATCCCTAAAGAATAGAGTGGAAGATGTTAGAAAAAAATATATTAGCTAGCCAGCTAGGCTAGAAAAGCAAAACTAAAACATTAATTTCCCAAGGCAGTTTGTCTTTTTTTTTTTTTTAAGATTTATTTATTTATTTATTTGACAGAGTCACAGAGAGAGAGGGAACACAAGCAGAGGGAGTGGGAGAGAGAGAAGCCAGCTTCTTGCCGAGCAGGGAGCCTGATGTGGGGCTTGATCCCAGGACCCTGGGATCATGACCTGAGCCAAAGACATATGCTTAATGACTGAGCCACTCAGCTGCCCAGTTTTATCTGTTTTATTCACTGTGACCATCTCCAGTGTTCTAAACAGTGCCTGGTGTGTAAAAGACGCTCCATGAATACTTGTTGAATAAATGAATGAAACAGCCAAAGACAAATGTGGAAAATCTGGGAGGAGAATTAAACAGAAAATTGGAGGACATAGACTTCTTTTTTAACAAATAGAAGAATCATTTTTTTTCCAGAGAATACAGGTAATGGAAAGGATATTATGCAAAAGTCAAAATCAAATAATTATCAACACTTTCAGATCATATTTCCACATTAAAAATCTAATTATTCTAAGTGTGTATAGTCAGAATTTTAATTGCTGACAGATATAAAGCAATTATCCACCCCAACAGGTATAAAAAACTAACATTCCCAGTAACCTACTCTTCCCAATTAAGGAATGATAGTTGCAGTTTTCCTTCATAATACTATGACCTAAAAGAAAATCATCAACACATTTAAGGCTGATCTAATTATAGATTCTAAAATAAAACATTTTGTCTCTTTTCCCTTATAATATATATGTATATAGGCTTTTGGAAAGAAAAAAACCATCATGCAAAGAGAAATAAGTCAGTTAGAAAGAGATAAATATTCCACTGATATGAGGTAGCTAAGAGTAGTCAAATTCATAGAGGCAGAAAGTATAATAGTGGTTGCCAGTGGTTGGGGGAAGGAGAGTGGGGAGTTACTGTTCTGTGGGTACAGAGTTCCAGTTGAGATGATGGAAAAGTTCTGGAGATGGATGGTGTGCTGGTTGGACAACAATGTGAACATATTTAATGCTACCGAACCATATACTTAAAATGGTTTAAAATATTACATTTTCTGTTAGTGTGTTTCACCACAGTAAAAAAAAAAAAAAAAAAAGACACCTTTGATTTCATTTATTTTTGGTAATCAAAGTACTAGTTTGTAGGTGTCAAGAATGGCAGAAATGGAAACAGAGCCAAAAAGTGGGGAAGTGGGGGAAGGGTGGGAAGATTACTATAGGACAGGGTGAGGCAACATCCCCAGACTTCAGCCTCTAGGACCTGTGTGAGGAGTTCTGGAACCACATCTGTGGGGTAGGAGGCCACAGACCCTGCCCACGGTGAGTGTCTGAGGGAGACCTGGCTGAGACCTTTAACAAAGTGGTCACCTCCATGGCCATGTCCCCCTCCATGGCCGTGTCCCCCATACCAGGTTGGAGAAGGGGGGGAGCAATTAGAGCCTGACCTTCTGAGATGGCATCAATGGCCATGCTTCTGTGCCCTAATGCATGTGCCCAGGAACTCCATGTTGACCCAGAACAACGAAGACCCACAGGGCCACTGTGTTCCTGTTTAGGACGTGAGAGCATGTGAGAAGTGAGGGGGCACAGGAAGCACAGACAGGCTGGAGCCGTCAGCGGTGGTCTTGGAGTGGCAGGCAGTGGTCAAATCATGAAGGACATTGCAGGGACATCTTCCACCCTCCCACCCCCAATGATGCCTTCCTGCTGCCACACTTCCTTCACCAGACAGACAGACACATACAACTCTACCACATTTTCGTGATGAAAGTTTGAAATAACTGACTTCTTGGGTATAGCTTGTGCACTTTCCCACCCCCAGCACCCCAAACAGTGCTCTGTAAATGTCAAATTTCACTGGTTGTGCGGTTTTCAGGCCTGGCTTGGAAAGATTCCAGGCTAAGGAGCTATGGATTTGCAGCTCCCTCTGTGGCTTTTTATCAGAGGATATGATTAAGGGCCATACTGTTCTTGGCTCAAACACATTCGGGTCTTCATTCTTGTGTGTTCCTTCACACACATACAGCACCTAGTGCTGGGTACTAAGCTTGGGAACCCAGTGAGTTATCAAGACCCACTGAGAGAACTGACACCCAAGACCTCACAGATGCTCTGGTTAAACCCTTCACATTGGACACAAGGGGTTGCTAAGGTCCAGAGTGGGAATGACATTTGCTTATGGTCATATAGCAAATCATTGCTTAGCGTTCTTAATTTTTTCCAGCTTTATTAAGATATAACTGACACATAACATTGGGTAAGCTTAAGGTATACAATGTAATCATTTGACATATGTATATATTGTGATATGATCACCAAAATAAGGTTAACACATGTACCACCTTCCCTGGTTACAATTGTGTGTGTGTGTGTGTGTGTGTGTGTGTGTGTGTGTGTTGAGAAATTTTAAGATCTGTGCTCTTAGCGGCTTTCAAATTTGGTATACTGGGTTTAAAACTATGGTCACCATGGTTATACCTTATATCCCCAGAAGTGTTTCTGTGTTTTTTCAGTGATGATATATAAAGGACCAACAAGCATATGAAAAGGCACTGAGTATTACTAATCACTAGGGAAACGCAAGTCAGAACCACAATGAGATACCTCTATGCCCATTAGGATGATTACTATAAAAAAGAAATGACAATGATGGAAAATAACATGGGCTGGTGGAGAGAGTGGAGGCTTGTGCATTGTTGGTGGGGATGTGAAATGGTAAAACCTGTGGAAAACAGGATGGTGGTTTCTCACAAAATTAAACATAGAATTACCATATGATCCAGCAATTCCACTTTTGGGTTTACACCCCTCAAAATGGAAAGAGAGTCTCAAAGAGATATTTGTATTCCCCATGTTCACAGCTGCATTGTTCACAGTGGCGACATGTGGAAGCAACCTAAGCACCAGATGAATGGGTAAGCGAGATGTGGTGTATACACACCATGGAATATCATTCAGCCTTTAAAAGGAAGGGAATTGGGGGCACCTGGGTGGCTCAGTGGGTTAAGCCTCTGCTTTCGGCTCAGGTCATGATCTCAGGGTCCTGGGATCAAGCCCCGCATCGGGCTCTCTGCTCAGCAGGGATCCTGCTTCCCTTCCTCTCTCTCTGCCTGCCTCTCTGCCTACCTGTGATCTTTCTCTCTATCAAATAAATAAAAATCTTTAAAATTTTTTTTAAAAATTTTTTAAAAAGGAAGGGAATTTTGCCCTATGCCTTAATATGAATGAACCGGGGCACCTGGGTGGCTCAGTGGGTTAAAACCTCTGCCTTCAGCTCAGGTCATGATCCCAGGGTCCTGGGATCAAGCCCCACGTCGGGCTCTCTGCTCTGTGGGGGGCCTGCTTCTCTTCCTCTCTCTCTGCCTGCCTCTCTGCCTACTTGTGATCTCTCTGTCAAATAAATAAAAAAATAAAATATTAAAAAAAATATGAATGAACCTTGAGGACATTATGCTAAGTGAAATAAGTCAGTCATAGAAAGACAATTCCATGTGATGTATATGACTTATATGAGATATCTAGGTTAGTCAAAATCATAGAGACAGAATGGTGGTTGCCAGGGGGAGGAAGGAGGGGACACGGGTTTCAGTTTTGTGAGATGAAGAGCTCTGGTGATGGATGGGGTGATGATTGCACAACATTACTCAATACCACCAAAGTGCACTCAAAATGGTTAAGATAAAAAATCTGTTATATGCATTTTCTCACAATAGAAAACTATAATTATACAGATAGTATTTAAGTACATCCTTGTTGTAAAAAGTCAAACAATATAGACCAAACTAAAGTCTTCCTTGATGGCCTCCCCATCAAAATATCTAGCTTTGTACCCATGTGTCTTATTGAGTCCTCACACCCCCGTATGATTTAAGTATTACTGTGATCTCCATTTTCCAGACGAGGAAACAGAACCGCAGAGAATTTAGGGACCTTCCCCAGAGCCAGGAAGTGCTCGAGTCTAGATTTCAACTCAGGCACATGGAGGACAAAAGCCATGCTCTCACCAGAGTGTTCTTTCAGCCTCCTGCATGTCTAACTCTGCTGGACCTACGGGGCATCAGAGTTAGCCACTGCCCTCAAGGCAGTCCCAGTCCAATGGAGTGGGCAGACACAAAGAAAATTATCCTAGCCCCACATGAAAATGCAAAAGCAAAGCTAATGACATCTACACAGCAGAGGCTACTTATCTTTTTGTCCCAAAGGACAGGTGCTTTTATGAGATGTTAAGTTTTTTTTTTGTTTTGTTTTTTAATGAAATCATAGGTACCTCTTTAGCCTTCTTTTTTATTTCGGTCTCAACACAAATGTCTCCCTCTTAGAGAGCCCTTTCCAAATCACCCTGGCGAAAAGAGCCCTCCACCCTCCACCAGTCACCCTCACCCCCCTCACTGCATCATCTTCGTAGTGTTTTTCCTTACCTGCTATTCTCCTGTTCTTTGTCTTCCTTTGTCTTCCTAGAACATCAGCCCTGTAGGAGCAGGGATCCTGCCTATTCTGTTCACCCTGAGTCTCCTGCACCTAGAACAGTGCCTGGCACATAGCAGTTAGCAGTATTAGTTTCCAAGGGCTGCCATAACAACATACCACAAACTGGAGGGCATAAAAGAGACATTTATTTTTTTCACTGTCCTGGAACTAGCAATCTGAAAGCACAGTGTTGGCAGAACCACACTCTCTCTCTGAAGGTTCTGGGGAAGACTCCTTCCTTGTTTCACCCTTGCTTCCTGGTTTATAGCTGCATCTTTTCAGTTTCTATTATTGTCATCACACGACCTGATTCCTCTGTGTCTGTTTCAAAATCTCTGTGTTTACAAGGACCACATATAAATTTAAAGTCCACCCTGATCCAGTGTGATCTCATCTTAACATGATTACATCTACCAAGACCCCATTTGCAAATAAAATAACATTTATAGATACCAGGGATTATGGCTTCAACATATTTGTGGGGGTGGGGACACAATTTGGCCCACAAGAGTAGCTAATAAATATATTGAACAAATGATCTCCTGTTCTCCAAAAAAATGCTATAATATGATAAACTCTCAAATAAATTCAAGCAAAGGCTTTGGAAGGCATCATTCTGCCCAGGTTTTGTGATGATCAAACAGTACATAAAATGTCTTTTGCTGGGGTGCTTGGGTGGCTCAGTGGGTTAAAGCCTCTGCCTTTGGCTCAGGTCATGATCCCAGGGTCCTGGGATCGAGCCCTGCATGGGCGGGGTGGGGGGGGTCCCTGAGGGGGGGGGTCCCTGCTCAGCAGGGAGCCTGCTTCCCCCCCCACCTGCCTTTCTGCCTACTTGTGATCTCTGTCTGTCAAATAAATAAAGTCTAAAAGGAAAAAAAAATGTCTTTTGCTGACGATAGTAACTGGAGAGCCCAAATCAAGGGAAATAATGGCTTCAATGTTCTAGGCACAGATTCAACTTCAGGTGGGATATGAAGTTTCTAGGTGCCACAATCTCAGTGTTCTTACATATTTAATCTATGAGAGCGATTTAAAGGCATTGTAAATAAAGTTTAGACAAGAAAACCAACCATCATCCCACTACCCTAACATATTTTGGGGAAAATTCAGGAGGGGAGCTTTCCAGGCAGTGGAAACACCAAGTACAAAAGCCTTGAGACATCCATGAGCTTGGTGTGTTCAAGGAGCAGAGAAGGCAGTGCAGCAGGGGTTAGCAGTGGTTCACAGGATGATCCGAGTCTCTTGCTGGACATCTCTGTGGGTGTCCATCAGCTCACAAACCAGCAACCTTCCATTATCTGAAGTCCTCCAAACACCTTAACTTCCACACCCCCTCTGCAAGGACACTAACCCACAAAAAGGATGTAGTGTGGACCTGTTGTGTGTGAAGAAGGGGGATGACGGATACAGTTGGGTCCTCTCTGGGCATTTGGAATTGGGACAGGATAAGGGTCAAACAGTCTCTGGAAAGTTCTGTGACCCCGGAAGCTGTGGGAAAGGTGCTGTGTTCTCCACTTCAGCCAGAGACAAAGGAGGCAGGTCAGTAGGAAGAGCAGCAGGGATTTAGAGCTGAGTCAGTCAACAGTCAGCTTCCTGGTGCACCCATCCTGACAGCCAGCAGGATTCCTGCCTCAGGTTCCAGGGCACTTGCCAACATCCCTAACATACATTCTGAGTTCTTTAGCATGAGCTGATTTGGGTCAACCAAGAAGAGAAGAGTTTTGAGTAAAAGAATTCTGTGGTTTAAAAAAAAGCCTCAAGGCATCGTGGATGCCTTGGATAATTTTATTTAACTCAATGTTAATAATTTTATTTAACTCAATGTTAATATTTTTACTTTAAGATTCTATTTATTTATTTGAGAGAGCGTGAGAGAGAGGACATGAGCAGGGTGAAGGAACAGAGGGGGAGCCCAACACTGGGCTTGATCCCAGAACCCTGGGATCATGACCTGAGCCAAAGGCAGACATTTAACTGACAACGCCACCCAGGCATCCATGAGTTCATTAAAATTTAACAGCTTTCTATCTGAAGGACTTCTCAGAGGCTTTAATAGGATTGTGTATATCCAAAAAGGAATTCTCAAAAAAAAAAAACCCAAAACAACAAAACAAAACAAACCCTCATATGAGATGCATTTCCTACATTGCTTTCCCAGGCTGCACTGGGAAATAGCTTAGCAGTGTTAAGCTGGAAGGGTTTCAATTTCCATTTTGACTGAGTCCTGTAAGGTTGGGAATGATAGAGGAGAGCCCACCTGTTCCAACCACCTGGAACCAGCCTGTTATTGAAAACACTCATTGCAGCGAGTAATTTTATCCAGTAGGTAAAAAGGATAAGGCCAGAGTGAGAGAGGAATACCTGAAGGGACAGAGAGAAAGAGAATCAAGTGATCTGGTTTTTGTCCATTGGGGCCAGGCTTTCAATGAAATTACTGAAAGCTTAGAATCATTTCAGTACATTTGTCAACTCCAAAATCACATTTCAGGAATGGATGTGCTCACTCATGCGACCCGCCTAAAATGTATGCCCCTCCACAAGACGGTTTACTGTCTGAATGTGGAGACTGAGACTCCCCTGCTCAGATAATTCAGAAAAGGATTAGGTAGAAACTATTGGCTTCACAACTGATCCCCAAGCTCCCCAGGGCTTGCCCTTCATCTCTCTTGTACCCACCTGTCACCTGCTGGGTCGGGCACCCCAGAGACTAGCAGGTTGGCCTGGCCACCCGGAAACGCCAGGTCTGATGATGCAGGGAATTAAGATCCAAACTGACACCCGACAGAGAATGGAGAATGCGGGACAGAGGTTGTTGCGGCGGACAAAAGGGACCCTGGGTCTGGCTAGGTTTTGCTGGGGGCCAGGTCTAAGCTTTATGAGATGCCAGAGGAGGGCAGCGATGCCGGGCTCTAGGGGCCAGTTGGAGGGCTCAGTCAGGCCCACGCTTGGGTGGGGAGGCCCGGCGAGCCGGTCCGTGGAGGGCCTCGGACACCCAGCTAACAGCCCATACTAGACTGCCTCTGGTAGACTGGGTGTAGGAAACAGGTTTTCTGTGATGTTTATCCATGACAAGCCATCTGTCCACACGCCTCGATGAGTCATACACCGCCTGCGGCAGCACCTAGTCCAACTAAGGCTCTACCGGGGCGCTGCGACCGGACCCTCCTCTGACCGCCGCGCGCGACGTCGCGGGTCTAAAGGCGCCCCTCAGAACCCAACAGCCGCCTCGCCCACGGCCTGACCCCGCCCCCTTCCCCGGGCCCGCCCGCCCCCTGGGGGGCGGAGACGTCGGAGCTGTGAACAGAGCCGAGAGAAGAGCGCAGCGGCGCTCGGCGTCGGCACGCCCGGCCCTCCAGCGCGAGGACCTCTGAGAGCTGAGCGCGAAGACTGCACAGGCGAGTTCCGCAGGGCTAGTGTAGCACGGTGCCCGGGTTCTCGCGTTTGGCCGAGCGATGTGCCCGGGTGTCAGGGCGCGGGAACCTGGGCTCAGGTGAAGCTCTGGGAAAGGACAGCGAGGCGGCGACGAGATGGAAGCGGAGGAGCCCTGCGCCCCCGGCGCTCCCGGTGACCGCGGTACCCAGAGAGACCAGCGCGCACCCAGCCCAGAGCCGCGCCTGTCTAGCCAGCTGCTACCGGAGCTGTACACCTTTGCGGCGCGAGTGCTTTTCTACCTGGCTCCCGTCTACCTAGCCGGCTACGTGGGGCTCAGCATAACCTGGCTGCTGCTCGGCGCTCTGCTGTGGATGTGGTGGCGCAGGAACCGCCGCGGGAAGCTTGGGCGTCTGGCGGCCGCCTTCGAATTCCTGGACAACGAACGCCAGTTCATTAGCCGCGAGCTGAGGGACCAGCACCTGCCGGCCTGGGTGAGCTGGGGGGAGCCGGGCGGAGGTCGGAAGTGGGGCGGATGCTCTTAGAGGTTTGGAAAGAACCTGCGCTCGGTCGGGGAGCTGGGTGGGGGCTGCAGCTGCGCGATCCGCACACCTGTTGCCCCACCAAGCCCGGAGCACAGACCCCCTCGCCACGGCCGTCCCTCAGTCTCCTCTCCACCGCCGTTCCCAGAATTGTGGGTTGGGGGGAGATTGTCGTGGGTTGGGGGGAACCTAGGTTTCACTTAAGGGCCCAGAGCCTGGGAGAAAAGTCACGGGCGGGCCACACCCAGGGGAAAAAGGGCGTCTGGGACTTCGCAAAGTTACTCGGGCGGGGGAGCAGAAGGCGTTTCTTCCACACACGTGTTGATTCAAAAAAAAAAAAAAAAAAAAACTGGGTGCAAAACTGATCCGCAAATGCAGCAGTGACAAAACTGCAGACTAGCTGCCTCAACAGAGGTCCCAACAGACAGAGGAGGCTGGCCTAGAGATGGGATTGAAGGGATGGGGTGGGAGGCTGGATCACCAGCTTCTCTCCCTTCCTCTACATGGTAGGGATGTTCAACATTCACATTCCACACTACAGACCCATCTCCTAGTGTGCAATGGCCTGGACTAGGGTTTCTCAAATGCTACCAGTTCTGAGAAGCACCTGGCCTGCTTAACAAAAACAAGTTCTGAGCCCCACCTCACAACTCCCAGGTGGAACTGAGGCACCTGGATGAATTTGGCAACAGGGGCATTGGGCCCAAGCTTTGGTCTGTGGCAAACTACACTTCTGGCTGCTTCTCTGATTCTCCCAGATACTCTCAGGCCCACAGGGGGAGATGACCAGAAGCCACCAGACCCCACATTTCCTCTGACCTGATGACTTTATTCTAAAATCCAGCCCCACCGTGAGAGTAGCCAACAAAATGAGGTATGCCAAGAACATATTCGAAAGGCCTGTTTATCTTTAAAACGAGAGAAATTAAGCCTTACTATATTAGTTTGCTATGGTTGCTATAACAAAGTAGCACAGACACACAACAAAAATTCATCTAGATCGAGGCATCAGCACTCTTTGCTTCTTCTGAGGCTTCTTTTTGCTTTGTAGGTAGCTGTCTCCCCCGTGTCTTCATAGGGTCTTCCCTCTGTACATATCCGTGCCCAAATGTCCCCCTCTTACAAGGTCACAAGTCAGATTGGGTTAGGGCCCATCCTAATAATCTCCTTTTAAATTAAGCACCTATTTAAAGACACTGTCTAAAAAGAGTCACATTCTGGAGTACTGGCAGTTAGGATTTCAACATAAGAATTTGGGGAATATGGCTCACTGCAAAACACTGATATTTAATACACGGACTGAGTACAGTTTTGTAAATTGGTTTACATATGCCGAGGACGAGGGGGCCCAAACCTTCTATAAGGGTGCACAATAAAAAAGCACAATGACAACTTTCGTAGGGGAGCAGCCATGGGAATGGTATTTGGGGTCTGTCTCTTGATTATGCTGATTATTCTTTGGGGGGTTGTAATCCTGAAAGATCTAGATCCAGAGAGCAGGCCGGGACCTAGCCACGTGCCTTGCTCATTGTTGAGGGAGTTTTGGATGCCTGTCATATCTCTGTTTGGACCCCATGGTGGCTTCAGTCCATGAGGGTGGGCTCGTGAGGCCTCACCTAGTGACAGGCCTCCCTTTCCGCCCTTCCTTGGATTAGGGAACACCTCCAGACACTCGGTTGTGTACAAAAGGCAATGTTTCTGAAATTGAGGCAAGAATCACATCCTGTAGGGGCATTGATGTGCCCCCCCCCAGCGTGCCCCCATGCACATAAACACCAGATGCAACATGAAACTAGCCAACAGGGAGCTCAGCCTGATGTGTAAGGCAACACAAGAAGCTACCTAACCTCATAAACTATACCCCACACCTGACCCAGCTGGGCATAGGGACACACAGAGGAAGATAATGGCATCTCTCCTTCCAAGAGGGCAGTCTGGAGCAGGAAGTAGATGCAATATAGATAATTGCCATGGAGGTCTCAGAGAAGCCAGAGGTAGCCTGAATAGGGTCCAGCCAAGGGTTGAAAGCATGGAGTAAAGGACATCCCACTTGATTTCCATAGTAGATTGTCCCCAGACCATAGCCTCCCTCTTCTTTGGCAGAGTCCTGGGAGGGGCCTGACCTCAGTTTATGTTCTCTAGACTCTCCTGGCTGGTGGGCTGGGCCTGGATTGCCTTTTGGATTGAAGCAGTGGTGCTATGAAGGGGATTCCAAGCTGGGGGAAGCTTTCGAGCACAGCACAGAAGCACACCGTGGCCAGTGTATGAGAGAGTACTGTGTGGTTTGGTTTGGTTTGGCTGAAGTGTGTAGTAGGGGCTGACAGACAGGGGCCCCACTGAGGTGGGCTTGATAGAGGTTGGGCCTGATTCTGAAGGTCACAAGGAGCCTGTGGAAGGCTTTGGAAAGGCCCTGTAAAAAGCAGCACAAAGGGAGGAATAAACCTGGAGAAGAGAGACCAGATGAGAAAGCCTTGGCTCTGGGTATGGCAGAGGCAGTGTGCTCCTTGCCGATGATTTTAGAGCATGGGAATCCTTATCCTATACATGGGCCTTTCAGTGTGCCGTTTCCGTTTGGAGAACTGATTGCCTTGCACGGAAGCAGGGTTGATGACTTAACACCTCCTTTGGTCTCAAGAAATATTTTTACAAAACAACAGATGACAAGCCCATAGTTGGCAGGGAAGGGCAGGGGTTGATGAGGAGTGAAGGGTCTTGGCTATAGCACTCAGGCACAGCCCTGCGAGTCGTCCCCTGCATGGCATTTCCCAGTGAAGGGATGTGGGGAATCCAGCGCACCTGCTGCTTGGAAAGGGCATCTAGTTCTACTTTGCACCAAGACCCCGTGAGGGGGTGGAGGCCCGGGCCAGGCTGAGCTGGAACAAGACTCTCCTGCCAGGCCCTGGTGGCCATGACTAGTTCTCAATGAAGTCAAGGCTCCTTCTCAACACGTTGCTCCAAGCTGTTGTCCCCAGGTGATCTTAGTGAGTCCTTTCCCTCCGTGAGCCTCAGTGTCCCCACCTGTGAAAGGGGTTGTTTCTCGGGTCAAACATCACACTGCCCTGCCCCTCCTCTGGTTCCATTCCATGGAAGAGCTAGCTGGAAGGAAGGATTCCTTCGCCTTCAAAGGGGCCACAGGTAAAGAAGCTGTGGATTCTTTTGTGGAGTGCACGTGGCTGGTCCCTTGGAGGGAGCTGCCCTCCACTGCTGGCGCTCTGAGCGGAGGAGCAGCTGCCGCTCACTGTTCATGTGTGAGTGTTCTATGTGTCTCTGTGTGTGAATGGTCTGGGATAGATTTTTTTGTAGAGATCTGGCACAGTGTTTAGGTCTGTTTTTTGGGGAATGAAGAGCCTCTTGAGTGAGCCCACCCTGCTAGGGCTGGGGACTAGGGACAGCACAGAGTGGAAAGTGAAGCCCTTGCTGCTGCAGAGCTGGAGAAGGCCCAGCTCGGCCATCCCATCTTACCACAGGCCCTGGGAAGTCGGTTCTGCAGGTGACTGTGGCCTGGCCCTGGCCTGGCCCGAGAGGGAGGCTGTGGAGAGGAGGCACCGGCATGTGATCAGTGGGGGGTGGGGGAAGAGGATTCTCAGTCTCCCAGGCCTCTTACGGGACCTTTCCCTGGCTTGACACTCATCAGTGAGTGTGTCTCACCAGCAGACACTTCTATTTGTGATCCCTGCTCCAGCCGGGCTTGCTCTCTCCTGCCAGCTGATAGCAATCAGTTAGTTGGCAGTTTTGCTGGGGACAATTAACTCTGTATCTGCTGAGATGGGGGTGGGGCTGATGTGATGTGGTGGCAGGTACAGGCTCGGAGTCCGATGCTCATTCACGGGTGGGGGTGGGTGGGAAGCTTGAGAAGGCTCCCTGTGTTCTCGGGGTCCCTGATTCCCCTCTGAAAATGGCAAGGCTTTAGGAGATGCTCTGCAGAGTCTTCAGTGGTTGGAGTCTGCCCTCACGACTAAAAGCCCAATTGGCTTTTCTGTCCTGCTGCTGGCCCCCAGGACACTGTTCGGCAGCGTTTCTTGCCTACCCATCATCTAAATTGGTTCACACAAAGCAGGGTACACTCAAGGCCTCCCAGCAAGTGTCCCTGGGATGGTCTCCTCCAGGCTCCTGCCAGCATTCAGGCCGAGGACTAGAGCTAAGTGTGTTGCTTCCCTGGGGCTGAGCATGACATTCCTTCCGAGGGTGGGGCAGCCCTCTGCCCTGGCCCCATCTTTCATGATCCCTCCTTGTACTGACACTCTGGTTAATTAGAGGAAATAAATGCAGTGGCAGCTCTGAGCTGGGCGGGCCACTCAGATTACCTCAATTCTCAGAGCCCATGCTTGGGGACCTGGTCTTAAACATCCGCTTGAAGCCAGGGGACTTCTTACTTGTGAGGTCCCTGCAGCCCTGCGAGGTCCTGAGTATGGCTGGGAGTCAGTCTTGTCCTTGGGAAGGAAGAGGCACGGCACATTTTAGTCATGACCCGTGGGTCTCTGCCCCACGTCTCTGTGATGCTTCATGGACTTCTCACATCTTGGGTCAGGGTTGGGCAAGAAGAGGGGCAGAATGTGGGCATCCACCCCTCCAGGCCCAACACAGGGATGTTAGGCATCCGCGTATTCATTCCTATATGCAGTCAGCAAGCATCTCTTGAGGACTTACAGTGTGTCAGGCCCATGATGATATGCGTGACACATGGCCCCCGCCTGCAAGGAATCCCTGGTCTGGGTGGGGATTCAGACCTGCTAGAACCGCCTTTCCTGATTTAGTGTGATCGGTCCTCAGAGGTGGCAGGGCAAGGCTCTGAGAAAGCCTCTGGGCAGGTTTGGTCACTTGAGCTCATAAGCTCCTTCTGAGGTGAGCAGATTCTGGGACAGCAATTTGTGATACCCAAACTCACATGGGACGTCCTATTGCTTTAGGTGTAAGGGGCTGAGTTTTTCTGCAACAGAAGTGTCCGCAGCAACCTTTTCTCCGACCAAGTATCTGAGGACCTTGGTAATGGGGGAGATCATGATGTAGATAAGGCTCAGGGCCAAGGCAGGGGACAGCCATTGTCCTGCTCTTCTGTTGTGGCCCCCTGTCTGGTGGGCAGAAAGTGTGAAGAGCTGGTCACCAGCTTCCTTCCGCCTCCTAGCCTGGTCTTGACAGCAGGTTGAGCTGGTACTTCAGTGGGAATGGCCCCAGTCACTCTAAGGGCACTTCTGGCAGCTGTGTGCTGTCCCCTGGAGGCCACAACCCAGCTACACAAATGAGCAGGGGACGGGGACCTAGGCTTCCCTGCCCCCTTCGTGACCCTCCCATCCCTCCATTCAGAGTTTCTCCCCCCGGAGAGTTCCAGGGGTTTTTAATTGAGGGGAACCTGGAGTTTACAGCCCAGACACGTTCACACGTGCTTGAGGAAAGTGCTTTCTCTCTTCCTCCTTCTTTACCGCAAATAGAGAAGAAGAATGAAAATGTTTTCTGTCCCAGTGGGAACTAGTAAAAGGGAAAGCCCCATTCTCTTTCCCCTGCCCTTCAAGCCAAGGGAACGAGAGTTCACCCCCTCAGACCACACGGGGAGTCGGGGCCGGAGCTGGAGTGGCCGCTCCTGCCCTAGAAGCCCCATCCCAGTGTACCAGGAGTCTCCCAGACACTCAGAGTAGAGGGCCAGGGACTTTTCAGGGACACAGGATGTCTCAACCCCAGAGTCACCTACTCCATCCTTTTGCCTGGGTTGTGTTTAGTTTTTTAGTTCACATTGGTTGTAAGTTGGTAAAAAATCTGGTTTTTCTGGTTATAAAAGTGAAAGTAGTCCCATTGTAGAACATTTGGAAATGGCCTAAGAGAATTAGGACAAGTGTTTACAGTCCCTCCACTCAGAAACACACCGTTCTATTTGCGTGTACTTCTTTTGTATGGAAGGTGTATAAAACAGTTCTTTTAAAAACTTGTGCCTTTTTTCTTTTTCCTATATTTTTGTTTGTAATATTATATTACCAACATTCTCCCAAAAACCTGTTTAAGGATTATGCTATCCTTCACATGAATGTACCCTGCGCTGCTGAACCATTTCACTAGCATTGATGATCTGTTATTTCCCAGCATGTCCTCCTCTTACGGGTAGCCGAGGCAGGCAGCTTCTCCTAGATCTGTCTGGATTTTCTCCCCCTGATCTGCCAGCCTGGCTCCCTTGACTTTTCCTTCAAGTCCAAGCTCAGGCCCCCCCACTCTCAGATCCTACTCCTCGGGGCCCTCACAGCATCCGGAGCCTTTCTGCACTTGCACCTGATTTTTGTGTCTGACTTTTCCTCCAGACTGAATGCTCTTCTAGGACAAAAGTATGTTTCCTGCTCACGTCTGTTTTCTCAGTTCCTTGCTTGGTGCCCAGTACACAATAGGTGCTCAGGAGAAGTCTGTCCCTCGGGCCCTAGAAGGTAGGAATCTTAGTCCATGTTTCCCAAGTTCCTTACCATGGATTCCTACATGTTAAACTCACGTCAATGATTAGGAACACCTGGGATCCCGGGTGGCTCAGTCGGTTAAGCATCTGCCTTTGGCTCAGGTCATGATCTCGGGGTCCAGGGAACCTGCTTCTCCCTCTTCCTCTCCCCCTCTCTATGCTTATGCTTGTGCTCTCTCTTTCTCCCAAATAAATAAATAAAATCTTTTTAAAAAAATGCTTAGGAACACCTTAACGATTCTCATTCCCTCTTCACTGTGGCCTCATCAGCATCAGGGATTATACTTTTTGGTATTCTAAGGCATACATCATTTTATTATACTTTGCAGATAATTGCATTTTTTTTTTTTAACAAATTGAAGGTTTGTGGCAACCCCGCATCGAGCAAGTCTATCAACACATTTTTCCAACAGCATTTGCTCACTTTATGTCCCTGTGTCACATGTTGGTAATCCTTGCAGTATTTCAGACTTTTTCATTATCATTATATTTGGTGATCTGTGATTAGTGAGTATGACTCCCTGAAAGCTCAGGGATGGATAGCATTTATAGCAATAAAGTATTTTTTAAATTAAGGTATGTACATTTTTTAACGTAATACTATTGTACACTTAATAGAATACAGTATAGTGTAAACATAGCTTTTATATGGGAAACTGAAAAATACATTTGACTTATTTTATTGTAATAGTCACTTCATCCCAATGATCTAGAACCAAACCTGCAGTATCTCTGAGGAATGCCTATACTAGTCGATAAGCAAAAAGATACTTTTATATTTTTAACCTTTGGGCATTACCAAACCCAACTGTCTGACGGAACTCTCTGGTCACCCACAATTACTCTCAGGTCTCCTTGAAGAAAACGCCTCTGTGGACGGCTAAGGGCAGCCCCTCTGTGCAGCAAGCCCTCCTTCCTCAGCAAAGGGGACAGGCTCTTGTCTCCAGGATTCTTGTCCCCAGTGGCTGCCTTTGCAGTCTTACCCACTCGTTGTCCTCCTCCTGGGTCCAGGTGACTCAGGCCGGTCTGCGGGCCAGGTGTGTTGCTAAAGAGCCTGTGGATTTTAGAACAGCATTAGGCAGTATTTCAAGTTGGCAAAAATTTTTCCTTTAAAGCACTTTTAGCCAGGAGATTTAAAGTAGAACAGTGGACATATTTAGAAGCCATTTGTTGTTTTGGTTTTTTTAAAGAATTTATTTATTTATTTGACAGAGATCACAAGCAGGCAGAGAGGCAGGCAGAGAGAGATGGAGAAGCAGGCTCCCTGCTGAGCAGAGAACCTGATGTGGGACTCGAACCCAGGACTCTGGGATCATGACCTGAGCCAAAGGCAGAAGCTTTAATCCACTGAGCCACCCAGGCGCCCTAGAAGCCGTTTTTATGGTTAAATGTTTATCCCTCAAGAACAGAGGGAAAATGGGTCAAAGGCTGGGCTTCACCAGGAAAAAAGTGTGTGAAATAAGGGACCATTTTCCAGCAGAGGCGGAACCACCAAATAGGAACAACGGGGCGGGAGCCTGTCTGGGAAGACCAGAGCCACAGGGCCTCCCTGTGTCGGACTTCCCTGGGGGATACTTGGAGTGAGGGGGCTCCTCTCCTCTCTGAGTGTGGGAGGGAGTTGGCCGCAGCAGTTTGAGTCTGCGGGCATGTGAGCGTAACAATATGCCCACTGGTGCAGAGAAGAACTGTGAGGCTTTTGTCCAAGCAAAGAGGTTGTGTCCTTGTGTGTACGTGTGATTCTGTGGCTGTGTCTGCATCATTCTGAGGGCGCATGTCTCAGGTTTTTGAGGTACAAGGAGACCCACAGGCCTTCTCTGTACCTCTCTACATCTGCGGGTCGGTCCAAGGTTGCTCGCATGGGAGGAGTTACCATCCCTGTGACAGGGAGGGAGCCAGATTGGCCTGGTGACAGGCAGGCCCTTTAAGTGCAGCTGTCCTACACCCCCTGCCTCCTGAGAGGGTCTGGTGACCCAAAGCTGCCGCCCGGGCCTCCCAGCCTGGCTGTGAGTCCTGCCTGGGCTCCTGCTCTGATGGCTGCAGGCATCCCTCTGGCTCATTGCATCACTGCAGTGGGATCATTTTTCCTAAAGGGTTTACGAGATAAAGCACATGACCACCTGGAGATGAAGCATTGATGTGCAGGGCCCTGGTCTTGGCCTCTGCGAGCCTGGAATTCTGTTTTGGACTTGACTTTGCTTTAGTCTATCTCTCTGTTCTGAGCTCTCGTTACCTCCATTGCCTAAAAACTGCTGTCATCAAAACATGAGCCATGCTGCCTGGGAGGCTTTGGCGTATGCACACTAACAGCAGATGTGAGTCAGCATTAGGGAGACCTCAGGGGCTGGGGGAGCCCCCCCCCCCACCTTTCTAAGGTTCTCTGAGAGGCACTGGAGGGGGAAGGGCAGGCAGCCAGGGTCCTGGTGACTTGACCACAGGCCAGAGCAACTTTGAGATTTTCCAGGCCTGCTTTGGGGAAGTGCTCACACCTGTAGTACATCAGTCAGGGTAGTGTTCATGGTCTGGGGTATGAACGGTGCTAGAGTTCTGAGTGTGTCTCTATTGTGGGGGATTCGCATTCATCATCTCCTGGTTGTAGACCTGGGGAGCAGAGGCATGGCAGCCTCACTTCCCTCAATCAGGAGAAACCTGAGGCTGCAGAGAAGGGGTCAGGACCAGACCCTGCTCCTCAGGGACCCCCCGGCAGTACTTCTTACTCCTGGGGTCTGGCTAGAGAAAGCAGCTGGGGAGTGGAAGTGGCTCACACTTTAGGGGCGGGGGCAGCACCCAAAAAAGCCAGGCAGACTAATGGTATTTTTTATCTGCTAGCTCTTGCCTCCCCTTGCTCATTGTGGCACAAAAGATACTCCCTTTGTAAAAGAATCAAGGTCCATAAGCTGCTGGTAAGAATTTTATGACAAAGCAGTATTCTCCCAAGAATGACAGCTGGAGACACAGACTGTGACTTTGGAGCCCTAGTCAGGAGCCGCAGAGAGTGGAGGAGCCACTTTCTTCCAGGGCCTGAGCAGGTCCTCCAGCAAGCCCTGAGCACTCACTGTCCCACACTCTCTACCACCTCAATCAGAACAACCAGGGAGCTGGTTAAAGATAAAGTTTCCGGGCCCTTGCCCAAAGGCTTCAGGTTCCTGGATCAGAATCTCTGAGCGCCCTCACCAAGAATCCACGTTTTAAGGGACTCTCCAGGTGGAGGTCTTGTACACACAAAAGGTTGAAACCCCCTGCCTGAGTCTGGCCCTTTGCAATGCCAGGAGCTGTGGGTGTCTCCCAGCCAGCTGGTCTCAGGGATCCCCAGCCTTGTGAGGTATTGGAACAAAAGTTCAGTGATTTCAGGACTCAGCCTGAGCACAGGCCTCCAGTCTTTTTCTGCCTTCCCTTCCTTTGTTTAGGGAGGAAAAACACGCAGAGAGGCTCTGAACGGGTCCCTCTGCCACGTCTCACTGTGGAGCCCTCCCCACATTGGGCAGTTTCATGCAGGTGCCTCCTGGGCATTGGACCCAGGCTGTCTGCAGCGTACCCCTCAGCCAATCAGCAGAGGCTAAGAAAACTATCCTCAACTGCCTTCCTTCTCTGGCCTCAGGCACCTTCACTGTGTTCTCTCATTTTCTCTTCTCCCTTCTGTGTGGCTTCCCAAAGCGCTGAGCCACAGGCATCTGGAGATCCCATAGACAATTTGCCGGACTTTGGATCAGACAGAGCTGGACACATAGCCCAGGAGACATTGTTCTTGTCATTTACCCGAGGACAGAGGTGGCTGAGTGTCTGCATCTCGGGCAACTGACAACTGCCAACAACGGTCACCACTTCTGGAGCATTTGTACTGAGCCAGGGAGGGGACCGAGCATTGTCTTATTTACTCATCTCAGGGACTCTGTGAAACTGGCAGCATTGTACCCATCTTGTGGATGAGAAAACTGAGGTTGTCAGAGGTGAAATTTTAAATGCACAAGGAATACTTCTACACTAAGATGTGGACCTCACGTGCTGACACTTCAGGTGCAGCAGGCGGGGAGAAAAAGTTTGTAGGCTGGGCTCAAATTGTATGCAGGTGAAATGTGAGTTCCGGTCACCTGGGTGATCTGGGCGGGTACCAACTGGTCTCTGAGCCTCTCCTCATCTGTAAAATGGGGATGATTGTGCCTTTGCTGTGCACCTTATGGAGTATTAGGAAGGTGAAATGAAAGTATCTATAGAATGTCCTTTGTAAACTATAAAGCATGGTGTACCAGTGAAGACTCAGGTACCATGAGGGCAATCCTCTGCTAAATTAGACTTTCTGTAAAAGAGTCGTCCATAAAGTCTTCTTAAGAGGAGTGAGAGCAGCCAGGTGCCGAAGTACAGAATTGGTGGTAAGATGGACCTGGGTCTGTGTCTCAGCTCTGGACTCCATAGCTGGTGACTATGAGCAACCCTTCTGAGCCTTACTTTCCTCATCAGTACAATGGGGCTGATAAGGAATTAAGGTGAGTTTTAAGTGACATGAGATAACATGAACCAAAAAAGTTTGAAAATAGGGTGGAAAAAGATACAACTGGGCAAATCTGAAACAAAAGTAAGGGAGAATGGCAATTTTCATATTAGACAAAATAGAATGTAACTTGGGTACATCCTAAAGACCAGGATGTTATAGCATATAGCATTAAAAAGGTAACACAGCAATCATGGACATGTATGTGCTGTATAAAATAAACCTGAAATGTAAACCAGCAGCCCAAGAGAACTGCACAGAGAAGTAGATAAATCCATAGCTGGGCTTGGCAATTCTAACACATTCCTCTCTGAAAATGATACATCAAGTAGACAAAGAGGAAACAAGGATAAAGAATATTGGGAGGGCATGATTTTTTTATTTTTACAAAGGACATGGTTAATAACTTGATCATATATGGAGTAGCCACAGGAATTAATCATTACTAGGCCACAAAGGAATTATCAATATATTCCAGTGGATTGCTATCCTACAGACTGTGCAGACCATAAAGAAAAGGAATCAGAAAACAATAAATAGCCTTAGAAATCTCATATGTCTACATATTTTAAAATATCATTATTTAAAAATTATTTTTTGAAAAGTAATTGTAATAGAAATTATGAAAAGACAGGAAGCTGAATAATGATAAAATACAATGGCAAAAATCATAGGGGAATTTATAAGTTTGAATTTGAATAAACCAAAAACTGAAATAAATTCTTCAACTCTAAGAACATAAAAGAGCAACAGATTTAGATCAAAGGAATAGAGAAAGAATTAATATATATAATTGTGAAAATGAACAAAAATTTTGATTATAAATGTAAAGGAGAAAGAATGACAACTGAAGTTAGTTCTATGAAAAGATTAGTGCAATGGGCAAAATCTTAGTCAAGCTTGATCTATTAATAGAAAAAGATGAAAATAAAATCTGGAATGAAAACACAGAAGTAACTACAGATAAAGCAGATTAAAAATAATAAAATATAAAAAAAATATATCAATACATTTGAAAACCTAGTTGAACTAGATACATTTCTAGAAATGCCCAGATTACCACAATAAGAGATAAGGAGACCTTGAATACACCATTAACCACTGAAGACAGAAAATGTAATTTCCCACTCCAAGAGCCTCAGGCTATGATGGCTTTATAGGTAAGAAACACTAAAGTTCACTGATTGGGTAATTCCTATTATTTACAGGTTGTTTCAGAAAACAGGATATGGAAAAGCTTTATCACTAGTGTTATAATTTATTGTAAAATCTTTATACCAAAACTAGGTATGAATTGTACAAAAACAAAAATTATAGATATCACTTTGAATCGTGAGTGTATAAAACCTAAATGTGATATCAGGCTAACTAAATGTACTGCTTCAAATGGGGCTTATCCCAAGAACTAGAGATGGTTTTGTTTTATTAAGAAATCACTTAAGTTGGCCACCTTAATGGGCGAAAGGGAAAAATAACACAATTATCCCAATAGATTTGAGAAAGCATTGAATGTAGTTCAATACCCATTTCTTTTCTTTTTTTTTTAAAAGAATTTATTTATTTGACAGAGAGTGAGAGGAGAGAGAGAACAAGCAGGGGGAGCAGCAGAGGGAGAGGGGGAAGGCTCCCTGCTCAGCAGGGAGCCCGATGCGGGACTCGATCCCAGGACCTTGAGATCATGACCTGAGCTGAAGGCAGAGGTTTAACCCACTGAGCCACCCAGGTGTCCCTCAATACCCATTTCTTTTTCTTTTCTTTTCTTTTTTTTTTTTTAAAGATTTTATTTATTTATTTGACAAAAATCACAAGTAGGCAGAGAGAGAGGAGGAAGCAGGCTCCCTGCTGAGCAGGGAGCCCAATGCGGGACTCTATCCCAGGACCCTGAGATTATGACCTGAGCCGAAGGCAGCGGCTTAACCACTGAGCCACCCAGGCGCCCTCAATACCCATTTCTAACGAAAGCTCTTGAAAATTTAGCTATCGAAAAGAACATCCTCAATCTGATAGCTTTCCTCTAAAAATCTACAGCGAAAAGCACGCTTCATGGAAAAACTTCTGTTTGATGTCAGGAACAAGATAGAGATGCTTGCTGTCACCACCACTGTCTGGTGTGGTACCAGAGCGCTTGGCCAATGAAGACAAACTTAAGAAAAATAAGAAGGATAAAGATAAGAAAAAAAAAAGGTTATTGGAGATTATATATAAATAACGTATGAGAATTAATGAACAATTAGAACCAACAACAAATTTCAACAAAGTTGCACAGAAAACGAAATACCATTTTTAATAACCATAAAACCTCCTAAGTAGGGACGCCTGGGTGGCTCAGTTGGTTGGACGACTGCCTTCGGCTCAGGTCATGATCCTGGAGTTTCCGGATCAAGTCCCGCATCAGGCTCCCAGCTCCACGGGGAGTCTGCTCCTCTCTCTGACCTTCTCCTCGCTCATGCTCTCTCTCACTGTCTCTCTCAAATAAATAAATAAAATCTTTAAAAAAAAAAAAAACCTCCTAAGTAATCTAACAAAAAAACGGGATTTTTATAAAGAAAGACTTATGATCTTAAATGTGAATACAATCAGATGTAAATTAATAAGGGGAAATATTCTGTTCGTGGATGCAAAACTTAATATCGTAAAGCTATCTGTTCTCCCACAAATATATAAAATCCCAGGAGGATTATTGGAGGGAAGATGGACAAGATTCTAAAATTCATTTTGGAAGCATAAATACTATTAGCTCAGTTGGTTTGAATAAGAAAAGCAAACAGGAACCCCCCTACCCTGGGTCATGCTGTAAAGCTACAGTGATTAGTATGGTGTGGTGCTGGCAGGAAACAGGCACTCAGACCATGGAGTTCCTTGCCAAGTCCAGAAACACACCAGAGTACACATGAGAAGCTGACATATGAGAAAAGTCGCTTCACAAATCAGGAGGAAAGATGGAATTTTTTTTTTTTTTTTTAGATATGTGTTATTTAAAAATTGTCTTAGTGAGAGTTTGGAGAGAAATGAAATTCTATACCTATCCTACCTGCTATAAAACTTTCAGACAGACTGAAGACCTAAGTACAGAGCTAAAATATAAAGTCAACAGATTAAAAACATGAAATAATTTCGAGAATTTGAAGTAGGGAAAGAGTGTTTTAAAAGGCCAATTATAATGGAAAAAAAGACTCCTTGGTCTCCAGGGAGAATTGGTGCTGAGTAGTTGTTCAGTAAGTGTCTGCCTCTCTGATGTCATTCCCTGGCCCAGGACTTACTCTGCAGCAGTCACAGAGAAGGTGGCCTGGCTCAGGATTTGGCTCACTGGGGAGTCCTGACGGGTGCTGAGATTCAGGCAGAGAGGAGCCAGCCGGGTGCCTGAGGCAGAAGAGGCTGACTTGATGATCCCTTATTTTCTTGGCCTGAATTGCTCTCATCAGGGCATTCAGACTTGTTCTCTAGAGGAGTGTCTTAGCAAGGAGCCTCAAACACTAGTGTGGCTGGCCAAGAGAACATGAAAACAGTGCAGGCCCTGGGCACTCCGCTGCTGCCCACACAGTCAGTGTGAGTGTGGGCCACTCTAATGCAAGGGCTGGGCTAGTCATTGATATTTCACAACCAACTCTGCCGGATCTCCAGAATCCTGCCAGGAGCTGGTTAAAAATAAATTGCAAGGCCCCACCTGGAAACACTCTGATTCAGTAGGTGTGAAAGGCAGCTCAGGAATCTGCGTCTGGGAGTCTGACTGGCTCCCAAATGTGGCCAGGATAGGACCTGCCAGGCTGGATCACTTTTCCAGGGTGCAGGAGATCAGAACTAGCTCCCAGTGGTGCAGAACCTCCCCCTAGGTCCTCCCCTGGAGAGGTGTGATAGGAGGTGGAGGGGATATACATATCAGGTGTGCCCAGGGGCAAGATGGGAGTAAAGTGGTCAGGATGGAAAGAGGAGAGGGAGGGGTCCAGCCAGCTGGCTTGGCAGAAGAGGCATAAGGGTGCCAGGGAAAGCCCACCTTTCTCCTCTGTGAGGGTCCCACTCCCCACACCTTGGTATGATCCTGTACTGGAATGGTTTGTTAATTGCCTGCTTCCTTTACTAGCCTGGGAGCTGTTGGAAGGCAAGAAGCTTGCATTCATTTATGTGTTCATTCATTCCACAAATATTTATTAAGATAGTCACATGCTGGGGTCAGGCACTAATAGGTCAGCCCACTAGAGCTTACAGGCTAGTAAGGAGGCAGGCAGTAAGACCCAGCAGCTCTAAAGAGGTCCTTTAAAAGCCGCAATGCAGAACTGGCAGATACCTAGTAGGGACACCTGTCTCTGACTTGAGAGATTAGGAAAGGCTTCCTGGAAGAAGTGAAGTTGAAGATGGTGATGAATGGAGCAATCAAAGAGATGGGGATGTCAGTTTCAGCCCCACATGGAGTTGTTATGTCAGTGCTGGGAGGAGTGATACAGAGCAATGAAAGGCCTCAGCTCCCTTTGCCTCTTAGGGGCTTGGAACCTAACCCAGGGTGGCAGCAGCAGGGAGTGTCTGGTGAATAGGCTGCTGCTCCCCAGTGAGCTGGATGGGCCGGCCGTAGTTCCTGCCCACTTCCCCCAGATCCCTTTCCCCTCTTTCCCTTCTGTTCCTATGGACTGGGCCAGCTCCTCCTCTGGGAACCAGGCAGTGATTTTCCTTTAGCACCTGGGAATATTAGATGTTTCTTCAAGTTAATATGTATCATTGTCCAGAACTGGGGAAACTGAGGCTGGAAGAAGGGCTGGATGTTCTGGGAGTCCCAGAAGCACTGGGCTTCTCAGACTTCTCAAGGCTGTTAAAAACTGCTCCTAAGGGGCGCCTGGGTGGCTCAGTGGGTTAAAGCCTCTGCCTTCAGCTTGGATCAAGATCTCAGGGTCCTGGGATTGAGCCCCACATCTGGCTCTTTGCTCAGCAGGGAGCCTGCTTCCTCCTCTCTCTCTCTCTCTCTCTTTCTCTCTCTCTCTGCCTGCCTATCTGCCTACTTGTGATCTCTGTCAAATAAATAAAGAAAATCTTAAAAACAAAAAACAAAAAAAAACTGCTCCTAAGAGGCATCTGGGTAGCTCAGTCTGTTAAGTCACCCACCCTTGATAGCGGCTCGGGTCATGATCTCAGGGTCGTGACATCTAGCTCTGTACTGGGTTCCACACTCAGCAGGGAGTCTGCTTAGGATTCTCTCTTCCTCCCTCTCTCCCTCAGCACCTTCTCCCCACTCCAAATCTTTTTTTAAAAAGTCAGATTCCTAAAGGAATTAAATTACTCTATACTCCTGGGCATAGTGTTCTATGCCAGAGTCTATGTTTGGGCCTTCAGGGCACCCCCAGAGCTACCCCAAGGCCTGGTGTGCACTAGGTGTGTGAACTGTATGGACATGTTTCCTTTCCTGACCTTGGGAGGTCCTCTGCCCACCATGAATGTGATCCTGAGTTGGTTTGTGCTCTGAGGACTTGGCAACAGAAATGGCCATTGCTGCCATTTTACTGACCACGTTTTGTGTCAGGCACCAGTGGTCTTGCCCGTTTGTCCTTGAAAACCTTGGGGCTGGGCTGGAGGGTCTATGAGAAGCTCAGCAGATACTGGTGGAGATTGAGCCTCTGGCAGGGAAGGGATTCAGAACTGTCAGAATCAGGTCGTGCAAAGCTTAGCTGATAGGATCATCACCCCCTCACCCCCTCAACCCTCTGCCCAGCCCCTCGCAGCCCGCCCCCCTGCCAGGCAACCCAGGGATGTGGCTGGGGGCTGTGACTTGAAGGAAGCTCCCTGTGTGAGAACAGGATCTGGCCTGCTGGGTAGGGGTGCTCCCCATTCTCCTGTTGCCTAGGCAAACAACATGATCCCCTTTCCAAGCCTTTCGGATTGTCAATTGTTACCTTAGGAATCACCACCATCCTACCTGCTGCTAACTGAAAAAAGCAGACAGCCAAACACTGATCTCAATTTCTGTGAAAACTACATATGCTTATTTCTATAAGAGGCTGGAAGGAGACACTTGTTAATGGTGGTTGTCACTCAGCACTCTCCGATAAAAATGTCGGGGCGGGGGGGGCACCTGGGTGGCTCAAGTGGGTTAAGCCGCTGCCTTCTGCTCCGGTCATGATCTCGGGGTCCTGGGATCGAGCCCCGCATTGGGCTCTCTGCTCAGCAGGGAGCCTGCTTCCTCCTCTCTCTCTCTCTGCCTGCCTCTCTGCCTACTTGTGGTCTCTCTCTGTCAAATAAATAAATAAAATCTTGAAAAAAAAATATGTCTTTGGGGTCCCTGGGTGGCTCAGTGGGTTAAATCCTCTGCCTTTGGCTGGGGTCGCGATCCCGGAGTCCTTGGATCGAGCCCCGCTTCGGGCTCTCTGCTCGGCGGGACCAACTCTGCCTGGCTCTCTGCCTACTTATGATCTCTGTCAAATAAATATGTGAAATCTTTAAAAAAAAAAAAAAAAGAAAAGAAAAAAGTCTTTCCTTCTGCTCACCTACAGTTTTCTAATTTTTCTCCAGAGGCCACTATTACTTGTGTCATTAAAAGACTATGGAGGACGGCAGTGGCAATTAATTGTGTCATTAAAAGACTAAGCAGGACGGAATTGGCGAGGAGCCGAGCCGGGTGGGGATTCCACATTTCCCCCCCCAGAAGGCGGGGCTTATTTGCATAAGCAAACAGGGGGTTCTGGCCTCGCCCTTCCAGCCTCCTGGCTGCTGGGCGCAGTCTGCCCAGAACCGCCTACCTGCGAGCCTTGGGGCATCGTTGGTGCGGTCTGGCCGCTTGTCGCCTGCCCCACCGGACGGACAGTGTGCCCCAGGGCAGGGCTGGCCAAGTCTCCTGGTCGGTGCCTGGCGAGTGCTGAGCCGGGGTGGGGAGGCAGAGCAGAGGCAAACGTGGGGTGGGAGCGGAAGGGTCTGGGGGATAGGGGGAGGCACGGGCTGAGTCTGACTTACCCTAGCGCCTTCTGTTCCCTAGATCCACTTCCCGGATGTGGAGCGGGTCGAGTGGGCCAACAAGGTAAGGCTGAGGTGGGCCTGCCGGGGCCGGCCTCCTGGGCCTGGTCCCCTTGGTGCCCCTGGGCTCAGTGATGGGAGCTGTGCCACAAAGGCCTGCTGGCAGTAACCCTCAGGGTTCTTCTCCTTGCCAGTGACTCTCTTTAAAAAACAAACATCTTTCTTTAGCGTGAAATTAATGCACAGGCAGAGCAGAAATGTTAGAAAACACCAGGAAGTATAGAGAAAAATGCAGCCCGGATAAGGAGATCCGGCCAGGAGGCCAGGATCAGGGCCTCCCAGGAGAGGAGGGTGGTATCTCACCCCAGCTGCCCTTTGCCTGTGGCCAGCCGAGATCTGCCTCCAATGACTCGGCACCCTCCCACAGGGTGCCTAGCCTTTCAGAGCCGGTCCCTCATCTGTGCGTGGGGATAATTATGGTCCCTGCCTTGGGAGGTTGTGAGGATCCCTCAGGTAATGTAAGCGCCACAGGGCCCAGAGGTCAGGAACACTGTCATCATCAGTATGACCACTGTTGTGGGATCCTGCTGGTCACACCCTTGGGGCCTGCTGCGGGAAGCCCTGGGAGGGCCTGGCTCTGAGACTCCTGGTCTGGCCTTTTCTTACAGATGAGGAAACAGAGTCTGCCCCTGCCTGATGAGTCCAAAACTGTCTCCTAGATGTGGAAACTCTAGTACCTTCCCACCCACTCAGGTATCCTGATTCAGGACTTTTTCTATAGAGACCTTGCCTCTGTTCGGTTGGAAAAGTCCATAGCAGGAATGACTTGAGTTTAGGTATAAAAAAGGACTTTCTGATGGTTTTTGAGCCAAGGCTGAAAGTCTTGTGTTACCAGATAAGTCATTGCCATGTGGGTCAGAAGCTGCTCCCAGCTGGCAGACAGAAGTTGGAGGAAGTGCGGGCTCCTTTCAGATGAGTCACCTGGTTTCTGTGGACTAATGCAGGGTCCAGGATCCCTGGGACAGACCTTGTTCTTCCTGCCTGCATGTCCACCAGTTCACGGGTGCACGTGTATGCTCTGTCCTTTCTTGCATTGACACTGAGTCGCACACAAGGTGCTGGGGACTTGTGACTGGTTGGACCAGGCTCCTGCCCTCTGCTCAGGGCATGGATGGGGATACAGTTGTGTAGACGGACCCTACATGGGGGTACTGCTTGTGTCCCAAAGAACTTTGTGCTCAAGATGCACTTGGCAGACCACAAAGCAGGGAGTCAGGAAGATGGGACCAGCCCTAAGGGAGCTCTTAATAGAGATGGAAGTGGTAAAGCCCTGAAACATGACTGCCTCAGGCTCCTCTCATGATGGGTCTGGGGAATGCAAGGTGCATCTTGTGAACTATGACCCAGGTCCAGGAGAAGGAAAGGGAGAAGACTTTGCCCCAGACAGAACTGCTGCTGCTGCTCCCTTCGTACCCCTCACTGGCACCCCCCCCCCACGTCTCTTCCCCCCCCCCATGGCACCTGCTACTTGTTGATTACACCACAGTGTTGCCTTTGATAGCTTCTGTTTTAGCACAGAACGAGAAGTTTCATAATACTATGTTTAGTGACTGTTTCACGGTGCTCTGCAAAAGAGCACCAAATCTTGGGTTCCCACTGCCTGGGCAGGTGTGAGAAGCACTGCTGGAGTTATGCGATGTCTGATGGACAGATAGACGGATAGGTGGGTCAGTGGGTGGGCAGGCAGGCCTGTGGGTGCTGCAGCGTAAGGGCCACGGGATCCCCACGCCTGGGTCAGGTTGTCCTGGGTCTTGTTGGGGAAACAGACCTGACCCCCAAGAGCCTCCTCTTGGCACAGATCATCTCTCAGACCTGGCCCTACCTGAGCATGATCATGGAAAACAAGTTCCGGGAGAAACTCGAGCCCAAGATCCGGGAGAAGAGCATCCACTTAAGAACCTTCACCTTCACCAAGCTCTACTTCGGACAAAAGGTGGGTGATGTCTCAGGAGGGGGAGCCTGGATCTGCCATGTAGTCTTTTCCCTGTCCCAGACCCTGCCTGCCTGAAAATACTGCAGGGGACCTCCCCATGTGCACTTTTCAGCCTCTTGGCCCAAGTGTAGACCCCACACCCCCAAGTCCCAGCACCGCCATCCTTGTAGGTGCAAAGGAAGCCTGGGTTAGAACAAAAAGGTGGGAAACGAGTCCACTTTTCTTGAGCCAAATTTGGAAAACATGCTGTGCAGTAGAAGCCAGTCCGATAAGAACATGTCCAAGTACTGCTTGCTGGGGCATCAGCAAGGAAGAACAGATTTCCACACGGGGAGACAGTGCCCCAAGGTAGGGGAGAGTTCTCTACCAGGTGATCGGTTCTGTTAGTTAGCATCACAAGCCCAGCACTAGTTCTGTGAAGCTAATGGGCGACCCAGGATAAAAGAAGTTTGCTTTTGACATACCCAACATCATGTCTCTCTCTATTGTTGACAGCTTCCTACTCCACCCTTTTGCCCCACTTCTGCTGCCCCATTGGTGTGTCTTATTTTTGTCATTTGGCTCAGTCAGTAGAGCATATGCCTCTTGATCTCGGGGTTGTGAATTTGAGCTCCACATTGGGCATTGGGTTTACCTAAGAAGAGCTGCCTCCCACAGGCAGAGAACTGCCTGATGTCCACCCCTTGGTAAACCAGGTGCACTGGCATCTGCCCTGCTGGGGGACAGGCAGGTGTCAGGGTGCAGGCCAGCCTGCCCCACTGGCTACCTGAGTGGGGAGCACAGCAGGCATGCCTGGCCCCTGGAGATTCTAGTCTGTGCCTTTCAGACTTGGCCAGGACTGGTCTGTCTCAGCATCTATGAGTTCCTTTATTCATTTTCTGCTTCATTCATGTCCGCACATGGAGCATGGCTATGTGCAAGGACCCGTAGGCAGAAATGGGTGTGACTTATGCCCCTGCCTTTGGGAAGGTCAGTGTTCTGTTAGAGAGACAGACACCCAAACTGGTGGGCCACCCCATGGCATTGTACTCACCATGCTGGAGGAATGCATGAACTCGGGAGTGGAGGGGTGCAGGGGTTGTGGTCATCTGGGAGGACTGCAGGGAGGGATCCTGCATTTGGACTCAGCAGGCTAGGAGCTAAGCAGTGGTGGACCGCTGTAGAGCAGAGCCGGATGCCTGTGGGAGGTGGTGCTGCTGGGAAGCCATCCCTCACCACAGCAGAAGCAGGCCCCACAGTGGCCCCAGGCTGCGGGTGGTCCCGTACAGTGCCCCAGCCTCGTCCCCAGGCTGCCGCTGGCTTTTCTGGGTCTTTACCATCTAGGCCTTGGTAGGTCTTGGAGGCCAGGGTATAGCCAGGTGCCATGCGGCCTGAAGCTCCTGTGATTGGGGGACCCTCTGAAAGAAAAAGAACATAAAATTTAAAATGTAAAACCAGGACAAAAGTGAATATTAAATAAATATGAGAAAGAATGGGAAAATACGGGGCGCCTGGGTGGCTCAGTGAGTTAGGGCCTCTGCCTTTGGCTCAGGTCATGATCCCAGGGTCCTAGGATCGAGCCCCATGTCGGGCTCTCTGCTCAGCGGGGAGCCTGCTTCCTCCTCTCTCTCTGCCTGCCTCTCTGCCTCCTTGTGATCTCTGTCTGTCAAATGAATGGATAAATCTTAAAAAAAAAAAAAAAAAGAAAGAAAGAACGAAAGAAAGAATGGGAAAATAAACCACAGAAAATTAAACACTTAAAAAAGCTGACATACCACACATATCACAAGTTCGGGAAAAACCACGTGATGATTTTAATTAACTGCTCAAGTTGTCCCTGTACTACTTTTTTCCTCTGAATCTGTGGTCTCTGTACTTTTTGATAAGCTTTTCATGTGACAATGCATTTGTAAATGTCATTTTTTTTAAAAAAACTTTGTTTACTTGAGAGAGAGAGAGAGAGAGAGTGGGAGAGAGCTCGTGCACACAGAAGGAAAGGGAGAGGGAGAGGGAGAAGCAGGCTCCCTGCTGAGCGGGGAGCCTAATGTGAGGCTTGATCCCAGGACCCTGGAATCATGACCTGAGGCCAAAGGCAGACACTTAACTGACTGAGCCACCCAGATGCCCTGTCAATGTCACTTTCTAAGGAGAGAATAGAAAGATAATGGAATCTTCTCTAGTATGATTGATTGAATTTTTTTTTTCTCCAACATTTCATTGTGAAAAATCTCAAACCTGCAGAAGATGTGCCAGTATTATGCCGTGGACCGTTTGGGTTGTATAGCCACTAACCTTTTGCTATATTTGCTTTAGCACATATCCACACATCTATTTTTCCTCCTCATCTTTTTTTTAATGTATTTTAAACAGATTGCAAACATTAGTGGCCTCCACCCCAATTACTTCAGCATGCATATAACTCAAATTCAAATGATACTTCTCTTTTATTCTTGGTAAATACTAACCAGAGCCCATTCCAGTGCCCACTAGCCTCCTGATGGGAGAGAGAAGTGAGGTGGGGGAGATCACCTAGGAGCTCAGCGCTCGGCCCTGGTGTGGGATACTTTAATTTCTAGGGTCAGCTCCCCTGAGCTAGGGACCCTGCCTTCTTCTCTTGCCCTTGGGGGGCCAACTCCTACTCATAGGCCAGAACTATTTAAGTGCCACCTCTTCCAAAAATCTTCTCTAACCCTGGCCTGCCACAAGGAAGGTGCTCCTTAAGTCCCCCGACCCCTATGTGACAGCAGGGACTGCGCCTCCTCATGCCCTCCCCCACCATTGTCTCCTCTGCTGGGCTTCCAACCCATGAGGGGAAGCTTTAGCCTGTCTTGCTCCTTACCTTGTCCTTGGTCCAGTGCCTGGCACAGAGCGGGTACTCTGTAAATATCTGTGGTAGGAGAGAGAGAGAAGGAAGGGTACACATTCTAGGGAGGGAGGTATCATAGGTCTGAGGACAGACGGGCCACAGTGTGAATTTCTCTTTTTGTGCCCCATCCAAGAATTGTGGTGGTCATGTTGTTGCGACCAAAGCCCAGTGCCGGGCAGGGGCCAGCAGCCACCCCTTGCTGTGAGATCCCTGCTCACCCATCCCTCTGGCATCTCTTCCAGTGCCCCCGGGTCAACGGCGTCAAGGCACACACTAACCAGCGCAACCGGAGACGGGTAGTCCTGGACCTGCAGATATGGTGAGCCATTTTGCCCATGCGGGCCAGGTGCAGGGTACGGGGTATGCCGTGTGAGAACAGCCAGCTTGAAGATGGAGTAGTGTAGTTTATGTTCTGATTTGGGGTGGGAAAGCGACTCACAGCGCACGCGCGCGCGCGCACACACACACACACACACACACACACACACACACACACACACACACACACACACACACACACACACCCCACCCTGGGCAGGAGCACAGGGTCCCTGCTTGGGACAGGAAAGAGTATCAGGAGAATGGACAGTCCCAAGGAAGCCACTGCTGGTTGACCCCTCAGCCCAGGCCCAGATTCTCCCATAAGAATTGGCACCAGGTAGGCTCTTGGATACCAAGGCCCAGGCAGCAGAGCTTTCTTGGAGGTCACAGCTAGTTACCTGGATGCTCAGACCAGCTGCCTTAAAGAGGATGTGGAAAGAGGGAGCAAGTACAACAACATGATGTGGGGACTTGTGGTAAGGCCCAGGGAGCTCTGAGCACAGGCTATGAGATCCGTGGGAGAACTGGACCCTGAAGCGTCAGGAAAACAAGGATGCAAAGATACATCCTTGTGTCTAGTTCAGTAGGTTGGGCAAAGGTACCTCTTCTGAATGATGTTTGTAGCAAGCTGGAGTCTGAGAGAAGGGACATTCAATCCAGGTAGTCTTCCTGGAGGTGGTAAGGTTTTAATTGTGCTTTAAAGGAGCAAGGATTAGGGGTTCGTGGGTGGCTCAGTCAGATGATAGTCCGGCTCTGTTTTGGCTTAAGTTATGATTTCAACGGTGGTGGGGTCCAGCTCTGTGCTCAGTGAGGACTCTGCTTGAAGATTCTCTCCCTCTGCCCTTCCCCCATGTACTCACTTGTTCTCTCTCTCTAAAATAAATCAGCTAAATAAATAAATAAATAAATAAATAAATAAAGGACCAATGATTAACTCTGAAAGTTCCAGAATGTTGCATTCCTCTCCAGTGTCTTATTTTCATAGCCCAGAGGCTGGCACTGAGAGCATATCGGGTGGATAGGAGTCAGCTCTGGGAATACGTGTCCCCATCTGGGGGATGTGTGAAGTTGATGGTTATTGGGCACGCCTGGCTCCAAGGCTCTGCCACCAGATCCACCAGGGTCCTCTGGCACACATGTAGCTTCTCAGCCAGCTCAGGCTTTGGGGGAGGCCATAGCCTGGTGATGCTGGGCTCAGGGTTGGTGACTGGATGCCTGAGCTTGGGCTCTATGGCCCGGGGCAAGTTTCCTGGTCTCTCTGACTGGCGGACCTGCCTTTCTTTTCGGCCTTCCTTTTTCCTCCCCACTTTCAGCTACATCGGGGACTGTGAGATCAGTGCAGAGCTGCAGAAGATACAGGCCGGTGTGAATGGGATTCAGGTATGTGGAACCTGGTGGCACTGCCCACCCCCTTTCCCCCGCTTCCTGCCCCTGGGGCGGGAGGCCGGGCAGGGGGAAGCAGGCTCACACTGGAGCAGGCAGCAGGGAAGGGGAGGACACCACACAGGGGCTGATCATCCCAAGACTCCAGGCCTGAGGTCACACGGCTGGAAAGAGGCGACTGGGCTTTACCAACCTTCTGCTTGGCCCTGTGGCCCCACACCTGCCTCTGTAAGAGTCCCCCTCAGGGGGGCAGGAAGGGAGACATTCTATTTATGGAGTGATGCCGAGCCAGTGCTTAGAAACTAGGTGGATGGAGGAGGGGGAAAGAGCTTATGGCAGAGTGGCATACTGGCACCAGGGCCTGCCTGGCTGGGCTGGCTGGAGATTGGGGCAGGGCTGCAGGCCCCTCAGGCTGGAGCACTAGCGGATGGCAGGGGCAGCTAGCTCATGGCCCTTGGTAGCCGGCAGAGGGGTGGCAGCCATGTGCAGGTTTCTGTCCCCTGAGGTGGCCCCGACATTTGGGGGTGGCATGGGCATGAGCAAGACAGGTGGCCTCGGCTGAGTACAGGTGCAGGGAGAGGCTGAGGTCCTGCGTGCCCATCCAGTTGCAGGGCACGCTGCGGGTCATCTTGGAGCCCCTCCTGGTGGACAAGCCCTTCGTGGGAGCTGTGACCGTGTTCTTCCTTCAAAAGCCGGTGGGTGCCAAGGAGAGTCCTAGGCCTGTTTTGGGGAGTAAGCACTCGCCTGCCGGGCACCAGGTGCTAATGTGAACCCAAGAATAGAACTGCCTACACCAACCTAGACCCGGGTACCCCACACTCCTCATGTCCTGTCATCTTAGGTGGCCTGAGGTGCTCCACTCTGCTCTAAACCCAAAAGCAAGAAATAGCTCGCAAGAGTGGCTTGCCCAGGTCACACAGAGGGTCCAAGGTGGAGGGGAGTGTGTCTCTGAGACCTCTCAGTCCGGGCCAGCCTGTGGCCCTGTGCACAGCCCCACTCCTGTGTGGTCCCAGCAGGGAGGCGGCAGACTGAGGCCTGCGTAAGACTAAGAGGTGCCCTCATTTGCCTGACACCCCCCTGGAAGTGCCCTCCACAGCGGCTGTGTTCTACCTGCTGGTGGGCGCTAGGGGCTTGGCCAAGGGACTCAGCCTTGGGCTTCTGGCTTCTTCCAGTCTAACAGCCTCCCTCTGCCCCTGCAGCATCTGCAGATCAACTGGACAGGCCTGACCAACCTGCTGGATGCACCAGGAATCAAGTAAGTGCACTGTGGGAACGGCGGGCAGACCCCCGGAGTGGGACCCTCAGCAGTGGGCAGCCAGTGACTGGAGCTGCCCAGCGGCGGTGCCCTCCTTCCCGGCCCCTGCATATAGACTGGGGCTGGCACCAAGCTGGCCCTGCTCCGGAGGGAGGAGGGGTGGTGTGTTTGGAGGGGGAGCAGTGCTGTCCCCAGAACATGCAAGCACACATTCAAATGCACGGGCACACGCTGGCCAGATGAGACGTCCTGGGGGAGGCCCTGGGGCCTACTGAGAGCCCTGGGGCCTCTGTAACCAGCCCCGGCCAGACCAGGCTCCTGGCTCGGTCACTCAGCACTGTGTGATTTCAGACAATTTCCTATACCCCTCTGGGCTCTTCCTCCCTGAAAGGGGAGCCTGCTTCTTCTGTGTCATGGTTTCGGGAGAACACTGAGGTGTGTGCGGCGGCACAGTGGGCAGGAACACACAGGACGTCCTCCTTGCAAGTGGGCGGTGAGAAGCCCACAAGGCCTCACCCAACCATGGTCACAGGGGGCTGCTGTCACAGCAGAGGCTAGTGAGGAGAAGCCGGTCTGGGAGATTGCACATTCCGGGGACTGGATCTAGGGGCTGCTGCACGCAGGGCCTCAGGCCCCCAGGTAGGAGCAGAGGAGGGCTCTGACCCCTCATGGACCCATGTCCCCATGAGGGAAGGATGGTTGGACTGACCAGGGCAAGCTGGGGCTTTCCGAGGTCAGGCACCTCCCCTGCCTGCAGGAGGGACCCCGGGCTCCCTCACTGAGGATGTTCTCCCCCCATCTTGGCCCCCTGGATTCAGAGAATCCACTTGTCCGTGGTGTCGTTCAACAGATGTTTACTGAGTATCTAGTGTGTGCTAGTCCTGTTCTCGGCACTATCCCTGCTGCTCTACTGGGGAGAGAGAGTCAGGCAGTAAGCAGAATTTTGATGGGATGTCAGGGAGTAGGAGGGCCACGGGAGCAAACACTTAGGTAGCACTTACTGTGCACCGGGCACCATTCTCTGCACTTTCCGTGTTTTAACTCCTTGTAACAACCCTAGGAGGTAGTGTTAATATCCTCAGTTTAGAGATGAGGAAACTGGTCCAGAGAAGTCAGCAACTTACCCAAAGCCTCACAGCTCATGGGCGATGGAGCCAAGATTGGCACACAGGCTCCAGGTCACCCCTCTTAGCTACCCCTCCGTGATGCCTCAGAGAACAAAGCAAGATGGGGAAAAGGGGTGGTTGGGTGCTGTCAAAATGTAAGCCCACCTCCCCTCCAAGCCAGGCAAGCTGGAGTCAGGGCTGGTCTCTCCCAGGCAGGGCCCAGCCCACCAACTCTGCTCCTGGTTCCAGTTCTGGGGCTGGGTGGCGGGGCAGGTAACCTGGGGGAAGGCAATGCCACCCCTCTACAGCTGGCCATGCCCATGTCCCCAGTGAGGTGTCAGACAGCCTGCTGGAGGAACTCATTGCTGCCCACCTGGTGCTGCCCAATCGTGTTACTGTGCCTGTGAAGAAGGGGCTGGACGTGACCAACCTGCTCTTCCCTCTGCCCTGTGTGAGTACCAGCACCAGCCACGGAGCATGGGGCCTGGGACTGACGGATGCATGGGCCTGCAGAGGGAATGCATTCTCAGATGACAATTGTCTCTGTCCTGTGAGAGCATGGCTTCCTTATTCTATTGGAGGAAGACTGAATCTTGAGAAGGTTGACTGGTTTGCCCAAAGCCACCCATCTAGGGAGAGGCAGAGCCCAGGTGGCATTCCTTCCTGGATCCTGGTCCCAGCTGCAGCCTGGGTTGGGGACTGTGGGTAGTTACCCCCGTCCTGAGGAAACTCCAGGAGGCTCCCATCCTCTCTTCCATGAGGCTCCCCTGATTCCCATCATTTGGGGGTGGAAAGAATCCCCAGGAGAAAATATTGAGTCAGCACAGGATGGGGGGCTTTATTGTGTGCTCAGCCCCACTGCCCCCTCTATCCTGGGCCCCGATTGGGAGGCCTCTGAGGACAGACACATGGCCTCCCTACAGGAGGTGCCCTTCAGGACTGGCAGTTAGGGCTCAGGAGAGGGGGACGTGCCCATTTCACCATCAGCGCAATGTCAGAGGCATCGGTCTGCTGCAGCGGCACACAGGGGAGGCCTGGGCTGTCCAGGGAGACAGAGTACAGGCGTCCTCACAGCCTTGCCATAGTGATGCGGGCTTTAGCCCACACTGCGTGGGGCAATCTTAGAATAACAGTTCAATACCATCACCTGCATCACCATTACTGAAAACAGTCTGTCCTTGGGGTAGATTCCCAAGATGTCCTGGGAAGCTGCTATGATTTAAACTCACTTGGGATAGTTTTGTGTATTTGTGACAACTGGCCATGAATATTTACACTTAGGTTTCATTCTATTTCATTCTATTTTCTATTTTTAGGGCTTAATTTTGACCATAACTTCCTTTTACCACCATGTAAAATATTTGCAAGCTTCTAAAATCTAATATAAAAAACAAATTCTGTTTGGAGGAGTCTGACTTCTATCCCTTGTTCCCTCCACCTAACCACCACCCTCCTCCTTTAAGTAATGGTTTATCCCCCCACTGTTCCTTTTCTAATATGAGCAGCTGTGTGCATATCTAATTACATTCCCATTCCCCTTCTCTGATGGATGGCAATGAACTACAGTTTTCTCCACCTTGTTTTTATCACTCCATACGTCACGGGCACCACTCAGTGACAGCGTGGACAGGGCCCTTCTCCTCACAGCCACACTGTACTCCACGGCGTGAGTGTGCTGTGTTACTTAGCTAGTTCTGATGGACAGCGAGTTGTGTCAGTCTTTGACTATTACCAATAGTGCTGTCATGAGTAGCCTTGTATGTGTCTTTTTATATTTTTACCAGTATCCTTTGAGAGTGGGATTGCTGGGTCAAAGGATAAATGGAAATGTATCTCCTGGTATTTTTTTCTTTTACTTTAATTCCAGTATAGTTAACATAGAGTGTTAGATTAGTTTCAGATGTATAGTAAAGTGATTCAGCAGTTCAGCAATTCCTCAGCGCTTATCCTAAGTGTACACATATCTACTGATATTTAAAAAAAAAAAAACAAAAGAAGAAGAAGAAGAAAAACGGTTTCCAGGCAGGAGCCCTTATTGGCCCCATGAATTGTATTTCCTAAGTCTTGTGGTTTGTTCTGCCTCAGGACAAAGCTGAATGTGGGGATGGAGTGGGAGTCAGTGCGGGGCCTTTATGAGCACAGGGACCCACTGCCCACAGCAGGCAGTCCCCACAGGGGAGAGTACCCCTGGGTGTCAGAAAAAAAATGACTTCAACTTGGTCTCCATGCATGTTATTGGGCGGGGTGGGGAGGGTGAGGAGTATAGGAGGAAACCTCCTCAGATGGTGGTTGTTGGCACAGGAGGAAATGGCTGCAGTTAAACAAGCCAGTCACATGGCAGGTTGGAGCCAAGTGAGGTCAGGAAGGCCAGGAAGGGGGGCCGGGCATCATGATGCAAAGGACAGAGCCCTGGGCCCTGATATCACTTGCTGTATGGCGAGGAGATTGCCAGATCTGGCTTCTGTTTTTCATCTGAACCTGGAGCAAGTGAGATGGGACTGGGATGATGTCTGATGGCTTTGGCCCCAGTGCTGTGGGCCTTGAGGGCTGGCACAGCTCAGGAAGCAGCTGTGAGCCCTGGGCTGGGGCATTTTCCAGGGAGTGATCAGAGTCCATTTGCTGGAGGCCGAGATGCTGGCTCAGAAGGACAGCTTCCTAGGGATCCGAGGCAAGTCAGACCCCTACGCCAAGGTGAGCATTGGCCTACAGCATTTCCGGAGTAGGACCATCTACAAGGACCTGAACCCCACCTGGAATGAGGTATTTGAGGTGAGGGTCTCCTGGCTACTTTTCACGCCCTCCAGACTTCATGCTGGGTCATGCTGGGTCCGAACAAGGGAGGGCCTCACGTACCCATGGGCAACAGTAGGCTAGAGGAGTGGGCCGATTTCCCACATCCACCAGGCTTCCAGAGGGGGGCTGCTGTGGCCCTGCTGGAGGGAATTCCAACCTCCCTTCCTTACCAGACAGCTTGAAATTTTTCAAACCAGAGGAAAAGACAGAATCTGTTCTGCCCAGATCCTCTCAACCTCCCCTGCCAGAGCCTGACACCAGGAGCTTAATGTTCTCCCTTAAATTCACCCACAATTGCTACTACTTGAAAGGCAGTACACACAGCCTGTTCAGTGCTCCAGAAGCTGCGAGTCCCATGCAGAACACACAGCAGCCACCATCCCGAGCACCCACCCAAATCCTCCCCATCCTGCAAGAGGACATTATTCCATTCTTAGAGGTGGGATTCTTCAAAAGCACTGGAAGGCAGGAATACACCCAGGGCTCTGCACTGGCAGGTGGCAGAGCTGGAATTTGATTCTCCTTGGGTCATGCTTGAGGTCTGCTTCATCAGCCATTGTGGGCTGCAGACCAAGTCACCTGTCTTTCCTTACAGTTTATAGTGTATGAAGTCCCTGGGCAGGACCTGGAGGTAGACCTGTATGATGAAGATCCCGACAGGGATGACTTCCTGGGCAGGTGAGGAGGAGGGCTGAGCTGGGCCTGGGGGCACTGGGCTGGCCCTTGGGACACAACACCCCTGCTTCCACCTCAGTGACCTCCAATCCTGGCTTGGTTACACTGATACAGTGACTGTGTTAGGCAGCCAGCTTCATTGTTTCATGGTTCTACCGCTAACCTTCCTAGAGGTCTGAGTGCCAGCCCTAAGCTGGGCCATGGGGATACTGAAGACCCCAAGGTCTGTGTACCATGGGCTCTGCTTCCTGCACTCCTAATGATGTAGAAGTCCCCATTTGGAACAGTCGTAGGGGCAAGGCTGGCGTGGTGGGCAGGTCCCCTGTGCCAAGGAGCCCTGGCCACTTGCTCTGGGGAAGAACCCAAACTCAGGGCCGTGGGAGAACTGAAATGGCTAAGCTGGGGCTGGCTGTAGAAACTCTAAATTCATATGTCTTTTGGCCCATTAGCCCCACTTCCAGGAATCTCCTGTAAAGTAAAAGCATTATACCTGAAATGCTCTACAATGAGCAAAACTGTGGTGGCAAAACAAAAAAGGCTGGAAACATGAATAGTCCGGAGCCTACCAGCCTCAGAGGACACTGGTTGAAAATGTTTGAATAAATTTGCCATTGCCAAACTACAGGATAGTCTGCCGCTTTTTTTTTTTTTTTAAAGATTTTATTTATTTGACAGGCAGAGATCACAAGTAGGCAAAGAGGCAGGCAGATAGAGAGAGAGGTAGAAGCAGGCTCCCTGCTGAGCAGAGAGCCCCATGCTGGGCTCGATCTCAGGACCTTAGGATCATGACCTGAGCCAAAGGCAGAGGCTTTAACCCTGAGCCACCCAGGCGCCCCTATTCTGCAGCTTTAAAAAAAATGATGAGTAGAAGGATCTGTGTGTATTGACCTGGACGATGCCAGTATAGGGGTGGGGGAAGCAGTTGGAAGTGACCTGTGCAGTTTGATTCATTTCTGCAGGGAGGACTCTTGAGTACGGGTCTGTGTGAGCAGAGAAGAGCATGGAAGCCACAGAGCAGGCTGTTACACTGTTCATTCCAGGAGGTTGGGATTGCGAGGCAGAAAAGAGAGTTTTAACCAAATTTTCGCACTGCTGTATTGTTTAGCTTATTTCCATGAACAAGTTATTTTAAAAGCAGAAACAAAGCAAAGTGTGAGGGACATGATCTGACAGCCTAAGAAACAGCTTACCACCAGATATTATTTTTCTTTTCATCTTAATGGAAAAAGCTGCAGGTTTTGTATTATTGCAGATTAGAAGTGTGGCTTGTAGTTGATGTTGTAACTGATTTCAAGTGTGTTCTGAGCTCAAGCATATTTCTAACACCTACACAGTCTCCCCACTGGCTATTGGGATCATCTATTTGGGCTTGGGTTGGGTAGGTGGAGGCACACTGTGAGTGTGGCCGGTACCTCCTCTCACACCCATGCCAACTATACTTACCCCTTGGAGGGCATCTGGAGAGGTGCTGGAGGGGCATTTGTGGTTGTTACAATGACTGTGGAAGGTGCTACCACTGGCATTTAGAGGGCACAGGACAGGGAAGCTAAATTCCTGCAATGCATGGGCAGTTTTGCACAATGAAGAACCGTGCCATTCAAAACACCAATAGTACCATCACAGAAATCCAGGGCCAGTGTGTCCAGTGTCTGGTCATTCTCCTCTGGGGATCGGAGCCAATTGCCTGCCCAGGCAGTAGCCCTGATGACCAGACAGGCCTTCATTTGTTTGAGCTGCAAGTGGTCTCCCATTGGTTCCTTGAGATGGATAAGCTCCTGTCTTGAGGACTGCACTCACATCTGCTTCTTGCCTCCTTGGAGCTGAACTGATTTCCTGTGTATTCCAGCTTGCAGATCTGCCTTGGGGATGTCATGACGAACAGAGTGGTGGATGAGGTAGAGTTGGTGCCTATAACCCCCTCCCTGTGGACATCCTGGTTTCCGTCTGTCTATAGGAGGACAGAAGCAATTCTATGACCACCTCTCCAGTCCCTCAAGCCAGAGCCCATCCCCTCTGGGCTGGGTCACCTTTTCCCTAAAGCCACCTAATAAAGGTCCCTAAACTGAACTGCTTGAAGAGGGTCTGTAGCACCTCAGTGGCCCTTTCCCTGAGCTTTCCTCTCCCTTCTCACTCCCCACCTTACAGTGGTTTGTCCTGAACGACACAACCAGTGGGCGGCTGCACCTGCGGCTGGAGTGGCTTTCACTGATTGCCAACCCAGAAGCTCTGATTGAAGTGAGTTTGGGGTGTCAGTGCTCCCTAAAGGAAAGGTATGTGGGTGGGGGTGGGACTTCTGGCACAGCCGGTCCATGTGTGAGCTGTGGAAGGGGGTGAGATGAAGCCTCCATATCTCACTCACAGAATCCTCCAGCCAGCCCCTACCTTCTGCTGAACCTGTCCCTTAGCCTCATCTCCACACAGGGCAGCTCCTGATCTCTCAGCAGAGGCTGTCTGCCCAGGGAAGATGGGATCTTTAAAGGATGCTGGTGCTGGTCAGCCCAGTTCATGGGGAAGTCCACCCCTGTGTTTGACTTGAATCTGTCCTGCTGCAGATGTAAACACAGTCTCAACAAAAAGCTAGGTTGTGGGGAATTTTAGGGCTTGTCCAGAGTGCAAGTGCTGGCTGGCTTCCTTCTGCCATGAATGGGCTTCTCCAAAGCCAGTCTGTCTCCTGATGCTACAGCACTTACTGAGAGTCTATGTCTGTTTGTAGGACCAAGGTGGCCTTTCAACTGCCATCCTTGTGGTCTTCTTGGAGAGTGCCTGCAACCTGCCGGTGAGTGACGACATGACCAATGTCACACCCTGCCTTGTGCCCATAACTTGAAAATGTCCAAGTGTCATTCATTTATTCTCTTCTTCATAGAGAAACCCTTTTGACTACCTGAATGGTGAATATCAAGCCAAAAAACTCTCCAGGTTCACCAAGGTAAGTGAAAGCAAGTCATGGCTCCTTTTCCCCAGAGTAACCATAGCCTGTCTTCTGGGTGATCATCTGTGCACCCACAGCCTATGGATGACAACAGTGCCATTCATTAAGTCTGCTGTGTGCCAGGCACTGGGCTTTACAACCTGTCCCCATTTATTATGCCTGAGTCCCATGATGAGTGTGTCTATTTTTGCAATTTTACAAGTAGCACCCAGAAGGTTAAGCACCTGAGTCACAAGCTAAAGAGCCAGAACTTGACCATTTCCATAGCCCCAGGGAACAAGAGCCTGTGCCGGAACCAGGCCTAGCTCCCGGGTTCCTGTCATGGACTTGGAACCTCTCCTCCGGTTAGCCCTATCCTGGTCCTTGCACAGCTTTGGCAGCCCAGGGCCCTGGAAGCATCATAGTAGCCTTCTTCTGAAGGGAAGCAGCTGGTTGGCCCCAGGTCCCACTGAAGATCTGGGAGCTGGGAAGTACACTGGGGTGGTGTCTCAAGCCAGTGGTGCCACTTCCATTGCTGTGGATTTGCCCCTCACAGAACAAAGTCAGCAGAGACCCTTCTTCCTATGTCAAGCTATCTGTAGGCAAGAAGACACACATGAGCAAGGTAAGACAGCTTGGTGTGTAGCCATGGGACAAAGAACTGGGGGCTCCATGCCTTTTCAAGGAGAGAAGAAAAGGTAAGGGAATTAGAGAACTGAATGCTTCGTGGGTGCCAGGTTACAACTGGGGCACTTTGTCTTCAGAACAGCCTCACTAAACAGTTCTATGCTTTTAGAATCTGAGGGTCAGAGATGACTGACTTGTCCAAGGGCACCTGCTAGAAAGCAGCAGAAATCCTGTTGGTCTCCTCTCCTGGAAGTGAGCTCTAATGCTGCTGCTATGCTTTTCAGCTCCTGCAAAACTTGCTGGGAAAGCTCTCCTTGCCTTGAGTCTGGCTGCCCTGTCTCATGCGTCCCCTAAATGGCAGTGTGTCAGGCTCCGACCCCTGGGCAGAGGCTGAGAAGGCTCCCATTGGGTGGCCAGCTGAAAGCAGAGGGTGCCAATATCCTGCTCTGCCCCTCCTGACCCTTCAATGATCTTTCTCTCTTCTGTCCCCAGACTTGCCCCCACAGCAAGGACCCAGTGTGGAGCCAGGTGTTTTCATTCTTTGTGTCCAACGTGGCAGCTGAGGAGCTGCATCTGAAGGTTTGAAAGCTGGGCTCTTGGAACAAAGCTAATCAGTATCTAAGCCACGAGGGTGGGGAGCTTGATAATGCAACTTAAACAGGTTCTCCCAGCAGTAAAGTCAGCCCCTTTTCTGTGGGAGAGGGTGCAGAGGTCCCTCATCTTCATGAGCCTGGTGCCTAAGGACCGTGGGTAAGAGCTTGGAAGGACAAACCCTCAAGTCCCTTGACTCTCCCTGCAAGAATCTTTCCAGTTGTTACCCAGCACCTAGAGTGGCCTAGGTTGGGATCCTCCCAGGATCTTAGTGATGATGTACTTCTTTAAACAATAATTTAGCCTTCACAAAAGATCTGTGGAAAAGTTTCTTTATTTTACACATAAGCAAACAGAGGTACAAACAGTGACTTAGTCAAGAAATCTTAACAAAAAGGCAGATCTGGGATCTTTTCAGGCCCTTAGCCCATCAGTCCCTAAAACCCCTGAGGCCCCGGGCATTTGCCTCATAGAGATCCAGCTGCCAGGTTTTCAGAACAGGACCAGAGGCCAATAGAAGCACAGTACTCGCTTACTGAAGTGAACGTAGACTTGAATGGGGCCCAGAGAATGGTGGTGGTGGGTGTGGGTCTTGGTTCTCCTGTTTTGTGACTGGCCCACTGCCCAGGTTCTTGATGATGACCAAGAGTATGCTCTGGGAGTGCTGGAGATTCCCCTGTGCCAGATTCTACCCTATACAGACCTCACCCTCGAGCAGCGCTTTCAGTTGGACCACTCAGGCCTGGACAGCCTCATCTCCATGAGGCTGGTGCTTCGGGTAACTATCTCCTCTTGTTCCCCATCTTCCATGGCTCTGGCCATGGCATGGACAAGGCAGACTATCTCAGAACTAAGTATCTGCTCTTTGCTGAAAAGCTAGGAAATAGAACTATATTTTTCATCAACTTTGGAATATTGTCAGCCATTATCTCTTCAGATATTGGCTCTCCATTCTTTCAATCTTTAATTCTAGAACTCCTGCACTGGACCTTCTTCCCATCTCTTCTGTCTCCACCTGACCTTACTGTCTCTTGGTGCTACATTCTGATTTTCTCAGATCTGTCTTCTAGACCACTAATTCTTTTAACTATTCATGGTTTTTATTTCAAAGACTATTTTTTATTTCTATCTTTTCCAAGTTCATTGTCTTTTTTCACTGTATTTTATTATCATGTTTATATTCTGTCTTTAACCATCTGAAAATATCTAGGCTATAAAGTATACCTATAATGTGAGTTCTATTATCTGAAGATCTTGAGAGTTGAAATTTTGACATTTGTTGTATCTGTTGATGCTTTTTCAGGGTGACTCATTTCTATGTTTGGTGACTTAGGTTGCAAACATATATTGTATTCTTTTGTGACCTAGATTGAGTTTGCTTGCTTCCAAGGAGATTCTGTTTTGCTATAGCCATGTACCTTGAGAGCCTTACAAGCTAGGGTCCACTCTTACGTTAATTTTTAAAGTTTTAGGTTTCAGGATTCCACAGGTATGACTATGAACCAAAAATTCATATAAGACAGTCCTATAAGGTACCATATCCTCAGGAAAGTCTTCAGTACACCCAGCAGAGTACAGGCAAGATGGACCTAGTTCTTTGCAGTCTTTCCTTGAGCAGGGTGGAAATGTTTATCCTAGACTACTTTTTTCCCTAAAGAGACCCCACCTTCGTGGTTCCTACTTCAACTCAGCCTCACATTGACCTGAGGCCTCTTCTCCCCACCCCTTGGATTATTCAAGGTTGATAAATGACCCTAGGAAAGCTTAGCCTTTTTCAGTAACCCTAGGGGTTTTCCTTACTTTCTTGTAAATTTGGCTATGCATTAAAAAACAAAAACAAAAACAAAAACATTTTATTTGACAGCCAGAGACGGAACACAAGCAGGGAGAGTAGGAGAGGGAGAAGCAGGCTTTCTGCCGATCAGGGAGCCCCATGTGGGCCTCGATCCCAGGATCCTGGGATCATGACCCGAGCAGAAGACAGCTGCTTAATGACTGAACCACCCAAGTGCCCCTTGGCTGTGCATTTAAAAAGGATGTTTGTTTCATTTTATTAGTCATTCCTACTGAGGCTTTTCAGAATAGAATATTTTGACCATTATAGTGTTAGAAATGTAAGTTCCTAGAAATGGTCTTGATGACTGAGGGGGAAGGAGAAACACAATGGCTGAGGTTTGAAACTTTGTAGGAGCACAGGGATATGTGTGGACAGGAAACACATTTTAGGGAAAACAATGGTGAATAGGGTGACAGAAGGCAGGGTGTGATATCTGTGAAGGTGAAGGAGGTGTAGATTCTGAGAGTCCTTTGCAGAGAGGGACAGTACATGCTCTAAGAATGAGCCAGGTCTCTGCCAGCCAGTGAGTGGGGGCAGGACTGAGCGCTCATGAAGACTCACTATTGAGGCAGGAATAACGGAAAAAGAGAAAAAATGGTTATAGGGACCCAGGGGCAGAGAGAGGTTAAGGAAGATATGGGCGGGGTAGGGGGGTAGAAATCCACTGTGTTGGGTAGTCAGGAAGGAACCGCTTCCCAGAAATTAACATGAGAGCAGAGGAGGAGAAAGTGGATGTGGGGGGCCCAGCCCATAATCCTGTCATCTGCTTGCAGTTCCTGCGTGTGGAAGAACGAGAGATGGGGAGCCCATACACAGGACCTGAAGCCTTAAAGAAAGGTCCTCTGTTCATTAAGAAGGTGGACACCAACCAGGAATCTAAAGCCCCATCCCAGGGAGAATGCCCTGCAAATTTGTCATGCCCCCCAGATCCTGCTTCTGATACCAAAGAAACCTCCAAGAGCTCCATGTCAGCCACCAGTGCCACTATTGTTACCACTGAGCCCATGCCCCAAGAGACAGGCTCAGAGCCCAAAGGCAAGGACCATGCCAAAGGGTTCTGTGAGTCCTTGGGGAAGAAGAAGAGTTCGGGCACCATCTTCCTGACTGTCCCAGGCTCCCACTCTCCAGGGCCCATCAAGTCACCCAGACCTCTGAAATGCCCTGCCTCCCCACTCGCATGGCCGCCCAAGAGGGTGGCTCCCAGCATGTCCTCGCTCAACTCCTTGGCCTCCTCCTGCTTTGACCTGACAGATATCAGCTTCAACATTGAGTATGCACCTCTCTGCTTCATATTGTCTAAAACGACCTGTGTGAAAAATACATTCCTGAATGGAGTAGATACAAACTCCCGTTTCTCTGCAAGTTCTGATCTTTTACAAAGTGGCTTCATGAGAGGCAGCATGGAATATGCTAGAAACCCAGGGCAAGGGGGAGAGCGAGCAAGTGCATTCCCACTGTAAAACAGGTGCTGGGCTTTGGTTGTTATGGTTCCTTACCACAGAAACACTTCCTACATTCCCAAGTGTGGGATGCTATGGAAAACTTAGAATGTGGAAATAGATCCTCAATGGCTGCCATTTATTGTTAACTACGAACTTAGCATGCTATTTAATTCCATCTTTACAATTACCCTACGAGATAGAAGTTAATATCATAAAGGTTAAATAACCAACAGTCTCACAGGAAATCATGGTATAAAAGCAAATCCCACTCCTGGGTTCATGTTCTTCCTACTGTGAAGTAGGACAGTCACATGTGAATGGATAGAACTGACTTATGCCTGAAAGGAACCTCACTGAATTATTAACCCACATGGCTCTATGCTCCTAAAGCAGGACATGCTTCTGTCTCAGGGGCTGGGGGAGAGGCCAACACCTTTAATGGCAACAGAAGTTAACAAACCTTTCTTTACAGAGGTGGGGATCTCAGGCAGTGGAGGCTGGGTGAGATTCAGCTCACTGTGCGTTATGTGTGTCTGCGGCGCTGCCTCAGTGTGCTCATCAATGGCTGCAGGTAATGGGGTGCTGGGGCAGGGCAATGGCCTCAGGTGAATGAAAGGGTGGAGATGCTTAAAGCTATAGTGGGGGTGGGCATCCTTGAGGAAGACAAGTAATACACAAGGAAGAAGCGAGGTTTGAAGGCTGCAAGCCGTGAATGACAAGGTCTTCAGTGATGCTGATGGGCAGGCTCCAGAGCCACGGACTTTGTTTAAATATAACTGCTGCAAAAACTGTCTGGGGTGACTTGGAGCCAGTACCTTTTCTCAAGTGTGAATCTCCAATTTCCTTTAGAAGGGAAGTACTTGCTCTACTCCTGACTTTAAAAAACACGTGTTTTCAAAATCCTGCTTCCGTTGTTTTATCCTCCAATTCTGCAGACTTTTGTTTTTTGGTCATCAACAGGGCATTTTTATCCACAAGCCATAGTACAGCCTCTCCAATGGAGTCCTTTCAGGGTTTGAAAACTTACTTTCTAATGTCTTTGAAACCAAATCAGAAACCTGACACCCTGTACCAGCAGTGGAGCTGATCCCTATGTCCGTGTCTACTTGTTACCAGAAAGGAGGTGGGCAAGTCGTAAGAAGACCTCAGTAAAACGGAAGACCCTGGAGCCCCTGTTTGATGAGACGTAAGTGAACCAAGCTCCCCTGCCTATGGAGTGTCTTCTTATCCCTTCAAATATTTTCTGAGTGCCTGGCAAACCTGCCAGACACTGTGAAGGGCTAGATCTGTGGGCCTCAGAATAACATGTTCTACGTCTTCATGAAATTTCTATACATTAATGGGAGAAAAGGACTGCCAAGGCATTTTAGCAAAACAACTACCAACTTTTCTTGCTCATAGAGGCTAAAATGTTCCTGATTATGAACTGTTCCACACTTTTTCTCTTTAAATGAAGCCTCTTTAGTGGTAAAAGGATTTAAATCTGGCCAAATATGTTTTCTTTAACTCTGTTTTAAAGTAGCAGTTAAAAACAAAACATATCTTAAAAACATATCTTAAACCCAGAGACCTAAAATTTCCTCTAAAGCTCCAAGCTCTGGAAGCTCTGTCTTCCCTTCTGCAACAAAGCATAGGCAGCAAGTTGAAACAGATGTCCTTACTGACTTGTCCACCCAGTGTCCTTAGGTGCATGACTGACAGAGTCTAATCACATTTCTTGCTTTTGATGGGTCACGTATGGCAAGTTTTATGTGAAATATTCTGTACCTTGAGGTCAACTTGAAGTCAAGAAGTCAAAATCTCATTATTGCTTCCTTCTGCTTCAGAATCCTAACAAAAGACATCTGGGGAGATAATACACCTGTTAATTTTTATTTCCTCTTATCAGTAATTACTCATTTTAAAAGAGCTGCATTGGATGCTCTTTGGGCCTTGTCTAAGAACTAAAACATTCCCTTTAAGAGCTTTACTTGGAGTTGATATCAAGAAAGGGTTTGGGAGAGAGAGAATCTATTATTTATTGAACACCTCATGCCAGGCACCATCCTATATTCTAGAGCCACACAAGTAAAAGACTTTGCACTCAAAGAGAGCTATGACACAATTATAAAAGGATTTCACAATTGCTATGTGACAACACAAGAGGGAGAGGTTTGACATTTGGCTTTTGTGACAAACAAACCTGATCTGTTAGTAAATCTCCCTCAATATTGTAACAATAAGATATGGCCAGGTTATCTGGAGGGCAGACTTGGCAACCTCCACCCTAACAGTAAACCTAGAAGTAAGGAGCCTGGACATCTCTTGTGAGTGCATGACCCATACTAAGACACATTATAATTAAAATGTCAAAAGTTAATGGTAAAGGGAGAATCTTAAAAACAACAAGAGAAAAACTTGTTACACATAAGGGAACCCCTTTAGATAACAAGAAGATTTTTCAGCAGAAACTTTGCAGGCCAGAAGGGAGTGGCCCAATATAGTCAAAGTGCCAAAAGAAAAAACTCCCAACCAAGAATACTCTACCTGGCAAAGCTGTCATTAAGAATTGGAGAGACAAAAGTTATTATCACTGGACTGCCCTTAAGGGACTTTGTAAGCAGAAAAGAAAAACTGCTAATTAGTAACAAGAACACATATAAAGGTATAAATCTCACTGGTAAAGGCAAATATATAGTAAAAGTAGTGGATTAATCACGTATAAAGCCAGTATGAAGGTTAAAAAAAAAGTACTAAAAATAACTACCACTATAGTGATATAGGGATATAATAAGCTATAAAATGTGGCAGGGCTAGGTAGAAGCTTTAGAATCTTTTTAAAAAATATTTATTTATTTATTTATTTATTTTTAAAAGATTTTATTTATTTGACAGACGGAGATCACAAGTAGGCAGAGACGCAAGCAGAGAGAGGGGGAAAGCAGGCTCCCTGCTGAGCAGAGAGTCCAATGTGGGGCTCGATTCCAGGACCCTGAGATCATGACCTGAGCCGAAGGCAGAGGCTTAACCCACTTAGCCACCCAGGCGCCCCTAGAATCCTTTCACACTTAAGATATTATCAACTTAAAGAAGAGCATTCTATGTAAGCCTCAGTGTAACCACAAAGCAGTAACCTACAGTAGGTACACAAAACGTAAAAAGAAAGTAATCTAAGCGTACCACTAAAGAAAGTCCTAAAACTACAATGGAAGAGATTAAAAGAAGGAATAGAAAGGGACTACAAAACTGCCAGAAAAGCACAAAATGGCATTGAGTACTATTAATATAAACTATCAATAGTTACTTTAAATATAAAACTCTCCAATCTAAAGACACAGAGTGGCTGAAAGGATAAAAAAAACAAGACCCATCTATGTGTAGTCTGTAAGATACTCATTTCACACACAAATAGTAAAGGGATGGGAAAAGATATTCTAAGGAAATAGAAACTAAAAGAAAACTGGGGTAGCTATACTTCTCTCAGACAAAATAGGCTAGAAAACAAACACTGTAGGGGTGCCTGGGTGGCTCAGTCGCTAAGCATCTGCCTTCAGCCCAGGTCATGATCCCAGGGTCCTGGGATTGAGCCCTGCATCAGACTCTCTGTGTGGCAGGAAGCCTGCTTCTCCCCCTCCCACCCCCTCTGCTTGTGTTCCCTCTCTCACAAATAAATAAATAATAATCTTTAAAAAAAGAAAAAACCAAACACTATAATAAGAGATGAAACAGGCATTACATAATGATAAAGAAGTCAATCCCATAAGAGGATCTAACATTTACAGATATTTATGCATCCAACGTAGGAACAGCTAAATATTAATAGACCGAAAGGAAGAGATAGCAATACAATACTAGTAGGGGACTTTAATACCCCACTTATATTAATGGTAGATCATCCAGACAGTCAATAAGGACATAGCAGCCTTATATGACATTTTAGAGCACTGGGATTTAACAAATAGATACAGAATATTTCATCCATTCCTACAGAATATATGTTCTTTCCAAGTGTACATGGGACAATCTCTAAGATCATATGTAGGTCACAAATTAGTTTTCTTAAATTTATTAAGACTTGTAATTTTTATCAAGCATATTCTTTGACCACAAAGGTATAAAACTAGAAATGACGAACAATAAATAAACCAGAAAATTCACAGTTTGTTACAATTAAACCCCATGCTATTGAACAACCAACAGGTCAAAGAAGAAATAAAAAATATCTTCAGACAAATGGAAAATACAACTTGCCAAATTTGTGGAATGCAGCAAAAGAAGTTCTAAGAGGAAAGTTCATAGTAATAAATGCCTACATCAGTAAACAATAAAAATCTCAAACAACCTCCATTTATATCTCAAGGAACTATAAAGAATGAAGAAAGCCCAAATTTAGCAGAAGAAAGGAAATAAAAATCAGAACAGAAATAAACTATAGAAATAGAGACCAAGGGACGCCTGGGTGGCTCAGTTGGTTAAGCAGCTGCCTTCGGCTCAGGTCATGATCCCAGCGTCCTGCGATCGAGTCCCACATCGGGGCCCTTGCTTGGCGGGGAGCCTGCTTCTCCCTCTGCCTCTGCTGCCACTCCACCTGCCTGTGCTCGCTCACTCGCTCTCTCTCTGGCAAATAAATAAAATCTTAAAAAAAAAAAAAAAAGAAAAGAAAAAAAGAAAAAAGAAATGGAGACCAAGAAAATAGAAAAGATTAATGAAACTAAAATTTGGTTCTCTGGAAAGATAAAACTTTCTTTAGTTTTCCATCATTAAGACTCATCAAGAAAAAACACAAAATCAGAAATGAGACATAATACCACAGGAGTCTAAAGGATCATGAGACCACTCTGAACAAAATTATATGCTAACAAGTTTGACAAGCTAGAAGAAATGGGTAAATTCTCAGAAACATACAACCAAGACTGAATAATGAATAGAAAACCTGAACAGACCAATTAGTAATAAGGAGACTGAATCAGTAATCAAAAATCTCCAAACAGAGGCACCTGGGTGGCTTAGTCGTTAAGTGTCTGCCTTCAGCTCAGATCATGATCCCAGGGTCCTGAGATCAAGCCCTGCATCAGGCTCACCACTCCCAGGAAGGCTGCTTCTCACTCTCCCATTCCCCCTGCTTGTGTTCCTTCTCTTGCTGTGTCTTTCTTTGTCAAATAAATAAATAAAATCTTTAAAAAAATAAAAATCTCCCAACAAACAAAAGTCCAGGACCCAGTGGCTTCACTGGGGAATTCTACCAAACACTCAAACAATACCAATCCTTTTCAAATTCTTCAAAAACAACAGCAGCAACAAAAAACAAATAAAAAAACAGAAGAGAGAACACTTCCAAACTCATTTCACAAGGCATTATCCTGATATCAAAACCAAACAAGGATATAAGAAAAAATTACCCTCTATGAACATAGATGCAAAAATCTTCAACAAAATATTAGAAAGCTGAATTCTGTAATAAAAGGATCATACATCATGATCAAGTGGGGATCCCAGGATGCAAGGATGATTCAGTATCCATCTGCAAGTCACTATAAAACATCAAATTAACAAATCATATGTTCATCTCAATGGATGCAGATAAAACATCTGACAAAATTCTACATCCATTTATGATAAAACTGTCAACAAACTGGGTATAGGGGGAACATATGTCGACATAATAAAGGCCACAGGGGACAAGTCCACAATTAACATGATAATCTGGGGTGAAAACCTGAAAGCTTTTCCTCTAAGATCAGAAACAAGACAAGGATGCCTATTCTTGCCAGCTTTTTAGTTTTGGAAGTCCTTGTCAGAGCATATAAGCAAGAAAAACAAAAGGCATCCAGATTGAAAAGGAAGAAGTAAAAGTATCACTGTTCACAGATAACATGGCATTATAGAAAACCCTAAAGATTCCACCAAAAAACCATTAGAACTAATCAACAAATTCAGTAAAGCTGCAAGATATAAAATATATAAAAATCTGTTGTATTCTAAACACTAAAAATGAATTATCAGAGAAATTAGAATACAATTCCATTTATAGTTGCATCAAAAAGAATACCTACATATAAATTTAACCAAGGAGATGAAAGATCTGTACATTGAAAGCTGTAAGACACTAGTGAAAAAACTGAAGACAACACAAATAAATGGAAGGATAGTTACTGCTCATAGAATGGAAGAATTAATATTAAAATGTCCATACTACCCAAAGCAATCTACAGACTTAATGTAATCTCTTTCAAAATTCCAATGGCATTTTTCACAGAACAAATCCTAAAATTGGTGTGGAACAACAAAAACCCCAAAGTAATCTTGAGAAAAAAGCTCAAGGAATTACACTACTTGATATAAAACTCTGTTAAAAAGCTATAGCAATCAAAGCAGTACGGTTTTGGCATAAAAACAGACACAAAGATCAATGTAAGAAAACAGCTTAGAAATAAACTGGCACATACATGGTCAATTAATTTTTGACAACAGTCAATTAATATGACAACTTATACAATGGGGAAAGGACTGTTTCTTCAATAAATGGTGCTGGGAAAACTGAACAGTCACATTTAAATGAGTGAATGAAACTGGACCACAATCTAACATTATACACAAAAAATAAACTCAATATGGATTAAAGACTTGAATGTAAGATCAGACCATAAAACCCCTAAAAGAAGATGTAGACAATAAGCTCCTTGACACTGAACTTGATGATTTTTTTAACTTTAACAAAAGCAAAAATAAGTGAAACTACCTCAAACTAAAAAGTTTCTGCACAGGCAAAGAAAACTTAACAAAATGAAGAAGCATCCTACTGAATGGGAGAAAATATCTGCAAACCATTTATCTGGTAAGGGGTTAATATTCAAAATATCCAAAGAACTTACACAATTCAAAAGCAAAAAAAAAAAAAAAAAAAAAAAAAAAATCTGATTTAAAGACAGAGAACTGAACAGACATGTTTCCAAAGAAGACATACAGATGGCCAATAGACACATGAAAAGGTGCTCAATCTCACTAATCATCAGAGAAATGCAAATCAAAACCACAGTTATCTATCACCTCATATCTATTAGAATGACTATTACCAAGTGTTGGTGAAAATGTGGAGACAGAGAACCTTGTGCACTGATCGTGGGAATGTAAATTGGTACAGGCACTATGGAAAACAGTGTGGAGATGCATCCAAAAATTAAAAATAGAACTACCATATGATCCACTAATTCCACTTCTGGATATTTATCCAAAGAAAATAAAAACACTAATTCAAAAGCACATACATACTCCCATGCTTGCTGTGACAGTATTTACAACAGCCAAGACATGGAAGCTGCTTAAGTGTCCACTGATGGATGAATGGATAAAGAAAATGTGGCATATACACAGTGGAATATTATTTGGCCATAAAAAATCTTGCCATTTGCAGAAACACAGATGGACCTTTATGGTATTATACTAAGTGAAATAAGTCAGACAGAAAAAAAATTTTTACTGTATGATCTCACTTGTATGTGGAAATCTAAAAGAAACAAAAAACCCATAAAAGAGCAAACAAAAGATGCCAAGCTCCTGAATATAAAGAACAGATTGGTAGTTGTTGTGTGGCAGGAGGGAGAAGAGGGGTAGAGATAAGGGGGTCAGGTCAAATGGAACAAATTTCCATTTATAAAATGATGTAATGAGGAAATAATGTACAGCATGGTGATCCTATTTAATAATATATTACATATTTGAAAGTAGCTAGGAGAGTGGATCTTAAAAGTTCTCATCACAAGAAAAAAATTTTTTTAACTATGTATAGTGATTGATGTTGACTTACAGTGATCATTTTGCAATATATACAAATGTCAAGTCATTGTTAAACACTTGAAACTAATGTTCCCTTACCTCAAAAACAAAAAACCAAAAAATTACCTATAAGAATTCCAGTGGCCTCTTGTGAGTTTATGACAAAGCTTGTACCCTAAGATTCCTCGGCCTTACTCCACAGGCAGAAAGGGGAAGGTCCACTGTTTTCTATGAAGCTCCAATACACCTGACTATTCAGCATCCTAGTCCTTAGCTGGTCAGAAAAACAAAAGAGATAGGGGTTGAGGTGGTCCTATGAGTATGCACTGTTGAAGGGGCAGCTGAAGGAAAGGCAACCAGGGTAGGCTCAGAGAAAGAAACCCCAAAACGTAGTAGTTCAAACAGTCCAAGGCCTTCACAGAGAGGCAAGCAGCCTCTTGATACTTCTAGAGCTTGTGATTAGCATAGGACAGTGATTACCTGTAATAATGATCCACTGAATATCTGCTATGAGCCAACACTATTCTAAATGGTCCCCAGAATATATTTTCTGTTTTGAAAGTAGGAAAATGGATCAAACACTTCAGATTTTCAAAATGATTAAAATATGTAAATCTAAAAAAGAAGAGTAAATCTCACTTTGACTTTTTGCATCTTTAAGATTTGAATTTTTTGTTCCCATGGAAGAAGTAAAGAAGAGGTCACTAGATGTTGCAGTGAAAAACAGTAGGCCACTTGGCTCACACAGAAGGAAGGAGCTAGGAAAAGTAAGTACAAGAGGGACTCTTGGTACTCTGCCTCCCCCAGCACTCTACCTGGAGTTCACTGGTGGAACACCTTGCAGAAATTCTGATGATATCATCTGGCTGTTACCAGAACTGGCTTCAAGGAGGTTAGAGCCTCATTGGGAGGTTTTGGGGGTGGAGGGTATTTTAACATTGCTAAAAGTAAAACAGGTGGGTCAATTAATATGATAAATACTATTTTACCAAGTTTGAGAATCTATCCAAACTCATCATTGCACAAGTATTTGAACATCTACTAAGTTTGTTTTAATAAATACAGCACTGTGTGAAGCTTGGGTCTCATTATGTCCAAGATTTTTGTGGAGATGGGATTTTACTTGAAGTAGAGAATATATAATCTTCAGGAAGATGCCAAGTACAGACAAAAAGAATATTTATATAATACTTTGCAATTGTAGTTTAATAAACACTTTCTTATAATCATCTTTTTAAGATCCCACTTCTGTGATGTAGGTGAAGTTATCCTTATTTTTAGAGTTGAGGCAACCATGGTGTCTTGCTTAAAATTACAATTCAGTTCATGAGTAAAGGCAAGTTGTTCTCTCAGGAATATTGAAAAATTCTGAGGTTTAACTCCAAAGAGCAGTTCACCTTTTCCTGGTACACTGAGGCCAGTGCCTGTATTGCACTTCTGGAGAGGTTCCATGTTGAGAGCTAAAAGAAAAAGAGTCCCTGCTCAAAACTGAAACCCAAGGAGCCCCTTTTTAGATTAATTCCATTTGTCTCAATATGTTTCCATTTAATGCAGTTTTTTTGGAAGGAACCTGATTATTTGTGTTTGTTTAGGTACTGATTGACTTATCAAAAGAGGATCTGATTAAGGGCTTCTCACGATGGTAAGTGAGCTCTTTCATTTTATCACATTAATCTGGTACTTAAGACATGGTCTCCAGCAGTTGCACATGATCTTTTTCCAAAATTCTTCCTTTTTCAGTACATGTCAGCTTCTTTGCTTATCAAGGAAGGAGACACATTATCACCTATACTTAAGGATTTTCTGCCTATAGTTCTTACTTACTTAACAGACCTCTCTCTATAAGCCCTAGTCTTAATCCCAGCTGGTCGACTTACAGAGGGATGGGTTCTCCCAGTCCCAGATGGACCTAGGCTAGCTAGACAAGGCTGCTTGTCCTGATGCTGGCACCACAACACACCTGTGATACTAACACAAGTCCAAACCCAACTGTTTTACAGGTACGAGCTGACTCCAGATGGGCAGCCCAGAAGTTGATGAGCACCCTTACCACCTTTATATTAAAATGTGTACATATGTATATTTTGTAATTTAAATCAGAACAGCTATTTGAAAATATATACATACATTTTTGTGTGAAATTTAAGTACATGACTGGATAATATTAGGAAGAGGTAAACATATATAAAAGTACTACTCTCGGTTGGATTTAGTTGTTGAAATCCAGAAAGAAATGTGGTGTTCATACCTAATAAATTATCAGAACCTCACTGGTGATTTTTTTGTAGGTAATTATATACCATATAACTTGGGATTTGCCCAAATGTATGTGTCAAAAGTGTCCTGTCTCAGACATAAGGGATGAAGGAGATCTGTTCCTGGAACAGCTGCCAGTGACTGACCAAGGGAAGACGCTTCTTTTATGGGAATAAAAAGTGACCCACACCAAAAGTGCCAAAAGCCAACACTACCTAAGCCCTTCTGGTCCTTCTGCCACCTCTGGTACTTTACTGCCTGGAAATTAGTTCTACAGTAGATAAAGGAACAAAAGTGTACTTTTCCAATGGCAACAATGTTATAGTGATATACCTAAATACTCTGAGTTAAATACTCCAACATGGGATGGCCTGGCCCCAAACTCTAGCATGTGGCCTCACTTTCATAGGAAAAAGCAAACCGAACCCCGAGTCCAGGTCTGTATCTCCACTACCACAGCAGAGCTCTAGAGACTGCTACAGAGTGTTGATGCCAGAAGAAAGAAGCTTCTGTCTCTCTCTCTCTCAGATGGGTTGGCAATTCTATTCTACCTTTCTAAGATGGCTGTTTAAGTAACATTCAAAAGCAAAATATGTAAATTGCACAAACAAGTTCCTCTTTTACATTTCAAACTTTATACCACCAAATATTCTCATCCTCTCTGATGTTATTCTAGAGCTACTGTTGAATTTACGTCCTTTTCTCTTCACTCAGGCAACAGCTCCTGCCATCAGTTTCATATTCCCCTCCCCTCAGTGCCTTCACTGCTGCTTTTCTGAAGAATGGTAACATCTTAAAGTTTCTGTTATGTTATTCTCACTTATATCCATCATTTCCTGTTTTCTACAAGAATAAAACCCACTTGGGGCACCTGGGTGGCTCAGTGGGTTGCAGTCTGCCTTCGGCTCAGGTCATGATCCCAGGGTCCTGGAATCGAGCCCCGCATCGGGCTCTCTGCTCAGCGGGGAGCCTGCTTCCTCCTCTCTCTTTCTCTGTCTGCCTCTGCCTACTTGTGATTTCTCTGTCATATAAATAAATGAAATCGTAAAAAAAAAAAAAAAAAAGAATAAAACCCATTTAATTTTGTCCTTTGGCCCTAACAATCTAGTCCCTAGTGTTTTGCTACTTTATTTATGTGCAGATGCTCTATTCCAGACTAGTCTATATATCATATCCTACCTACTCAAATCCTATCCTCTTCAAAAGCCTTGTCTCAAAACCCACCTCTTCTATGCCAGTCCACACTGAAATGGGCTCACTCATCTCCTACAGCATTTACTGTCAATACTGTATATTTTTAATTTTAATAATTCCCTGCCTTGTAACATTTAATTTTTAAAAAGGCTTATTAGAGGAGAGGGAAGAGACAAGATGGCGGAGAAGTAGCAAGCTGAGACTGTATCAGGTAGCAGGAGATCACCTAGATAGCTTATCAAACCATTGCAAACACCTACAAATCCAATGGGAGATTGAAGAGAAGAAGAATAGCAATTCTAAAAACAGAAAACCGACCACTTTCTGAAAGGTAGGACCAGCGGAGAAGTGAATCCAAAGCAACGGGAAGATAGACCACGAGGGGAGGGGCCAGCTCCCGGCAAGTGGCGGAGGAACGAAGCACAAAATCAGGACTTTTAAAAGTCTGCTCCACTGAGGGACATCACTCCAGAGGCTAAACCGGGGTGAAGCCCACGCGGCGCCAGCGTGGCCCCAGGTCCCGCGGGGTTATAGAAGGATTGGGGGTGTCTGAGTGTCACACAGCTCCCAAGTATTAGACCAGGGAAGCTGGCTACAGAGACAGAGCCGAGGAGTGAGCTCTCAGCTCGGGGTTACCTTGAACCAGTCGCAGACTGGGTGAGCTCGGAGCCCGGCCAGAGGCCAGGGAGACGGGAGTGATTGGGCTCTTTTCTCTGAGGGTGCACTGAGGAGTGGGGGCCCGAGCTCTCGGCTCCTCCGGGCCAGAGATTGGGAGGCTGCCATTTTCATTCCTGTCCTCCAGAGCTTTAGGGAAAGCATTCAGGGAAAAAAATCCCCCTAGAGTGAACCCCAAGTAGATTACTTAGCCCAGCCCCTGGCAGGGCAATGTATTCCACCTGGGGCAAAGACGTTTGAGAATCACTACAACAGGGCCCTCCCCAAGAAGATCAGCAAGAACATCCATCCAAGAACAAACTCACTGATCAATGATAAAAGCAAAAAAAGGCATGGAAGATATTAGAGAAACCCTCTCTGGAGAGATAAAAGCCCTTTCTGGAGAAATAAAAGAACTAAAATCTAACCAAGTTGAAATCAAAAAGGCTATTAATGAGGTGCAATCAAAAATGGAGCCTCTTACTGCTAGGATAAATGAGACAGAAGAAAGAATTAGTGATATAGAAGACCAAATGACAGAGAATAAAGAAGCTGAGCAAAAGAGGGACAAACAACTACTGGACCACGAGGGGAGAATTCGAGAGATAAGTGACATCATAAGACAAAACAACATTAGAATAATTGGGATTCCAGAAGAAGAAAGAGAGGGGAGCAGAAGCTATATTGGAGAGGATTATTGTAGAGAATTTCCCTAATATGGCAAAGGGAACAAGCATCAAAATCCAGGAGGTGCAGAGAACCCCCCCCCCAAAATCAACAAGAATATGTCCACACCCCATCACCTAATAGTAAAATTTACAAGTCTTAGCGACAAAGAGAAAATCCTGAAAGCAGCCCGGGAAAAGAAGTCTGTAACATACAATGGTAAAAATATTAGATTGGCAGCGGACTTATCCACAGAGACCTGGCAGGCCAGAAAGAACTGGCATGATATATTCACAGCACTAAACGAGAAAAACATGCAGCCAAGAATACTATATCCAGCTAGGCTATCATTGAAAATAGAAGGAGAGATAAAAAGCTTCCAGGACAAACAAAAACTGAAAGAATTTGCAAACACCAAACCAGCTCTACAGGAAATATTGAAAGGGGTCCTCTAAGCAAAGAGAGAGCCTTAAAGTAGTAGATCAGAAAGGAACAGAGACAATATACAGTAACAGTCACCTTACAGGCAATACAATGGCACTAAATTCATATCTCTTAATAGCTCCCCTGAATGTTAATGGGCTAAATGCCCCAATCAAAAGATACAGGGTATCAGAATGGATAACAAAACAAAACCCACCAATATGTTGCCTACAAGAAACTCATTTTAGACCCAAAGACACCTCCAGATTTAAAGTGAGGGGGTAGAAAACAATTTACCATGCTAATGGACATCAGAAGAAAGTTGGGGTGCCAATCCTTATTTCAGATCAATTAGATTTTAAGCCAAAGACTATAATAAGAGATGAGGAAGGACACTATATCATACTCAAAGGGTCTGTCCAACAAGAAGATCTAACAATTTAAATATCTATGCCCCCAACGTGGGAGCAGCCAACTATATAAACCAATTAATAACAAAATCAAAGAAACACATCAACAATAATACAATGATAGTAGGGGACTTTAACACTCCCCTCACTGAAATGGATAAATCATCCAAGCAAAAGATAAACAAGAAAATAAAGGCCTTAAATGACACACTGGACCAGATGGACATCACAGATATATTCAGAACATTTCATCCCAAAGCAACAGAATACATATTCTTCTCTAGTGCACATGGAACATTTTCCAGAATAGATCACATCCTCGGTCCTAAATCAGGCCTCAACCGGCATCAAAAGATTGGGATCATTCCCTGCATATTTTTAGACCACAATGCTCTGAAGCTAGAACTCAACCACAAGAGGAAGTCTGGAAAGAACCCAAATACATGGAGACTAAACAGCATCCTTCTAAAGAATGAATGGGTCAACCAGGAAATTAAAGAAGAATTGAAAAAATTAATGGAAACAAATGATAATGAAAACACAACGGTTCAAAATCTGTGGGAGTCCCGAAAGGAAAATATATAGCAGTACAAGCCTTTCTCAAGAAACAAGAAAGGTCTCAGGTACCCAACCTAACCCTACACCTCAAGGAGCTGGAGAAAGAACAACAAAAAAAGCCTAAACCCAGCAGAAGAGAAATCATAAGGATCAGAGCAGAAATCAATGAATTAGAAACCAAATAAAACAACAGAACAAATCAATGAAACTAGGAGCTGGTTCTCTGAAAGAATTAATAAGATTGATAACCCCCTGGCCAGACTTATCAAAAAGAAAAGAGAAAGGACCCAAATAAATAAAATCATGAGTGAAAGAGGAGAGATCACAACTAATACCAAAGAAATACAAACAATTATAAGAACATACTATGAGCAACACTATGCCAACAAATTTGACAATCTGGAAGAAATGGATGCATTCCTAGAAACATATAAATTACCACAACTGAACCAGGAAGAAATAGAAAGCCCGAACAGACCCATAACCAGTAAGGAGATTGAAACAGTCATCAAAAATCTCCAAACAAAATCCCAGGGCCAGATGGCTTCCCAGGGGAATTCAACCAAACATTTAAAGAACTAATTCCTATTCTCCTGAAATTGTTCCAAAAAACAGAAATGGAAAGAAAACTTCCAAACTCATTTTATGAGGCCAGCATCACCTTGATCCCAAAACCAGACAAGGATCCTATCAAAAAGAGAATTACAGGGGCGCCTGGGTGGCTCAGTGGGTTAAAGCCTCTGCTTTCGGCTCAGGTCATGATCCCAGGGTCTTAGGATCGAGCCCCGCATCGGGCTCCCTGCTCCACAGAGGAGCCTGCTTTCCTTCCTCTCTCTCTGCCTGCCTCTCTGCCTACTTGTGATCTTTGTCTGTCAAATAAATTAAAAAAAAAAAAAAAAAAAAAAAAAAAAAAAGAGAATTACAGACCAACATCCTTCATGAACACAGATGCGAAAATTCTCATCAAAATACTAGCCAATAGGATTCAACAGTACATTAAAAGGATTATTCACCACGACTAAGTGGGATTTATTCCAGGGCTACAAGGCTGGTTCGACATCCGCAAATCAAACAATGTGATACAACACATCAATAAAAGAAAGAGCAAGAACCATATGATACTCTCAATAGATGCTGAAAAAGCATTTGACAAAGTACAGCATCCCTTCCTGATCAAAACCCTTCAAAGTGTAGGGATAGAGGGCACATACCTCAATATTATCAAAGCCATCTATGAAAAACCCACTGCAAATATCATTCTCAATGGAGAAAAACTGAAAGCTTTTCTGCTAAGGTCAGGAACACGGCAGGGATGTCCATTATCACCACTGCTATTCAACATAGTATTAGACGTCCTAGCCTCAGCAATCAGACAACAAAAGGAAATTAAAGGCATCCAAATTGGCAAAGAAGAAGTCAAACTATCACTCTTCGCAGATGATATGGTACTATATGTGGAAAACCCAAAAGACTCCACTCCAAAACTGCTAGAACTTGTACAGGAATTTAGTAAAGTGTCTGGATATAAAATCAATGCACAGAAATCCGTTACATTTCTTTACACCAACAACAAGACAGAAGAAAGAGAAATTAGGGAGTCAATCCCATTCACAATTGCACCCAAAACCGTAAGATACCTAGGAATAAACCTAACCAAAGAGGCTAAGAATCTATACTCAGAAAACTATAAAGTACTCATGAAAAGAAATTGAGGAAGACACAAAGAAATAGAAAAATGTTCCATGCTCCTGGATTGGAAGAACAAATATTGTGAAAATGTCTATGCTACCTAAAGCAATCTACACATTTAATGCAATACCTATCAAAATCCCACATATTTTTTTCAAAGAAATGGAACAAATAATCCTAAAATTTATATGGAACCAGAAAAGACCTTGAATAGCCAAAGGAATATTGGGGAAAAAAAAAAGCAAAAGTTGGCGGCATCACAATTCCGGACTTCAAGCTCTATTACAAAGCTGTCATCATCAAGACAGCATGGTACTGGCACAAAAACAGACACATAGATCAATGGAACAGAATAGAGAGCCCAGAAATAGACCCTCAACTCTATGGTCAACTAATCTTCGACAAAGCAGGAAAGAATGTCCAATGGAAAAAAGACAGCCTTTTCAATAAATGGTGTTGGGAAAATTGGACGGCCACATGCAGAAAAATGAAATTGGACCATTTCCTTACACCACACATGAAAACAGACTCAAAATAGATGAAGGACCTCAATATGAGAAAGGAATCCATCAAAATCCTTGAGGAGAACATAGGCAGCAACCTCTTCAACCTCAGCCGCAGCAACGTCTTCCTAGGAACATCGCCAAAGGCACGGGAAGCAAGGGCAAAAATGAACTATCAGGATTTCATCAAGATCAAAAGCTTTTGCACAGCAAAGGAAACAGTTAACAAAACCAAAAGACAACTGACAGAATGGGAGAAGATATTTGCAAACGACATATCAGATAGAGGACTAGTGTCCAAAATCTATAAAGAACTTAGCAAACTCAACACCCAAAGAACAAATAATCCAATCAAGAAATGGACAGAGGACATGAACAGACATTTCTGCAAAGAAGACATGCAGATGGCCAACAGACACATGAAAAAGTGCTCCACATCACTCGGCATCAGGGAAATACAAATCAAAACCACAATGAGATACCACCTCACACCAGTCAGAATGGCTAAAATTAGCAAGTCAGGAAATGACAGATGCTGACGAGGATGCGGAGAAAGGGGAACCCTCCTACACCGTTGGTGGGTATTCAAGCTGGTGCAACCACTCTGGAAAACAGCATGGAGGTTCATCAAAAAGTTGAAAATAGAACTACCCTACGGCCCAGCAATTGCACTACTGGGTATTTACCCTAAGGATACAAACGTAGTGATCCAAAGGGGCACGTGCACCCGAATGTTTATAGCAGTAATGTCTACAATAGCCAAACTATGGAAAGAACCTAGATTCATCAACAGATGAATGGATAAAGAAGATGTGATACACACACACACACACACACACACACAGGAATACTATGCAGCCATCAAAAGAAATGAAATCTTGCCATTTGTGATGATGTGGATGGAACTAGAGGCTATCATGCTTAGTGAAATAAGTCAATCGGAGAAAGACAACTATCCTATGATCTTCCTGATATGAGGAAGTGGAGATGCAACGTGGGGGGTTAGGAGAGTAGGAGAAGAATAAATGAAACAAGATAGGATCAGGAGGGAGACAAACCATAAGTGACTCTTAATCTCACAAAACAAACTGATGGTTGCTGGGGGGAGGGGGGTCGGGAGAGCAGGGTGAGGTTATGGACATTGGGGAGGGTAAGTGCTATGGTGAGTGCAGTGAAGTGTGTAGACCTGGAAATGCACAGACCTGTACCCCTGGGGATAAAAATATATGTTTATAAAAAATTTTTAAAAATAAAAAAGAAGGCTTATTAGATTATCTATGAAGGTCACACACTAAGAACTACTCATATTTGAATTTTAATGTTTCTGTTTACTGTCCTTCCAGCTGAACTAAGTTATTGTAACTGACTTTTCAACCCCCATCATCCAAGACTATCCTAAGTACATGGAAGATGTGTAATAAAATTTGTTTCTGCTAAGATTTCTATTTTGAGTGACAAGTTTTCATAACAAAATCAAGCAACTGATGCCTGTCCTGTCTACTTCACAATGGCCTTGCAATGTTCACTAAGTACATGTGCCTTGAAAATGGTAAAGCATCAGAGATGTATAAAGGAATACATCATGTATCACATCCTGAATATTAGCAACCCTAAAATAACTTCTGGTTAAGATGGCCAACAAGCGAAAACCTATCGTTCCTCTTCCAAACACAGAGAAAAACCTACTTAAACCATGAACAGCATTTATTTTAAACAGGGCTGATGAAGAAGTAACACAGGTAAATTTCCTGGTGATGGTCAAAGAGGAAATTTAAGGGTTGATAAGAAGCAGAATTTTAGTATACACTGACAGAAGCAAGGCTTGTGTAAGGGACAAGAAGCCTGAAAGCTTTTTAACAGAAAACACCTTGGCTGCCAATGAGGACAAGGAGTTGGCTGTCAACAATGGGTGGAAACAGTCAACTCATCTGTCTTACAGGAACACGGGGTCTGAGGTTACACCCAATTGACTTGGTATAGAAACACCAAACCTTGTAACTTATGTGAAAACTGGTACAGAATCTACAATCACGAGAAGCCCTGACACAGGCAACCACAAAACTGGCTGTCAGGGTTGCCATGCCCATCCAGGGTACATGTGAGACCCCTGCAGCAGGTAATTCCCATTAGAAGAAGCTCACAGGCAAAATTATAAAATAAAATTGGAATTTAAAAAATATGAAACACATGAGAACATCAAACTGAAAAATGGTCTTGAGATATGGTAAGAAATAGGTATTTATATTTACATATTAATACATATATTTACAATAGGTAAGAAAGAAAGTATAATATTCAGAAGTGGCACATGGGAAACAATGGGGACCAAAGAAATCCACAAAATGTTAACCTAAGTCTTGACTGCTTAGAAAATATAACAAGCAACCAAAAATTTTTGGAAAAACTGGTTTCAAAAACACAGTGGCACTAAAATGCTAGTATTAACATTTAAAAAGGAATAAGAGGCTGGTGCAGTGGAAAGTTAAAGTGTTCAGGTCCTTATCTTATTTAGGAATCTAAATATAGTTTTATATTTTAAAAATAAATTATAGATAGATTTGGGTCAGATACTACCTTATCACCTCTCAGCTCCAAATCAACCTATCTTTGTCCTGCTTTGATTCAGGGCACACCAAACTTGTGTCTTTGCCAGGGGGCTTAATGCTTTACCAGTAGAAGGCATTGGAGAGACACCGCAAGGCCAGAGGAGAAAGAAAAAGGGGCTTTTCTTTTTTCTTTTGTTGTGCTGTTTTCCATGGCAGCCAGCTGGTTGTTGTGTGAAGGCTGTTCTCCGTTAGTGAAGCACCCCTTACAGTTTACTTTTGGCTCCTGTCCTTGGGTTCTGCCACATAACCATGGCCTTCATGGTTCAACACCAGTAAGCAAGTTGGGTTGTTTTGCTCTTTTTTTGCCACAAGGAGGCTTCTTCCTATGGCCACTAAAACTCTCCTCAGTTTTCAATCTCAACCTAGTTGGAAGGCATTCTTCCAAATTTCACAATTTCTTTCTTCACTCTCCTTTATCCCTGAGGGTAGTATATGCTTTCTGCAGCTGCTGTTCTGTACTTCTTAGAGTCCTCTTTTATCCCCTTTTATAGTAGTTAACTACCTTTTGCTAGTTAGCAATTCTTGTTTTAAATTTTCCTGTTTGCTAACTATGCAACGTGGTTTGTCTGCTAATTGGACCCTAAATATATATTTAAAATTTTAAGATAATTACTAAGATAGAGTAACAACAGAAAAATCAGCAAAGCTGTACTATAAAACTTCTAAATCAATGATGGAGAAAAAAAAGTAATAGAAAAAAAAAGAAAAAAAGAAAAAAGCACAGAAAAAAATGATAATTAGGAAAAAACTAAAGAAGATGGTCAAACGATCTCTAAATACATTTACCTTCACTATAAACCCACTACTAAAGCCTAGAATGCCAAATGATGCTGGGAAAACTGGACAGCTATAGGCAAAAGAATGAAACGACCACTTTCTTACATGATACACAAAAATAAACTCAAAATGGACCTAAATATGAGACCTGAAACCATAAAAGTCCTGGAAGAAAATAGAGGCAGTAATCTTTTTGTTACTGGACTTAGCAACATTACTCTGGATATGTCTCTTCAGACACAGGAAAGAAAAGCAGTTAAACTCCTGGGAGTACATCAAAATTTAAAGCTTTTCGTCTCTTTATTTCTGCTCAGGTGATGATCTCAGGGTTGTGAGATGGAGCTCTGTGTTGGGCTCTGCATTCAGCAAGGAGTCTGCTTAAGACTCCCCCTCTCTGTCTCTTTCTTCTCCCCCTGCAAGTTCACTCTTTCTCTCTCTCAAAATAAATAAATATTTTTTAAAAATAAAAATGAAAATAAAAAATAAAAAAGCTTTTGCACAGCAAAGGAAACCATGAACAAAACAAAAAATAGCAACCTACCAAATGAGAGAACATATTTCCAAATTATATATTTGGTAAGGGGTTAATATCCAAATTATCTAAAGAACCTATACAACTTAACACCAAACAACAAATAATCTGATTAAAAAATGGGCAGAGGACCTGAACAGACATTTTTCTGAGGAACACATGAAGAGGGCTGACAGACACATGAAAAGATGCTCAAAATCAAGGGTATCTGGATGGCTCAGTCAGTACAGCATGTGACTGTTGATCTCAGGGTCATGCATTGGAGCCCCATGTTGGGCAAAGGTTACTCAAAAAAAAAAAAAAGAAAAAAAAAAAAGATGCTCAATGTTATTGATCATCAGGTAAGTGCAAATCAAAACTCTAAGGAGATACTACCTTGTAGCTATCAGAATGGCTAGTATGAAAAAGAAAAGAAGTAACAAGTGTTGGCAAGGATGTGGACAAAAGGGAATATTTGTCCACTGCTGATGGGAATGTAAGTTGGTACAGTCACTGAGGTTCCTCAAAAAATTAAAAGTAGAGGGGCGCCTGGGTGGCTCAGTGGGTTAAGCCTCTGCCTTTGGCTTGGGTCATGATCTCAGGGTCCTGGGATTGAGCCCCGCATGGGCTCTCTGCTCAACTGGGAGCCTGCTTTCTCCTCTCTCTCTGCCTGCTTCTCTGCCTACTTGTGATCTTCATCTGTCAAATAAATAAATAAAATAAGAAATAAAAAAATCTTAAAAAAAAATTAAAAGTAGAAATACCATATGATCCAGTAAATCCATTACTGAGTATTCACTCCAAGAAAATGAAAAGACTAATTTGAAAAGACATATGTACCTTTATGTTTACTGTAGCATTATTTACAATCATTAAAAGCAAAATTTTTTTAAAAAGCAATCCAAGTGCCCATTGATAAATGGTATATAGACACAATATAATATTACTTGGCCATAAAAACAAATGAGACTGTGCCATTTAAGATAACAAAGATGAACCAATAGAGTTATTAAGGTAAGTGAAACGATTGAGGCAGAGGAAAGAAAAAACCTTATGATTTCACCTCTATGTGAAATCTAAAAAACAAAACAAAGGAACAAAAAAAAAGCAGAAAGAGATCCATAAGTCGAGAGCAGGTAGTTGCCAGAGTGCAGAGGTTTTGGGGGGATGGGCAAAATGGGTGGAGGAGAGTAGGAAGTACAGGCTTCTAGTTAGGGAATGTGTATATCACAGGGATAAAAGGTGCAGCATGGGAAATATAATTAATGGTACTGTAATAACACTATATAGTGACACATGGCACCTACACTTATGGTGAGCATATTATAATGCCTCGAGTTGTTGTATCCCTATGTTGTACACCCGAAACCAATGTAACACTGTATGCCAACTATACTTTCATTTAGAAAAACAAAACAAAACTGACTCCAGGTGATTAGATTCAATGTGAGAAGGCAAAACTGTACAACTCTAAGATAATATAGGAGAATAACTTTACAACTGTGACTAGAGAAAGATTTCATAAGACAGAGAGCACTAAACTATAAAGACCATACAGCTCTATACTAAAATTGGGTTCTTCAGTTCACAAAAAGAAACTACAGTTGACCCTTGAACAACATGGGTTGGAATTGCATGGGTCTACCTACATGTGGATTTTTTTTTATAAATACTGTGTAATACTATAAATGTATTTTCTCTTCCTTATGATTTTAACATTTTTTTCTTTTTCAAGATTTTATTTATTTATTTGACAGAGAGAGAGATCACAAGTAGGCAGAGAGGCAGGCAGAGAGAGAAAGGGAAGCAGGCTCCCTGCTGAGTTAGAAAGCCCAATGCAGGGCTTGATCCCAGGACTCTGAGATCATGACCCAAGCCAAAGTCAGAGGCTTAACTCACTGAGCCACCCAGGAGCCCCATGATTTTCTTAACATTTTTTTCTCTATGTTACTTTCTTATAAGAGTACAGTACAGAATATATAGAACATATTAAATATGTGTTAACTGACTGCTTACATTATCAGTAAAGGCTTCTTTCTGGTCAACAGTAGGCTAGTAGTAGTTATGTTTTTGAGGAATCAAAACTTGTACACAGATTTTTGACCACATGGGGGCAGGGTGGCACCCCCAAACCCCATGTTGTTCAACAGTCAACTATATAGGAAAATGGAAAGAGGACACAGAATTGCAAAAACCATTTGCTATACATTTAACAGTCAAATGGCTCATGTCCAAAATACATAACTCTTACAAATCAATATAAAAAGACAGTCCAACAGAAAAATGAACAAAGGACATTACCTAAGCACTTCAAAAAAGAAATACAAATGGCCAACAAAGGAAAAGATGCTTAACTTCATTAGCAATCACAGAAATAAACATTACAACCATAATAATAACTCTATACACTACAATGGTAAAATTAAAAATGTGACTTACCAACAATTGGTCAGGATGTGGAAAAAATTTATACTTCCACCACCACACTAATGGTGGAAGTATAAATTGGTACAATCACTTTGGAAAATAGTATGGCATTTTCTTAAGTTGAAGGTAAGCATTCCCTATCAAAACTGCTACAATGTACAACCCCCAAGCTACCATAGCCTCTGTGGCAGTATACATTAAGTGTCTTCCCCTAGGGCCCAGCAATTATACTTCTTGGATATTGATTCCAGAAGACTTGCGCACAAGTGTACAAGGATGCATATATATAACAGAGAAGCTCACAACAGACAGGAACAAGAAACAACCCAAATATCAATTGCCAGCAGAACAGACAAACAGACTGTGTAATATTCATAGAGGAATACTAGACACCAATGAAAATAACCTGGCCCAACAGACAAAACATAGATCAATAGTATAAAATAATATTGAACCAAAGAACAAACACTAAAAAGAACATGATTCACTGTTTTTATACAGTTCAAAAGCATGTAAAACTCAACTATCCTGGTATAGGCATACACAAAAATGGCAAAGCAATTTATATATTAAAAAAAAAAAAAAAAAAAAGGAAGAGACTAAACATAAGTCAAGCTAATAGTTACCCTTTGGAGGAAGGGACATGGTGGTTGTATTTTGGAGTGCTGGTGATGTTCTATATTTTTGATTGTTGCATGGGTACTCACGTATAATCATTCATCATACTTGACATTTGTGGTTTATACCATTTTTAGCATGTGTTATGTTTTACAATTAAAAAATTAATAAATAAATAAATAAATAAGGAAAATAAATATCCAACAGCTATTAATTAAAAGGATAATCCCGCATTCAAAGTGAAATGCTTGAGGAGCAAGAGTTATTGAGAAGATATTATCAACTATGAATTTATATGTATATGTAAATATGTTTGAAATACATAAAACAAATTTGACAAATCCAGAGAAATTTCAGTATCTCCGATAAACTAACAAATCAAGAAGACAAAACAATGGACAGAAATGAAGTAGATTTAAACAATTTACTGGCAGTATATATCAAATAGAGATGAGGCGCTTTTTTTTAAAGCAACATGTAGAATATGTATAAATTTCATGACATAGAAAATTACAAAGAAACTCTCAGCACATTCCAAAGACTTGATGCAAAAAAACAAAACAAACAAAAAACCCCAAACCAAAACTCTGACTACGGAGCCATAAAATTAGAAAAAAATAATGAAGAGACAACCCAAGAAACTTTATATATTTTCAGACTTAATATTTCCAAACTCTCACTCCCAGGATGTAGTAAAAGAAACCAAATTTACCCTTCTACCTCTACCAACCAGAACCCAAACAAAACAAAGAACAAAGTATATGAAACAGTTTTCAAGACACTGGATATCAGGTATATGTCCATACAAAGATCTGAACAACATGAATCTTTATGGCGGTTTTACCTGTAGTAGTAAAAAACTCAAAATACCTAAAATTTCCATCAGTAAGTGAATGGATAGACAAACTGTGGTAGACTCATACAATGGACTACTATACAATAAAAAGAAATGAACTGTTAATAAATACAACAACATGCAAAAATCCCAAAATAATTATGCTGAGGGAAAGAGGCCAGACCAAAAAAGAAAAAAGCTTTTTAAAATCAATTGTATGAGGAGCGCCTGGGTGGTTCAGTGGGTTAAACCTCTGCCTTCAGCTCAGGTCATGATCCCAGTGTCCTGGGATCGAACCCCACATCGGGCTCTCTGCTCAGCAGGGAGCCTGCTTCCTCCTCTCTCTGCCTGCCTCTCTGCCTACTTGTCATCTCTGTCAAATAAATAAATAACATCTTTTAAAAATAAATAAATAAAATCAATTGTATGATTCCATTTACATGAAATCCCATAAAATGCAAATGAGTCTATAGTGAGGGAGAGCAGATCAATTGTTGCTTACGAGTAGGAGGGTGCTGGGTTGGATTACCAAGGGCAAAGAGATAACTTTTGGAGAGATAGGTATGTTCAGTATTTTGATTGTGGTGATGGTTTCACAGGTATATATGTGTGTGTATTAGAATTTATTAAATAGTATAGTTTAAATACATATAGCTTCTTAGTCAATTATTTATCAATTAAAATGTTTAAAAAGGAGCTAAACAATAACTGCAGTACTTATATTTTCAATAAATAAAACTGGATAAAAGTAGATCTAACAGAGAGAATCTGCAGTTCTTCCTCCAGTGACCCTCCAAAAAAACTCTGAGGCCTCGAGGAAGAGTCTGAAAACCTGTTTTAAACTAAGAGCTAACCAGAGGCTCTTAAACTAGCTAACAGAATTTAAATTAACATAATTTTTAAATTACATTTCTTCCTTTCATATAATGTTAGATTTACCAACTGCCTCATAGCAATTTCTTGGAGTAATCTAATCAACTCAGAGTATTTACATTATTGAGTACCCAATCACTTTTTCTACTTAACCCTCAAAGACACAGATTCTTTCACAAATTCTGGGCTAGAGTTTAGAAATATAACTGCAGCCTAGCAAAACAATTTAAAGAATTTTAAATCTAGTCTGCTACTTATAAAAGAATGGGGGGGGGTATAGTAACATTGGTCCCTTAAAAAATCAGACTGAATATTGAGAACAGAGAAGCAGCAGAAGGCAGCAAGGAAAGTATTCTCACATAAAATAAAATGCAGCAAGGCTCAGCCTTGTAAGAAAATATGATTCATTATTTGTGCATAATATAAATAAGTCACTGAGGACACTTATATTTGGAAATTCTTCACAAAAACTTTATTTAAGATTTCATGTCCTTATAAAAAGTATATTACATCAAGATTGTAAAAAGATATTTTAAACGAGAGACTACTATCTGCTCATTTATATTACCTCATAATTCATTTCCTATCCTAACACAATGATAAAACATTTTTTCCTTCATCCTTTTCTTCCTCCTGCTTTGAAAAGGCAGTGCCCTGAGGGTTATCTTAACAGAATGTGCCATTTCCTTGCCAGGAAGCAGAAGGTTCTTATTGGCTGAATTCAAGAGAGCCACAGGCAATCCTTGTTCCCAGAATCAAAAAGGTCACTAAAATCTCAACCTAAATACAACCTTTTTATTATCTGCAATCTGAGTTTCTGTTTTACTCATACACTACACTTTAAAACAGTCTTAAACTTTAAGCACTGAAGAAATGCTTACCACTTTAGCTTACAATGTTTTCTATATAAGAATCTCAAAGTTAATGAAAATATAGATGGGAAGGACCCAATACTAAGAAGGGGATGAATTCTGAGAGTAAATACATTTATAACCTTTATCTCAAAGCAAGATCCTACAAAATACTCAGAATGGTAAGAATGCAATTTACACAGTAAAAATGATTTGATTTGTTTTCAGTATGAAAGTATTTTTAATTTCTTTACTGCAGGTACAATGGCATCCAAGTCATCAATTTCTGTAACAGAAAAACAAAAATAAGAAAAGAGTAGCTTTATCTAGTGATAGGCTCAGATGAAATGAGAATTTCTAAGCAAAGCAAATCTCAAATGCAAAGGCAACACTAGCACTTTAATGCATGTGAAATTTTTCTCTAATGGTGATAATAAGAGTGTCACTGATTCAGACACAGTTGCTTCACAGGGCATCTGTTTGTAAAGCTACCATATACCTTCAAGTATCCTCTGACTCTGATATTAATCTCATCAGCAGTGTGCCCTTATTAAGCAATCCTACTGGCCACGTTTGTGATGTTATTGCCGCTTTAAATCTATGTAATTACATGGGTGAGCCCACGTGGTGAAATCCTGGGTAAAAGCTGTCTCTGTTCTGGGTCCCATCTGAGCACTTAATGATTTTTTCTCACAGAAGGTAGTCCTCTCCTTAATTCTACTGGAAAAATTTCTCATTAGCAGGATCATTCATAGGTCTACCTTTTTAGGATGAAACACATTTACCTAGTAAAAAGTGTGAGGCAAAGTACAAATCTCAGATGCAACGTGTTGTAGAGCTTAGGCTGGTCCAGCTTACGAGATCAACTAGTTCGGGTTCTTCTCTGCCAGATTATTTGTGAATTTGATTTCTCTTTCTGAAACTGTCTTCTTACACTCAGCCTGTTAAATTCACTGTCTGTAAGCTTTTGGATGCTGAATAAACAAGGTCCTTTTCTCTCATTATCTAGGCTCCAACCCTACAAGTGACAGCGGCAAGTTCTCTAGATTCTTACCATTGTTTTCTACCTTATTCTGATAGGCCACAGTTTATAAACTCATTTTCCTCTATATAAAACATGCTTCCTTAGATTCCACCTCTCTTCTTCCATGTTTAGCTGAATTTTGGTTGCTTTTTTTAACCTAAACGTATAGCCCATGCTACTCAAGCTCCTGACTTTAGTCAGAATACTTATCTAGATCCACTTACAAAGTGTCAAGATATCAGAAAAAAATATAAGCAAATCTACAACAGAAAATTTGATTCACACCTTGCATCATAATAAGATCAAGTTAATCCCTGAACCCCATTCTGAAATCGTACCTGTATTCTCACTAAAAATGAGGTATCTGCCTTATAAATGAAACTTGAAAAGGATGTGAGCTAATATGAGAATATTCTCAGCTAATCACACCCCTTATATGAGAACAACAAAGTCCTTCTCCACATCTAGTATTCAGTTCAACATTCTGTAGTTGATGCTTAAAATGACATTTAGTAATAATAAACATAGTTATGTCTGCCAGATTTAACTTTCCCAATGTTAAGTGTTATTTTTAATTCCAGAATTTCAACTATGACATAAATACAGAGCTCATATACAGGGAGACATGGCTTCTTGAAGTAAATGATCCCCCATGAACCATGCTGAGTGTCATAGTATCTGAGAGGAAGTTTCTGTAGAAGGATTCTAAAACAAGTGTTACCTGTGCACCTATTAAAATGTTTACTAATGAGAAGAACCTCCCTGTTTAACTGCTACCCCAAAGCCTGTAAAATCACATTATTTTATGAAATGAGGGTCTTGGGGATATGAGGCAACACATTTCTACAATTTCATGTCTCATTTTAAGTTTAGCTTTCAAATTACATTTCCCCTTGCTATGTTCTTTTCAAATATATGCACATGCCTAATGCACAGTCACTGTCCCCCTTGCTTCCACAGTCTACATAAAACTGGCCACAAAACTTCCTTTATGTTTACCAGGGCAGGTATTCTAGTCAGATGCTTCTTTTCATTTATTCATCTTCTTACCAAATTTTAATTTACTCATTCCCTTATCTTCTACTAAACCTCATTTCCTCTTCTAATTTAATTTTATTATTATTTTTATGTAAGCTCTCTGCCCAACGTGGGGTTTGAACTCACAACCCCAAGATCAAGAGCTGCACGCTCTTCTCACTGAGCCAGCCAGGCACCCCTCTTCTTCTAATTTAATTTCCTATGTCAACGAGGCATTCTTTAAAAAAAAAAAAAAAAAAATCTTTCAATTGAATTATATAGAAAAAAAATTCATCAGTGAATAAATCACTTTAAACCTTAAAGTGTTCTTAATAGTAAGATAAATTACTTTTATAGCCATATATAATCACACTTAAAATGAGAGCCTTGGGTCACTATTTTGCCTATGATTCCTAAGCAAATTACATTTTTTCCCCTTTAAAAGATAATACTAATAATAGAACCCTCAATCTGACTGAGAATACAAATGTATCTTCTCCCTTATACAGATTTATTTCTTTTTTTCTACAGATGTTTACCTTAGATTACTTCTTACCACCTAAGAAATTTAATTTGTATATTTAAAAAAACACAGTAGGTAAGTTCTATCTTTAAAAAAAAGGAAGAAAAAAAACCAAACTAAACACCTTCAAAATCATAAATCCTACAAAGATTTCTCATTAGGCCATGCCAGAGTCAGGGTTAACTGGGCCTACCCAGAGAAATACCATTTCTCATTTTACAGTTTCAAAATAAAGGCAGCCCTTAGCTCTTTCAAGGCTATGTGCTTCTCTTTTTTATAGACCAACCCCAACCAACTCTAATTACAAGTTAACTTTTAGTGTTTTTTAGACACCTTCTACCAAAACACTCTAAGTAAAAGCACTAATACAGCGACTAAGGAACACTCATCTCTCAAACCCATTGACATCTTAAGACTCGAAATTTAACCACTACCAACAAAGATCTTACCTAAGATTTCAAGTAGATCATTAGTAAATGCCTGAAATGCTGGGAAAAATTCCTCATGTTCTTCCAGTTTGTTGATAATGCTTTTAAAGAAAAATGCACAGTTTACACTGAATTTCCAACTTAAGGTTCTTACATCTGATTGAAATAAAACATTTTCAAAATGGAAAGAAATTTCCTAACTTCAATATAAATTTAATAATCATTTACTGCAATCCGTCCTTTTAAAAAGGTCTTTTTTCATCTAATACGACTTTTCTAAAAAAAAAAAAAAAAAATTCTTATTATCAGTGTAAACATGTGTTCCAAAGTTATATTTATTTAACATTCCTAATGTGGAAAGCTTGAGAATTTTTAAGAGACCTTCCTTTTTTTTTTTATTTATTTATTTATTTATTTATTTGACAGGGAGATAGAGAGAGAGCACATGTAGACAGAGCAGCAGGCAGAGGGAGAGGAAGAAGCAGGCTCTCTGCTGAGCAGGGAGCCCAATGTGGGGCTCGATCCCAGGACCCTAGGATCATGACCTGAGCGGAAGGCAGACACTTAACTGACTGAGCCACCCACAAGCCCCAAGAGATCTTGCTTTTTAACATTTTCTAAAAATTGTTTTTCATATCCTGTATCTTATTAAACTTAATGTAATGTGGGAAAGGGAAATGTGTAAATGTGTAAATGTGGGAAAGGGAAAAAGACCAATAGTGAGATATATGTTCCTTTTAAAAGCATCAAGTATCAGAAAACTCAAGTGCCAGATATTCCTAGAAAACATGCGGAATATGTGGAATAGGTGGTATATGTATATATGTTACAATATAAAATTGAGGGGAGGTGGAAGAGTTGCTTTAGGTATAACTATGTTTCCTTTTTTTTAAAAAAAATCAGGTTTTATTTTAGAGATGACTAGCTTTTAAAAAAAACTCCTTAACATTTATCTTCTAATCAAATAATACATTGTTAGCAATTACTAAATGATCTATGGTAGTATACTAAAAATAGGACTTGTTCATATATTCCAAACACTAACATGAAATTGCTAACAAGGTATGACTTTCTCCATATATACTTTCCCTTGGAAACATGCTTATAGCAATAATGCTGGAGTCCTGACTCACCCTATATAAACTTACAGGCCCTACAATCCCTTTTTATCTTGAAAATGCTTGGCATTCTCTCCATCAATAAGGTGTGAGACTATTTTAGATTGTCAAATTATTTAAAAGACGCTAACCCAAACAGGAAAGGTAAATAACTTATGAAGTTCTGAAAGTCTTTAATTTCACCAATCCAAGCACTATGGAAGATACTTTTTAAAATAAATACCTTTGGAGGTCTTCAGGTCCCAATACCTGCATAACCTGTTCATTCACATTCTCATTAATCAGTTTACACAATTTTCCAACTGTGTTCACCAACACACACAATGAGGATGAACTATCTGAAAGAGAGAAAGAAAAGGATATTTTATTTTTTTTAAGATTTTATTTATTGTGACGCCTGGGTGGCTCAGTGGGTTAAAGCCTCTGCCTTCTGCTCAGGTCATGACCCCAGGGTCTTGGGATCGAGCCCCATAGTGGGCTCTCTGCTCCTTGGAGAGCCTGCTTCCTCCTCTCTCTGCCTACTTGTGATCTCTGTCAAATAAATAAATAAAATCTTTAAAAAAAAAAAGATTTTATTTATTTATTTGAAGAGAGACAAAGACACAGCAAGAGAGGGAATACAAACAGGGGGAGAGAGAGAAGCAAGCTTCCCACCAAACAGGGAAGATGCTGGGATCATGACCTGAGTCCAGGGCAGATGCTTAATGACAAAAGCACCCAGGTGTCCCTAAAAGGATATTTTAAAAGAGAATTTCATCATCATTAAATCAAATATTTTATGCTTTAGTTATCCTCAGTTTTTTTACTTTTCAATTTTTTAATCTACTTTTTGTTTATTAGGAATAATTCTTTCTTAAAAAAAATATTTATTTTATTTATTTATTTGACAGACAGAGATCACAAGTAGGCAGAGAGGCGGCAGATCCCAGGACGCTGGGATCATGACCCGAGCCAAAGGCAGAGGCTTTAACCCACTGAGCCACCCAGGCGCTGCAGGAATTTCTTCTTCTTTTTTTTTTCTTTAATTTTATTTATTTATTTGACAGATCACAAGTAGGCAGAGAGGCAGGCAGGGGGGGTGGGGAGCAGGCTCCCTGCTGAGCAGAGAGCCCAATGCAGGTCTTGATCCCAGGACCCTGAGACCATGACCTGAGCTGAAGGCAGAGGCTGTAACCCACTGAGCCACCCAGGCATCCCTCTGGAATAATTCTTAAATAGGGGCCAGAAAGGACAAAAGTCATCACCTAATTCTAAGAGTTCTTGGAGGTTTCTCACAGCATTGTTCATTTCTCCAAGCCTAGTATAAACTTCATTCATTCGAGGATAGACTCCATTTAAAGAAGGCACATCAAATAGCTTTTGGAAGTGAGAAACAATAGCTTGCAAAGTTTTTAAGTTTGGCACATTGCTGTCCTGTCCAAAAGAGAGGGAGAAACCATTCACATATTAAAATAATCCCAAGACTTTAATAAAAACTTTAAAAAGAGAAAAAGAATCTTAGTAGAATAAAATCAGTATCTGTTTCACTATCAGTTTTTAAGATAAGATTACATTAAAATTTTGGTAAACATTTACTAAGTATTAATCATTACCTTTTCCTTATTTTCAACTTCTTCTAACATGGTATCTACTATAAACAACAGATCTTCAATTCTGATACCTTCATTTTCATCCTGCTTTTTAAAATTATGCCAAGGCACCAATTCTGCAGATAGTATTTTCAAGGACTTATACAAATCCTTTATAACAAAAGAAAAAACATGGTATTATTGACCTTAAAAAAGTTTCTGTAACAATGCTAATAAAATATATTATTCAGGCAGGTTTAATATATATAAACTATCGTCAGTATTTTTTTGACTACCATTGCCAGTTTAGAAAGAGTCTATTAAATTTGTTTTCTCCAGGTAAATACAGGGCTTCAAAAAGACATGATATATTGATTATCTCAAATCTGGATATTTAAAGTAATGATATTATGTATTAGTAGTTTATGTTATTTAAGTAATTATTTTTGCACTGTTGATGGATAAAAAATAAGCTTATCCTTTATATTTTGGCCTTAAATAATTCTATTAACAGATTTACTGAAATATAATTCACATAAAATTCATTCTCTATAAGTGTACAATTCAGTAACTTTATTCAGTTTACAGAGAGATGTACAACCATCACTATTATCTAATTTCAGAACATTTTCATCACCACAAAAAGAAATCCCATATACATTTACTGCCATTCCCCATTCTTTCCTATCCCCAGCACCTAGGTCACTACTAACATACTTTCTGTTTCTATGGATTTGCCTATTTTAGGCATTTCACATAAGGTGGAATTATACAGTAAGTGGCCTTTTGTAACTGGCTTTCCTTCACTTAGGATAATGTTTTCAATATTCATCCATTATAGCATTTATTTCTAGGCAGGTTTTAATTTGAAAAAATAGTTAAAAAGATTCTAAATCAAATTAATTTTACTTAATCTTTGTTGACAGCCTACTTAATCCTTTTGACCTAGACAGGTTCTCCTAATTTTTTTTAACCTGTGCACAAAGGACAAAGCTACTGGAAGTTTAAAACTGGTCAACTGATAAACATTTACTGAGCATCTGCTATGTGCATGAACAGTGCTTGGCCCTTTAGAACAATGATGTCCAAAAGAAATGTAAGTCAGAGTAATTCTATTTACTTATGTTTTTAATACTATAGTTGACACACAATGTTACATTAGTTTCAGATATATGACTTAGTGATTTGACAAGTTTATACATTTTGCTATGTTCATCACAAGTATAGCTACCATCTGTCCCATTACATTGCTTATTAAAGGACCACTATAGTCATGGTAATTTTAAATTGTTGAGCACCCACACTTAAAGCAAAATGAAATAGGTAGCATTAATTTTAATAATATATTTGGTTTAATCCACTATATCCAAATATTATCATTTTAATACATAATCAATATTTTATTTTTTTCTACTAAGTCTTTTAAATCTGGTAGATATTTTAAATTTACGGTACATCTCAATTGAGACTAGTGTATTTTAGGTGATCAAAAGCTAAATGTGGCTAGTGGTTACTGTATTAGTGCAATCCTAAAATACAGAAAGAAGCATAGGAAATTCTTTTTCCAACTCCTTATTTTTGTCCTCAACTTATTTATCATTCTCCAGTGACTTCCCGGACCTTACATACTGTTATCTGTTACCTCTCATTTGTTAAGAAGGCAATTACTATTTCAGCAATTCTATGCAATACATCAGTATCAAATGAATGTTTTAAACAGTAAGTGCCATTAGAATTTGAAAAAGTCAAGAAGTTGCAGCATAAATACTTTAATTGACCAATGCACCACCACCAAGGTATGATTATAAAGAAACGGTCTTCAGTAAAAAGCACACCAAATATAAATTTTGCTTGGGAATAAAGTATTAGATAGTTAAGATAAAGAACTGTTCTGGTCTACTTGGCAGTGACAGGATGGTTGTAGCATAGTCCACCAAGCCCTGAAAAATCTAAAAAAGGGTCTCCTTTGTTCTCCACATTGCTCAGCTGTGGAGATGTAGATGTACAACCAATGTCCTGTCTTTATACAGCAGGCCTCTAGAGCACTGGGGAATGGGAAAGCCACAAGGTACAACAGCATACTGGGTTGGGAAAGCAATGTCTAGCTCAACTTCCCTGGGAAGACAGAAGGAAGAAAGCAGACAGCACTTTCTGCCTTTCCCATCCTTCTCTTTTAAGCCAAATCTATCCTAAGAAAAAAACTAATCTGGGCTGTCCTAGCCTAACTAATGGCTGTCCCAACCTTAAAGGCTACTACAATAAAGAAAACCTTCCATATGAGGCCACAAAGAACTTAACATAGTTTCTCAATTTGGATCCTGATTGTGCAGTAATAAATATCTGAATCACCGCCTAAAATTGATGAGTTACTTCAGTGGCAGAGCCACTAAATTCCTCTCAGGAGTCCTCAGAATATTCTAATTACAGAGTTTACTCTTTGTCGTCTTCTAGTGTCTTGCTACTATACAGTAGCAAGAACTTACCACCACTAACAAAGCTTTTCTTGGGGGGATTTCCTCGTCCAGAATGTGGAGCACAAGTCATCTACCTCATTCACTTGGCACTTCATCATGGGCCAGTTTTTTTTGTTTTTGTCTTTAAGAGTTTATTTATTGAGCCCCCCATCTAGCTCCTTGCTCAGCGGAGAGCCTGCTTCTCCCTCTCCTTTGCCCCTACCCCTGCTTGTGCTCTCTCACTCTAAAATAAATAAACTCTTCTAGTTTTTAACCTTCTCTTGGGAAGGCTGGGCATGTTCGAGCCCATCTTCCTTGAGAGGAATTGAAGTGGGATTAGCATGATGGGGCACCTGGGTGGCTCAGTGAGTTAGGTGCGGGACTCTCAGTTTCGGCTCAGGTCATGATTTAATGGGTCATGGGGATCAAGCCCCACACTGGGCTCCCTGTTCAGCAGGGACTCTGCTCCAGTATTGTTTTCCTCTATTCCTCCCCCAATTTGCTCACGTGCACTTTCTAAAATAAATAAATAAATCTTTTTAAAGTGGGGTTAGCACCATTTCCTTCTACTGGGAGAACCCCCTAGCAAGCGGTGACTGGATTTACATAATTAACCATGGTTTACATAATTAATACTAATTATTTACCTTCTGCTAAGATATAAACTGAAGAGACTCAGGTCTATACGATAGGTATATTAATCTAACACTATCACTCAATTAAAATGTTTTCTATTTTATAGCTCTATCTGATCCCTATATAAAAAGGATAGAAGAAATTAGGTGAATGAGAAGATTCTCTCATCAATTACAGGTATGTTTTTGTTATTTTTTTAAATTCAATATCATCATCTTCATTTTGCTGTCTTGGAATTTGTTATTTTGCTTCTTTCTTTTGACAAATTTTGAGCACACATTATGTATTAGGAAGTTCCTTGGGACATATGAGAGTATTAAAAAAGGTACAATTCATAAACCTTATATATTCTTACAGATATCTTCTGTATCATTTATACTTCATGCAATATATATTCTTATAGATATCTACTGTATCATTTATACTTCATGCAATAAGGCAATATATTCTTACAGATATCTTCTGTACCATTTATACTTCATGCAATTATACTTAATTGACAAATACTGTTACTGAATCACATCTTCATGAACATGACAGAATACATCATGAACATGATATATATATTAGTTACTGAAAAAAATCTAAAGATAAGGGGTGCCTGGGTGGCTCAATCGGTTAAGTATCTGAATTTTGATTTCAGCTTAGGTCATGATTCCAGGGTCATGAGATTGAGCCCAGTGTCAGGCTCTGTGCCTCCATGGAGTCTGCTTAGGATTCTTTCTCTCCCTCTCCGCCATGCCCCTCCCCTCTTTCTCTAGAAAGAAAGGAAGAAAGAAAAAAGAAAGGAAGGAAGGAAGATTAAAGGGAACAGAAACTAAAAATATTTTTTTAATTTTTTATAAACATATTTTTATCCCCAGGGATACAGGTCTGTGAATCACCAGGTTTACACACTTCACAGCACTCACCAAAGCACATACCCTCCCCAATGTCCATAACCCCACCCTCCTTCTCCCAACCCCCCCCCCCCAGCAACCCTCAGTTTGTTTTGTGAGATTGAGAGTCACTTATGGCTTGTCTCCCTCCCAATCCCATCTTGTTTCATTTATTCTTCTCCTACCCTCTTAAGCCCCCATGTTGCATCACCACTTCCTCATTACAGGGAGATCATAGGATAGTTGTCTTTCTCTGCTTGACTTATCTTGCTAAGCATGATACACTCTAGTCCCATCCATGTCGTCGCAAATGGCTAGATTTCATTTCTTTTGAGGGCTGCATAGTATTCCATAGTGTATATATACCACATCTTCTTGATCCATTCATCTGTTGATGGACATTTAGGTTCTTTCCATAGTGGACTTTGGACTTTGGACTTTCTATTGTGGACATTGCTGCTATAAACATTCGGGTGCACGTGCCCTTTCAGATCACTACATTTGTATCTTTAGGGTAAAATACCCAGTAGTGCAATTGCTGAGTCAAAGGGCAGTTCTATTTTCAACATTTTGAGGAACCTCCATGTTGTTTTCCAGAGTGGTTGCACCAGGTTACACTCCCAGCAACAGTGCAGAAGGGTTCCCCTTTCTCTGCATCCTCGCCAGCATCTGTCATCTCCTGACTTGTTAATTTTAGCCATTCTGACTGGTGTGAAGTAGTATCTCATTGTGGTTTTGACTTGTATTTCCCTGATGCCGAGTGATATGGAGCACTTTTTCACGTGTCTGTTGGCCATCTGCATGTCTTCTTTGCAGAAATGTCTGTTCATGTCCTCTGTCCATTTCTTGATTGGATTATTTGTTCTTTGGGTGTTCAGTTTGCTAAGTTCATTATAGATTTTGGACACTAGTCCTCTATCTGATATGTCGTTTGCAAATATCTTCTCCCATTCTGTCAGTTGTCTTTTGGTTTTGTTAACTGTTTCCTTTGCTGTGCAAAAGCTTTTGATCTTGATGAAATCCTGATAGTTCATTTTTGCCCTTGCTTCCCTTGCCTTTGGCGATGTTCCTAGGAAGATGTTGCTGCGGCAGAGGTCGAAGAGGTTGCTGCCTGTGTTCTCCTCAAGGATTTTGATGCATTCCTTTCTCATATTGAGGTCCTTCATCCATTTTGAGTCTGTTTTCATGTGTGGTGTAAGGAAATGGTCCAATTTCATTTTTCTGCATGTGGCCGTCCAATTTTCCCAACACCATTTATTGAAGAGGCTGTCTTTTTTCCATTGGACATTCTTTCCTGCTTTGTCGAAGATTAGTTGACCATAGAGTTGAGGGTCTATTTCTGGGCTCTCTATTCTGTTCCATTGATTCTATGTGTCTGTTTTTGTGCCAGTACCATGCTGTCTTGATGATGACAGCTTTGTAATAGAGCTTGAAGTCCGGAATTGTGATGCCGCCAACTTTTGCTTTTTTCCCCCCAATATTCCTTTGGATATTCAAGGTCTTTTCTGGCTCCATATAAATTTTAGGATATTTGTTCCATTTCTTTGAAAAAAATATGTGGGATTTTGATAGGGATTGCATTAAATGTGTAGATTGCTTTAGGTAGCATAGACATTTTCACAATATTTGTTCTTCCAATCCAGGAGCATGGAACATTTTTCTATTTCTTTGTGTCTTCCTCAATTTCTTTTCATGAGTACTTTATAGTTTTCTGAGTATAGATTCTTAGCCTCTTTGGTTAGGTTTATTCCTAGGTATCTTATGGTTTTGGGTGCAATTGTGAATGGGATTGACTCACTAATTTCTCTTTCTTCTGTCTTGTTGTTGGTGTAGAGAAATGTAACGGATTTCTGTGCATTGATTTTATATCCAGACACTTTACTACTTCCTGTACAAGTTCTAGCAGTTTTGGAGTGGAGTCTTTTGGGTTTTCCACATATAGTACCATATCATCTGCGAAGAGTGATAGTTTGACTTCTTCTTTGCCAATTTGGATGCCTTTAATATCCTTTTGTTGTCTGATTGCTGAGGCTAGGACGTCTAATACTATGTTGAATAGCAGTGGTGATAATGGACATCCCTGCCGTGTTCCTGACCTTAGCAGAAAAGCTTTCAGTTTTTCTCCATTGAGAATGATATTTGCAGTGGGTTTTTCATAGATGGCTTTGATAATATTGAGGTATGTGCCCTCTATCCCTACACTTTCAAGAGTTTTAATCAGGAAGGGATGCTGTACTTTGTCAAATGCTTTTTCAGCATCTATTGAGAGTATCATATGGTTCTTGCTCTTTCTTTTATTGATGTGTTGTGTCACATTGATTGATTTGCGGATGTCGAACCAGCCTTGCAGCCCTGAAATAAATCCCACTTGATCGTGGTGAATAATCCTCTTAATGTACTGTTGAATCCTATTGGCTAGTATTTTGGTGAGAATTTTCACATCTGTGTTCATCAAGGATATTGGTCTATAGCTCTCTTTTTTTGATGGGATCATTGTCTGGTTTGGGGATCAAGGTGATGCTGGCCTCATAAAATGAGTTTGGAGGTTTTCCTTCCATTTCTATTTTTTGGAACAGTTTCAGGAGAATAGGAATTAGTTCTTCTTTAAATGTTTGGTAGAATTCCCCCGGGAAGCCATCTGGCCCTGGGCTTTTGTTTGTTTGGAGATTTTTAATGACTGTTTCAATCTCCTTACTGGTTATGGGTCAGTTCAGGATTTCTATTTCTTCCTGGTTCAGTTGTGGTAGTTTATATGTTTCTAGGAATGCATCCATTTCTTCCAGATTGTCAAATTTGTTGGCGTAGTGTTGCTCATAGTATGTTCTTATAATTGTTTGTATTTCTTTGATATTAGTTGTGATCTCTCCTCTTTCACTCATGATTTTATTTATTTGGGTCCTTTCTCTTTTCTTCTTGATAAGTCTGGCCAGGGGTTTATCAATTTTATTAATTCTTTCAAAGAACCAGATCCTAGATTCGTTGATTTGTTCTATTGGTTTTTTGGTTTCTATTTCATTGATTTCTGCTCTGATTTTTATGATTTCTCTTCTCCTGCTGGGCTTAGGGTTTCTTTCTTGTTCTTTCTCCAGCTCCTTGAGGTGTAGGGTTAGGTTGTGTACCTGAGACCTTTCTTGTTTCTTGAGAAAGGCTTGTACCGCTATATATTTTCCTCTCAGGACTCCCTTTGCTGTGTCCCACAAATTTTAAACCGTTATGTTTTCATTATCATTTGTTTCCATTAATTTTTTCAATTCTTCTTTAATTTCCTGGTTGGCCCATTCATTCTTTAGAAGAATGCTGTTTAGTCTCCATGTATTTGGGTTCTTTCCAGACTTCCTCTTGTGGTTGAGTTCTAGCTTCAGAGCATTGTGGTCTAAAAATATGCAGGGAATGATCCCAATCTTTTGATGCCGGTTGAGGCCTGATTTAGGACCGAGGATGTGATCTATTCTGGAAAATGTTCCATGTGCACTAGAGAAGAATGTGTATTCTGTTGCTTTGGGATGAAATGTTCTGAATATATCTGTGATGTCCATCTGGTCCAGTGTGTCACTTAAGGCATTTATTTCCTTGTTTATCTTTTGCTTGGATGATTTATCCATTTCAGTGAGGGGAGTGTTAAAGTCCCCTACTATCGTTGTATTATTGTTGATGTGTTTCTTTGATTTTGTTATTAATTGGTTTATATAGTTGGCTGCTCCCACGTTGGGGGCATAGATATTTAAAATTGTTAGATCTTCTTGTTGGACAGACCCTTTGAGTATGATATAGTGTCCTTCCTCATCTCTTATTATAGTCTTTGGCTTAAAATCTAAATGAGCTGATATAAGGATTGCCAGTCATGCTTTCTTCTGATGTCCATTAGCATGGTAAATTCTTTTCCACCCCCTCACTTTAAATCTGGAGGGGTCTTCGGGCTAAAATGAGTTTCTTGTAGGCAACATATTGGTCGGTTTTGTTTTGTTATCCATTCTGATACCCTGTGACTTTTGATTGGGGCATTTAGCCCATTAACATTCAGGGGAGCTATTAAGAGATATGAATTTAGTGCCATTGTATTGCCTGTAAGGTGACTGTTACTGTATATTGTCTCTGTTCCTTTCTGATCTACCACTTTAGGCTCTCTCTTTGCTTAGAGGACCCCTTTCAATATTTCCTGTAGAGCTGGTTTGGTGTTTGCAAATTCTTTCAGTTTTTGTTTGTCCTGGAAGCTTTTTATCTCTCCTTCTATTTTCAATGATAGCCTAGCTGGATATAGTATTCTTGGCTGCATGTTTTTCTCATTTAGTGCTCTGAATATATCATGCCAGCTCTTTCTGGCCTGCCAGGTCTCTGTGGATAAGTCTGCTGCCAATGTAATATTTTTACCATTGTATGTTAGAGACTTCTTTTCCTGGGCTGCTTTCAGGATTTTCTCTTTGTCACTAAGGCTTGTAAATTTTACTATTAGGTGACGGGGAGTGGACGTATTCTTATTGATTTTGAGGGGTGTTCTCTGCACCTCCTGGATTTCGATGCTTGTTACCTTTGCCATATTGGGGAATTTCTCCCCAATAATTCTCTCCAGTATACCTTCTGCTCCCCTCTCTCTCTCTTCTTCTTCTGGAATCCCAATAATTATGTTTTCACTTATCTCTCGAATTCTCCCCTCATAGTCCAGTATCTGTTAGTCCCTCTTTTGCTCAGCTTCTTTATTCTCTGTCATTTGGTCTTCTATATTGCTAATTCTTTCTTCTGCCTCATTATCCTAGCAGTGAGAGCCTCCATTTTTGATTGCACCTCATTAATAGCTTTTTTGATTTCAACTTGGTTCGATTTTAGTTCTTTTATTTCTCCAGAAAAGGCTTTTATATCTCCTGAGAGGGTTTCTCTAATATCTTCCATGCCTTTTTCGAGCCCAGCTAGAACCTTGAGATTTGTCATTCTGAACTCTAGATCTGACATATTACCAATGTCTGTATTGATTAGGTCCCTAGCCTTCGGTACTGCCTCTTGTTCTTTTTTTTTGTGGTGAATTTTTCCATCTTGTCATTTTGTCCAGATAAGAGTATATGAAGGAGCAAGTAAAATACTAAGGGGTGGCAAATATGCTTTAAGCAAATCAGGAAAATATGCTTTAAGCAAATCAGAAGAGATCCCAAATCGTGAGGGGGTTGAAAGGGGATAAAAAGAGGTTCAGAAAGAAAGAAAGAAAGAAAGAAAGAAAAGAATTAAAAAAAGAAAACGAATAAAGAAAAGTATAAAAAAGAAAAAAATATGCTTTAAGCAAATCAGAAGAGATCCCAAATCGTGAGGGGGTTGAAAGGGGATAAAAAGAGGTTCAGAAAGAAAGAAAAAGAAAGAAAGAAAGAAAGAAAGAAAGAAAGAAAAGAAAAGAAAAGAATAGAATAGAATAGAATTAAAAAAAGAAAACGAATAAAGAAAAGTATAATAAAGAAAAATATATATATATTAGATAAACTAGTTAAAAAACGTTAAAAAGGAAAAGGGTAAAAGTTAAAAAAATTTTAGCAGAAGAAGAGAAAAAAAAATTAAATTAACTGCAAGACTAAAGAGTCATAGGGAGAAAGCCATGAGTTCCGTGCTTTGCTTTCTCCTCCTCTGGAATTCTGCTGCTCTCCTTGGTATTGAAACTGCACTCCTTGGTAGGTGAACTTGGTCTTTGCTGGATTTCTTGTTGATCTTCTGGGGGTGGGGCCTGTTGTAGTGATTCTCAAGGTTCTTTGCCCCAGGTGGAATTGCACCGCCCTTACCAGGGGCTGGGCTGAGTAATCCGCTCGGGTTTGCTTTCAGGAGCTTTCGTTCCCTGAGCACTTTCCGTAGAGTTCTGGAGGACGGGAATACAAATGGTGGCCTCCTGGTCTGGCCCAGAGGAGCCGAGAGTGCGGGGCCCCACTCCTCAGTGCGCCCTCAGAGAACAGCGCCCTGTAACTCCCGTCTGCCTGACCTCCGGCCGCGCTCCGAGCTCACCAAGCCTGCGACCCGTTCAAGGTAACCCCGAGCTGTGAGCTCACTGTCGGCTCTGTCTCTGTAGCCGGCTTCCTCGTTCTAATACCTGCAAGCTCTGTGACACTCAGACACCCCCGATCCTTCTGTGACCCTGTGGGACCTGAGGCCACGCTGACCCCGTGTGGGCTTCACCCCAGTTTAGCCTCTGTAGTCCCTCAGCGGAACAGACTTTTAAAAGTCCTGATCTTGTGCTCTGTTGCTCCGCCGCTTGCCGGGAGCAGGCCCCTCACCCCCCCCCCCCGGGGTCTATCTTCCTGTCGCTTTGGATTCACGTCTCCGCCAGTCCTACCTTTCAGAAAGTGGTTTTTTTTTCTGTTTCTAGAATTGCTGTTCTTCTCTTCGATCTGCCGATGGATTTGTAGGTGTTTGCAATCTTGAGATAAGCTATCTAGCTGATTTCCTGCTAGCTGAAGTAGTCTCAGCCTGCTACTTCTCCGCCATCTTGACTCCTTTCCCCAGAAACTAAATATTAATGACTTCAGCAATTCACCTTTCAGTGTACTACTCAAAAAAAACTGAAAAACCTGTAGATGCATGATAAGAAATGCACAATAACTCTACAAAGTAAAGAAATTTTTTTCTTCTATGGACAGAGAGAATAAGTAAAAGTAGTATGGCTGCTACTGAACTATTCACTTCTTTACAGAATAGACAGATGTGGACAGTTTTGAGAGAAGGAAAATGATTTCAAATATGAAGAGGGGAAAAAAAAATTCCCAATTAAAATGGAATGAAAGATAAAACATCACATCTAAAGAGGAATAAGGGCCAGGAAAATCTGAAGCATGGAAATACCAAAAAGAGGTAGATGAACGTAGAACAGGGAAGGACCTGGAGGTGTGAAACAGAACCACTACAGATTTTCAACATGGCAGCAGGCCTGAGTCTTTGGTAGAACTTTATAGGAGGTAAAGCTTATAGTAATGACAATATCAAATAGGTCATACTTAAAACTGATACGGTAAGTAGCAAGTTTTAAATTTTAAATAAGCTAAGCTTTACAGCTAAAACAAACAAACAAAAAAAAATGGAGCCTAGTCCTATTAATAAAGCCCAGAGACTCCAATAGATTTTCAAAGCATGTAAAAAATATTCAACCCCTTACCTTTAAGGAAGTCAGTTGATCTGCCCACATTTCTATTATAGGAATAAGATGCTCAAATCCACAATCCTGAACAAGATCTTTATTAAAATGTTGGGTTCCTCCTTTGCTCTGTTTATAAATTATTACTGGAGCTCTTGGATTATGAACAATTGAATTGATGCTATTCAGAACCTAAAAAAAAAAAAAAAAAAAAAGACCATGGTTTTAAGTTGAAATGTTTATCATAGTCTTATCAAAGTGATTTAGGTTAAGGGAGTGCTTTATATGTCAATGTATCATCATTTTCAGAATTAACTTTAGGCATTAAGAGGTTCTTTAATAAGACTGATACTTGTAATGTTTTGGAAAGATGGCAGTTTTATCAACAAAATTAAACATATAAGTTCTAATGAGAATGAGAAACTTCCAAGAAAAGCTAAAATGCATTTTCAAATTATTTTGACTTTAAAGTAGATTATGCATGACCTATTATAATCCACACAGGGAAAAAATAATCATCAGTACATCTTTAGCTAGAGTCTCACATTTCTCTAATTCTATCTCCTCATATTTAAGCTAAATCAGATGGTGAAAGGGGGCATTTCCTGTTGTTTCATAACCTCAGTTAAAGTTCAAGGGCAATGAAAAATAAAGTCCAACACATTATATACAGAAATCCTGGAAACATCATGCAATTCTTGAAACCCCAGACCCAATTCAGAGAACTAATCCATAAAACGCTGTTCCTCTACAACCACTCTCAGTATCAAAATCTGTATTATTAAGGTTCTACAGAGAAACAGGAGCAATGTGTATGCATATAAATACATCTAAAAAGATTTATTATAAGGAATTAGCTCACACAATTATGGAAGCAGGTAAGTCCCAATGTCTGCAACAGGCAAGCTGGAGACCTAAACGAGCCAATGGAGCAGTTCTAGCCTGAATGCCCACAGGCTTGAGACGCAGAAAGAGTCCGTGCTTCAGCTCAACAATGAAGGCAGAAAAAAACTGATGTCCCAGGTCAAAGGAAGTCAGTCAGGCAAGTGGAGCTCCCTCTTACTCATCCTGTTTTAGTCAGGTCTTCAAATGATTGAATGAGAATCATTCACATCAGGGAAGGCAATCGGCTTTACCCAGTCTGCCAAATCAAATGTTAATCTCATCCATAAATACCCTTCACAGACATATTCAGAATAATGTTTGACCAAGTACCTGGGCACCCTGTAGCCTAGTCAAGATGATACATAAAATGAACCATCATAAATACCCACATAATCTCTACCTAGATTTAACAATTGTTAACATTTTCCCATATTTGCTCACTTAGCTCAACCTTCTAAAGAAAAGACATGATAAAACTTTATCCTCAAATACTTAAGTATGCACTTCTTAAAAGTAAGCATATTCTCCTACAAAATCCTAAAACCATTATTATACATAAGAAATTTAACAGTAATTAGGGGTTCCTGGGTGGCTCAGTCAATTAAGCATCTGCCTTTGGCTCAGGTCATGATCCCAGGGCTCTGGGATCAAGCCCTGCATGGGACTCCCAGCTCAACGGGGAGCCCACTTCTCCCTCTCCCTCTGCCGCTCCCCCTGCTTGTGCTCTCTCACTTTCTCTCTCAAATAAATAAAATCTTAAAAAAAAAAAAAGAAATTTAACAGTAATTCCCTAATACCATCAATGCCTGGAGTAAAACTTAAGTGTCTTAATATGTTTAATATGTGACTATAACCCCTCTGCCAAAAGGTATGAGTTCTACTAAGGAGAGGAAACAAACACTCCAAAACAGCAAGTATAAACAAAGAAGAGTAATTTCCCTATTTACCACCATCAAACCCAGACCATTTAATAAACAGCTATTTAAGTATAAAAACAAGACACTATATTGATCTCAAATCTTTGTCCCTACTCATACTTCAAGCTATAACTCACAGGTTTCCTGGTACTAAGATATCAGATGTTTACTGAGGAGCTTGTTTTGAGTTTAAAAGAATATTTCAACATTTTCTTCTCTTGTACTTAAACATATTTTAATGGAAAAATCAATTCTCCTCCACAGAATTATTAATGACAGCAGAACATATTCTTTTTTTTTTTTTTTAAAGATTTTATTTATCTGACAGACAGAGATCACAAGTAGGCAGAGAGAGAGGGAGGAGGAAGCAGGCTCCCTGCTGAGCAGAGAGCCCGATGCTGGGTTCGATCCCAGAACCCTGGGATCATGACCTGAACAGAAGGCAGAGGCTTTAATCCACTAAGCCACCCAGGCACCCCCAGCAGAGCATATTTTAATGGCTTGACCACAATCAGATGACTGGCAGCAAAATATATATTAACAGTGAGCAAACAGTAAAATGACAATTACAAGAGAGATGGGAATTTAAAAAAAAATAACTTAAAAATAGGTCTTATCTATTCAGGAACAGTTTGTAGATACTGATAAACTCTTGCTATGGATAAAAACTGTATCTTAAGAGTAATTATTTGACAAGTAGAAAAGAATTAAGATGACAAATGTCCTAAGTACTTGAAGAGAAAAAAAGACAAATCTCAACCTAGCAAATGCCAAGTAAAGAACAGAACCAAAAATCACATATAGAAAACAGAAAAATGTCAGGAATAAAAGCAGATATATGAGTTGGTCTCAATATCCATGAATGGTTTAATTGCCTTGTTAAAGGTTAAAGCCTCTCAAATTTAATCTAAGAAACAAAATGAAATAAAAGAAATTCAGTTATATGCTAGGTACAAGAGAGTTATCAAAACAAAACAAAAAATTAGTTGACAGAAAAGTGCCTGGAAATAAAATCAACTCAGATATACATGAAGAACCAGCGACAATTAGTTAGAAAATGTAATGGAAAAAAATGATGCTATTCTCAATAGAAATAAAAATTATACAATACCTAGGAAATAAACCTAACAAAAATACTCAAGAGCTAAACTTAAGAATATATAAAACTTTACTAAGGCTACATAAAGGAAGGGCCACATAAAATTAGGGACATATTTCTGAGTGATTCAAAACTACAAAGGTGTCACCTTTCCAAATATTAATCTAAAAAATCAATCCAATTATAGTTCATCTCAATAGGATCTGTTTTTGATATTGACAAATTGTTCATCCAGAAGAATAAATAGCAAAGGAAAAATATTTACAAGAACAATGACAAGATTCTTACCCTAAAGGGTATCAAAACCTACTACAAAATGACAAAGTTAAAAGAATATGGAAATAGTATAAAAAATGGAACAGACCAGAGTCTAGACACAAACATATGTATATGAGTAGAAATGACAGAAGCTTCATTTCAATAAAGTAGAGAAAGAATGGTCTATGAGAAACTATAAACTCAAATGCCTCTAGATATAAAATAAGACCATTACTGAAGCAAGGATGATGGCCAGGGGCTTTAGCTAACTGAAGAATACAGGCCTCTATGTGACAGAGGAGAGGCATAATTCTGCTCTGATAATGACTATGCAGGATTTGTTGTCAGATTCTGTGGCTTTTTAAGAGAAGCTTAGAAATAAGCTTAGAATTAAGAACTTAATAAAAATCTTAATTTTTTTCAAGATTTTTTTTTTTTTAATTTGACAGAGATCACAAGTAGGCAGAGAGGCAGGCAGAGAGAAAGAGGGGGAAGCAGGCTCCCCACTGAGCATACAGCCCAACGTGGGGCTCAATCCCAGGACCCTGAGATCATGACCTGAGCCAAAGGCAGAGGCTTAACCCACTGAGCCACCCAGGTGCCCCCCAAAATCTTAATTTTTAAAATATTGATAATTAACTCAAAGTATAAAAAGCCCTGTGTGGGTCCAATAAAATATGAGCATAGGTCTAGTTCAGTCAGTAAACAGCCAGGCTTAATCACTCATCTATCCAATAAATGGTCTATAAAACCAGTGAGGTTAGATCTCTACAACATGCCATATAGAAAATTAAAGTTCAGATGGACTAAATATCTAAATAAAAACAAACCATGGGGCACCTGGGTGGCTCAGTGGGTTAAAGCCTCTGCCTTCTGCTCAGGTTGTGATCCCAGGGGCCTGGGATCAAGCCCCGCATGGAGCTCTCTACTCAGCAGAAACAAGAAAACAAAGGCTTTGAATGATACACTGGACCAGATGGACAAAATATTCCATTCTGAAACAGCAGAATACATTCTTTTCAAGTGCACATGAACATTCTCCAGAATAAATCACATATTAGGTCACAAAACGGGCCTTAACAAACACAAAAAGACTAAAATCATACCATGCACCTTTTCGGACTACAAATTAATGAAACCAGAAGTCAACCACAAGGAAAAATCTGGGAAGAGCACAAATACATAGAGGTTAAACATACTACTAAACAATGAATGAGTTAAACATACTACTAAACATATTACTAAACCAGGAAATAAAGAAGAGATTTTTAAAAATACATGGAAACAAATGAAAATGAAAACCCAATAGTCCAAAATCTTTGGGATGGAGCAAAAGCAATGAGGTAAGTATATAGCAATACAGGCCTATCTCAAGAAGCAAGAAAAATCTCAAACACTTTACATGTAAAGGAGCTAGAAAAAGAACAAATGAACTCTGAAGCCTGGAAAAGGAAATAATGAAGATTAGAGCAGAAATAAATGATATAGAAACTAAATAAACAATAGCACAGATCAATGAAACTAGCACAGATAATGAAGCCAGGAGCTGGTTCTTTGAAAAGAACAACAAAATTGGTAAACCTCTCATCAGGCTTATCAAAAAGAAAAGAGAAAGGACCCAAATAAATAAAATCACAAATGGGAGAGAAGTAACAACCAACACCACAGAAACACAATTATAAGAGAATATTATGAAAAACTATAAGCCAATAAATTTAGACAACCTAGAAGAAATGGATTCCCAAAAACATTACCAAAACTGAAACAAGAAGAAATAGAAAACTTGAGCAGATTGATAGCCAGCAAATAAAATGAATTAGTAATCAAAAACTCCCCAAAACCCAAAGTCTAAGACCAGGTGGCTTCATAGGTGAATGCTACCAAACACTCAAAGAAGAGTTAATACATGTTTTTCCTCAAACTTTTCCAAAAATTGGAAAAGGACGGGAAATTTCCAAATTCATTCTATGAGGCCAGCATTACCCTGAGAGCAAAACCAGATAAAGACACCACACGAAAAAAGAGAATAGACCAATATCTCTGACGAACATAGATGCAAAAATTCTCAAAAAAATACTAGCATACAGAATCCAATGATACAATTTAAAAATCATTCACCACAATCAAGTGGGATTTATTCCTAGGTTGCAAGGGTGGTTCATTATTTGCAAATCAATCAACATGATACATCCCATTAATAAGAAGAAAGGATAAGAACCATATGATCATTTCAACAGAGGCAGAAAAAGCATTTGACAAAGTACAACATCCATCCATGATAAAAAGCCCCAACAAAGTAGGTTTAGAGGGAAAATATCACAACACAGTAAAGGCTATATATCAAAATCCCACAGCTAATACCGAAATGGGGAAAAACTGAGAGCTTTTCCTCTATAGGCACGAACAAGAGAGAGATGTTCACTCTTACCACTTTTATTTAACATAGTACTGGAAGTCCTAGCCATAGCAGTCCGATAACAAAAGAAATAAAAGCCATTCAAATCAGCAAGGAAGAAGTGAAATTTTCACTATTTGCAGACGGCATGATCCTATACATAGAAAACCCGGGAGAATCCTCCAAATAACTGCTGGAACTAATAAATGAATTCAGTAGAGTCTCAGGATACAAAATCAACATGCAGAAATCTATTACATTTCTGTATACTAACAACAAAGCAGCCCTGAAGGAGAAATTAAGAAAACAATCCCATTTGCAGGGGCACCTTAGGTAGCTCATTCGGTTACGTGGCTGTCTTCAGCTCAGGTCATGATCTCAGGGTCCCGGAATTGGGCCCGACATAGGACTCACTGATCAGCGGGGTGTCTACTCCCTCTGTCCTTCTTTCCTGCTCGTGCTCTCTCTCTCAAATAAATAAAAACTTATTTCAAAAAAAAAAAAGGGGGAGGGAGGGAAGGAAGGAAGGAAAGGATGGAGTGAGGGAAGGATAATTCCATTTAAAACTGCACCAAGACAATTAAGATACCTAGGAATGAACGTATCCAAAGAGGTTTAAGACCCATACTCTCAAAACTATAAAATACTGATGAAAGAAACTGAAGATGACACCAAAAATAGAAAGACATTCCATACTAACCGATTGTTAGAACAAATACTGTTATGCAATACACAAAAGTAAATTCCCAAAATGGATTAAAGACCTAAATGTGGGACCTGAAACCATAAAAATCCTAGAAAAGAATATAGGCAATAACTTCTCTGACATTAGTATAGCAACTTCTTCCTAGATACATCTCCTGAGGTAAGAGAAACAAAAGCAAAAATAAACTATTGGGACTACATCAAAATATAAAGCTTCTGCACAGTGAAGGAAACAATCAACAAAACTAAAAGGCAACCTAAAGAATGGGAGAAGATATTTGTAAATGTCAGATCTGATAAAGGGACATATCCAAAATACATAAAGACCTTATACAACTCAACACCCAAAAAACAACCTAATTAAAAAGTGGGCAGGATGTGAGGGCAATCTGGCTGTGACATCTGTCACCCCACTGATCACTGGGATTGATTCAGCTGATCTGGCTGGCTAGGCAAGTGTCCCCTTCCTCCCTCACCACACCACTCCTTGTGCATCCCTCCTGAAGCTGCAGGTTCAGTCAAAGAGGGCAACCTGCCCCAGTAGAGGAGGACTATTCTTCAGGCAAGGGTATACAAGTAGCTGTACTCCCCTACTAGAACCTCCAAACAAGCTCTCAAAGTCCATTTGTAGGCAAATATAAGGTAGTAAAGCTTTCAAGACTCTAGACCACATCCAGATGTGGCCCTGCATGTGGCAGTCTGCCTTTCTTTAAAAAAAATAGCGGGGGGAGGGGGCGGTGCAGAAGACATGAATAGATATTTTTCCAAAGAAGACATACAGATAGCTAACATACCCATGAAAAGATGCTCAACGTCACTTACCATCAGGGAAATGGAAGTCAAAACTACAAGGATGTATCACCTCACACCTGTCAGAATGGCTAAAAGCAACCACACAAGAAACAGAAGGTATAGGCAAGGATGTGGAGAAAAAGAAACTCTCGTGCACTGTTGGTGGGAATGCAAACTGGTATAGCCACTCTGGAAGACAGTATGGAGATTGCCCAAGAAGTTAAAAATAGAAGTACCCTATGATCCAACAATTACACTACTGGGTATTTACCCCAAAAATACAAAAATACTAATTCAAAGGGATACATGCATCTTGATGTTTATAGCAGCATTACTTACAAGAGCCAGATTACAGAAACAGCCTACGAATGGATAAAGATGTGGTATGTATGTATATACACATATACATGTGTGTACACACACACACACACACAGGAATATTACTCAACCATAAAAAAGAGCAAAATTTTGTCATTTGCAGTGATACAAATGGAGCTAGAAAGTATTATGCTAAGTGAACTAAGTCAGAGAAAGACAAACACCACATGATTTCACTCATATGTGAAATTTAAGAAACAAAACAGGGGCACCTGGCTGTTTCAGTCAGTGGAGCATGTGACTATTGATCTCAGGGTAGCAAGTCAAGAGGACTTAAAAATGTAAAAAAAAAATTTTTTTAATTAAAGAAAAAGAAAACAGGGGCACCTGGATGGATCAGTGGGTTAAAGCCTCTGCCTTCAGCTCAGGTCATGATCCCAGGGTCCTGGGATCATGCCCTGCATCAGGCTCTCTGCTCAGTGGGGAGCCTGCTTCCCCCTCTTTCTCTCTGCCTGCCTCTGTCTACTTGTGATCTCTATCAAATAAATAAACAAAATCTTTAAAAATAATGATAAAGAAAAAGAAAACAAAAGAGGGGAAAAAAACTACGAAAGAACAAATTGATGGTTACCAGAAGGGAGGTGGGGGGGAATGGGTGAAATAGGTGATGGGGATTAAGGAGTGCACTTATTATCATGGGCACCAGCTGTTGATTGCATGGAAGTGTTGAATCACTATAATGTACACCTGAAACTAATACTACACTGTATGTTAACTCACTGGAATTTAAATAAAAAGTTAAAAGAAAGAAAGAAACTAACTAAAGTTCACTACAAATAACTAGTCTCTGCCAGTTATTCAATACCTGAAAGTATCTCTGGTCAATTAGGGCCTGCTGCGGGTTATCTTTGCTGGGTTCATCCGGTTTTTCTGGCTCCTCTGCCTTTTTTTGACTGATAAGATCCTGTAATCTAAAGGGGAAAAAAATAAACCAAGACAATATAAAATACTTTCCTAGACACTGGATTAAGACAACAAATGAGTCAATGATTGAGCTACCCTCCATCTTTAATTTTTTAAAGATTTATTTGAGAGAAAGAGTGCACATGAGCAGGGGGTGGGGTAAGGAAATGGGCAGGATAGCAGGTGGAGAAAATCTCAAGCAGACTTCCCCAATAAAGGCAGAGCTGACACAGAACTTGATCCTATGACCCCAAGATCATGACCCAAGCCAAAATCAAGGGTCAGACGCTCAACTCACTGAGCCACCCAGGTACCCCAACCCTCCAAAAGTTTTGTGTAATTTTACATATATATTTATGTGTACATACACATACACAAATTTTTTTAAATTTAATTCTGTAAGTCATATGGTCACTGGAAAACAAGAATATCCTCTCAATAGACCACAAATTAGAAGAAATCCCTGAAAACAAAAGGGATCAGAGTGAAGATGTAAGTTCTAACCACTCCCCAACACTTGCAAAAAAGCAGAACAGGAAAGAACTACAGCAAAAGATGAAAGAAACTTCCAAGGTACTGAGATTGGAGGCTATAGATAAAGGGAGCAAGGAGCAATGATCAGGGCAATTTTTTTGTTCACTGTAGCAGCAACAATTAGACAGTATGGTCCTTCCTTCTTCATACTCCATTTGTACCAAAGATCAAACAACAGTGATGCCTCGGCTAGTTAAGAGGGCATGGAAACCCAAGAGACCACGGTTCCAGGTGCCTAAAAGAAATCTTTGCCTAGAAACCTATGTACTAGTGTATCTACCTAGTAGCAAACCTTTTCCCTTCACCAAATATCTCTTAAGTCAGGCTGTACTAAACATTTTCCTCCCACCCACCATGCCTTTGGGAAAAAGTAGTCTTTTATTAAAACCTACTTCAAGTTAACCATATTAAATTTGAATATGCCTATCAGTTTCCTGCAGAACCCAGACCCATTAAATCCATTCCATGACTCATTAATGAGTTTGACCTGCTGTTTCTAAAACAGAATAGCAATATTCCAGGGCACTTGTGGCTCAGTCAGTTAAGTGTCAAATTCTTGATCTCAGCTCAGGTCTTGATCTCAGGGTTGTGAGTTTAAGCCTTGAGCTGGGCTCCACATTCCTCATAGAGCCGTCTTAAAAAAAAAAAAAAAAAAAAAAAAAAAAAAAGCAATAGTCCATCATGTCCTTTGCCTGCTAAAAAACAAATCAATGGCGGGGCACCTGAGTGGCTCAGTTGGTTAAGCGTTGGACTCTTGGTTTCGGCTCAGGTCTTGATCTCAGGGTCTTGAGATCAATCCCTGCATGGGCTCTGTGCCCAGCGGGGAGTCTGCTTCTCTCCCTCTCCCTGCTTCTCTCTCAAATAAATAAATCTTAAAAAAAAAAAAAAAAAAACCCACAATCAATAGCTTCCCACTGCACTGTAAACAATCTAATCTCCTTAGGTCAGCATTTGAACAACTCAGGGCCAGTAGCTGTTACCTAATATTCCTCCTGACTCCCTTCTTACTTCAACTCTTACTATTACCCTACAATTATCTACACCAGTCATATGTATTACCCTTAATCTTCATTCTATTGCTTTTCTCTGCTCTCTGATGAGTGTATGTCAAAAACAAATTATTATTAGTAAGTGGAATTAGTTCTAGGTAAAAAGCCAATCTCCTTCACCCAGTAGATATAAAGACCTCACAATCCATTTTCCTTTTTTCTTTTTTTAATATTTATTTATTTGACAGACAGAGAGCATGCGAGAGGGAACACAACCAAGGGGAGCTGCAGAGGGAGCGGCAAAAGCAGGCTCCCCGCTCAGTGGGAGCCCAACGGGGGGCTTGATCCCTGGACCCTGGGATGGTGACCTTAGCCAAAGGCAGTTGCTTAACCAACTGAGCCACCCAGGTGTCCCTCACAATCCATTTTCCACCTCACTTCCCATCTCTTTACCAAATTCATATACTTTACAGTTTGGATGATGGCAGTGCCAGGAGCATATTATCTAAAATACAAACAGGAGATAGAAAAGCCAATATGCTCTCTAATGGGAATACAAGTAAACTGATATACCTGAACTTAAGTGTTAGTTAACCTTTCAGTCAGGTTAACTGATCATTGAAACTGTTTGCAGATCTGATTTTTTTTTTTAACATTTTTTTTTCTTAAGATTTTATTTATTTACTTGAGAGAGAGACAGTGAGAGAGAGCACATGAGCGAGGAGAAGGTCAGAGAGAGAAGCAGACTCCCCATGGAGCTGGGAGCCTGATGTGGGACTCGATCCCGGGACTCCAGGATCATGACCTGAGCTGAAGGCAGTCGTCCAACCAACTGAGCCACCCAGGCGCCCTGCAGATCTGATTAATACATATTATGCTATGGATATACAACATTTAGCTATAAGTATAGTAACCTAAATATAAAATTGCATGTAAAACTTACAGTCACTCTGGGAAATGATATGTGATTCAATTAACTAGATGAATAAAGACATACCCTCATTTAATAATGACAATAATCAACTTATATTAGGAAACTGATGATGAAGATATTTATTGAGAACATTCTCTATGAAGAACTCTTTTAAGCACTTCACACTGTAAAAGATTTCAAAATGGAGTGAGCAAACCGAGCTAAGAGTCTCTTAAAATAAGGTAAGGAGGCCATTCAGGAGGAGGATTTTATGCATATTCTCATAGGAAGAAACTAAATTTTTAAAAAATTTCAGCCTCAACTGACAGAATGGAAGAAGATATTTGCAAATGACATATCAGATAAATGTCTAGTATCCAAAATCTATAAAGAACTTATCAAACTCAACACCCAAAGAACAAGTCATCTAATCAAGAGATGGGCAGAGGACATGAACAGACATTTCTGCAAAGAAGACATCCAGATGGCCAAGAGACACATGAAAAAGTGCTCCACATCACTCAGCATCAGGGAAATACAAATCAAAACCACAATGAGATACCACCTCATTCCAGTCAGAATGGCTGAAATTAACAAGTCAGGAAACGACAGATGCTGGCGAGGATGCGGAGAAAGGGGAACCCTCCTATATTCTTGGTGGGAATGCAAGTTGATGCAGCCACTCTGGAAAACAGCATGGAGGTTCCTCAAAAAGTTGAAAATAGAGTTACCCTATGACCCAGCAATCACACTACTGGGTATTTACCCTAAAGATACAATGTAGTGATCTGAAGGGGCACGTGCACCTGAATGTTTGTTTATAGCAGCATGGTGCACAATAGCCAAACTATGGAAAGAACCTAGATGTCTATCAACAGATGAATGGATAAAGAAGATGTGGTATATATATACCATGGAATACTATGCAGCCATCAAAAGAAATGAAATCTTGCCATTTGCAATGACGTGGATGGAACTAGAGGGTATTATGCTGAGCGAAGTAAGTCAATCAGAGAAAGACAATTATCATATGATCTCTCTGATGTGAGGAATCTGAGAGGCAGAGTGGGGGGTTTGGGGGATAGTGGAGGAAAAAATGAAACAAGATGGGATCGGGAGGGAGACAAACCATAAGAGACTCTTTTTTTTTTTTTTTAAAGATTTTATTTATTTATTTAACAGAGACCACAAGTAAGCAGAGAGGCAGGCAGAGAGAGAGGAGGAAGCAGGCTCCCTGCTGAGCAGAGAGCCCGATGTGGGGCTCGATCCCAGGACGCTGGGATCATGACCCGAGCCGAAGGCAGAGGCTTTAACCCACTGAGCCACCCAGGCGCCCCACCATAAGAGACTCTTAATCTCACAAAACAAACTGAGGGTTGCTGGGGGTGGAGGTATGGAGAGGGTGGTTGGGTTATGGACATTGGGGAGGATATGTGTCATGGTGAGTGCTGTGAAGTATGTAAGCCTGACGATTCACAGACCTATACCCCTGGGGCAAATAATACATTATATTAATAAAATAAAATAATTAGAAAAAAATTTTTTTCAGCCAGCTGTTTCTGGATCTAACTTCCTCCTCACCAGGACACCTAAACTGTTCACATTCTATACTTCAAAAGGAACCAATGAGATTTGTATTTTGGCAAGTTTCAATACTTCATATGCATATTAAATTAACTCAAGCCAGTTAACCTAGTTTCAATCAGTTCTGCACAGAGGACCTAAATGAGAATGGCACTCATTAGCTTTTACCTTTATAATTCTGCCTCCTCTCTGTCTCCCTCAAAACACAATTCAGGTTTCTACCTGAATCTGTCTCCCAAAATCCAATTCTAATTGCCCAGATTAGTATCTGTTTGTTTAAATTTTCAGTCAATTCCTTCTTGGTTGACAACATGTATACATTTAATCTCATTGTTTTTCTAAGTTAACAGAAGATGAGGATTAGTGAAAGCTAGGCACTCATGGGATATTGACCTTTGGTTTGCCTGTTCTCACAATAAATATCAGCCAAAGCCCAATATTCCTGAAAACTTTGTATTCTGCAAAACCACACAGGTAAAAATAACAGAGCTCAAGAGAAAAGCAGTGTTAGAAACCAGTCTACATAAAATTGGTGCAGCTTGTAACCAGAGAACAACCACCAGGCATTCCCTCAGGAGGTAAGTTACATAGCCCTAGTAGGTCTATAGGTTGCCTCAGGGGATATTAAAAATGCACAGACCACAGAGCAGAAATATTGGCTTGAGAATGTCAAGACTATGAAGATGGAAATGAATCCAACTCCAGGCTGAAGAAGCTGAGGTTAAAACAGGTAAGGGAAGAAGGGTAACTTGCCTCCAGCCTGGAGTCTAATGGTGAGAGTCAAGGAGGGACCCTAGGGTGCAGCCTCTCATTTTAAACTTCCTTAAAATAGGGGTGCCTGGGTGGCTCAGTGGGTTAAGCCACTGCCTTCAGCTCGGGTCATGGTCTCAGGGTCATGGGATCGAGTCCCGCGTCGGCTTCTCTGCTCGGCAGGGAGCCTGCTTCCCTCTCTTTCTCTCTCTCTGCCTGCCTCTCCATCTACTGTCAAATAAATAAATAAAATCTTTTAAAAAAATAATAAAATAAACTTCCTTAAAATAGAACTGAAAAGGCAGTTGCCTATGCACTAACAAAGGTTTTCCCCTTGCTGAACGCTGTAATACTACTGCTATTCTAATTCCTTGTACCTAGGAAAAAAATTGGGAACAATGTAATGTCTATTTTACACTACTAATCATTCCCTAATTTCTCAATTGCATATGATTTCATTGATGTTTTGGAGATGTATTTTAGCAGTATAGGCTGTATTCAGAAATATGTTAGGGTTGTTCTGTTGTCTCCAGAGCAGTAAGCTAAAGGTTTAAAAGCCAAAAAAAACCCCTAAGAGTAGGGGCGCCTGGGTGGCTCAGTGGGTTAAAGACTCTGCCTTTGGCTCAGGTCATGATCCCAGAACCCTGGGATCAAGCCCTGCATTGGGCTCTCTGCCCAGTGGGGAACCTGCTTCTTCTCTCTCTGCCTCCCTCTCTGCCTGCTTGTGATCTCTCTCTGTCAAATAAATAAATAAAATCTTAAAAAAAAATCCCCTAAGAGTAGCTAAAGGATTCTTTACATACTTAATGGATATTTATTCCATGTAGCCAGGAGCAATAGCTGTGTTTCTCTATGAAGTCTGGGATACTCAGCAAATTGTACTTTCAGCTTAAAATACGCTGTGCAGTCTCCTGTTTTCTTTTCTTTTCTTTCTTTTTTTTTTTTTAAAGATTTTATTTGTTTATTTGACAAACAGAGATCAATAGTAGGCAGAAAGGCAGGCAGAGAGAGAGAAAGGAGGAAGCAGGCTCTGTGCAGAGCAGAGAGCTTTAGAGTTGTAGCATTGGAGTTGATAGATTGAAGATCAAGCCTCATGGGGGCTTGATCCCAACACCAAAGGCAGAGGCTTTAACCCACTGAGCCACCCAGGCGCCCCAGTCTCCTGTTTTCTATAGACAATTCCATAAGATATTTCTATGTGCAGATATTTTATAGCTTTTAACTGTGTCTGATGAAGGCTTTCCATGATTCATGATGACTCCATTCTGGAGATGAGAAACAAATCGAAAGATGGAATGCCAATTTTGTTTTTAAAAATCCTGCTAGGAGCACCTGGGTGGCTCAGTGGGTTAAGCCTCTGCCTCAGGTCATGATCTCAGGGTCCTGGGATAGAGCCCCGCATGGGGTTCTCTGCTTGGCAGGGAGCCTGCGTCCCCCTACCTCTTCTGCCTGCCTCTCTGCCTACTTGTTATCTCTGTCAAATAAATAAATAAAATCTTTTTTTAAAAAAAGTCCTGCTTTTTGGGGCACCTGGGTGGCTCGGTTGGCTAAGTGTCTGCCTTCAACTCAGGTCATAATCCAAGGGTCCTGGGGTCAGGTCCCACATTGCCCGCATAAGTCTCCCTGCTCAGTGGGAAGCCTGCTTCTCTCTCTCCCTCTGCTGCCTCCCAATGCTTGTGCTCTCTTGCTCTCTCTGCCAAATAAATAAAAAATCTTTAAAAAACACCACTTACTTTGTTTTGCCACAAAGATACAAAACACATATATATCCACCAATGTGAGCCTCTCAAAGTTGTATATTCCTTGAATCTTTTTCTCCACATTCCTAGGACTTTTTATATGATTAGGATGAAAAGAAGGGTGGTTCCCTTCAATCTATCAACTCCAATGCTACAACTCTAAAGGCTACTGTTTCTTTAGAAAAGTAGTCTAGCTCCAGGCCAAAATCCCACACTGTACCTTTCAGGCCCAAACCAGATGATTAGAAAGGCTTTGCCTAGAAAGCTTCATGGGGGAAAGTTGCTTTCCTACATCAGTCTTGGAATACAGTCTATGCACTGCACTCTCTGGAGGGAGTTGCTGTCGAGAACTCAGCCCCCCTTATCCCTCCCTTTTCTTGCAACACCCAGGCCAGCATTACCAGTCCAGGTGCCTCCATCCTGAGGCCTCTTTATTGGGGTGACCCTGATTGAGGGACTTGCCACTTCTCCTTATGGGGTGGGGGCAGTCTTAACTAACCTACTTTTCTCCACTCTGAGGAAGTATTTTCCACTCCCAGGCCTGCACTAGGTCCATGAAACAGCAGGAGTCTTTTGTGCAGGGCTCCTAGGCAGTGAGATGTTTCCTCCTACCAGTGCTGCATGTCATTCACTGACCCTTCCCTTGTGCCATTCCACAGAGAAAAATCGAATACTAAAAATGGAATACTTTTTGGCTGCTTATACTGTTGTAGTAAGTGAATAAAGCCATGATTATTTATTTCAGTTTGGTTCACTGTCCTAACCACCTTACCATACATCAACTCAACACTAGAGTGACAGGATTATGATTCTGTTTTTGCCTACCAAATATAAATATCACTGAAATTAAATGAGATTAGTGTAATACCTTTTTTTTTTAACTGGCAGACCTATTTGATCACCTCCTAATAATCAACCCGTTTTTATATTAATTCAAACAAGAAAGTTCATTTTTTCCATGTCAAATAGACTCATTTGATAGTGAAGGTGGCTGGTGGAAAGGCAACCAATCTAAAGAAAAAAAATTGAATTCTCTCGGGTTCTAAATGGGAGAGAGAGAGCCTTTTCCCTCCTCTTCTTGTAGCATTTTCTTTGGAAAACTTGCAGCTATAAATCTTTCTCTATGTCTTTGAGAAGTATATAAACCTTTCTAAGATTTAAATAAGCCTCTTGCCAAGTTACATCCCAGGAATGTCTTTCTTTGTAGGAGCCTTTGAACCACATTTTGAAATGTAGGTATCTCTCTGCGGCAGTTTAGTCTAGGCTCCTGGCTCTAGGTTGTACCTTGCTGCTTATCATAAAAAAACATGGGAAGCTTTACTTTTCCTTAGGATAAAGACAAAATTCATATACAATATATGTAATCAATTGTACATGCCTGTCTATATAAAAGAATGAGATTTCTTTCTGGCTTTGTAATCGCTTCAGCAGACTGCCTATAATGTACATCACAGTCTGGCTGGATGTTAATCAGTAATAAAACTTTTTTTCTATATATATGGAGAGGATTCACTGGACTGACAGGATATTTTTAGTTATTTGCCCAACATTTAGTTCTTGAATTCTCTAACATTTACATTCTTTAAAGAGAACACAGTAGTTCTTTAAAAATTATTTTGTCTCTGCCATTGCAGAAAATAAAAATTTGAGAAATTTTACCTTAAAAAAATGTTTTTCATCAGGTGTTTTGTTGGTTCTAATTAGTATGATGACTAAGAGTTTGAGCTTTGGAGTCAGAATGACTGGGTACAGATCTAATTTCTTTCCAAGTTCTTCCACATACCATCTGTGTGATGTAGGCAATTTATCTAACATTCCTAATTCCCTGTTTCACATCTAGATTCTACAAAACTTCCAAACCTAAAAAAAAAAAATTATTAATTTTTTAAATTCCAAATTTAAATTTCTAAAGCACAATTAATTTCTTCAAAATTCAATAGAAAAATGCAGCAGGGATTAATCCTAAATCATAATTTTAAAGGCTAATCATGAAAAGTCAATCTAAAGACAACCCAAAATGAACAACAAAGACATATACAGTCAATTCTTGTTATTTGTGGTAGTTATGTTCTATAAAGTCACCATAAACACTGAATTATCAAAGACTGAGCCATTGCTCCCAGGGTTAATACAGAGTTGGCTTCCTACATGCAGCTGGTGACACTTCCCTCAACTGATCAATATATAAACTTGTTTTATGTGTGTCCATGTTTAAAAACACCTTATTTGATATTGTTATTCATTAACATTGAACTCAAAACTAATAGCACTAAAACTCATGCCTATATGGCATTTATCTAGCACATGTATTTTCTCTATAAGTCCTATCATAGCCTTCTTCCCACCCAGGAAAGGACACTAGACTATGCTTAGTGGCCATCATGAAGAAATCACCAAAAAAAGTGCAAAAATACAAAGAAACAAGCAAAAAAGTGGTAATATGAAAACAACAAGGATGCTTGTTCAGAGTTAAAAGAACTGAAACAAGAGGACAGAGCATCACCTTGTTCAACAGCAGGAAATGTGTATTGGGGCATGTCCTCTCATGATCATGAAAGTGCTACAACAACTGATTTGAGGGTTAAAAATAAATTTTAGCAGGTAGGCAAGTTCACAAATATGAAATCTATGAATAAAGAAGACTGACTACCTATCTCTATGTATACATAGGTGTACATACGTAAGTGTGTGTGTGTGTGTGTGTCTTCGCTAATATATTTGCCTTCAGGTGAGTAAAATTCCTTTGAAGAGGATCAGGACATGTCACTCCATAATATGCCATTTGACATATAAAATGTTTTAAGTCAAAGGACTTTGAGACATGGCAGATGCAGGAGAGACTCTCTGACCTCCTCCTCTCCTAAGCAGATCTTAAGACCCTCATGTAATAGGGGCCCTCCAATACAGCTAAAGGAGCATTTTTATCTCTGCAGACAGAGGAACTCCAAGAAAGAATCTGAGTTCCCCCCAGTATACTTAGCTCATGCCCTTTTGTCCTATCATGTTTTTCTACAATTTCCCACTCTTCAACAGAAGTAGTTTAAGAAGAAGGTTCAGGCTTAACTAGGCTTAACTGTTTCTTTAGGCCTTCATTTCCTTATGAATACCTTCATATAGTCACATATAACATCTATCATCTATCCACACCTCCTCTTCTTACCTCCCTACCTCCTCCTTTTCCCAATTGCTTCTCAATCAATTTTCCTATCTCATTTAGACATGAAGAACTATCTAGCTATTCAGGCTTAAAACTTAGAGGAATCTTGATTTTACCCCCCTGAGCTGCTATATCCAATCCATCACCAAGTCCTATCAGCTCTACCTCCAATATTCCAAAGACTTCTCACCTCTGCCACTACTGCCCCTTGTGACCATGTCACTTCTTGTCCAAACTCACACAATAGCAACTCTCATACTATTTCACACTTAGTACTTACACTACATCAAAATAATCTTATTTTTTTCATTGTCCTTCTCCCCTCATGTAATCTCCATGAGGGCAGGGACCATTTCTATTTGGCTAATCATGCAATTTCAGTACCCAAAATGCCAAGCAAATAGCAGGAAGTACTAAAGATACCCAAAATATTAAGGAATAAGTAGGAAGGGAAAAATATTAAGTGAACTAATGAATGCAACCTTTCCAAACCTTCCATTTTTCTTTTCTTTTTTAGTTCTCTTTCTATACTATCTTAATTTAACTCAGTATGTTAAACCTTGGATGTCCAGAATATTTGCCTTTCACTGTGGCATGTGTTGCCATGGGAAGGAAGAAACATAGTTGTCAATGAAAAATTGAAATAACTTAGGCTAATACAACTGACTTAATACAGCTAATGCATATATTAACTAATACAGTTTTCAAAATATCTCCTCCCAGTGCTCCCTACACTACCTCTTCTGGTCCCACTCCCTTAAATGAAAGAGTATACCTGGACAATCTTCAGAAAATACTAACACTATTTAGGACCAACTTTTTCAAACTCCTCTGAGACTGTGCCTTTCAAAATCAAGAAAAGCACAAGTAAATACTTTTATGTGAATGTGAATGGCTGTGAATGGTTCTCTGCATTCATTCTAATACTTTTAAAATGTGATGAGGCTGTGTATTATTCAGGTCACAACCAGCACCAAGAAAAATTGGGGGCTTGTCATGTCTAATTTCAATGATTCACTTGCAATTCCACTATGGTTTCCAAAGACAATTTTCTAGTTAAAATCTTTGCCCTTATTACATCAGATAAATGCCTTTTTTTGTTCTTAAGATAAATATATAGCTGAATCCAACACAGTAGAAACTGTTTTTAAACTCTAGAACCAGAAATACCTTTTATGTCATTTCCCCCCCTTCAGTCTGGTAATTTCAAACAAAGGCCACTATGAGGAAAGCATGAAGTAAACTTACAGGTAATAAAAATAATAAGATACTAAACTATAATGAATCTGTAACTTTGGTAAAATATAATTACTTGATGTTTTTCTTAAGGGCTTTCTCCAGTTTCTTCACCTGTTGTTTATAAAGTCTTAATTCATGCTGTGTGGGCCTGTAGAAAATAAATCACATTAAGCACATTCAGTTTATTGAATAAAACCATAAATATATTTCATCATGTTATTTGTCACAAATGCTTATTAAAAATCTTAAAATATTCCATGACTGCCAGTGAGGTGTTTATTGGCCACTGAATTTCTCCTTCCATGTATTTCCTGTTCAAAACTTTTTACCCATTTGGTTTGTTGTCAATCTGTTACTTGCTTTTATAGTGAAATATTTCAAATGTACAGACAAGAAGAGAGAATAGTAAAATAAATAATGGTGTACCCACTACTCAGCTTCACCAAAGTTAAATATTGACAGATTTGTTTCAAATTTTAACTGAAACACTATACATATAGTTAAAACTCCACGTGTGTCCTGTTTAGTTAACCACTATCCCAAATTCACTGCTCATTATTCCCATGCATGGTTTAAAATTTTTACTATGTATTTATATAGACATAAACTTTTGGTATCAGTTTCCTCTCCATTTAAATATAATCCTTATGAGAACAAGTTATTTATTTTGGTCATTATATTATAACCAAGCATAGGACAGTATCTAACTTGTAAGAGGTATTCAACAAACACTTGTCAAATGAAGAAAATCTTAACAATGTTCATCCCTTGTTATTCCCTGCCAACATGCAGAACATCATCCTTTTGTGGTGGCATGCTATATATATATATATATATATATACACTCCTTTTTGTATGACATTTAAACTTTTTAGTTTTCTTTTCCTCTCATGACACAGAGGTAAGATATTAAGACATTCTAAAGAAATTTGGGAATAGGAAACCTGCTGATATAAATCTGAATCTATTCTGCGTTCCTACCCAGTTTTATCTTTTCCATGTGAGCTCCTATGTTCTCACTTCCCTTGCCTACCTACATGCGTTTTTGTTCCTTCCATCATATGAAATACAACTAACTAAAATGAGTGTAAAAAAGTATGACATTTCTAAGATTAGTTTCATGGTAAAGGAGTTGGAAAGATTCACTTAACACCCCAAATTCCAGTATGTGTTTACTTTCCAAAAGTTAAATAGAAATTACTTAAGTTTCTCTGACCTGGTTTCTAAATCTTTTTGGAGATTCAGCTTTTCACTTAAAAGTGCATCAATCTTGGATTTCGATTCCTTGAGTTGATTCTGTAATGACTTAAACACATTTCATAGAAAAATAGTTAACTTTCCTAGATTATTGTTTTACTTTATACAAAAAAGTAATTATTAGTCAAGTAGTCCCCATACCATTAGAAGGCCTTTATAAGTTGGTGAGGCATCCAAACTTCTATAGTCCTTTTCTTCTTCTGACAGACTTTCATTTTCTTTATATTGCCTGTGAAAAGATATGCAATGTGTACTTATGAAAAACCTATCTTCAAAGGAAAAAATACAGCTAACAAAAATCAACCCAATAAGTGTTTGATAACCTAAACATGAATTAAATTTAAGCCAAATTTCTTACTTGTTCTCAGAGAGAACGGTATTAGAACATACTACTACCCAGTATTACAGTACATTTCACAGTACAGTACAGTTCACTATCACCTTTAATTAAAACACAAGATCCATGTGGACTAAAACTTTATTTTGTTTACCATTGCATCTCACTGCCTAGAAGAGTATGGGGTATAAAGGGGGTGAAAAAAACACTTCTTGAATGAATAAAGAAACAAAGCATACTGTTTTTACTTTATAGTACTTTTAGGTCACCAAAAAACCTATACAAAAAAAAAAAAAAAAATAGAGAGAGAGAGTATGAGTGGATGAGGCAACAGATTTAATAGTCCCAGTTCAAGACTTGACACTGTTAACCTGATGCTATTTGAATAGGTCAATCTCTCTGAATTTGTCTTCTGTCAGAGAAGTATCTATCACATCTATCTCACAGGACCGGTGTTAAAAGTAAATAAAAGATATTAAAGCACTCATGTCTAGGAAGTCAGAAGTGAACTTCAAAAATCACCTGCTTCCATTATCCAAGATCATTTTTAAAATTTCTATCTAAAGAGAAAGATGGAATTAAACAAGGGAGCTTCACCTAACTACTAATTCACTGCATAACCATTTTCCCTGTGTTAATTTTTCAAGTGTCTCTGACATCTCAGAAGAAAATGTGAGCCTAATAGGTTTCATTCCTATGTTACTTTCCTTGGCTCTTCAATCATATCCACCAAGTCAGGGAAATACTAACAGAAATAACTAGCAATATATTTCATGTAATCTATATTGATGTAGTAACACTGGGTAAAAAAATAATAATAATAATAAATTACATAGCTGAAAACCCATCATATGAAAAGGTACTTTCCCTCTTTTTCAGAGATTATAGCACATTTGCAGTTTTCTAAGACTTCCAATTGGTTAACCCATGTATTCACATTTCTAGTGCCTTGATTGCTGCTTCCTTTCCTTTCCGAGTTTGCTCATGTGTAAGGACAGAAAGTAATACCAGTTTGTAGTATGCAGAAACTCCCTTCACAAGTCCCTCTGGAAGTTTCCCCAAACCTGTGCCCTCAATTAGAGCCCCCAAATAGTGTACCATAGGTGTGCTGTGCAAAATAGCTATGGCAACATATTCATCCTCCTCAGGCCTCAGGACAACTGGGCAGGGCTTAGGGTGGGCAGAGTTCTTGAACCAGGTGCTTCCAATTACAGTTCTGTATATACCCCCAATGAGGTATACAAACAGCAATATTTGTGTTTCATAGTGAGAAAAACGTCAGACAACACTGTGCTTGATAAATAAATGTTAAGCAGGGGCTTTTGCCCCATCTGTCTTCTTCCCTTGGTCTTGTTCCCCTAGCTCTACAGATACATACCTCCTTCTCCTGTGTTTCCTGTGAATCCTAAGTAGGCAAATCCCTCATCTTCTCTGTTTCAGCTCTTTTATTTCTCAACTCTTTCATCTCCTTTTCTTCAGTAATGTAATACTTAACAATTATTTCTTGTTTTTACACTACTCCCGCTCCTGATAATAAACCCTATTTATAGATCTCAAAATCCACCTTGAAGTTGCTACAATCGATCAAGTTCATACTCTTAGAAAGGAGACTACTGGAGTCTATAAGGTCAATGAACCCTGAAAAGCCCTCTCCTTTGGAGAATTTTCATTGCAGCAAAGTATAAATGACTTCTAATTTTTTCCATCTGTAGGATTATTTATACTGCAGCTCCAATTTTCTTCCTATCTCCTTCTCCCTTAATGAGAGACTTTCAAGCCAAATATCTGGTCTGAGCAAGGTTTTTATAAGCCAAACTATCCCACTTCAGCTCAGTGATGACAGGATTGCTAAGTGAAAAGGGAATTCCTTTCCACCAAGCTTCTCATTACTCAACCCTGGATTTTTTTTTTTTTTTAAGATTTTATTTATTTATTTGATAGAGATCACAAGCAGGCAGAGAGGCAGGCAGAGAGAGGAAGGGAAGCAGGCTCCCCGCTGAGCAGAGAGCCTGATGTGAGGCTTGATCCCAGGACCCTGGGATCATGACCTGAGTAGAAGGCAGAGGCTTTAACCCACTGAGCCACCTAGGTGCCCCTCAACCCTGGATTTTTACTACAAATTCTTCATAACCAAATTCAACAATCCCCAAAATGGACTCAATCCTTCTATCATTTCTAGTCAGAGAGCCCCAGTTTGTACCTCAGAAGCAACTTCTCATACTATATCCCACATGACAGATTTCAAATGATGGCTATGCTAAATCTTCTCTTACTAAAAATCCCAAACTCTCATCATGTATCAAGTCAGCAATCAGCAAGCTGCTGCCTGTGGGCTACATGCAGGCTGTGGATTTTTGTAATTAGATTTTTACAGAATACAGCCCTGCCAATTCATTTACTTATCATCTGTGGCTGGCTTTGTGCTACAAGAGGAAGGCTGAAGAGTTGTGAGACTATACAGCCTAAAATGTCTATAATACTCACTGTCTGGCCCATTACAGAATAGTTTGCAAACACCTAAATCTAGATTAGAATCTACTACAGACATGGCCCAAAGGTTGCAACTGAAATTCAGTTTGGACCATATAATATTTTTGCTTTTTCTTTTTTTAAATTTTAATGACTACAGTTGACAATACAGTGTTATATTAGTTTCAGGTGTATAACACAGTGATTCAGCTTCTCTGTAAATTTATGTTCACAGTGTAGCTACCGTCTATCATCATACACTATTACAATGTCATTGACTATATTCCCTACACCTTCCCTATTATTCACATGACTTACTCATTCCATAACTGGAAATCTCCCCTCCCTCTCTCCCTACCCACTATGGCCATCTCCCACTCCCCTTCTCTCTGACAACCAACAGTTTATTCCCTGTGGACCATACAATATTTTTAAAATCACTAAGTTAATTGTGAATATTAAAAATCTTATTTATAAATCTCGAAAAACAAGCAAATCTAGCCACACTGAATTCACATTCTTACAAGGTATCGACTGGCTAGAATGTGTAATGGACCAGTTCAGACAGATGGTATACAGCTGTCCAATTTGCCACAGTCCTCACCTAGCCTGCTTCACTCACTTTCATTATTTTCTTGATTGTGTAAGCTTAAGTTTGCAACCTCTCAAGCCATTAAATTCTTCATTTTCCTTCTCTTTACTCTTACACACTATGACTATCCGTTTTAGTGTCAAGTTGGCTAGGCTATGGTGCCTAGCTGTTCAAACGCCTGTCTAATTATTGCTATGAGGTATTTTTTAGACATGATTAACATTTAAATCAACAGACTTTAAGTAAAGGAGAACCTCTCCTAATGTGAGTAGGCCTCATGCAATTAAAGGCCTTAAGAACAAACACTGAGACCCACAAAAAGGAACTCTTCCCTGGTTCTCTAGCCTGCAGGCCTACCTCACAATCACATGAACCAATTCCTTTATATTAAATGTTTTCCTCTCTATAGAAATGTATATTCTATTGGTTCTGTTTCTCTTAAGAATGCTGACTAATCTATAACCTAATCACCCAGTTTTTCTGTATTAAAGGAAAAAGTGCCTTCTTCTTTCCAAGGCAAATGATTGCCTTCTCATTCATTTACAGCCTACTTGGTCAAGTATATGAAAGACTGCTCTCTATAGATTACATCTATCTATAACATACCAACAAATCCCCTGAACTCCAGCCAAACTGGTTTAATCACAGTGCCATAAAAACATTCTATACTTTTATATTTATGCACTTTTGCTCAAAATGACTACCTTTTTGCCTTCCTACTTTCTCAAATTTTACTTACCTTTCAAGCTCAAGCAAACCCTCATCTGCTTTGTAAAGGCTTCTCTGTTCATTCCATCCAAACTGTTTGTTCTTGTTCTAAACTCCTACCTATACTGTCTGCAAAATTTTTAATAATTACACTATAATGACATTATGTGTATTAGTGTATTTAATCTATTATTTTTCTTAATTATTAATGTGTTTACATTTTATCTCCCTTACTAAATTGTAAAGTCTTAGAAGGGAAGAACCACATCCAAAGCTTTGTCTTATCTCTATAGAATCTAACACCATGCCTATCATCTAAAAGACAGTTTCATTTGGAATCGGGAGGTCTCTGAAGTTACTTGATAGAATGCTACTTTCTGAACAGAATGAAACAAGGAATTGCTCTATCAATAGTTGTTCTCTTCTTGTCTTCCTTTCTCCCTTTTTCACTTCCTTCTCCCCAACATTCTGACTTTTTGTTGGTTGGTTGGTTGTTTTTTTTTTTGTTTTGTTTTGTTTTGTTTTTAGAGTCCCCAGGGATCAGCAACCGGCACAACTCTGCCACTGGTCCTGCTGTGTTTCTGGAACGTCATTATTCTAGGGGAGAGAATACAAGAATGTACACCTGACAAAAATGGGGAATTTATCTGTATTGTTTATTATGGTATCCTAAGTACCTAAGACAACATGGCATGAGGTAGGTGCTCAAAAATATTTGTTAAAAGAATTATCCCATCTAGGGGCGCCTGGGTGGCTCAGTGGGTTAAAGCATCTGCCTTCGACTAGGTCGTGATCCCAGGGTCCTGGGATCGAGCCCCACATCGGGCTCTCTGCTCGACAGGGAGCCTGCTTCCCTTCCTCTCTCTCTCTGCCTGCCTCTCTGCTTAACTTGTGATCTGTCAAATAAATAAATAAATCTTTAAAAAAAAAAAAAAGAATTATCCCATCTATAAACAATGAAACAAAATAGCTGTTTTAATGACCTGAAAGTAGTTGAGATTATTTGGCCTTAGATATCCCTCAGTTATTTTAGATTAGTCAAAGACCACTATCTTTAATTATGTTGGACTTCGGTAGGCAGCTAGTATAATCCTATGCACTCCATGGATATACTTAGTAACTGTCCAGTAGCTAAATGACAACAGTAGAACAAATTATAATGCTGTGACAAATATTTTAAAATAAATGCAATACATTTTGTTATTAAATATAAATATTTTAAAATAAATGCAACAATACATTTAAACATAAAAATTAAAACAGTCTTCAAAATCGTTACAAAAAAAAAATTCATAGTTATGTATTAGGTAGATTTCCAAAGCATAGTTAAAGTTTCAGAGGACTATAAAAACTTTTGGTGTGATTCATGACTGGGTAATTAACTTTAAAAATTGTAAACAGGATTAGTCTTACCTTTGTTTATGCAATTTCCTTATTTTACATTCATAGTAATCAATTAGGCAAAGCAACCTAGAAAACAGAAGATAAACTAAATTTTTAAAATGTGATATTGGATCATTTACTATACCATTCTCTTTACATAATTTCAAATTACAGCAATAAAGGATAAATGTTATTTAGTAAGTTTATAAAAAAAATTTAAGTGATTTTTGTCAGAAATATTCTACTAAGCCATATATTTTAAAATTTTGATGTATAGATTTTAAAATAATCACTAACATTTTATCAATATATTAAATGAATATCTCCTTTGTCCTAGCAGTTCTATCTCTAGCAACTGCTTCCACAGAAATATTTTCTCAAACTTGTAACTCAAAATGAACAAAGTTGTTCACTGCACCATTATTTACAAGAGTGGAAACCCAGAAACATTCTAAATGTTATTCAATAATTGTAAAGTGAAATAAATAATGACACATCCACTCTCTGGAAATGACACAATAAGAGTAAAGTAAAATAAATAATGACACATCCACTCAAATAATGTACGTAAATTTGTACGTCCTAATAAAAATTATAAGGAAGAAAAGTAATGTTGCATAGCCAAATGTAGAGTATTACTCCATTTTTTTTTTAAGACTTTATGTATTTGACAGAGTAGGTGAGCACAAGCAGGGGGACCTGCCGAGAGAGAGAGAGAAGCAGGTTCCCTGGGGCTCAACGTGGGGCTCGAGCCTAAGGCCCTGGGATCCCGACCCAAGCCAAAGGCAGTTGCTTAACCAACTGAGCCACCCAGGTGCCTCTCCACTTTTGTTTTGAAAAGAAATAATTGTATGTGAAGTTGTATTTGTATTGAATAAAAACTCTGTGAGTTCCTAACTGGGGAACAGTAACATAACCTAAGGGAAAATCTTAGTTGTCACATTGACTGGTTGGGGAGGGTGCAAGATGTTAAAAATTTGTCAAAAAACTGACACAATGAACCATCCCACCCAAAATGCCAATGGCACTCCTGTTTTTAAACACTAGGAAAGATACAAACCAAACTATTAAAAGTGATTATCTCTGGAATATGGAAATCAGGAGGGGTAAGCAGATATATTTTACTTAACACACTTTTGTATTGTTTGAACTTTTATAAACAGGTACTGTTTTGTAATTTTAAAAAATCCTCAAAGGAAAAAATAACACTATGTTTTCATATATTATTCTTTTTTTTTTTTTAAGATTTTATTTATTTATTTGACAGACAGAGATCACAAGTAGGCAGAGAGGCAGGCAGAGAGAGCAGGAAGCAGGCTCCCTGCTGAGCAAAGAGCCCTATGCGGAGCTCTCAGAGGAACCTGAGATCATGACCTGAGCCAAAGGCAGAGGCTTTAATCCACTGAGCCACCCAGGCGCCCCACATGTTATTCTTCTTAAAGCAAGATTTTATACTATTTCCCCATCTTGGGAAACTTAATTATTTTTTTCAGAGCTAATTCAACCAATTGTGCTTTAAATATATCAACTTTCTGGATTATTCTTTCTTCATCTCAACACATATAAGCTCTCATATTATCCTGTAAAAATGCTTTAATTTCCTTTATATTAAATTAAAATCCTTTAATTTCCTTTATATCCTTCACAAACCCTCCCCCCTTACTCCCCACAGCCTTACACTACCATTTCATCTCTATCTTTTCCTTCACAGCAAACTTCATTCATTCTGTTACTAGATACCTTCAATAAACTTTTAGAGATGACGTAATTGTGTGTCACACTGGGAATTCTGAGCAAGACAGTGAGAAGGCAAACACTGATGAGGAAGCATGTAACACTTCTTATCACCTCCTTCCTGAAATACTTTTGTTCCTTAGTTATCCTGAACGTTAACTTCTCTTCTGCCTACTTTCTTCCCTTATCTGAAATTTTGGAAGTTCTCTGGAGTTTGGCCCTTCTAACTGCTGGCCTGATATCTCTACATGGCTGACAAAGGTGCCTAAGCACATGTCCGTAAATGAATTAATCATCTTCCAACCCTCTTCCCCAAACCTAGCTTAAAATCTGGCTATCTTTGACTTCTGTCCTTCTTTCAGGATCTACAGCCAGTTAGTCTCAACAATTCCTGTCTATCTTTCCAGTAGCTCTCCTTTCTTTTGGCCCTACCTAATGCAGGCCTTTGCAATCTCCAATCTTGGCTATTACAAGTGATTATTAACTTGTCTTTCTGTCTCTGGGTTTTTTTCTTCGATCAGAAATTGCCTGGGTGGGGCTGCCTGGGTGGCTCAGTGGGTTAAGCCTCTGCCTTCAGCTCAGGTCATGATCTCAGGGTCCTGGGATAGAGCCCCCGCATCTGGCTCTCTGCTCAGTGGGGAGACTGCTTACCCCCCTCTCTCTGCCTGCTTCTCTGCCTACTTGTGATCCTCTCTCTCTCTGTCAAATAAATAAATAAAATATTTTTTAAAAGAAAAAGCAAAAGAAATTGCCTGGGTGGCTCAGTGGGTTAGGCCTCTGCCTTCAGCTCGGGTTATGATCTCGGGGTCCTGGGATTGAATCCCAAGTTGGGCTCGCTGCTCAGCGGGGAGACTGCTTCCCACCCCACCCCACCCCGCCTGCCTCTCTGCCTACTTGTGATCTTTCTCTGTGTGTAAAATACATAAATAAAATCTTTAAAAAAAAAAGAAGAAGAAGAAATTCAGTGGCGGGGGGGGGGGGCTGGTATATAGTATATATAGTAAGCAGAACCCAAACTCTTCAGCCTGTAGGTTAAGCCCTTCAAAGTCCCAGCACACCTTTCTTTCCATATCGTCTCCTAAAACACTTACCATCATCATCATTTGCACCCTATGTTCCAAAACTCTTTCACTACTTGGACTATTCTCAAATATATTCAGTTTTCCTGTCACTATATTTCTCTAACTAAAATACCTTTCCCTCACCTCTGCCTATTAAAATTCTATAGTTCCTAATAATCTAGTTTATAAGTTATCTCCTTCATAAAGACTTTTTGGTCATCTCCATATCCCTCAAAGTAAATGAATCTCCCCTTCTGTCATGCCCACTTATTATCCTATTTGCCCCATTATTATAGCACATACCACTATCTGCCTTGTATTTTACTTGCCTCAGTGTGTGTCTATCTACCCAGTTAGACTATCAGATCCATATATGGCAGGAAACATGGTTTTACTCAACCGTGTATGTTTTATATTGTTCTTCCCAGTGCCTTTGTAACTTTTAACAATAGCTGCAGTGGTTACAACTCATGTATTTCTAATAATGTTAATTCACAATTTTTAAGTTCTGTTCTCAAACTGAAAATTAGCTATATTAAAAGTCAAATAGAGAGGGGCGCCTGGGTGGCTCAGTGGGTTAAGGCCTCTGCCTTCGGCTCAGGTCATGATCCCGGGATCCTGGTATTGAGCCCTGCATTGGGCTCTCTGCTCGGGGAGCCTGCTCCCCGCCCCCCACCCCACTCTGCCTGCCTCTCTGCCTACTTGTGATCTCCCTCTGTCAAATAAATAAATAAACTCTAAAAAAAAAAAATCAAATAGAGAATCTCTAGGTCATCAGACGAATTCACACCTAAATTAGCTTGACTTCATATGGTACATAAGTTCTCTCAATGCTTCTCTTTTACGGACTGTCTGACTCACTCAGATTGGCTGGTTTTTATACTTGTTTTCATTCCCCTTCCTCCATCTCTCTTACTCTCTTATTTATCCCACTGTAACTGTCTCTCCTTTTTCTTCTTTTTGTTCTTCTTTACTCTTATATTTTCCCCTCTGCTTCTCTCTTTTTGAAATTTATTCACATCTATCTCTATTTTTATGGTATTTTAATTGTAATTTTTAGATTTTTGTCCTTGTTCTTTCCTTCAAAAAGATGAAAATTGGGGGCGCCTGGGTGGCTCAGTGGGTTAAGCCGCTGCCTTCGGCTCAGGTCATGATCTCAGGGTCCTGGGATCGAGTCCCGCATCGGGCTCTCTGCTCAGCAGGGAGCCTGCTTCCCTTTCTCTCTCTCTCTGCCTGCCTCTCTATCTATTTGTGATCTCTCTCTGTCAAATAAATAAATAAAATCTTAAAAAAAAAAAAAAAAGATGAAAATTGGGGTGCCTGGGTGGCTCAGTGAGTTGGGCCTCTGCCTTCGGCTCAGGTCACAGTCTCAGGGTCCTGGGATCGAGCCCCCCCTTGGGCTCTCTGCTCAGCAGGAGCCTGCTTCCTTTCCTCTCTCTCTCTACCTGCCTCTCTGCCTAGTTGTGATCTCTGACAAATAAATAAACAAAATCTTTAAAAAAAAAAAAAAGATGAAAATTACATGTATGTATTCTTTCTTAAATAATTATCAAAATCTATAATCTTGTTTTTAGTTTCTATGAGACCTCATTTATTTTTATAACAAAACAGAAATACCTAGTTAGTAAAGATCCCCACTCCTACTATGTAAATACTTAGTTAGAATGTAATTAGCTTATACTATTAAGTGAAAAAAACATGGTGCTACTTTTTATACAAAAAGGGAAAATATGAATATAATATCCATACTGCTTGTATTTGATAAAAATAAAACTAAACATTTAAAATTACCTGTAATGGAAGGTATGGAATAGACCCAAGGGGACAGAAATTAAAACACAACTTTTCTGAATATAAATAATTAGTTTTGACTTTGGAATTGTATCAATGTCTTACATACTCAAAAGTAAATGGAAAATAAAAAAGCAATCCCTAAATATTGAAAACAAATCGAAACCAACTTAACTGAACATTAATTTGGTGACACAAACATACAAAGGAATATTTCAAGATATTTTAGAAAACTGTATCTGCATTCTAGAAAATACTATTAATGTCAAAGATAATTGCAAAGAGATTTAAATTTCATAAAGTAGACTTATTGTTAGCAGTAATTCTGGTCAACTATTTTTATATGTTATATAATAAAGCAAATAAATAGTTACAGGATATTGTTCTTAGGAGTAAGGATTTCTAGTATAAACAGAAAGTTACAAATGTAGAATCAGAGTTTAAACAAAAATCCTATAATGTTAACTTCAGCTGGAAAAAAATTAATGATTTGTTTCTTCCCAGAAATATACATAATTCCTTGTACTCTTCTAAAAAGTCCTAAATCAATGACAAAACAATAAACATTATATGCATGACAAGCAACCCCAATACCAAACTGTGGTCTCTAAAAACCACTCCTGACTTAAAAAAAAAAATCTAATTAATTAATCTTATATTTAATTTAGTTAATTTTAATTCTAAATGTTTAGTGTTAGCTTTAACAAATATCTGAATTCATCCCCCAAAAGAGCTCTGGGACAGAAAAAGAAAAAGAAAAAAAAGAAAGAAAAAGCACTGTCTAAAAGAAATCTAGTATCAATGAGGTTGGGTCAAAAGTGTATAATACTAGCATGAAGAAGAATACTAGCATGAAGAAGTTCCAGGAGTTAATAACAACATCTGAAAAAAGAGAGGATAGTCACAAACAAACAAAAAATCGTATTGCTTATCACTGGAAATCATAAGGGCATCAACTCCTTACTCCAAAGTGGGAATTAAAATGAAAAAACTAAGCAGTAATTCTACCTTCCCTATAACAAACCACACAATGCAACCAAATAGCCCCTAGTCAATAGGAAAGGTTCTTTTTACAGAATTCCATGAGGGAATGGGGGAAACAAAAGAATTGAAAAATCACCATCTTGCAAAATCATCAGAAGGAACGATGGGGAATTCTATAGTGGAAGGATCAAGGATCAAGGATTTAACCCCCTGAACAATTTTAGCATCCTTAAGAGTAAGTCAACTGGACAATATGTGCCTCCTGACATGTTACAATTAGAAGCCTACATTACCACATATGAAGTATTTTGCCAAAAATATTTTTATCTGAATTTAGTCCTAACTTCCAGTTTAGACACATAGAGGAGACAAAAGAATAAACTAAATGACAAAATAAGGAAGCAAAATATAGCATGAACTTCTCCAGGCCAAATGACAAGTTTCTTCCTTGGAGGAGCATAGAGGTGGGAAAGCAGAGAAGAGGGGGAGGAAGAAGACTCATCCAGTTTATAAGAGATATAACCATTCCCAAGAAAAAAATCTGTTTTAAAAACTGATAATAAATCTACATATCAATTTATGTAGGGAACATTACTGTCGATCCAAGATGGTATGAGGAACTCTTTTGCAGAGATAAGCAAACACTCTGTTTTGAGTGACAATCCGTTCTTCCTCCTCCTTTGTTAATCTATAGATATCCTTTTGCAAAGAAGCGATAGTCTCTTGTTGTTCCATTCGTTTTTTCTTATAGTGTTGACATTTTGCCTGTAAGAAAGTTTTCAAAAAAATATAATTATAATATGTACATCTAGGACATGGTGTCCTAACAATATTGTATAAAAAGCTGTCTTCACAGTTTCTATTGGGATGCTTCAGTTAAGAACTTCAAGAACTGTTTTTATTTTTATTTATTTATTTCTTAATTTTTTATTTTTTATAAACATATATTTTTATCCCCAGGGGTACAGGTCTGTGAATCGCCAGGTTTACACACTTCACAGCACTCACCAAAGCACATACCTTCCCCAATGTCCATAACCCCACCCCCCTTCTCCCAACCCCCTCTCCCCCCAGCAACCCTCAGTTTGTTTTGTGAGATTGAGAGTCACTTATGGTTTGTCTCCCTCCCAATCCCATCTTGTTCCATTGATTCTTCTCCTACCCACTTAAGCCCCCATGTTGCATCACCACTTCCTCATATCAGGGAGATCATAGGATAGTTGTCTTTCTCCACTTGACTTATTTCGCTAAGCATGATATGCTCTAGTTCTATCCATGTTGTCGCAAATGGCAAGATTTCATTTCTTTTGATGGCTGCATAGTATTCCATGGTGTATATATACCACATCTTCTTGATCCATTCAGCTGTTGATGGACATCTAGGTTCTTTCCATAGTTTGGCTATTGTGGACATTGCTGCTATAAACATTCGGGTGCACGTGCCCCTTCGAATCACTACGTTTGTATCTTTAGGGTAAATACCCAGTAGTGCAATTGCTGGGTCATACGGCAGTTCTATTTTCATATTTATTTATTTTTTTAAAGATTTTATTTATTTGACAGACAGAGATCATAAGTAGGCAGAGAGGCAGGCACAGAGAGAGGAGGAAGCAGGCTCCCTGTGTAGCGGGGCCTGATCCCAGGACCCTGAGATCATGACCCGAGCCGAAGGCAGAGGCTTTAACCCACTGAGCCACCCAGGTGCCCCAAGAACTGTTTTTAAATGGGTGCAAGCTCCAAGAACATTAATAAGCCATGAACACAAAAAATACAATGTAAAATAGGAAAAATTAGTTTATAATTAATCACATGCATTCAAGTTTTTATAATAAGTAAAGGAACTCCCTAAAACTGATATAATTTTGTGTATAGGTTTAGATGAAAATAATAATCAAGAAGGGATTTTAAGAATGTTAAAAAGAAACAAGATTAGAAACAAACTAAGGGGGCGCCTGGGTGGCTCAGTGGGTTAAGCCGCTGCCTTCGGCTCAGGTCATGATCTCAGGGTCCTGGGATTGAGTCCCATGTCGGGCTCTCTGCTCAGCGGGGAGCCTGCTTCTCTCTCTCTCTCTGCCTGCCTCTCTGTCTACTTGTGATCTCTCTGTCAAATAAATAAATAAATAAATCTTTTAAAAAAATAAATAAACAAACTAAGGGTTTCAGAGGGGAGAGGGGTTGGGGAATGGGGAAGCCAGATGATGGGTATTAAGAAGGGACCATGTGATGATGAGCACTGGGTATTATATGCAACTAATTAATTGCTGAACAGTACATCAAAAACTAATGATGTACTATATGCTGGCTAATGGAACCTAATTAAAAAAAAAAGAAGTATAACATAAAAGAGAAGAAAAAAGAAATCTGATTTAAAATTCAGATTCTTTTTTTTTTTTTTTAGATTTTATTTATTTATTTGAGAGAGAGAGAGAGACAGCAAGAGAAGAAGAGAAGTAACACAAGCAGGGGGAGTGGGAGAAGGAAAAGGAGACTTCTGGCCAAGCAGGGAGCCCACTGCAGAGCTCAATCCCAGAACCCTGGGATCATGACCTGAGCCGAAGGCAGAGGCTTTAACCCACTGAGCCACCCAGGCGCCCCTAAAATTCAGATTCTTAAGTGATCAATAATTCGGATTTCAGATGGCTTGATCAACTTAGGCAATCATGTAATATGGAAGACAGTAAACTCAGAGTAACTCCCTAATGAGGATTTATTATTAAGAAATAATATATACCCCAAGATTTATAAGGAATAAATTATATATTATATTCTAAATATATATTTACATATAAATTTACATATAACTTTATATTCCTTATATTAATATAAGGAATATAAATCTTGGACACTCTCTGGTCTTCAATGAAATATCACTGGCCTGGTGTTTCCTTTATTCCCTAGCTTCAATCCTTCAATGTCCCTTGAAGGCTCATTATCAAGAGCACCATCGTTGTTGTTGTTGTTGTTGTTGTTTTAAAGATTTTTATTTATTTATTTGACAGAGAGAGATCACAAGTAGGCAGAGAGGCAGGCAGAGAGAGAGGACAGGAAGCAGGCTCCCTGCCAAGCAGAGAGCCCAATGCGGGGCTCGATCCCAGGACCCCGGGATCATGACCTGAGCCAAAGGAGAGGTTTAACCCACTGAGCCACCCAGGCACCCCCATCATTGTTGTTATTGATACACTTTTTATTAAGTTCAGTGAGAAACCCCATCCCCATCCCCATCTAATCTCCATATAACTAAGACATATTATACTAAGTTATACTCCATATAACTAAGACATATTTTTAGAAGAGAATGCCTTGTCTAAGCACATGTTCACCTGCCCATAGTGACAAGTTACTGAGACTTAGATAACCACAAGGGGGAAAGGGGACTCGGCTTCTGATATCATAACAATTCCCAGTAACCAGTGATCATCTGCCTCAGCCCCAACTTGGAAGCCAGGTATTTGCTGTATAGCCAAGTGATGTGGGTCCCTGTTACACCTGTAACTATACATTAGCCATAAAACCAGAATAATTTAGTTTTTCAAGGTTGAAGGAATAAGAGCAATATACAAGAATCAACTGTATCTCTCCTAAATTATTCTATGAAGCCAACATTACCCTGATACCAACCCAGACAACACAATACAAAAGAACCATAAAACAATATCCCTTATAAACTCTAACGCAGATAATCCCTAACAAAATACTAGCAAACCAAATCCAGCAGCATATTAAAAGGACTGTACACCAGGACCAAGTGAGATTTATTCTTGGAATGCAAGAATGACTCAACATATGAAAAACAGGGGTGCCTGGGTGGTTCAGATGGTTAAACATTTGCCTCTGGCTCAAGTCATGATTTCTAGGTCCTGGGATCAATCCTCATGTCGGGCTCCCAGCTCAGCTGGAGTCTGCTTCTCCCTCTCCTTCTCCCCCTGTTCATTCTCTCTTTCAAATGAATAAATAAAATCTTTTTTTAAAAAAACTAAGAAAAATCTGTGTAGTACACATTAACAAAATGAAGAAAAAGCACATGATCATCTCAATTGATACAGAAAAAGCATGTGACAACATCCAATACCTTTCATGAAAAAATGCTCAACAAACTAGGAATAAAAGGAAACAATCTAAACATAATAAAAGCCATTTACAAACACAGTGAACCTCATACTCAGTAGAGAAAGACTGAAAGCTTTTTCTCTAAGATCACAAACAAGGTAAAGATGCTTGCACTTGCTATTCCACATAGTACTGAAGTCCTAGTCAGACTGATCAGCCAAGAAAAAGAACTAAAAAGCATCCATTTCGGAAGGAAGTAAAATTATGTTTGCAGATGATATGGTCTTATATGCAGAAAATCTAAAATGTCCACAAACAAAAAACAAAGCAAAATTAAAAACGAAAACAAAAAACATCAACCAAAAAAGTGTGAGAACTAATGAATGAATTCAGCAAAGTAGCAGTATATGAAGCCAACACAGAAAAATGAATTGCATTTCTATACACTAACAATGAACAATCCAAAAGGGAAATTAAGAAAACAATTCCAGGGATGCCTGGGTGGCTCAAGCAGTTAAATGTCCAACTCTTGATTTCAGCTCAGGTCATGACCTCAGGGTTATGGGATCAAACCCCATGTTGGGCTCCATGCTTAACAAAAGTCTGCTTGAGATTCTCTCTCTCCCTCAGCCCCTACCCCCTTCACTCTCTCTCTCTCTCTCAAAATAAGTAAATAAATATTTTCTTAATTGCATTTACAAAGCATCAAAAAGAATAAAATAGAAATAAACCAAGAAGTCAAGAGACTTATACACTGAAAATTATAAAAGGCTGCTGAAGGAAAGTAAGTAAGTCATAAATGAATGGAAAGACTCTCTGTTCACAGGCAGGAAGACTTAATATTGTTAAGAGGTCAATATTACCCAAAGTGATCTACAGATTCAATGAGACTCCTACCAAAATCCTAATGACTTTTTTTTGCGGACACAGAAAAATCTGTCCTAAAAACAATCTTGAAAAGGAACAAAGTTAAAGCTCTCACACTTCTGATTTCAAAGCTTACGACAGAACTACAGTAATCAAAACAGTGTGATACTGAAATAGACAGATGTATATACTAATGGAGTAGAATAGAGAGCCCCAAAATAATCCTGTGGATATATGATCACACTATTTTCATCAAGGATACGAAGACCATTCAATAGGAAAAGAACAGGCTTTGTTCAACAAATAATGTTGGAAAACCGGGTATCTACATGCAAAAGAATTAAGGTGGACCCTTATCTAACACCATATTACAAAAAATTAATTTAAAATAGATCAAAGAGGGGCGCCTGGGTGGCTCAGCGGGTTAAGCCTCTGCCTTCAGCTCAGGTCATGATCCCAGGGTCCTGGGATCGAGCCCCACATCGGGCTCTCTGCTCCATGGGGAGCCTGCTTCCTCCTCTTTCTCTCTGCCTGCTTCTCTCCTTACTTGTGATTTCTGTCTGTCAAATAAATAAATAAAATCTTTAAAAAAATAAAATAAAATGGATCAAAGATCTAAATATATGAAATAAAACTTGAAAACTCTTAGAAGAAAGCAGAAGACAACAGCTTCAGGACACTGGATTTAGCAATCATTTCTTGGATAGGACAAAAAAAGCATAAGCAAGAGAAAAAAAATAGACAAACTGGACTTCATCCAAATTTAAAACATTTGTGCATTAAAGGACACAATCAACAGAGTAAAAGGACAACCCACGGTAAGAGAGAAACTATTTTCAAATAATATATATGATAAGGGGTCAATATCCAGAATAAAGAACTCTGAAACAAAATCCAATTGAAAAAATCCAATTGAAAAACAAGGAAAGGGGGGTGCCTGGGTGGCTCAGTGGGTTAAAGCCTCTGCCTTCGGCTCGAGTCATGATCTCAGGGTCCTGGGATCGAGCCCCACATTGGGCTCTCTGCTCAGCAGGGAGCCTGCTTCCTCCCTCTCTCTGCCTGCCTCTCTGCCTGCTTGTGATCTCTGTCTGTCAAATAAATAAATAAATAATTCTTTAAAAACAAACAAACAAACAAGGAAAGGACTTGCATAGACATTTCTCTAAAGAACATACACAAATGACCAATAAGCACCTGAAAAGAATGCTCAACATCACTATCAGAAAGATGCAAATCAAAACCAGAATGAGGGGTGCCTGGGCGGCTCAGTGGGTTAAAGCCTCTGCCTCCGGTTCAGGTCATGATTCCAGGGTCCTGGGATTGGGCCCTGCATCTGGCTCTCAGCTCAGCAGGGAACCTGCTTCCTCCTCTCTCTTTGCCTGCCTCTCTGCCTACCTGTGATCTCCGTCTGTCAAATAAATAAATAAATAAATGAAATCTTCAAAAAAAAACCACACCAGAATGAAATAACTCTTCACACCCATTAGGACTATTACTATTGAAAACACAACAAAATAAAAAATAACAAGTGTTGGTAAGGATGTGGAGAAACTGAAACTTTAGTACATTGCTAGTGGAAATGTCAAATGGTGCAGCAACTCCAGAGAATATACTGCAGTTCCTCAAAAAAAAAATTAAACATAAAATTACCATATGACCAACAAATTCCACTTCGGATATACCAAAAGAACTGAAACCAGGGACTTGAATAGCCATTTGTATACATATGTTCATAGCAGTTCTATTCACAATAGCCAAAGGTGAAAACAATCTAAGCGTCTATTGATGGATGAATGGATAAACGAGATGTGGCATATGTACACAAAATAATGTTATTTGGCTTTAAAAAGAAAGGAAATTCCAACACATGCTACAACATGGATAAATATTGAAGACATTTTGCTAAAATGAAATAAGTCAGTCACAGGAGGACAAATATTGTATGATTCCACTTATATGAGACAAGGTATCTACAATAGTCAAATAACAAGACAGAAAGTAGAATGGTAGTTGCCAAGAGTTGCAGAGAGCAAAGAATGAAGAATTACTGTTTAAAGAGGATGGAGTTTCAGTTTGGGAAGATGAAAAAAGTTCTGTTGATGGATGGTAAGGACAGATGCACAACATGAAAGCACTTAATGCCACTGAAGAGTATACTTTTAAATGGTAAAGTTTATGTTAAGTATAATTTACAATAGAAAAAGGGGGAAATTCAATTTCTCTGTATATACTAGCAATGAACAGTAAGAAATTAAACAAAATTAAAGTATCTGGCTTCAGGTGAAAGAGCGTGTGACTCTTGATCTAGGGGTCATGAGTTTGAACCCCACAGTGAGTGTAGCAATTAATTAAAAATAAAATCTTTGGGGCACCTGAGTGGCTCAGTGGATTAAGCCACTGCCTTCAGCTCAGGTCATGATTTCAGGGTCCTGGGATCGAGCCCCACATTAGGCTCTCTGCTCCATGGGGAGCCTGCTTCCCCCTCTCTCTCTGCCTGCCTCTCTGCCTACTTGTGATCTCTCTGTCAAATAAATAAATAAAATCTTAAAAAAAAAAATCTTTAGGGTGCCTGGGTGGCTCAGTCAGTTAAGTGTCTACCTTCAGCTCAGGTCATGACCCCAGGATCCAGGTTCCGAATCCTGCATCCGGCTCCCAGTTACTGGGGAGTCTGCTTCTCCCTCGACCCCTCCCCACTGCTCATGATCTCTGTCTCAAATAAAATCTTTTAAAAATTAACTAACTAAAATAAACTAAAAATCTTTAGAGGCACCTAAGTGGTTCTGTCAGTTAAGCATCTGCCTTCAGCTCAAGTCATGATCCCAAGGTCCTGGGATTAAGCCCCATTTGGGGTCCCTGCGGGGGAGTCTGCCTCTCCCTATCCCTCTGCCACTCCCCTTGCTTGTGCTCTCTCGCTCTCCCTCTCTCTCAAATAAATATTTGAAAAAAATCTTAAAAAATTAAATAGAAAGTACAATCATTTACAATACTATTAAAATACTGAATACTTAAGAGATAAATCTGTTAAAGCATGTGAAAGACCAGCGTACTCCAAATTACAAAACACTACTAGGAGGAGGCACCTGGGTGGCTCAGTCTGTTAAGCATCTGACTCTTGATCTCAGCCCAAGTCTTGATCTCAGGGTCCTAAGGTTAAACCTTGTGTAAGGCTTAAAACAACAACAATAAAACTAACAAACAAAAACCATTGCTGAGAGAAATTAAAGGCCTAAACAAATAGAAATATCATGCTCATGGATCACAACATTCAATATTGTTAAAATGCCATTCTCCCAAATGGGTCTATGTACTCAATAAAATCCCAGCAGGCTTTTTTTGTAGAAATCAACAAGCTAATTAGAAAATTCACACAGAAATGTAAAAGACCTAAAATAGCCAAAACAACATTGACAAAGAAAAATGTAAAAGACTTACAGTGCCTGCTTACAAGGTTAACAGTAATCAAAACAGTGTGGTACTTCCATAAAGACAGATACATTTATCAGTGAAACAGAACCGCGTACAGAAATAGACCCACACATACAAAAACTGATTTTCACCGAAAGTACAAAGCAATCTGGTAGAGAAAGAATACTCTTTTTAACAAATGGTGATAGGACAACTGGATACTGTGAGCCTGGGCTAGGCACCACTTTTTTAGATACAAACCAAAACCATGATCTATTAAAAAAAAACTGATAGACTGAACTTTATCAAATTTAAGAACTTAAGCTCCTTGAAGAATACTGAAAAACTGAAGACAAGTCACACGCAGTTTCTTAAAAAGTTAAATATATATTTATCATACATTCAGCAATTACAGCCTTAGGTATCTACTGAGGAGAAATGAAAGCATATGTTCACAGAAAGAGTAGAACACAGATGTTAATAAGTTTTATATGTAATAGTCAAAAACTGGAAACAACTCAAAAGTACACTAAGAGGTAAATATACTATGGTATATCAATACAATGGAATACTTACCAGTAATAAGACAGTATTAACCAACGATACATCCAGCAATATGAATGAATCTTGAAATAATTATGCTGAGTGAAAGAGGACTAGATACTGATTTTGACAGAGTAGGCAGTTAGCTAGATAAGAGCTGGAGGCAAGGATGGTGGTGAGCAATAGCTGCCCACCTCCCAGGGCTATCAGATCAAGAATAGCAGGCGCAGAGCATGTGTTCTCCTTTCCAGCCTGTGTCCTACAATAACCTACATCATCTTCCTTATATTTACACTGTGGTTTCGACTCCTCCCTTCCCATGGGGAAAGATGGCCATGACAGTTCTGGCCAGAACGTTGTGAGACCAAGAACTCCCCCTCTCTACCAGCAGGAGTCCCTTAGATGACTGGAAACAACCTCAGAGACCACTGTAGCGATGCAAACATAAAAAGAAAAGACACCCCTAACTCCAGTGTAGTCGCCATCTCTGGGCCTGCCCACTCACCCATCTTGAGAGTGTACTGCCCTTAATAAACTGCTTTGTACTTGATACTTTCCTCTTTTATTGGAGTGTGGATTCTCATATAAATCTTTCACGGGGAATTTAAGAACCAAGACCTCCATTCACACAATACAGAATCTCCTACCAGTAACAATAGCCTGTGCCAAATAAATTGTCCTTTTCCTTCCCGTATCTCTCTTTCCTCCCTACTTTTAGTACTTATGAGACAGTCATATATTCTGAATGTCTTGCTGACTTTAAAAAGTTTTAGGTCTATTTTTTCATTTGGCCCCAAGAAACATTGTCTTATGGTTTGGTGTATTATTTCAGAAAGCTAATCTGAATAGAATGCTAATAATACCAAAAGTCATTTATGACACATGGGACTACTTGATGGAAAAATACAAGTCCTCCCTTACCAATGAACCTTCAAGTATCAGTTCTTTGCAGTGCCTGTCACACTGGTAAATTCATACATCTTATGTTTCAATAATTTAACTTTGTAATTATTTATATATCAACCTCCTTGAAGAGACAAATAGATATCTTCCTAGAAAAATAGCACTTGTATCCTCCACCTCAACTCCCTCTGTCAACCAAGGACCCAGCACCTTTACAGCTCCTGATGGCTGCCTTCTCATATCAATAAGTTGATGTGTTAAATGGTCTTGGATTTCCATATGCCCTCTATCTAAGAGAAAGGTCAAAATAAAATTCATATATAAATATTTCCAAAATATTTCCACCCTCCTTTAGATAGACTTTATAATTGTATAATGTTCCACTGATGAGGAAAACTACCTAACAAAGCCAACCTAAAAACACAGTATTTTAATGGTTGAGGATTTTGTTTACTGATAAGTAATAAAAACAGATTTGGCTGTCTTTTCTAGAGTTATGATCAACAGCAGCAGCTCTAGCACTGTGTACCCCAAGCTGGCAGCCTAAATGAGGGTAGAACAGCAACTGCCTCTGTCCTCATACTAGCACTCCCTGTGGTCTCTGACTGATTCTCTCTGACCCTGGGACGTGATATTACTCATCTGATCCTTTCAATGTTGCCAGCATAAACTGAACAGACATCTAGACCTGGTCTGATGACTACTGGTTCCTTTTAGGTAGCCTAACTCCCTGTGTGCTAGGTAAATACACTTTTGTGCCAACAAAACAGCTTTAAGGATTTGATGTTCATTAAGATATAATATTTTTAAGGATCTGTAATAACTCATACAACTAAACATTCGTTATCACTACAAAACATTTATTTTCTTCTAATTATAACAAATTCCCATGTCGTAAAATAAGTTTTTTAAAATTAGAAAACAAAGCATTCAGTGTTACCATATTGATATTTATATAAAAAGAAAAGTAGCCAAACAACTTATAATTACAAAGGATATTCCATAAAAATGTTATGTAAATTTAATTCAATAACCCAAATATTTGAGCATTGACTATTGATAATAAAACAGGCTCTCTTAGCCTAAACAAGATAGACAAAAATATTTGCCTTCATGGAGCTTACATTCTAACAAGGGAGATACATAAACAAAACTAATAAATGATATAGTATGTTAGGATGTTGGATGATGGTAAGAACTATAGGTAAAATTTAAATCGGGGAAGGCACGATGATGTGTGGGGGATGGAACTGGTAATGGTAAGTAAAGTACTCAAGAAAGCAATCCCTGAGAGATGGTGACATCCAAGAAAGGAGAGAACAAGTCATGCAGTTAAGTAGGAAAAAGCATGCAGTGCAAAGGAAAAAGAAAGAACAAAATGTACAAAGGCCCTGAGATGAGAATTCTGTTCAAGGGAAATATTCAAGGATGAGCAAGAACATGAGGCAACTGGGTGGCTTAGTGGGTTAAGTGACAGACTCTTGATTTCAGCTCAGGTCATAATCTCAAGGTTGTGAGATTGAGCCCTGCATTGGGCTCCATGCCGAGCATGGAGCATGGAGCCTGCTTAAGATTCACTCCCCGACCCCTCTCACAACTGCTCACACCCATGCACACATGCGCTCTCTCTTTAAAAAAAAAAAAGAGCAAGAATGTCAGTGTGACTGGAGTAGAATAAGCAAGGAGTAAACTAGATGAAATTAGAAGGTAACAGGAAGCCAAATCATGTAGGACGTTAGAGGCCATGGTAAGACTTTTTGATTTTTATCTAAAGAGGAAGGAAAGACACTAGAGGTTTCTGAGCTACTATGTTTTCAGCTTAGCAAAAAAGGCAAGGATGGAAACAGGGAGACCAACACATAGGTAGGAGAGAAATGAAGGTGACCTGGACTGGAGTGAAGACAAAAAAAATAAGTTTGGGCAAGAAATTCAGGAACTCCATTTTACATGTAAAGTTCAGGATACCCATTAGACATTCAGTAGAAATATTAAATAGGTGCAAGTTATCAATCTGGAATTAGGGAAGATGCCTGGACTACAGATTAAAAATTATGAATGAATTTATGTTATGCATGAGACTGAATATCATCAAGAGAGTCAGAATATATAAGAAAGAGAAAAGTCTAAGGAGTACTGGGGAATCCCAGTACTAGCTGGATAGGAAGATAAGAACCAGCAAAGGAATTAAAGAATGACCAGTGGGGTTAGAGGAAAACCAGAAGAGAGGATATTCTGGAAACAAAGAATTTTAAGAAGGCAACACTGATAGGTCAATAAGATAAAGACGACTGAATTAAGCAACACAGAAGTCACCTGTGACCTTAATAAGTTGCTTTAGTACTATCATCTATGAAAACACTTAAATCAATACCTGTAACGCTCTACACTCCTTTTGAAGGTCTTCTATTATATTCTGTTGCTGGCAAACCCTATTTAGGGATTCATCCTCCAGTTCATCAATTTTGGACTTCACACTCTCCATAATTTGTTCCAAGTCATTAGCTCGTTGTTCATGATCGGCTGCTCGGCTTTGTTCTAACTGAAGTTCATTTCTAATAACAGACACACAAATGCTTCCCTTAATAATAAAAATAAATCACATCAACAAACACACCCATCTAACAACATTGAATTTCTAAAATTTCTTTGCATTCTTAAAATTTCCATCATATAGCACAAAACAACAGGAGAAATATAGGGCACCATTACATATCTAACCTAAGCTATTACTATAAGATTTACCTAGTAAAAATATTTTTAAACTTAATATTTAATTAAAATAGAAAAAATTTTTTAATTTTTTAAAATTAAGATAAAAAAATCAAAAATTATTTTCAAGGCAATTATTCTAGAATGCATACTCCTTATACAAAAGCAATTCAAAAGAGAATTCTTTCTATTTTCTTACTTAAGCTGCTGATTAGTTTCTATGAGTTCCTGGATCATGTTCTGTTGGCGTGCTGTTTCTTCCACCAATGTTTTCAAATTCTGCCTCATCCTTTGTGATGACTGTTTGTCAAAAACGATGAGATCTATATTTTTGGAATATAACACAGATGGTAAAAATAAAAGGCAAAAAATATTTAAGATTTAAAAGCTTTAATGAAATCTTGCCATTTACAACATGGATGGAACTAGAGGGTATTAGGCTAAGCAAAGTAAGTCAATCAGAGAAAGACAATTCATATGACCTCTCTGATGTGAGGAATTTGAGAGGCAGGGCAGAGGTTCATAGGGGAAGGGAGGGAAAAATTAAACAAGATGGGACCAAGGAGGAAGACAAACCACTAGAGACTCTTAAACTCGGGAAACAAACTGAGGGTTACTGGGGAATGGAGGAGAGGGATAGGGTGGCTGGGTGATGGACACTAGGGAGGGTTTGTGCTATGGTGAGCACTGTGAATTGTGTCAGACTGATGAATCACAGACCTGTACCCCTGGGGCAAATACTACATTATATGTTAATTTAAAAAAAGAAAAGATAAAAAGTTTTAAAAGGAAAAAGAGATTTTTTACCATAATGAGAAAGAATAGGCTCTAGTGAGAATAGGAATATCAAGAATAGGATCTGGTTACCTTTAAGATCAGTTCCTTTGACTAGAGATAAAGGTGCTAAGCCATGCCTCATCAACAGCATATTTATACTTTCCCATTCTGCTTCTTCCCGCTGTAATTATAAGGAGCAAGAAAAGGATTAACTTTAACATGTAAAGAGAAGAAACACCCTCTTGAATATAATTTCATTGTTTTCAGAATAATGGAAAATTTTCCCCAAAGGTTTGTAATATGAATTTTTATGCACATATAATTATTAAAATTAAAACAAATTTCTAACAAAATTAGCAGTCCAAAAGAATGCAAATAAGCACAAATAATTATATTACAGAATTCCATACTCATACATACATACGGTCTTAATGGATAAATTAAATCAAAAACACCAATCAAAAACCAATCAGTGAACCAAACAGACCTTAGTTTTTCTTTTTTTAACTGAATCACACCAAGCCCTACTCAAAAGAAATAGCTGCAGGGTCCCTGGGTGGCTCAGTCAGTTAAGCATCCGACTTCAGGTCAGGTCATGATCTCAGAATCATGGGATAGAACTCCACACAGAGCTTCTCCCTTCTAACCCTATTCCTGTTCCTGTGTGTACTCTCATTTTCTCTCTGAAATAAGTAAGATCTTAAAAAAAGTTTGACCAAGGTTTAAAAAAAGAAAGAGAGAGAAACACCTGCATATTAGGTCATGTTAACTGAACAGTCAATAAATGCAAGTCACTCAAAAACAAGTATCACTTAATGAGCAGGGTCACCAAAAAAAAAAAAAAAAAAAAAAAAAAAAAAATCAAAACATCTGAATGGTCAAAACCAATGATGCAGACAAGGTCCAACTATAAAAAGGAGTCTGTCCATCTAGGTAACTGATTCTAATAGAATCCCTCTGAGAGACTCTCCCAAGTTTGCATCTCTGATTCTAAATAAGTACTTATACCATAAACCTGAGAGGGGAATCCTAACTCTCTAGATTAAGTAAATAAATAAATAAAATTAAATCCATGATAATAGTTTATAAGTCGTTTAATGATCAATTTGAAATCACTGTGTGAAGTAACTTACTTTTTAAGTTATTAAAGTATATTTGAAAAGGTAATTTGAGTGAATTTTCAATCAAAGTGCTTGAAAAATAAAATTTACACAATAGTTTTCACTAGTGATCTATAGTATTAAATACTGTAATACCTTTAAGATTAATAATTTAGGTAACAGACAAAGTATATATATAGGTGTTACAAAGTACATATAAAAGTATTACTCTCCACATCCAAATGCCCCTAAACATCAAAGAATCTCTCAAGACAAGAAAGAAACAAATTACCCTCATCACAGCACTATTACTAACAGCGCCTAATCTTTCCTTTTGACTGCTGAGTTTCTTCACCTTCTTTATCCTTTCCACACTTCTCCTCCCTCCTACACTCTTTGCCCTTACTTATGTTGTAGGTCTTCTGGTCACAAAGATTCATGACTCAGAATTAAAATTATTGAAGATAACTGGTTTTGGAGCCAAATGTGTGGACATCTCAATGTTAGTCTATTATGACTCATAAAAACCAAGTACTCTGTAAATAATGCTACATATTCTGAATGATCAAATGATATAAATGTATATTGTTCTCTAATAACTCTCTTAAGAATAATGTAACTGTTTGAAAATTCTGAAAAGCCAATAACGGTCTTTTCTAAAGTATGTGTTACAGAACACTAATTAAATGTTCATGAGACTAATGTTAAATAAACAGGAAATACTGTATGCTAAAACCTATTTGTGAAGTCTGAGAATGATGAAATCATTAGATAATCTTTAACCCAAGATTTCCCAAAAATTATTTTACTAAAGAATCCTTTAAGATTTTTCATATACGTAGATATAATATTCTTTGACACATACTTCAAGAAACACTGGCTTCAAATATTTTACATTTACCTGTTTTTCCGTCATGAGTGTGTTTGATGATTTACTGGACTCCTAGGCTTTAGGGGCTGCTGGAGATAATAGTATCTTTTGTAAAACTGGAAGAAGTAGCTTGGCAAGAAAAAATATTCACGTTGCCTAAATGAAAAAAGAAAAAGTGCAATAGGTGTTAAGGGAAATTATATTTAAAGGAACCTGTAACTAGGGGCACCTGGGTGGCTCAGTTGTTAAAAGAACCTATTAGCTATTCGGCAATTTAAGCCATTCTTGTGTCTCCTGTGCCAAAATTTGTATGACTTCTTAGCTGATTTTAAGAATGATTAGAATAAACTCTATCTTAGTTCTCCTCTACAAATAAAACATTATGGGTTTTACACACACACACACACACAGAGAGAGAGAGAGAGAACTATTTGTTTGACTGGATAATGATCTTCTCAGGATTAGTAAGAAAAGTAGGCGGCCTCCTGGCTGCCAGGTCAGTGTTTCCTCCAAAGCATCCTTCTCCTTCTTATGCTTCAGATAGCAAAATCCAACTAAACAATTTACTATTCACCCTTAAGTCTGGCCTACGGGATGTAGTCTTTCCACTTTATTTTCAGAAAAACCTAATAACATGTTACAAAGTCTCAAATTCTGCCACTTTTGTACTTGATATCATACTATCTCTCCTTTAAGCTTTGGTCTCTTTCAACAACTCAGTCACACACAATGTTAATCCCTCCTGCTTTTACAACTCTTTCAGCTAGTTTTAACTTTTCATTAGAGAAATTTTCAGAAATACACAAAAATAGAGAAAGAATATAATAAACCCATGAATACAGCTCCAACATTCTTTCATTCTTATTTCTTCTTCATTTCTAATGTATACTGTATATTTTATGCTAACTTCTCTTTATAATAATTTATAATGTATACTGTATAATTTCAAATACAAATTCTTTTTCAACACAGTTTTAATACCATTATCACATCAAATAAAACCAATAATTTCTTACTACCACTTATTACCTAGCCCAAGTTCTATTCCCCACCAAATGTTCTAAAAATGTCTTTTTATTTTTTTTCCAAATCAGGATCCAGAAGTCCACATGTGGCACTCTAAAATTTCTTCTAATCTATAGCAGTGCCACTCCCTCTTTTTTGGTTGAAAAAATAGGTCATCAGTCTCGCAAAACTCCCCTTATTTCATATTTGGCTTACTGTATCCTTGTCTTTTAACCTATTTCTCCATCCCCTATATTTCTTGTAAACTGGTTACATCTAGAGGCTTTATTAGATTCAGATTCAGTATTTTCTGGCAAAAATACTTCAGAGGTGGTGCTGTGTTCATTTTATTTTAACACCATCAAAAGTCAGCCATAATTTTAAAGATTTTTTGTTTTGTTTAGTTTTGTTAGAGAGAGAGGTAGGCAGAGAGATAAGCAGGCTCTTTGCTGAGCCAGGAGCCTGTTGTGGGACTCAATCCAAGGATCCTGGGATGCTGACCTTAGACAAAGGCAGACGCTTAACCAACTGAGCCACCCAGGTGTCCCAAGAGTCAGCCAGAATTTTAAAGTGGGAAGAATACATCCTTGTAGACCAGACATAATGGTGGTTGATATCCCCAAAGAGTGTGGAGCCACATAATCTGACAATCTCCCTAACTACCACAATGGACCTCTTTCAAATCATCAAAATGTCGTCTTTCCAGATTCAAGGCCTGGCCACTCTTATCCTATTCTTCACTTAGTTAACTCATACTTGACCTTAAGATCCTGACTCAGATTTCTTTCTTCGGGAAAAACTTCCCTAATCCCATGACCAGATCAGGTCCTCGTGTTATATGTTCTTGTAGCACTATAAAGAATAAAGTATAGAGGTTTAGCATTCAGTGTCAGATGGCCAGAGTGACTAACAGCTTAACTATGTAACTAGATGACATTGACAAACTCATTAACCTCTTTGAGCATTGATTTTTTCATCTGTAAAGAAGGAACACAGTAATGCTTATATCTCATGGGTTAAATTAAGTCATACAACATATAGAAAGTCCTTAGAGTGAGATACCTGGCATATAGAAACTTATAGATAAGTGGCAGTTGCTATATAAAAAGTATGCTAAACAAAATGGATCTTAATCATACAATCATATATTAGCTTAGATGTTTTCTACAAATTAATCAGACAATCACCTCATACATCTGTTTTACATAAACATGTCTAGGTAAGACTAAATTCTATGAAATGGTAATGGTGGAGTAAGCAGCTCTGTCTCCAAAGGCAACTAAGAAAGCTGAATAAAGTACATTAAATTCAGGGAGCTTGGTTGCTCACGCAGTAGAGCACGCAGCTCTTTATCTCAGGGTCATGAGTTAGAGCCCCCTCTTGGGGGCAGAGGTTACTTTCAAAAACAAACAAAAAACATTAAACTATTTTTCTTACAAGCATTAAAGAACTAACACAATACTAAGGAAGTACCGGGCAAAAAAAATCAAGGAGATAGGAACCCATTATTTCCCTAAAGGCATTTGGCAATCCAAAGAAAGAGCTATGAAAATGCCATCCCCCAAACATTTAAAATTGTTAACTGTAAAGACTACAATGTTCAGGATAAGAGTTAACTAGAAGCAAACTGTCCATACCATGAACTGAAACTGGTTCCTCTCCTGAGTCATTTCAGTATCTCAAGAAGATACCAAATTAAAAACTATTTCAGGGGCGCCTGGGTGGCTCAGTGGGTTAAGCCTCTGCCTTCGGCTCAGGTCATGATCTGAGAGTCCTGGGATCGAGCCCCACATCAGGCTCTCTGCTCAGCAGGGAGCCTGCTTCCCTCTCTCTGCCTGCCTCTCTGCCTACTTGTGATCTCTCTATCAAATAAATAAATAAAATCTTAAAAAAAAATGCTTTCATGGGGCACCTGGTACCTCATTTGGTTAGCATCTGCCTTCAGCTCAGGTTGTGACCTCAGGGTCCTGGGATCAAACCCCACTTTGGGCTCCCTGCTCAATAGGAAGTCTGCTTCTCCCTCTCTCTGCCCCCCCACTCCTGCTCATGCTTGCTCTCTAAAACATAAAATTTTTTTTAAGTTTTTTTTTAATTCTTTACTTTTTATAAACATATATTTTTATCCCCAGGGATACAGGTCTGTGAATTGCCAGGTTTACACACTTCACAGCACTCACCAAAACACATACCCTCCCCAATGTCCATAACCAAACATAAAATCTTTTTTAAAAAAATTTTTAAAGAAAAATAGTGCTTCCATGTACCTGGCAGAAGCAAATGAAATCTTCTCTGGAAAAGGGCCTTAAAATATCCCCACCAGAAAATGTTTCAAATACAACATCCAGCAAATAGTCAAAGATAACCAAGGCATACAGGAAATAAGACATAAAGAGACAGAAACAACAGTCAAAAGAAACCAACTAAGAAAGAAGGACTTCTGATACTGCAGTTATTAGGCAGAGACAATAAAACAATTATGCTGACAATGTTCCAAGAAATAAAAATCAAAGCTTGAAACTTTACTAGAGAACTGTAAACTGAAAAAGAAACAGAACAGGGCACCTGGGTGGCTCAGCTGGTTAAGAGACTGCCTTCAGCTCAGGTCATGATCCCGGAGTCCCAGGACCAACTCCCACATCAGGCTCACAGCTCTGCAGGGGAGTCTGTTTCTCCCTCTGACCTTCTCCCCTCTCATGCTCTCTCTCTCTTTCAAATAAAGAACTAAATAAAATCTTAAAAAAGAAAAGAAAAGAAAAGAAACAAAAAGATTTGAAAAAGAATAAAAATTTAGAACAAAAATTACAATAGCTGAAAGTAAGATCTCAAATCACAAGCTTAAAGTAGATAAGAAAGCAGAAGAGAAAATTAAACAAATAAATGAAAGGAACGTAGAACAGACTCCATCTTTTTAGTTCTCTATGCTACATTCAGGAAAACACAGCAGACATTCTACTTCAAATGGAGAGGATACATAAATAATTGCCATCCAAGAAATAGAGAAAAAATGAAGAAGCAGGATTTGAAGATATAATGGCAAAGAAATTTTGAGAGCCAGTGAAAGACATAAATCCACCAATTATAGAAGCCCAGCAAACTGCAAACAAAACAGAGAAAAAAAAATCACACCTAGGCACATAATATTAAAGTACAGTAAAACAAAGACAGAAAAGCTCAAAAGGAATTACAGAAAAAAAAATCATCTTCAAGGAGTGACAACTGAAATGTCAGCTAAATTCTTAGCAGTAGTAATGCAAACTAATAGTGAACTAATATATTCGATGTGCTGAAAGAAAATAATTGCCAATCTAAAATTCTAAATCTAGTGAAAATATCCACTAATAATGAGGACATAGGACATTTTCAAGCAAACAAAACAAATCTGACAGAACTAGTCTATAAAAAATTCTAAAGGAGATGCTTCATGCAAAAGATTGCTTGATTAAAAAGACAAAAATGCAGAAAGGAATAAAGAGCAAAGAAATGAATACTGCAAAGAAACACTGACTACATAAAATAATCTCTTATGAAGATTTAAAAATATACCTAAGGGGCACCTGGGTGGCTCAGTCAGTTAAGCATCTGTCTTCAGCTCGGGTCATGATCCTCGGGTCAGATCCTAGGATTCTGGGATTGAGTCCCACATCAGACTCCCTACGTGACAGGGAGTCTGCTTCTCTCTCTCCCTCGGCCCCTCCTCCCTCTTGTGCTCCCTCCTCTCTCTCTCACCCTCTCTCAAATAAATAAAAACCTTTAAAAAATAAATAAAAGTAAAACATAGCTAAAATGAACAATAATAAAATGTATTAGCTGGGAGTAGGGCAAATAGAATACCAATGTTCCAATTTTGTTTATAATTCAGGAGGAAGATAAAGGCATCTTTTAATATCAGTATTTTGCAAATTAAGGATGCTTAAGAATTTCTGAAACAGCCGCTGAAGAACAGAACTCGAATGTATAATACAAAGGGGGAAAAAAAAGGAACCATGAGGATGAATGAAAATAAATCTAAAGGGAAGAAACAGAGAACAAATGGAACAAAAATACAGATTTAAACTCACATCTGTAATCATATTAAATGTAAATAGATTAAATGCTCCAGTTAAAAGAGAAAGACTATCAAGCTGGATTAAAAAAAAAAAAAAGTCAAACTATATCATTTTGAAGGAAAAAAGACAACTAAAATATTTAAAAGCCATATACAATATGAACATACAAAATGGTAAAGATAAATAATAAAGAAAGGATTGATGACATGGTAATAGCAAAGTTTTTTAAATCTCTGAATCCCTGTATTAAAACAACTAGGTATCAAAGAAAAAACCCCCAAAACAGTTTTTGTATCAAAACATAGTGACATAAATTGTCCCCCACAAACATTAAAATAGAAGTGGGTGGACACAAATCACTAAGGCTGCAAGAACTACAAGGTGTCAGCATCTGTGTAAGAAAACAAGAAAAAGCAACAGGCAGTATTTAACAGTCATAAAAACAGGAGGATTCCCAAATCATTAGTATTCACTAATATTCACTATTGCACTAATATGAAAACAGGTGAATCTGGAAGGGGTTTTACACTTGTGCCATAAGGACTATAGTTGTTAGAGTCCTATGAACACTCAAAATTGACATGTAAGAACTCCATGACAGGGCCCACAGTTAGAAGACACTTCTGAGAATGGAACCAAAATTGAGCAAGACAGGAACAAGAGAGAGGAAGGGGAAAATTGAGACCAAAGTGGGTTGGGTAACAGACCCAAGAAATCTCAGAAAACAAACTGCCATATTTTTTTTAACACTACACAGAAGCAGCAGAAGAGGGAAGTCTGAGAAATCAGAATGGCTTTCCTGAATTCTGTCCCACTGTAAAAGTCCAAGAAGAGAGAATTCTGGGAAGACTACAGAGTAAAGAGTACCAGGAATTTGTCTCTGCACCTAGACACCAATTGCACTGGCAGAATCTATCTCAAGTAAGTATTTTAGAACTCTGTGGAGTCTACTGAGGTTTGCAAATTCCAGGGAAAACTAGAATGACAATTTGTGGTTAATTACAATTTTAGCTCTGAGCACAGTAATATCCATTCCCCACCCCCATTCCCACAACTGGCAGCTGTTCACAGCATACCAGGAGCAGCTTGCCCCCAGGTCATGTAGGGTAAACAAGAACAACCCTTTGCTCCAAATATCAGGGTTCTGTGATCTGATCAGTGATTATTACTTCTAACTTCAGAGAAAAGAAGCTAAGTGACTTCCAGGAAATTTAAAGGGCCATTGTCCTTTTCTTTTCCTCTTCATTGTTCTGTCTTCACCCTTTTTGGGAGTCAGACACTGAAGACTACACATTTAAAGGCAAAGGCACATTTGGGAAACTATAATGTCAGGGCACATGCTAAGGGAAGGGTACAGGCTGAAAAAAACCTGAGAAAAACTTAAGTTTACACCTCAGGTTGATCCTTGGCACAGATACAGACTACAACAATCAAAAAACAAAAACAAAATCCAGCAAACACTGGTGAAGGAGAAGAATCTGATTTTCAGAAATTACCACATTATTAAATTCAAATGTCCAGTTTCCAACAAAAAAGTAACAAACATGAAAAGCATCAGGAAATTATGGCCCATTTAAAGGAAAAAAAAATTAACAGAAACTATCCATGGGGAAGAAAGGGTGGGGGGGAGACTTGATGGCAGATCTACTAGACAAAGACTTTAAAACAACCATCTTAAAAAAACTAAAGGAAGATGTGAAAACGAACAATATATGAACAAAATGGAAATCTCAATAAAGATAAGAAAAACCTAAAAAAAATAAAAAAGAAGGGCACCTAGCCAGCTCAGTCAGTTGAGCATCCAATTCTCGGTTTTGCCTCGTGATCTCATGGGCCATGGGACTGAGCCCTGTGTCAAGCTCCCCACTCAGTGGAGTGTCTGTTTAAAAGATTCTCTTCCTCTGCCCCTCCCCCCACTCTTACACTCTCTCTCTCTAAAATAAATAAATAAAAGTCTTTTTCAAAAAATAAGGGAAGGAAAGGAAAAATAAAGTAAGATAAAAACAGAGAGGGAGGAAAACCATAGGAGATTCTTAACTATAGGAAGCAAACTGAGCGTTCCTGGATGGGAGGTGGGTAGGGGGATGGAGTAACTGGGTGATGCCCATGAAGGAGGGCACTTGATGTAATGAGCACAACTTGATGCAACGTAACTGATGAATCATTAAATTCTCCCCTAAAACTAGTAACACACTGTATGTTAACTAAGTTGAATTTAAATTTTAAAAAAATTTTTAAAGGAAAATATTGTTTTAAAGGAAAAGAGGAGCACCTGGGTGGCTCAGTGGTTTGAAGCCTCTGCCTTCAGCTCAGGTCATGATCCCAAGGTCCTGGGATCGAGCCCCGCATCAGGCTCTCTGCTCAGAAGGAAGTCTGCTTCTCCCCCTCAACCTCTTCCTACCTCTCTGCCTACTTATAATCTCTGTCTGTCAAATAAACAAAATCTTAAAAAAAAAAAAAAAAGAATTATTGGTTTATGTTTTGGGACACACATGTATAAACATATAATCATGTGACAAAAACTGAAAGAGGTGGGGCTGTAACTATATAAAGAACAGAGTTTTTGCATGCTATTGAAAAACAATAACATGCAAAGTGGGTTAAAGCCTCTGCCTTCCGCTCAGGTGATGATCTCAGGGTCCTGAGATTGAGTCCTGCATTGGGTTCTCTGCTCAGCAGAGAGCCTGCTTCCTTCTTTCTCTCTCTCTAAGCCTGCCTCTCTGCCTACTTGTGATCTCTGTCAAATAAATAAAATCTTTTAAAAAAATGTATACACTTGGGCGCCTGGGTGGCTCAGTGGGTTAAACCGCTGCCTTCGGCTCAGGTCATGATCTCAGGGTCCTGGGATCGAATCCCACATCAGACTCTCTGCTTAGCAGGGAGTCTGCTTCCCTCTCCTTCTCTCTCTCTCTGCCTGCCTTTCTAACTACTTGTGATCTCTGTCAAATAAATAAATAAATAAAACCTTTAAAAAAAATGTATATACTTAATAACACGATCAAGGCACGTTTGGCAAAAATTGACAGAACTGAAGGAAGAAATCATTCTATAATAATAGTTTAAATAGACTTTAATACCAATAACAGAACTCTCAATAACAGAACACTAGGCATTGGAGCACTGGGTGGCTCAGTGGGTTAAAGCCTCAGCCTTCGGCTCGGGTCGTGGTCCTGGGGTCCTGGGATGGAGCCCTGCATCAGGCTCTCTGCTCATGTTATTCTCTCTGCCTGCCTCTCTGCCTACTTGTGATCTCTGTCAAATAAATAAATAAAATCTAAAAAAAAAAAAAAAAAAAAACAGAACACCAGGCAGAAGATAAGTAATGAAACAGGAATTAAACATAATAAACCAGAGCAAAGAGATTTATAAAGGACACTATACTCAACAAAAACACAATACATCACCTGCTCAAGTATACATGAGACTTCTTCCAGGACAGACTATATGGTAGGCCACAAATTAAGTCACAACAGATTTTAAGAGGTAGATCATAGAAAGTACATTCTCAGACCACAACGGGATAAAGTTAGAAATCAACAACAGAAAGAAAATGGAAAACTCAGAAATTTGCGATAATTAAGCAATATACTCAACCAAACAATAGATCAAAGATGAAATCACAAGATAAATTAGAAAATACTTAGAGGGGAACCTGGGTGGCTCAGTCAGTTAAGTGTCTGTTTTTGGCTTAGGTCATGATCTAAGGGTCCTGGGACAGAGCCCCAAGTTGGGCTCTCTGCTCAGTGAAGAGTTTGCTTCTCCCTCTACCGCCACACCCTGCTGATGCTTGCACACTCTCTCTCAAATAAAGAAGATTTTTTTAAAAAACAAAAGATATGGGATGCCTGGGTGGCTCAGTGGGTTAAGCCTCTGCCTTTGGCTTGGGTCCTGGGATCAAGCCCCGCATCAGGCTCTCTGCTCAGCAAGGAGCCTGCTTTCTCTACTCTGTGCCTGCCTCTCTGCCTACTTGTGATCTTTGTCTGTCAAATAAATAAAATCTTTAAAAAAAAAAAAAAAACAAAGATGAAAGAAAGAAAAAAATACTTAAAGATGAAGAAAAACAAAAATAGGGGCATCTGGCTGGCTCAGTCAGATCAGACTCTTGATCTCTCATGGTCATGAGTTTGAGCCCCACCTTGTGTGTAGAGATTACTTAAATAAAACTTAAAAACAAAAACAAAATAAAAAATACAAATACCAAACCTATGGGACTCAGTAAAAGCAGTGATGGGGGAAATTTGTAGCTATAAACATTTACATTAATAACTGAGGCTCTTACTGCTAGGATAAATGAGGCAGAAGAGAGAATTAGTGATACAGAAGACCAAATGATAGAAAATAAAGAAAGCTGAGAAAAGAGAGATAAATAATTACTGGATCATGAGGGGGAGAATTCAAGAGGTAAGTGATACCATAAGACAAAACAATATTAGAATAATTGGGATGGGGCACCAGTTGTTAAGCATCTACCTTTGGTTCAGGTCATGATCCCAGGGTCCTGGGATTGAGCCCCACATCCGGCTCCCTGCTTTTCCCTCTCCCACTCCCCCTGCTTGTGCTTCCTCTCTCACTGTCTCACTGTCCAATAAATAAATAAATAAAATCTTATAAAAACAATAATTAGGATCCCAAAAGAAGAAGAAAGAGTAAGATAAAGCTTTCATCATCAAGACAGTATGGTGTTGGCACAAAAACAGACACATTGATCAATGGAACAGAACAGAGAGCCCAGAAATGGACCCTCAACGCTATGGTCAACTAATTTTTGACAAAGCAGCAAAGAATGTCCAATGGAAAAAAGACATTCTCTGCAACAAATGGTGTTGGGAAAATTGGACAGTCACATGCAGAAGAATGAAACTGGACCATTTCCTTACAGCACACACGAAAATAGACTCAAAATGGATGAAAAACTTCAATGTGAGACTGGAATACATCAAAATCCTTGAGGAGAACACAGGCAGCAACCTCTTCGACATCAGCTGCAGCAACTTCTTCCTAGAAACATCACCAAAGGCAAGGGAAGCCAGGGCAGAAATGAACTACTGGGAATTCATCAAGATAAAAAAGCTTTTGCACAGTAAAGGAAACAGTCAACAAAACCAAAAGACAACCAACAGAATAGGAGAAGATATTTGTTAATGACATATCAGATAAATGGCTAGTATCCAAAATCTATAAAGAACTTAACAAACTCAACACCCAAAGAACAAGTTATCCAATCAAGAAATGGGCAGAAGACATGAAGAGACATTTCTCCAAAGAAGGCATCCAGATGGCCAACAGACACAGGAAAAAGTGCTCAGCCTCCCTCGGCATCAGGGAAATACAAATCAAAACCACAATGAGATACCACCGGAGAAGGGGGAACGCTCCTACACTGTAGGTGAGAATGCAAGCTGGTGCAGCCACTCTGAAAAACAGTATGGAGGTTCCTCAAAAAGTTGAAAATAGAGCTACCCTTCGATCCAGCAATCGCACTACGTGGTATTTACCCTAAAGATACAAATGTAGTGATTGGAAGGGACACGTGCACCCCAATGTTTATAGCAGCAATGTCCACAATTGCCAAACTATGGAAAGAGCCTAGATGTGCATCAGATGAATGGATAAAGAAGATGTATATATATGTATATATATACACAATGAAATACTATGCAGCCATCAAAAAAGCCTCAAATCTTGCCATTTACAATGACATGGATGGAACTAGGGGGTATTAAGCTAAGGGAAATAAGTCAGAGAAAGACAATTGTCATATGATCTTACTGATACGAGAAATTTGAAAAACAAGACAGAGGATCATAGAGGAAAGGGGGGAAAAATGAAACAAGCTGAAACCAGAGAGGGGGACAAACCATAAGACACTCATAATCACAGGAAACAAATGGAGGGTTGCTGGAGGGGAGGCAGGTGAGAGATATGGGGTGGCTGGGTGATGGGACACTGTGGAGGGTATGTGCTATGCTGAGTGCTGTAAATTGCGTAAGACTGATGAATTACAGACCTGTACCCCTGAAACAATACATTTATGTTAATAAACAAACAAACAAACAAAAAAATAGTTCAACATATGAAAAGCAATGTAATGGACTACATTAATGCAATGAGGGACAAAAAGAACACATGATCATCTTAATTGATACAGAAAGAGCATTTGACCAAACTGAACACCCTTTCATGATAAGAAAAAAAAACACTGAACAACCTAGGAAAAGAACAAATCTAGCTTGGGGCACCTGGGTGTCTCAGCCAGTTGAGCATTCAACTCTTGGTTTTGGTTCAGGTCATGATCTCAGAATTGTGAGACTAAGCCCCGTGTCAAGACTCCATGCTCAGTGAGCAGTCTGCTTGAGATTCTCTCCTTCTCTCTCCCTCTGTCCCCCCTCTACACTTGCACACACACACACACACACACTCTGTCTAAAATAAATAAAATCTTTTTTTTTTTAAATAAATAAAATCTTTACAAAGAAAAAAAAAATCTACTTCAACATAATAAAAGCCACATATGAAAACCTACAGTGAACATCATATTTAATGGTCAAAGACTGAATGTTTTTCCTCTAAGATCAGAAACAAAGCAAGGATTTCCACATTCACCACTTCTATTCCATATATTTCTGGGAGGTCTAGCCAAAGCAATTAATCTAGAAAGGGAAATCTAGAAAAAGATGACCAAATTGAAAATGAAGAAGTAAAATTACCTGTTTGAGGGTGATATAATCTTGTATGTAGAACAGCCTAAAGAGTCCACCAAAAAACCCAAAAGCCTTTTAGAATAAATGAATTCAACAAAAATACTAGGATGTAGGGTCAACACACAAAAATCAGCTACATGTATATACACCAACAATAAACAATTCAAAAGGTAACTTAAGAACACAATTCCACTTACAATAGCATTAAAAGAAATATAATCAAAGAGGTCAAAGACCTGTACAATCAAGACTGCAAAACACTGATCAAAGAAATTAAAAAACCAAACAAATGGAAAAACATCCTATGCTCATGGATTGGAAGACTTAGTATTAAGATGCCCATAATGCCCAAAGCAGTCTACATAACCAATGCAATCCCTACCAAAATCCCAATGACTTTTTTGTTGTTGTTGCAGAAATAAAAATCATTCTAAATACACAGGGACTCTCAAGGGACCACAAATGGCCAAGACAGTCTTGAAAAAGAACAAATCTGGAGGACCTATACTTCCTGATTTCCAAACTCACTGTAAAGATACAGAAATTAAAAGTGTGGTACTGGGGGACCCACATCGGGCTCCTTGCTCAGCGGGGAGCCTGCTTCTCCCTCTGCCTCTGCTGCCACTCTGCCTGCCTGTGCTCGCTCTCGCTCTCTCTCTCTGGCAAATAAATAAATAAAATCTTAAAAAAGTACTGGCATAAAGACGGACATAGAAACCAATGGAGTAGAACAGATAAGCCAGAAATAATCCCCCACCTATATTATCAAAAGATTTTCTTTCTTTTTTTTTTTTTAAGATTTATTTCTTGGGGCGCCTGGGTGGCTCAGTGGGTTAAGCCGCTGCCTTCGGCTCAGGTCATGATCTCAGGGTCCTGGGATCGAGTCCCGCGTTGGGCTCTCTGCTCAGCAGGGAGCCTGCTTCCTCCTCTCTCTCTCTCTGCCTGCCTGTCTGCCTACTTGTGATCTCTCTCTGTCAAATAAATAAATTAAATCTTTAAAAAAAAAAAAAAGATTTATTTCTTTATTTTAGAGAGAAAAAGTGAGAGCAAGTATGGGGAGTGGCAAAGGGAGAGAATCCTGAAGCAGATGCCCTGCTGAGCAAGAAGCCCAGCACAGGGCTGGATCTCAGAACACAGGAGATCATGACCCAAGAGATCATAAACAGCACTGAAATCAAGAGCTGGAGGCTTAACCTACTGAGCCACTTAGGAACCTTGAAAAGATTTTCAACAAGAATGCCAAAATCGTTCATGGAGGAAGTATGGTGTCTTCAACAAATGGTTCTGGGAAAACTGGACATGCACATGCAAAAGAATGAAGCTGAACCCTTACCTAACACGATATATACAAATATTAACTAAAAATAGATAAAAGACCTAAACGTAAGAGTCAAAATAATAAAACTCTTAAAAGAAATTATAGGGTAAAATTCCACAACACTGGATTTGGTTGTGGTTCCTTGGATTGACACAAGAGGCACAGGAAACAAAAGAAAAAACAAATTGGACTTCACAAAAATTAAACCTTTAGTGCATCAGGGCACCTGGGTGGCTCAATCTTTAAGCACCTGCATTTGGCTTGGGTCATGATCCCAGGGTCCTGGGATAGAGCCCAACCTCAGGCTCCCTGCTCAGTGGGAGGCCTACTTCTCCCACTCCCTCTACCTGTGTTCCCTCTCTCACTGTGTCTCTGTCACATAAATAATTTAAAAACTTTAGTGCATCAAAAGATACTATCAACATAGTAAAAAGGCAACCCATTGAATGGGAAAAAATATTTCCAAATCATATATGTGATAAGGAATCAATATCCAAAATAGAGAACTTCTAATACTGAATTAAAAAAAAAAATCTGAATAAAAAATGGACATATAAGGGCCTATTTAGCCAGAGTAATTCCATCTTGAATTAAACAATCATTTTGTTGTTTATGCAGTAAAACTTAAACTGACCCTGCTCCCCCCAGGGGACTTACTTAAATGCAAATCAGGGCAACCAGTCCCAGGTGACAAAGCCCAAATACAAGGGTGCATCAGGCCAGGTGGAGGTATCCAATCAGTGGGGGGGCATACTGTCTCCTTATCTACCAAGGAGTGTGGGTCCTGCCTATTGGGTGCCAATTCTGACCAAGGTGATAGGCTAGTTCAAATATCTACTAGAGTAAATCATAATTCAATTGGTCACTTATATGTGACCTAGCATGACTGTGCAGCTTTTTCTGTGTGTTACAATTTCATTGGCCACCTGTGCGTGGCCAGGCCCAACCACATGGCCTTTGCCCTTAAAAGCTAGTCTGTAAAGCAGAGAGGGGTTGCCCTCTCTGTAAGAGGCATGACCCTGGCCAGTTGGTTTGATTCTTGATGCTTGGCGCGAAATAAAGCTTTGCTTGACCTTTGCTTTGTATCAGTCTCGCTCCTTTAATCACGGACTCATTATTGGGGGACCTTTCAGACAAAGAACTTGACATGTAAATGGCCAATAAAAACTTGAAAAGATATTCAACTTCAATACCTATTAGATAAATGCAAATCAAAATGCTATGGCAAAAAAAAAAAAAAAGATAAATGTAAATCAAAACTACAATGAGCTACCACCTCACATCCATTAGGCTACTGTCAGGAAAACAAAAAGTACCAAGTATTGCCAAGAATGTGGAAAAACTGGGGGGTAAGAAAAGAATAAATGAAACAAGATGGGATCGGGAGGGAGACAAACCGTAAGAGACTCTAATCTCACACAAAAAAACTGAGGGTTGCTGGGGGAAGGTGGGGGAGGGACAGGGTGGTGGGGTTAAGGATATTGGGGAGGGTATGTGCTATGGTGAGTGCTGTGAAGTGCGTAAACCTGGCGATTCATAGACCTGTACCCCTGGGGCTAATAATATATGTTTATAAAAAAATTAAAAATTAAAAAAAAAGGAATGTGGAAAAACTGAAATCCTTGTGCACTACTGTGAAAAACAGTATGGTAGTTCTTCAAAAAAAATCAAACAGAATCATCATATGATCCAGCAATTCTACTTCTGGGTATATACTCAAAAGAATTTAAAACATGGTCTCAAAAAGATAACTGTATTTCCATGTTCATAGCAGCATTATTCACAACACCAAATATGTGTAAGAAACCCAAGCATTAATCAACAGATGAATGGATAAGCAAAATATGACATATCCTTACAACGGAATATTATTCAGCTTTAAACAGGAAGGAAATTTTGACATATATTGCAGCATGAGTGAACCATGAGGATATTAGTCACAAAAAGACTAATTCTATATGATTCCATTTACATGACGTAGAGCAATCAAAATCATAGCAACTGAAAGTAGAATGGCAGTTACCAGGCAGGGCTTTGAGGGATGGGAGACTTAATGTCTAATGGGTATAGAGTTTCAGTTTCACAAGATGAAAAGAGTTCTGGGTGCCTGGCTGGCACAGTTGGAAAAGCATGGGACTCCTGATCTTGGGATTTTAAGTATAAGCCCCACCATTAGGTGTAGAGACTGCTTAAAATAAATAAATAAACCTTTAAAAAAAAAAAAAGTTCTGTAGATGGATGGGGGTGAGGGTAGCACATTATGAATATATGTAATATCACTGAACTAAATGTACATTTAAACAATGGTTAACATGGTTATAGTTTAAGTTCTAGCAGTTTTCTTTTTTGTAATGCAAGTGCCTGACTTAAGCTTTGATTGTGAAGGGATCCATTTCAAAGACAGCTCTCTCCAATAAACATAGGGCCAACCACAAGACTAAAGAGCTAGGCCACTTCCCACAACTGAGGCACTATTGTTTTAGTGACCTTGGTTAATTTTGATTAACTGGACATTTGAGCCACTTGTTTTTTTTTTCCCCCCTTTCACACTTTAAATTCCCTCTCTTATGTTTTAAATGCACCAATAAAGAGTGAGACTGCAGACCCATGCCTGGAAGTGTAAGGGAAAATGGTAGAGTAGGAGGATCCTGAGCTCACCTTGTCCCACAGACACACTGAGGCAACAACTACAGCTATGCAATTAACTTTGAAATATCTGAAGACTGACAGAACAGATCTTCCACAGCTAATTATAGAGAGAAAGCCACACAGAAAAGGGTAGAATGGGCAGAGATGCAGTTGGGAACCAACCCCCTGGTAAACTAACCACAAACAGGAGGGACATCAAAGCATGAAAAGCAAGAGGATCAGACCCCACACCAGGTAAACCCCTAGAACTGGGAACACTAGGAAGACAAATCAGCTTAACATCGGGCTTTGAGGGGCACCAAGGTGACTCAGTCGGTTAAGTGTCTGTCTTCAGCTCAGGTCATGATCCCAGAGTCCTGGAACTGAGCCCTGCATCTGGTTCTGTGCTTAGCATGAAGTCTGTTTGTCCCTCTCCCTCAGAATCCTGCTCATGCTCATTCTCTCTCTCTTCCTCAAATAAATAAATAAATCTTAAAAAAACAAAAAACAAAAAACAAAAACTGACTTTGAAGACCACTAGGGATTAACTCCAGGAACTTTAAAAATCAACAGGCTTAACTCCAGGAGAGCTAGAGGGTGACAGAAAACCGAATCCCAGGTGCCTGGGTGACTCAGTGGGTTAAAGCCTCTGCCTTCAGCTCAGGTCATGATCCTGGGATCCTAGGATCGAGCCCCGAATCGGGCTCTCTGCTCAGCAGGGAGCCTGCTTCTCCCCGCCCTCCCACCCCCACCTGTCTCTCTGCCTACTTGTGATCTCTGTCTGTCAAATAAATAATTAATTTTTTTAAAAAAAGACAAGAAAGAAAACCGAATCCCTACCCTTAAAGAGCCAACATACTAAGTAACTCAGAGACATAGCACAGAAGCAGCAGCTTGAAAAGCACCTGGAGGTATTCATGAAAGATTTATTGACTAATCTGAGAATATGTACTAGAGGGGTCAAAAATTTCTCCGGCAACAAAAGCGATGGCAGGTGCCATTTTTCCTTGCCTCCTGCAGCCTAGATAGAGATGCTTCTGGGAGCCAGTTCTAACACTCTCCATCCGCCTTACTACCAATGAGTGCCACACCCCCATATTCTCATGCAGACCACCCCACCCAACCTGCCCACCTTGGCAACCATCCCTCCAAAACAGTTCCTGCCCTGTCACACCTGGAAGGCATCTCTGCCAACAGTGTACACTCCAAAGTAACTCCTGCCCCAGCATGCACACCAGTGTGCCCACGGTTCCTACCTGAGCCTCTAAGCTGGCTGTACAGAGTATAAGTCCTGCCCTTCACTTTTCCTGCAGGTATGGCAGATACTAACTGTAGATAGCTAGCTAGGCTAAGTGCCAACCCTACTTACCAGTGAACACATAGGTAGCATGTGGGCCTCTCCACATTGCAGGGAGCAAACTGTGCCCAGTACACCCACATCAGCAAAATCAAGTCACTTTAGCCAGTCAAGCCGGAAGTGAGCCCCTCCCACCAGCACACCCGCAATAGCAGCTCAGTCACAACAGAAGGGTGTGCTAAGCCTACAAAGGGGACACAGCTGGAGTGCCTGGTTCTGGTGACCAGGGCAGACTGCACTATATGGCACCACAGAATCTCTTCTACACAAGGCCACTACTTTTTTTTTTAGGTTTACATTTTTTTTAATTTTTTATTTTTTAAATTTCTTTTCAGCGTACCAGAATTCATTGTTTATGCACCACACCCAGTGCTCCATGCAATATGTGCCCTCCATAATACCCACCACCAGGCTCACCCAACTTCCCACCCCTGCCCCCTTCAAAACCCTCAGATTGTTTTTCAGAGTCCATAGTCTCTCACGGTTCATCTCCCTCTCCAATTTCCCTCAACTCCCTTTCAAACCAGGAGATGTAGCTGACCTACCTAACACTTGGAAACAAATAGAGAGGGGCGCCTGGGTGGCTCAGTGGGTTAAGCCTCAGCCTTCGGCTCAGGTCATGATCTCAGGGTCCTGGGATTGAGCCCTGCGTCAGGCTCTCTGCACAGTGAGGAGCCTGCTTCTCCTCTCTCTCTGCCTGCCTTTCTGCCTACTTGTGATCTCTGTCTGTTGAATAAATAAATAAAAATCTTAAAAAAAAAAAAGAAACAAATAGAGACAAAATGAGGAAAAAGAGAAATATGACCCAAATGAAAGAACAAGACAAAATCATAGTAAAAAAGATAAATAAAAGAGAGATAAGCAATATGCCTAATAAAGATTTCAAAAGTGATAGTCATGAAGTTAATTACTAGACTTGAGAAAAGAGTGAATGAACTCAGTGAGAATGTCAACAGAGACACTAAATATAAAATATATACATAAACATTTTATTAAAAATATATATGTAAATAAAATAACCAGTAAGAGCTCAAGAATTCCCTCTCTCGCTGTCTCTCTCTGTCAAATAAATAAAAATAAAAATCTTAAAAAAAAACACAGAAATGAAAAATATATTAGAGGTAAATCAGTAGCAGATTAAAAGACACAGAAGAGATTAGCAATCTGGAAGGCAAATTAATGCAAAGCAACCAAACTGCACAACAACAACAACAACAACAAAGAATAATAAAATAGGAGAACAGAGGAAGGGAACTCTGCAACATAATCAAGCATAACATTCACATAATAGAGATCCCAGAAGGAGGAGAGAGAAGGGGGCAGAAAACTTATTTGAAGAAATAATAGCTGAAAACCTCCCAGTTTGGGGCAGGAAACAGACATTCTGATCCGGGAAGGACAGAAAGGCCCTAATGAAGTTAACCCAAGAAGTTCCACCATCAAACACGTAACAGGGCAAATAGCAAAAAGTAATGATAAAAAAAAACTCTTAAAAACACCAACAAGAAACGTTACAAGGGAAACCCCATAAAGCTATCAGCTAATTTTTCAACAAGAACATCACAGGTGCCAATACTCACTTGCATACACCAGCCCCACCTCCCCATTGCACACTTGTTTACACCAACCCCATCTCCCCATACCACACTTGTTTATGCCAGCCCCATCTCCCCATACCACATTTCAGTGGATCCAAACTTCCCCATCATGCTTGCCTTTGTACCAGTCTTACAGGCCTCCTCTTGAGAACACCAACCCAAACCTCACCAACACCACATCTCCTAATCCACAGGTTTTGTAGGACCTATAGGACCTCAGCTGCAGCAGCAGCAGCAGGACTCATTTCACAAACTGACTACAACACACTTGTTAAAACACATCCTACTCAGCAGGGGACCAAACACTTCCCACAACAAGCAAAGAGAACCTCCGCAGACAACTGGACTCAAGGAAAAAGCAACCAGGACTCAACAGCAGGCCATAAGCAACACACATAGGAGATACTTCCTGAAGCACCATGTCCTAAGAAACAGGGGACACTGTACTGCAGGGAACCACGGGGCCTTGTCTTCAAAACACTATTACCATCAAAGGCAAGAGACATAACTGACACTAAACACAAAAACAGACACAAAGTTAGGCAAAATGAGAGAACAGAAAATATGTCCCAAGTGAAAGAACAGGACCAAACACCAACAAAAGACCTACGTGAAATGGATATAAGCAATATGCCTGATAGAGAATTTAAAGTAATGAAAATATTCATTGGACTTGAGAAAAGAGTGGAGGACATTAGTGAGGATCTTAACAAAAAGATAAAAAAACAACCAACCACAGATGAAGAACACAATAAATCAAATTAGAAATATATTACATGGAATAAATAGCAGGATAGAGAAAGCAGAGGAACAAATTAATGACCTGGAAGATAGAATAATGGAAAGTAACCAAGCTGAACAAACAGAGGAAACAAAATATGGAAACTGAGAATACACTCAGGGAACTCAGCGACTCCCATCCAGCATAATAACATTTGCATTATAGGGATCCCAAAAGAAGAAAGAGAAAAGGGGGCAGAAATTTATTTGAAAAAATAATAGCTGAAATCTTCCCTAATCTGAGGAAGAAACAGATATCTAGATTCAGAAGGCACAGATTTCCAAAAAAATTCAATCCAAGGAGATCCACATCAAGACACATAGTAATTAAAATGGCAAGTAGTAGTAATATGGAAAAAAATTTTTAAAGCAACAAAAGAAAAGAAGACACTTACATATAAGGCTATCAGCAAGTTTTTCAGCAGAAGCTATGCAGGCCAGAAGAGAGTGCAATGATATATTCCAAGTGCTAGAAGGAAAAAATCTAGAGCCAAGAAAATCCAGCAAGGCTCTCATTCACAAAAGAAGAAATAAAGACTTTCTCAAACAAAAAAACTAAATGAATTCATGACCACTAAACAAGCCCTACAAGAAATATTAAGTGGGACTCTGAGTAGAAAGGACCATAAGTGGGCACCTGGGTGGCTCAGTGGGTTAAGCCGCTGCCTTCGGCTCAGGTCATAATCTCAGGGTCCTGGGATCGAGTCCCGCATCGGGCTCTCTGCTCAGCAGGGAGCCTGCTTCCCCCCTCCTCTCTCTCTGCCTGCTTCTCCATCTACTTGTGATCTCTGCCTGTCAAATAAATAAATAAATAAATAATCTTTAAAAAAAAAAAAAAAGGACCATAAGTGAGAAAATGAAGAGTAAAAAATACAAAAGCAGTAAAAATAAGTATTTCTGTAAAAATCACTCAAGGGAGTCATAAAATAGAAGGCTGTAAAATATAACATCATATACCTAAAAATGGCTTCAAACTTAAGTGACTGCAAACCTAACCATAGATCACTAGACAAAGAAGACATTATATACAAACCTAACAGTAACCACAAATCAGAAACCAGTAATAAGTATGCAAAGAATAACGAGAAAGAAAGCCAACTATATCACTAAAGAAAGTCAACAAACTGTGAAAGAGAACAAGAGAAGGTCAGAGAAAAACTACAAAAACAACCATGAAACAAGTAACAAACTGGCAATTAATATATATCAATAAATATTTTGAATGCAAATGGACTAAATGCTCAAATCAAAACACATACAGTGACAGAATAGATTTTTAAAAAAAGAAAAAGAAAAAGAAAAAATAAGACCTATCTGTATGCTCATTTCAGATGTAAAGATACCTGCAGACTGAAAGTGACGGCATGGGGAAACATTTATCATTCAAATGAATGTCAAAATAAGGCTGAGTAGCAATACTTCTACTGGACAAAATAGATTTTAACACCTTTTAAAAAAAATTTTTTTTTAATTTATTTGAGAGAGAGAGCATGAGCAGGGTGAGGAGCAGAGGGAGACTCACAGCCAAGCAGGGAGCCCAATACAGGGCTTGATCTGGGGACTCTGGGATCACAACCTGAGCTGAAAGCAGACACTTAACTGACTGAGCCATCCCGGTGCCCCCGGGCAAAACAGACTTTAAAACAACTGTAACAAGAGACAATGGACGATATAATAATAAAAGGGACAATAAAATAAGAGGACATAACAATTATAAATATTTATGCATCTAACATGGGAGCACCCAAATATATAAGACAGTTAATAACAAACATAAAGGAAGTAACTGATAGTAATACAATAATAGTAGGGGATTTAAACACCTCCACTTACATCAATGGACAGATCATCCAAACTGAAAATCAACAATGAAACACTGCATTTGAATGACACACTGAACTAGATGGATCTAACTAACAGATATATTAAGAACATCCCATCCACAAACAGCAGACTATACATTCTTTTCAAGTGCACATGGAACATAATGCAGAATCACGTATTAAGCCACAAAACAAGTCTCAACAAATTCAAGAAGATCAAAGTCATATTATCCATCTTCTCTGACCACAACACTATAAAACTACAAATCAACTATAAGAAAAAATCTGGGGGGGCGCCTGGGTGGCTCAGTGGTTAAGCCGCTGCCTTCGGCTCAGGTCATGATCTCAGGGTCCTGGGATCGAGCCCCGCATCGGGCTCTCTGCTCAGCAGGGAGCCTGCTTCCTCCTCTCTCTCTGCCTGCCTCTCTGCCTACTTGTGATCTCTGTCTGTCAAATAAATAAATAAAATCTTTAAAAAAAAAAAAAAAGAAAAAAGAAAAAATCTGGAAAGAGCAAAAATATATGGAGATTGAATGAAATGCTCCTAATCAGTGAATGGGTCAACCAAGAAATCAAAGAAATAAAAATTACACAGAAACAAATGAAAAATGAAAACACAATGGTCTGAAATCTTTGGGATGAGGCAAAAGCATCTCTTCTAAGAGACTTCATAGCAATACAGGCCTATCTCAAGAAACGAGAAAAATCTCAAACAACCTAACCTTACATTTAAAGAGCTAGAAAAAAACACTCCCAATGAACAAACAAAAAAACTCCCAACAAACTAAAGTGCAGAACCAGACAGTTTCATTGAGGAATTCTACCAAACATTTAAAGAAGAGTTAATACCAATTCTTCTCAAACTTTTCCAAAGAATAGAATAGAAAAGTAAGCTTCCAAATTCATTCTATGAGGCCAGCTTTACCCTGATACCAAAACCAAATAAAGACACTGCAAAAAAAGAGAGCTACAGGCCAATATCGCCAGTGAACATATATGCAAAAATCCTCAACAATATCGGTAAACCGAATCTAACAACAAATTTTAAAGAATCATTCACCAAAATCAAGTGGGATTTATTCCTGGGATGCAAGAGTAGTTGAATATTCATAAATATTGTGATAGAAGGGTAGTTCAATATTCACAAATCAGTCAATGTGACACATCACATCAACCATATGATCGTCTCAATGGATGAGTTTAAAGCATTTGACAAAGTACTACATCCATTCATGATAAAAACCCTCAATAAAGTAGGTTGTTTTGTTTTTTAAGATTTTATTCATTCATTTGAAAGAGAGGCAGTGAGAGAGAGCATGAGCAAGGAGAAGATCAGAGGGAGAAGCAGACTCCTGGTGGAGCTGGGAGCCCAATGAGGAACTCGATCCCAGGACTCCAGGATCATGGACCAAAAGCAGTTGTCCAACCAACGGAACCACCCAGGCATCCCAATAAAGTAGGTTTAGAGGAAAAATACCTCAAATAATAAAGGCTGTATATGAAAAATCCATAGCTAACATCATACTTAATGGGAAAAACTGGGAGGTTTTCCTCTAAGGTCAGGAAGAAGACAAGGATGTCCACCCTCACCACTTTTATTCAATCCAGTACAGGAAGTCCCAGTCACAGCAATCAGACAACAAAAAGAAACTAAAAGTACCCAAAAAGGTAAGGAAGAAGTAAAACTTTGGCCATCTGTAGGTGACATGATACTATCTAAAGAAAACCCTAAAGACTCAACCAAAAAACTACTAGAACTGATAAATTAATTCAGTAGCTGCAGGATACAAAATCACTGTAGAGAAATCTGCTGTACTTCTACACACTAATAATGAAGCAGCAGAAAAAAGAAATTAAGGAAATAATCTCAGGGTGCCTGAGTGGCTCAGTCGGTTAAGGATCCAACTCTTGATTTCACCTCAAGTCATGATCTCAGGATCATGAGATGGAGCCCTGCATCCAGCTCTGCTCGGCTGGGAGTCTGCTTGGGATTCTCTCTCTCTCCCTCTTGCTCTCCCCCTCCCCACATCATGTGCTCTCTCTCACTCACACACTCTATCTCTCAAATAAATAAATCTTTAAAAAGAAACATTCCCATTTATAATTGCACCAAAAATATTAAAATACCTAGAAATAAACAACCATAAGGTGAAAGACCTCTACTTTGAAAATAAAACGCTAATGAAAGAAATTAAGATAACACAAAGAAATAGAAAGACATTCCACCTGCTCATGGAAGAGCAGGTGGAGAGTACAGGCAGTCATTTCTCTGACACTGATGACAGCAATATCTTTCTAGATAGGTCTCCTGAGGCATGGGAAATAAAAGCAAAAATTAACTATTGGGACTACCTCAAAATAAAAAGCTTCTGCACAGCAAAGAAAATCACCATCCAAAATAAAAGGCAACCTACAGAATAGGAGAAGATATTTGCAAATGACATATCTGATAAAGGATTAGTATTCAAAACATATGAACTTGGGGCACCTGGGTGGCTCAGTGGGTTAGGCCTCTGCCTTCGGCTCAGGTCATGATCCTGGGGTCCTGGGATCGAGCCCCGCATCGGGCTCCCTGCTCAGCAGGGAGCCTGCCTCCCTCTCTCTCTCTGCCTGCTTCTCTGCCTACTTGTGATCTCTATCAAATAAATAAAATCTTTAAAAAAAAACAACAACATATGAACTTATACAACCCAATACTGAAAAAACAATCCAATTAAAAATGGACAGAGGAGGGATGTCTGGGTGGCTCAGTTGGTTGGGCCACTGCCGTCAGCTCGGGTCATGGTCCCGGGGTCCTGGGATCGAGTCCCACGTCGGACTCCTTGTCCAACGGGGAGCCTGCTTCTCTCTCCGCCTTTGCCTGCCACTCTGCCTGCTTGTGCTCTCTGACAACTAAATAAATAAAATTTTTTTTTTTAATGGGCAGAGGACAATAAACAGACATTTCTCCAAAGCTGATATACAGATGGCCAACAGGCACATGAAAACAAGCTCCATATCACTCATCATCAGGGAAATGCAAACCAAAACCACAATGAGATATTATCTCATACCTCTCAGAATGGCTAAAATCAAAAATTCAAACAAGTACTGGCTAGGATGTAGAGAAAAAGGAACTCTTGTGCTCTGCTGGTGGGAATGCAAACTGGTACAGCCACCATGTGAGATGGTATGGAAGCTCTTAAAAAAATTAAAAACAGAACTACCCTGTGATCCAATAATCATGCTACTGGGTATTTACCCAAAAAATATGAGAACACTAATTCAAAAGAATACATGCACCCCTATGCTTATAGCAGTATTATTTGCAAGAGCCAAACCACGGAAGCAGCCCAAGTGTTCACTGACAGATGAATGGAAAAAGAAGATGCAATATATATATCCAATGAAATATTATTCAGCTATAAAACAACATGAATGAACCTAGTAGGTATAACGCTAAGTGAAGTATCAGAGAAACACAAATACCAAGGGGCGCCTGGGTGGCTCAGTGGGTTAAGCCGCTGCCTTCAGCTCAGGTCATGATCTCAGGGTCCTGGGATCGAGTCCTGCATCGGGCTCTCTGCTCAGCAGGGAGCCTGCTTCCCTCTCTCTCTCTCTGCCTGCCTCTCTGTCTACTTGTGATCTCTCTCTGTCAAATAAATAAATACAAATACCATATGACTTCACTCATGTAAAATTTAAGAAACAAAATAGGGCAAAGGGAAAAAAAAGACAAACCAAAAGACCAGACTCTTAACTTGAAGGAACAGGAACTCGGATACACTGCTGATGGTCATGTAAAATAGGACAATCACTTTGAAAAACACTTTGGCAATTTTTTAAAAGGTTAACTATATACCTAAGATCCAGCTATTCCATTCCTAGGTATTTACCCAAAAGTAATGAAAGCATACAGCCACCACACAAAGAATTGTACATGAAAGTTCTCTAGAGATTTATTTGTAATAGCCAGGAACTGGAAACGACTCAAAAGTCCATCAAAGCTGAATGGATACACAAACTAGTATATGTACACAATGGAATATCTCTCAGCAATAAAAAGGAATAAACCTTCAAAAAGAAGGAATAAACTATTGATATATGCAACAATACATATGAACCAGAAAACACTTATTGCTGAGTAAAAGAAGCTGAAGATTTATATACTGTATAACTCCATCTATATAAAATTCTAGAAAACAGGCGACTAGGTGGCTCAGTTGGTTAAGTGTCTGCCTTCGACTCAGGCCATAATCTTGGAGTCTTGGGATTGAGTCCCACATTGGGCTCCCTACTCAGTGAAGAGGCTGCTTCTCCCCGCTTGTGCTCTCTCCCTCTCGCTCTATCTCAAATAAATAAATAAAATCTTTTAAAAATAAAAAAAATAAAATTTTAGAGAACAAAAATTAACCTAATCTAAGTAGATCAGTGGTGGCTAGGGGAATGAGAGGCTGGGAAGATGGACCACAAAGGGGAACAAAGGATTTTTGGGGTGATGGATATATGCACAATCTTGATTATGTGATGGTTTCACAGGTGCCTATGTATGTCAAAACCTTATCAAATAGTATACTTTAAATATGTGCAGCTTATTTTTTATCACATATATCTCGATAAATCTGTTAAAAAAATAAAACTTTCCTGAAATGAAAAAATACGTACATTTGAAATTACATATGGAAAGAACGTATCACATACTCGAGAACACTGACCCATCCTAATAAAATTACTAGACTTCATAGAAAAAAAATTCTTTGGTCATCTAGAAAAAAAGAACAATACTTATAAGGGGGAAAAAATTAGATTATCATCTGGCTTTCATACCAATACTTTATACCAGAAGAAAGACTTTAATATATTTAAGAAATTCAAGGAAAAGAAGTGTGAACCAAAGATTTTATATCAGCAAAACTGCCTTTCAAGTATAAAGAAGACAAACTTTTATCCACATACAAGAACTCAGGGACTATTCCTTCCTAAGAAACCTAATAAAGGAGCACTGGGGAACCAAAATGATACATAGGGGCTCCTGAAAGGTTCAATCCATTAAGCATCTGCCTTCGGCTCAGGTCATGATCCCAAGCCCTGGGATCCAGCCCCTCAGGGGGAGCCTGCTTTTCCCTCCTCCACTCCCCCTGCTTGTTCTCTCTCTGCCAAACAATAACAAATTTTAAAAAAAGAAAAGAAAAATAGGGTTATAGATATAATAGAGAAATTCAATGAAAGCTCTATAATCTCAGTTTGTATTGGAAGTACTTATATGAACTCATAAGATACTAAATCTTTAATGTGTGTGCCTCTATATAAATAGACACATGTAGGAATTCTAGCTCTGCCTACAGAAAAACCTCCAACAATAACTATGGATCCCTAGCATACAGATATAACCTTGAAATGCAATTTCCCTCTTGAAAAAACAAAAACAAAAAGTTTCAAGGGATGATGTCAGATTGTCAGATTTGGGACAGAACATTCAAGCTATCAGATAACAAGCAACAGACTAGTAAGGGTCATTATCAAAAAAATAGGCTTAAATCTCCCGCCCAGGGCAAAGATGAGATAACCTAAGCTTCAATAATGATAATGACTGCAATGAACTAAATACGTTTAAGTTCATGACCTTATATTGACATTAGATATTTTTTAAAAAATCTTTAAAGATTCTTTTAAAAAGAATGTTTATCAAAAAATAAGGAACTGAGGGAGGAGTCAAGATGGCGGAGAAGTAGCAGGCTGAGACTACTTCAGCTAGCAGGAGATCGGCTACATAGCTCATCTAAAGATTGCAAACACCTGCAAATCCATCGGCAGCTCGAAGAGAAGAACAGCAATTCTGGAAAAAGAAAAACAACCACTTTCTGAAAGGTAGGACTGGCGGAGACGTGAATCCAAAGCGACGGGAAGATAGACCCCGGGGGGAGGGGCCGGCTCCCGGCAAGCGGCGGAGCAACCGAGCACAAAATCAGGACTGGCCTCAAGTCCCGCAGGGTCACAGAAGGATGGGGGTGTCTGAGTGTCGCAGAGCTTGCGGGTATTGGAACGGGAAAGCCGGCTACAGAGACAGAGCCGACAGTAAGCTCACAGCTCGGGGGTACCTTGAACCAACACAGGCTCGGTGAGCTCGGAGCGCGGCCAGAGGTCAGGCAGACGGGAGTAACCGGGCGCTGTTCTCTGAGGGCGCACTGAGGAGTGGGGCCCCGGGCTCTCAGCTCCTCCAGGCCGGCGACCAGGAGGCCGCCATTTGTATTCCCGTCCTCCGGAACTCTACGGAAAGCACTCGGGAACAAAAGCTCCTGAAAGCAAACCCGAGCGGATTACTCAGCCCGGCCCCTGGTAAGGGCGGTGCAATTCCGCCTGGGGCACAGACACTTGAGAATCACTACAACAGGCCCCTCCCCCAGAAGATCAACAAGAAATCCAGCCGAGACCAAGTTCACCTACCAAGGAGTGCGGCAGAATTCCAGAGGAAGAGAAAGCAAAGCACTGAACTCACGGCTTTCTCCCTGTGAGTTTTTTTAGTCTTGCAGTTAATTTAATTTTTTTCTTTTTCATTTTTTGTTTTTTTTTTTTTAATCTCGCCTTCTGGTAAAATTTTTTTTAACTTTAACCATCTTCTTTTTAACGTTTTTAAACTAGTTTATCTAATATATATATTTTTTCTTTTTTATATTTTTCTTTATTCATTTTCTTTTTTTTTAATTCTTTTTTTTCTTTTTTTTTCTTTCTTCCTTTTTGAACCTCTTTTTATCCCCTTTTTCCCCCCTCACGATTTGGGATCTCTTCTGATTTGGTTAAAGCATATGTTCCTGGGGTTGTTGCCACCCTTTTAGTATTTTACTTGCTCCTTCATATACTCTTATCTGGACAAAATGACAAGATGGAAAAATTCACCACAAAAAAAAGAACAAGAGGCAGTACCGAAGGCTAGGGACGTAATCAATACAGACATTGGTAATATGTCAGATCTAGAGTTCAGAATGACAATTCTCAAGGTTCTAGCCAGGCTCGAAAAAGGCATGGAAGATATTAGAGCAACCCTCTCGGGAGATATAAAAGCCCTTTCTGGAGAAATAAAAGAACTAAAATCGAACCAAGTTGAAATCAAAAAAGCTATTAATGAGGTGCAATCAAAAATGGAGGCTCTCACTCCTAGGATAAATGAGGCAGAAGAAAGAATCAGTGATATAGAAGACCAAATGACAGAGAATAAAGAAGCTGAGCAAAAGAGGGACAAACAGCTACTGGACCACGAGGGGAGAATTCGAGAGATAAGTGACACCATAAGACGAAACAACATTAGAATAATTGGGATTCCAGAAGAAGAAGAAAGAGAGAGGGGAGCAGAAGGTATACTGGAGAGAATTATTGGGGAGAATTTCCCCAATATGGCAAAGGGAATGAGCATCAAAATCCAGGAGGTTCAGAGAATGCCCCTCAAAATCAATAAGAATAGGCCCTCACCCCGTCACCTAATAGTAAAATTTACAAGTCTCAGTGACAAAGAGAAAATCCTGAAAGCAGCCCAGGAAAAGAAGTCTCTAACATACAATGGTAAAAATATTAGATTGGCAGCTGACTTATCCACAGAGACCTGGCAGGCCAGAAAGAGCTGGCATGATATTTTCAGAGCACTAAATGAGAAAAACATGCAGCCATGAATACTATATCCAGCTAGGCTATCATTGAAAATAGAAGGAGAGATTAAAACCTTCCAGGACAAACAAAAACTGAAAGAATTTGCAAACACCAAACCAGCTCTACAGGAAATATTGAAAGGGGTCCTCTAAGCAAAGAGAGAGCCTATAAGTGGTAGATCAGAAAGGAACAGAGACAATATACAGTAACAGTCACCTTACAGGCAATACAATGGCACTAAATTCATATCTCTTAATAGCTCCCCTGAATGTTAATGGGCTAAATGCCCCAATCAAAAGACACAGGGTATCAGAATGGATAAAAAAACAAACCCATCTATATGTTGCCTACAAGAAACTCATTTTAAGCCCGAAGACACCTCCAGATTTAAAGTGAGGGGGTGGAAAAGAATTTACCATGCTAATGGACATCAGAAGAAAGCAGGAGTGGCAATCCCTATGTCAGATCAATTAGATTTTAAGCCAAAGACTATAATAAGAGATGAGGAAGGACACTATATCATACTCAAAGGGTCTGTCCAACAAGAAGATCTAACAGTTTTAAATATCTATGCCCCCAACGTGGGAGCAGCCAACTATATAAACCAATTAATAACAAAATCAAAGAAACACATCAACAATAATACAACGATAGTAGGGGACTTTAACACTCCCCTCACTGAAATGGATAAATCATCCAAGCAAAAGATCAGCAAGGAAATAAAGGCCTTAAACGACACACTGGACCAGATGGACATCACAGATATATTCAGAACATTTCATCCCAAAGCAACAGAATACACATTCTTCTCTAGTGCACATGGAACATTCTCCAGAATAGATCACATCCTCCGTCCTAAATCAGGACTCAACCGGTATCAAAAGATTGGGATCATTCCCTGCATATTTTCAGACCACAATGCTCTAAAGCTAGAACTCAACCACAAAAGGAAGTTTAGAAAGAACCTAAATACATGGAGACTAAACAGTATCCTTCTAAAGAATGAATGGGTCAACGGGGAAATTAAAGAGGAATTGAAAAAAATCATGGAAACAAATGATAATGAAAATACAACGGTTCAAAATCTGTGGGACACAACAAAGGCAGTCCTGAGAGGAAAATATACAGCAGTACAAGCCTTTCTCAAGAAACAAGAAAGGTCTCAGGTACACAACCTAACCCTACGCCTAAAGGAGCTGGAGAAAGAACAAGAAAGAAACCCTAAGCCCAGCAGGAGAAGAGAAATCATAAAGATCAGAGCAGAAATCAATGAAATAGAAACCAAAAAAACAATAGAACAAATCAACGAAACTAGGAGCTGGTTCTTTGAAAGAATTAATAAAATTGATAAACCCCTGGCCCGACTTATCAAAAAGAAAAGAGAAAGGACCCAAATAAATAAAATCATGAATGAAAGAGGAGAGATCACAACTAACACCAAAGAAATACAAACTATTATAAGAACATACTATGAGCAACTCTACGCCAACAAATTTGACAATCTGGAAGAAATGGATGCATTCCTAGAAACATATAAACTACCACAACTGAACCAGGAAGAAATAGAAAGCCTGAACAGACCCATAACCAGTAAGGAGATTGAAACAGTCATTAAAAATCTCCAAACAAACAAAAGCCCAGGGCCAGACGGCTTCCTGGGGGAATTCTACCAAACATTTAAAGAAGAACTAATTCCTATTCTCCTGAAACTGTTCCAAAAAATAGAAATGGAAGGAAAACTTCCAAACTCATTTTATGAGGCCAGCATCACCTTGATCCCAAAACCAGACAAGGATCCCATCAAAAAAGAGAGCTACAGACCAATATCCTTGATGAACACAGATGCGAAAATTCTCGCCAAAATACTAGCCAATAGGATTCAACAGAACATTAAAAGGATTATTCACCACGACGAAGTGGGATTTATTCCAGGGCTGCAAGGTTGGTTCAACATCCGCAAATCAGTCAATGTGATACAACACATCAATAAAAGAACGAACAAGAACCATATGATACTCTCAATAGATGCTGAAAAAGCATTTGACAAAGTACAGCCTCCCTTCCTGATCAAAACTCTTCAAAGTGTAGGGATAGAGGGCACATACCTCAATATCATCAAAGCCATCTATGAAAAACCCACTGCAAATATCATTCTCAATGGAGAAAAACTGAAAGCTTTTCCGCTAAGGTCAGGAACACGGCAGGGATGTCCATTATCACCACTGCTATTCAACATAGTACTAGAGGTCCTAGCCTCAGCAATCAGACAACAAAAGGAAATTAAAGGCATCCAAATCGGCAAAGAAGAAGTCAAACTATCACTCTTCGCAGATGATATGGTACTATATGTGGAAAACCCAAAAGACTCCACTCCAAAACTGCTCGAACTTGTACAGGAATTCAGTAAAGTGTCCGGATATAAAATCAATGCACAGAAATCAGTTGCATTTCTCTACACCAACAACAAGACAGAAGAAAGAGAAATTAAGGAGTCAATTCCATTTACAATTGCACCCAAAACCATAAGATACCTAGGAATAAACCTAACCAAAGAGGCACAGAATCTATACTCAGAAAACTATAAAGTACTCATGAAAAGAAATTGAGGAAGACACAAAGAAATAGAAAAATGTTCCATGCTCCTGGATTGGAAGAACAAATATTGTGAAAATGTCTATGCTACCTAAAGCAATCTACACATTTAATGCAATTCCTATCAAAGTACCATCCATCTTTTTCAAAGAAATGGAACAAATAATTCTAAAATTTATATGGAACCAGAAAAGACCTCGAATAGCCAAAGGGATATTGAAAAAGAAAGCCAAAGTTGGTGGCATCACAATTCCGGACTTCAAGCTCTATTACAAAACTGTCATCATCAAGACAGCATGGTACTGGCACAAAAACAGACACATAGATCAATGGAACAGAATAGAGAGCCCAGAAATAGACCCTCAACTCTATGGTCAACTAATCTTCGACAAAGCAGGAAAGAATGTCCAATGGAAAAAAGACAGCCTCTTCAATAAATGGTGCTGGGAAAATTGGACAGCCACATGCAGAAAAATGAAATTGGACCATTTCCTTATACCACACACGAAAATAGACTCAAAATGGATGAAGGACCTCAATGTGAGAAAGGAATCCATCAAAATCCTTGAGGAGAACACAGGCAGCAACCTCTTCGACCTCAGCCACAGCAACGTCTTCCTAGGAACATCACCAAAGGCAAGGGAAGCAAGGGCAAAAATGAACTATTGGGATTTCATCAAGATCAAAAGCTTTTGCACAGCAAAGGAAACAGTTAACAAAATCAAAAGACAACTGACAGAATGGGAGAAGATATTTGCAAACAACATATCAGATAAAGGACTAGTGTCCAGAATCTATAATGAACTTAGCAAACTCAACACCCAAAGAACAAATAATCCAATCAAGAAATGGGCAGAGGACATGAACAGACATTTCTGCAAAGAATACATCCAGATGGCCAACAAACACATGAAAAAGTGCTCCATATCACTCGGCATCAGGGAAATACAAATCAAAACCACAATGAGATATCACCACACGCCAGTCAGAATGGCTAAAATCAACAAGTCAGGAAATGACAGATGCTGGCGAGGATGCGGAGAAAGGAGAACCCTCCTACACTGTTGGTGGGAATGCAAGCTGGTGCAGCCACTCTGGAAAACAGCATGGAGGTTCCTCAAAATGTTGAAAATAGAACTGCCCTATGACCCAGCAATTGCACTACTGGGTATTTACCCTAAAGATACAAACGTAGTGATCCAAAGGGGCACGTGCACCCGAATGTTTATAGCAGCAATGTCCACAATAGCCAAACTATGGAAAGAACCTAGATGTCCATCAACAGCTGAATGGATCAAGAAGATGTGGTATATATACACAATGGAATACTATGCAGCCATCAAAAGAAATGAAATCTTGCCATTTGTGACAACATGGATAGAACTAGAGCGTATCATGCTTAGCGAAATAAGTCAAGCAGAGAAAGACAACTATCATATAATCTCCCTGATATGAGGAAGTGGTGATGCAACATGGGGGCTTAAGTGGGTAGAAGAAGAATCAATGAAACAAGATGGAATTGGGAGGGAGACAAACCATAAGTGACTCTTAATCTCACAAAACAAACTGAGGGTTGCTGGGGGGAGGGGGGTTGGGAGAAGGGGGTGGGATTATGGACATTGGGGAGGGTATGTGCTTTGGTGAGTGCTGTGAAGTGTGTAAACCTGGTGATTCACAGACCTGTACCCCTGGGGATAAAAATATATGTTTATAAAAAATAAAAAAATAAAAAATAAGGAACTAATTCATTATCTTGAAAATTGGTAAATAAATGGAAAGAATCAAGCATTTATGCTGCCTTTCCTAAAGGAATCATATAGCTGTGTATCCAGATGCTATATAAGGGACTAGTATGCCAATTAATAAGAAAAAAAAAAACAGGATAGAAAATACCACTGTTTTGCAACCTTAAATGAATAGATATAGGTATGAAGTTTCAAGAGTTGCTGAGATCACAAAGAGGCACAGGCACCTCCAATGGACTTGACAAACACTGCTTAGAGAATTGCCAAAGGACTTGAATCTGAGTCTGATCCAGTCCTGGATCCAGCTATAAGTGTGCAGGAATTATCCAGGGCAGAACATACTGAATTGTATATGAATTTATAATCAGCAAAATCCAGTCTACAGTATATATAGGTCAAACCCAGATTCTAGATCTGATAAATTATAAGGGAAAAGGAGGAACAGAGAGAAAAACCTACAGATTTTTAAAAATACATTTATTTATTTATCAGAGAGAGCCTCAAGTAGAATCCAGGCTGAGTATGGAGCCGAACGCGGGCCTCAATTTCGTGACCCTGAGATCACGACCTGAGTCGAAACCAAGAGCCAGATGCTCAACTAACTGTGTCACCCAGGCACCCTGCAAACCTACAGATATTTTAAAGAGTTTTTAAGGGGCAACTGTGTAGCCCAGTGGGTTTAGTGTCTGACTCGTGATTTTAGCTCAGGTCATAATCTCAGGGTCATGAGATGGAGCCCTGTATGAGGCTCCACACTCAGTGGGGAGTCTGCTCAAGATTCTTTCCCTTTCCCTTCCTCTCTGCCCCTCTCCCTGCTTGTTCTAAAATATATTTTTTTTAAAGTTCTTAAGTAATTTTTAACTGGTAAGGCTACACTATAGTGTCTAGAAATATACATTTATGGAAAAAAACTCAAGCATAAGAAAATAAGTACTATAGAAATCTGAAGAATGGCTACTAATGGGAGTACAGAAATAACTGAGACTGGCACTGAGCAATGGAGGGGCTCTGGCATGGTGAGCACGATTCTACACCCTAATCTGAGGGGTATCATCTTATTTTAATAATTTATTAATACCAAAAACACTAACCAAAAGAAAGCTGGTATAGCTCTGTAGCCAGGCTGCCTGGATTTGAACTGTGGATTCTGCCACACAGCCAGGAAATTACTAATGACTCTACGCCTTGATCTCACTATCATAAAATGAGGAGAGTAAAAAATACGTAGCTCATAGGGGTGTTATGGAAATTAGGAGTTAATATAGAAAGAAAATAAAACAGTGCCTGACTCATAGCTGACAGAGCTGGTGATCAGAGTTGGTGACCACCAGCTACCTGAATTAGTGTAGTTACTTAACCTCTCTGGGCTCCAGTTTCCTCAGCTGAGTTTAAAATATCTACCTAATTCAATTATCAAGAGATCAGAAGGAAATATATACAATGTATCTATTACAGTATTCAACAAATAACAGGTCTTTTTCTAGGCCTCCCAACATCCAGAGAGAATTATCAGTCACATTAGACATACCTCAGTCATAGCACATTCCTCTTGCACTTTTCACCTAGTCATTCAAGTTGATCTCAATGAAATGATCACCCAGTGAGTCTTATGTCTGAAACTGGATCTTCATCTAGATTTCAAAAGATAAACCAAAAATTTTAAAGTGTTCAACTTCTAGTGAAAATGGTCTTGTGTTATTCCCAGAGCAGGCATCTATGGCACTGGTAACCACTGAACTGAAGTGGAACAGCTGAAGTAACCACTGATGGACTCAACACTCATCATCTTGTGTTTTCTTCCTTCTCTTCATTCCTCTCCCTGCTTTTTGAAACATTTAGCTGGGAGTCCAAATCTATCATAAACTATTATCTGTAAGAACAGATAATTCTGACCACAAAGGTAGATTATTTTCATTTGCAAGGGTACTAAAATGAAACGCTCTCACACAAATACCACTAAACACAAACGGCAAAGGCAGGAATAAAAACTATCTTCTCAATTCCACCTGTGACTAAATAAATAATTGTTTTAAAAAGTTCTTAAGTAATTTTTAATTCCTTTCCAGAAGTCCATGTTGTGAAATTAATGTGCTGATAGTATGCACCAGCCTTTCCCCCTACTATAAGCTGTGACAGGACACAGATCTGGAACTGAGTCACAGGTAAAGACCAAATGTTTTCCAAGGCCAAAGAAGACGCTATACCTTTAATCAGTGCCACAACACACCTAAAGTAAGACTGTGGGAATAGGAGTTGCAGGAGACAAGTTGTTTGCACATAACATAAAAAGCCAAATGCAGAGAGAGGTAAAGCATGTTGTATCTTCTGGCACTGTCCAGGTTTTCCAAGAGTCCTCTGGTAACTTCCCCTTCACAGGTCTGAAGCCCAGTTAACAAGCAGGATCCAATAAAATGTGTATTTTTCAACACTTTCTTGGGGAAAAGCTGGAGATAACAAACCATGGCATGTGGTGATTCTTTCTCCATGGAGACTCACCAAAATTTGTCATTAGCTATCTCAAAAGCATATATCTCACATTACTGCAATAAATGGAACACGCAATGCTTTCAAAGTCTCTACTGTCAATTAAATACGAAAGCTCTACTCCCAAAACAGAGGAGCATGCTGCTCAATTTTCTTATTAGTGAATCTACTGAAAATAAGGAAATGGGAGTTGGGATTGGATGTCATCTCCACCCAGTAACTGGGCCCCAGGAGAGGGTACACAAAGGGCCAGAGCCGCCTCTCCCCGTTTGAGGGAGAAGCTGCGGGCCAAACCCCAGTTAGCCACCTGTTCAAGGTGTGGCGGGGCAGGCAGGAGTCCACCTGGCAATAAAGAAAGTAAAAACAAACTCCTGCAGAGGGCTGGAACCAACGCAGGTGATGCCTGCACAATGCTTAATATTATTATGATTAGAAGATAAATGGTAGCAGAAACCCTTCCTGTGCGGTCTCTAGGGGCCGGATCCCAGCCTTCTGACATTCCCACCTCACAGACTCAGACTCCGCCGAAAGCCAGCCGTCCTCCGAGCCTGGAATGAGCCTCATGAGTAGTTGGAAGGGCAACTCGCCTACTCCCCCGGGTACCCACCCTTTCGCTCCGAGTCTCCTCTAGACAGCAAACTTCTCAGACACCCTAACCCTGAAAAGCGAAGCGGGTCCGTTCTGGTCGGCTCTTGCACACGGAGGACTCGCCTAGGACTCGGCCGCAGTGCGGTCTGCGCCGGCTGTCATTCTAAGCCTCACACGACTGCCTCTTCAACCTTCTCAACCAGCCCTCAGCGCAAGAATTACCAGCTGTGTGCTGCGAATGAAGAAACGGAGGCGCTGTGGCCTGCGGTGAGCAGCCCGAGGTGCCCAAGGCCAGGCAGTCACGACTCCAGCCGGGTTAGTCAGGGACCGCCACCCTTACACTAGGATTATAACTGACGCGCTCCCTGGGCGCCCGACAAGAGTCGGTGTGACCATTCTCCCAGACCGGCCCGGGCCGGTCCCCGGGATGCGCGGGGGAGGGACACCGACGCCACTCACCTTCCTCCGCCGCGGCCTTCCCCAGCAGCACGCCCGGCCCGGCCCGGCCCAACTCAGCCCTCTCTGGCTCCGCCCCCGCGACCGTTACCGCGCCGCGGGAGGCCGGCCAATCGAGCTGGAGCGCGGCGAGAAGCCCCACCTCCGCTCCGCCTCAGAGCGCGGGCCCTGTTTCTTCCCACAGCCCGGGGAAATGGGGGGGCGGGGCGGAAGTGTCTAGGTCGGCCCCGCGTCGAGTTGCCCTCGCTCTTGGGGGCGGGACTTACAGTCACTCAGAGGAGAGCGCGCCGAGCTTACGGTCTGCGACTGCGCACTGCCGCCGCACTGACAACAAGCCGTGCTTTTGCAGGCGCTGTTAGCAGACACCTGGAAACTCATTTGCCCGGACCACAGAAATACATAATTGGGGCCGTTGGTGGAAATGAGGCCCCGACAACGTAACCAACGCGTTCTGCCCTCCACACACATTCAAGCTGTGACTGTGAGCCTTTGTACAGGACTAGTCAGCTTGTTTTCTAAGTTCCAGACCTTGCTGATCGCGGCAGCACCTAGCATTTGGAGGACCCCAGTATGTGTTCATTAATGACATTTTACCCTTACGTTCAGCATTTTCAAATCTCCACGAAGTGTCCGGCCCTCCATGAGGCTCCAGGAATGCAGAGGTGGCTGACTGGAAATGCTCAGTCTAGTTAGGGACTGAATATACGCTCTGAAATTAAGATACAGTGTGATAGGCATAATCAAAGAAGTTCGCGCAGGGTACAGAAGGAAAAGAGAAGAATTACCTAAATGGGTCACTTTAGTCTTCCTAAACCTGTGAGTCTCAACCCTGACTGCATATTAGAATCACCCCAGGAGCTGTGAAAATTTGGTAATCAATCCCCAGACTACTTAAATCAGAATCTCCAGGCTAGGCCTCAGGTGTTAATAGTTTGTCAATAACGTCTCTTCCCCATCCTCCCCTCCCCAGGTGATTCTAATTGCCTCCAAGCTCAAGAACTGCAAATTTAGAGAAATACTTGAATGATTCTGAATGGTAGGAGTTCCCCAGCAACACAGGGAGGAAAGATAATTATAGAGAACTTCTTGAGCAAATTAAATAGTTTCAAAGCACATTATTATAATGCCTAAATCACAAGTAATCAGTAAACCTTATTATTTTTTGTCATTAAACCTGGGCCCCTTTGGTATGACTCATATATGCCCTCCCCTAAAACCTATCTCCAAAAGCCTTTACAAATATAATGGAACCTACTGAGGGCTCCCTGATGAAACTGAGTACTATGTTGCATCCCTGGAAAGGCAGAATGGGAAGGCTTTAGGAGGTGTGTAAAGACCTGGGACTTTATCCAGGGGGTAATGGGAAACCATAGACAAGTTTTCAAAGGAAGTAATAAAATGGGAATATTTCTTGTTGGGGTGACTTCAAGCCTAATTTTAATGCATCTTGACAATACAGATAAAAACTGTAAAAACATCTCCACCATGTACAAATATGATCATTGCTTTTTCCCCCTCACAAAAAGAAGTCACCTCAATATTTTATTTCTCAGATTAATAAAGTCAGAAACTACAAATAGGGTCCCTGCCCACCATTTTCAAAAACTCATAAGGGGTTAAGTGATCAAAAAATTCCTAGCAGAAAATACAACTTCCACACACCTGAAGAGAAGTCTCATTGGCCCACTATTGTTCTTGCATCTTACAGCCACATAGTGTCGCTGTTGGACGACCCGTATTTTCCAGATCTGTGGTGGTGCAGGTCCCATAAGGGCTGACGATCTCCAACAGAGGGCATCAATCATTCCGGGTCTCACAAGAAATCTTAGGGTCACAGCTTTTAGGGTAAATACTTTCAGGCCCATATTTGGCTTTCTTCCCAGGCAGCTGGGGCCACTGTGAGTTTGATCTCTGTGTCTGCGCCATGCAAAGATGTTCTCAATGCTGTCCCCAATCCCTTTCCTTACCTAGCTATTCACACTAGCAGTAGTTTATATTTAAACAGACTTTCATTTTCTTTTTTTATTTAAGGTTTTTTTTTAATTTATTTATTTCATAGAGAGAGAGGGGGATCACAAGTAGGTAGAGCAGCAATCAGAGGGAAAGGGAGAAGCAGACTCCCCCAACAAGGATCCTGATGCAGGGCTCAATGCCAGGACCCTGGGATCATGACCTGAGCTGAAGGCAGAAGCTTAACCAACTGAACCATTCAGATGCCCCAGTAGATTTTCATTTTCAACCCTAGAAACACAGAGTCCAACTGCTTGCCTTTTCCAAGACAATAGGGTGACTTACCCACTCTTCTGATTATAGCTGCACTAATTGAGCCAGAAAGTCAAATATCACATGTCAGTTGGAACCATTTTGGCTGCAAATAGAAAACCTGATTCAAACTGTCTTCTCAAACTGTCTTCTTAAGCAATAAGTAAATTTATCATCTCACACAACAGGAAGTCCACAGGCAAAACACTTTTAGGTTGGTGAATTCAATGGCTCAACAAGTTATCAAGGACCTCATCTATTAGTCTCTCTGCTCTCCTACAAACATGGTAGGTTTCAAATTCATACTAAAGTGATTTTCCAGAGGTCTACCAGGAGCAATCAGGACCACATACTTTCTTTTCCATCTACAATCTTTCCTTCTGTTTTTGTTTTTTTTTTGTGGGTTTTTTTGTTGTTGTTGTTGTTGGGTTTTTCTGACCAATTAGGTCACATAGGCACATACTCTGCCTCCCAATCAGTAACTGACTAGCAAATGTAAAGAAGACTTAACCTTGAGTTCCAGAAGGGAAAAGAGGTTACCATAATTGGAATTGGCAATGGGGTGGGTGCTCCTTGAATCACATAAGTTGCAAGGGAGAGATATGGCTACTTGAGTAAAGCTAAGGGCCAAGAGAACCATGGATGTTAGATGTAGGATCACCAGTATTCTTTACAGTGTTCAAAGCACAGGAAGGCTGATTATCTTCTATTTCCTAAGAAGAGAGCCTCCTCCTCATCACTCCTGGATTTTGTGTGTATCAAGTGGAGGGGAGGAAGTTCTATAGTACTCTACAGTCCTCCAAAGGAATTCCATTCTCATGGACCATCAAGGCCTTTCCAGCCCCACTCTTTGCTAGAGAAGTAAAAGACTGTACACAAGTTCAGTCTTTGACTCAGCACACTGCTGCATGGGTCTTGAGTTTTCTTTTCCTTTCTTTTTTAAAATTTTATTTTTAATTAATCTCTATACCCAGTGTGGGGCTCAAACTCACAACCCCAAGATTCAGAGTCACATGCTCCACTGACTGAGCCAGCCAGGAACCCAGAGTTTTCTATGGGTCTTCAATGACTCACCAGGGTGCCAATGGTTCTAAACACTCATTTAACATTCATTTACAAAAATGTATTAAGTACGTGTTACCTAAGTTCCAGGGATCAAACTAAATACTGTGTATAAACACAGTATACCCACAGTGGTGAGTAAACCAGATGAGATTCCTGCCCTCACAGTGGTTGTGAAAAAAACCACAAATAAGCATTAATTATGATAAGTGCTATGAAGAGAAGGAAGAGAACAGGGGCACATGGAGGAGGCTCTCTCAGGTAGTGGCATTTAAGCTGAGATCCAAAGCCTGTCTTCATTTCAGTTTACTGCTTTCCTCTGTGCTTTGTCTTCCCAGTATAAATTACAGCCTTTCCTAGCAATTACAACAGATCTTTTCATTTCTAAACTTCTAAACTAATTCTCAAATTTTCTCCTAGGCATAGACCTATCAAGTTTTTCCTCATAACGAGGAATATACCAAACTCAAATGGCATTTGGTGATAAATTCTTGAAGATTCTTCAACTCACAAGTCTTTTAGACTTAGAATCCTTAATTAATCCTTAATTACATTAATAACCCTTGTGTCTGCCTCCCATCTGAGAATCTGAACTCTGGGGATATGGATCATATCTTACTTTTTCCAGGACCGAGCATTATCCCCGGCACATAGGTGTGCAATACAGTGTGGAGTGGCCCTGCTAATTTTGGGTCAGATTTAGACAGAGGCATTCACCTTCAGTAGCCATTTTCCAGTATAAACAAGCACAGGCAAATAGCTCAAACAAATAGATTGATAACATAGGGCGCCTTGGTGGCTCAGCTGGTTAAGCCGCTGCCTTCAGCTCAGGTCATTGTCCCAGGATTCTGGGATTAAGCCCCACGTCTTGGGCTCCCTGCTCAGTGGGGAATCTCCTCTCCTCCCCTCAACTCATGCTCTCTCTCAAATAAATAAATAAATAAATCTTAAAAAATAGATTAATAACAAATGTTCAAGAATCAATACAGATTAACAACAGCTATATTAATTGGACCTTTAAAATGTGTCAATCTCTGGGCTACACACTTTTTTCTAACTTCTTGACTCTTCAGAACAACCTTAACGTAAGTACTGTTATTATCTTCATTCTACAAATGATCAAATTAGAAAACAGAAATTTAAAAAAAAATGTGTGCCTGGGTGGTTCAGTCAGTTAAGCATCTGCCTTCAGTTCAGGTCATGATCTCAAGTTCCTGGGATAGAGTTTTGCATCAGCTCTCTGCTCAGCAGGGAGTCTGCTTCTCCCTTTCCTGTGCTTGCTCTCTTTTTCAAAAATAAACTAAGGGGCACCTGGGTGACTTAGTGGGTTAAAGCTTCTGCCTTCAGCTCAGGTCATGATCTCAGGGTCCTGGGATCGAGCCCTACATTGGGCTCTCTGCTCAGCAGGGGGCCTGCTTCCTCCTCTCTCTCTCTCTCTCTGCCTGCCTCTCTGCCTACTTGTGATCTCTGTCTGTCAAATAAATAAGTAAAATCTTTAATATTAATTAATTAGTAAGTTAATTAATTTAAAATCTAAAAAAAAAAAGGAAAAAAAAAAGACTTGCTAAGATCACACAGCCAGTATGTGGCAGAGCCAGGATCTGAAACCAGCACTCAGGCTCCAAAGCCTACTTCGTTAACCATCTGATCATATCACTTCTCTTGATGAGCAACTGCTCTACCATAAGATTGGTATAGGCATTTATTCCAATTTGCAGTTATTTCATCTGTCTGTGTATTAGTCATCTACTGATACATAACAAATTATTCCTAAAATTGGAACATTTAACATCTTGACATGTCCGTGGATCAGTAATACAGGACTGGCTTAGCCGGATGGTCTGGACAGAACCCTTCATGAGGTTGCAGTCAACCTGTTTAGCCACAGTCAGTCATTTCAGGGTTCAACTGGGGCTGACGGATTCACTTCCAAACTCATTCAAGTGGTTATTGGCAGGGCTCAGTTTGCTCCTTAGCAGCAGGCCTCTCTACAGGCTGCCTGAGTAGCACCCACAACATGATAGCTTCCCACAGAGGAAGTGATCCAAGAAAAGGTGTGAGGGCCTAAGAAATAAGCAGAAGTCTTTTTTAGAACCTCCTCTGGGTAGTGACATCTCATCACTTCTGCTATATGATATTAATCACACAGACCAACTATGGTAAAATATAATAGAGGACTACACAAGGATGTTGATACCAGGAAGTGGGGATGCTTGGGAGCCATTTTGTAAGCAACTAATCAGTCTGCTTGCTCATTTTTTGTGCCTCCTCCACTAGAATGTAAACTTCATGAGTGGGGAAAAACATCAGTGATGTTCATTGTAATATTCTCTCCACAGGACTTGCCATAGAACAGATGGTCAATAAATACTGAATAAATGTAATGATGATAATGATATGAATTCCAAAGAATGAGCTCCCTACAACAATCCTGTCTTACTCTCACACAGATTCCCAGTTGCCTTTCATGGCAGCATTCAAATATTTGTTTATTTAAGACTTCATTTTTAAGTAATCTCTACACCCAACATGCAGCTCGAACTCACAACCCTGACATCAAGAGTTGCATGCTCCACTGACTGAGCCAGCCAGACACAGCTCAAATAATTTTTTTAAAGCAAGCCTCTAGGGGCACCTGGGTGGCTCAGTGGGTTGGGCTTCTGCCTTTGGCTCAGGTCATGATCTCAGGGTCCTGGGATCGAGTCCTGCATCAGGTTCTCTGCTCAGTGGGGAGCCTGCTTTCCCCTACCTCTCTGCCTGCCTCTATGCCTACTTGTGATCTCTGTCAAATAAATATAAAAAATAAATAAAAGCAAGATTCTATTATGCCCAAGAACCTTTATTCATAATTTCTTTTTTTGCTAAAGAAACCCATAATTTTTATTTCACTGTCAGTTTTTCAGGAAGTGAATTCTCAAAGGAGATGAAAAAAATTTTTGAGCTGGACCCAAAGCTATGGGGGGTACAAATTTAGAGAGGAGTGTTAACCATTAGAAAATGCCTACTCAGCACAATTAGGAGGGCTGGCAGAGCTAGGAGCAAGCTAGGGGAACTGAGTCCAAGATTATTGCATTGGATAGGACCCTGGAAGCAGGGGATAGGACCCAGGTGACTGGAATTCAGTGACTCCCCCTAGCTCCCAGATACAATTATTTCAAAATAAAGTTTTTTTAAAAAGCACCAGTAGACTGGGGCACGTGGATGGCTCAGTCATTTAAGCAGCCGATTCTTGATTTTGGCTCAGGTAATGATCTCAGGGTCATGGGATCAAGCCCCAACTGGGGCTTTGCTCTCAGCAGGGAGTCTGCTTGAGGATTCTCTCTCTCCCTCTGCCACTTCCCCGACTCGTGCTCTCTATCAGTCTCTAAAATAAATAAATCTTTTTTAAAAATCACCAAAGACCTACATTAAAAGAAGTTCTAAGTATGTACGTTAGAAAGAAGTGATCAAAGAAGACAAGTATGAGATGCAAGGGTTGTTGAGAAAAAATGATAAACATGCAGATAAATATAAACAAACATTGTATAATTCAGTATAACGATCACAAAGGCAAATGTGTGGGCTGGAAAAAGGACAGACTCAATGAAACTTGATTACACAGTGAAAGGGGCAGGCATTGGAGTTAGAGTATTCCAAGAAACTTGTATTGTCTAAAAGGAGAAGCGGGGTGGTTAGGCTCTCTTAGGTGTGCAATGTAAAATTTTAAGGGTAGCCTCTCTATGTGGGCTGGAAAAAGGACAGACTCAAATGAAACTTGATTACACGGTGAAAGGGGCAGGCATTGGAGTTAGAGTATTCCAAGATACCTGTATTGTCTAAAAGGAGAAGCGGGGTGGTTAGGCTCTCTTAAGTGTGCAATGTAAAATTTTAAGGGTAGCCTCTCTAAGAACAGGAATAGAGTCAATGAATTCCAAACCAGGGGATGGAAAAAGTGGAATATGAAAACAAAAATTCAGGCTACTTTTAGGAATGAAAGAAAGGAGAACAAAAGGCAGATCAAAGGTGGGACAAATAACAAAAGGTAAGATAGTAGAGGCAAGCTAAATACAGTGGGATAGTGCAAAACACCTTTCTTCATTATTATTATTTTTTAAATTTATATCCCCTCCACCCATTTCTCCCCCCTCAACCTCTAATGATCACCAATCTCTAATGATCACCAATCTTTTGGTTTTGTTTTTAGATCCCACCCACATGAGACATATACAGTAATTGTCATTTTTTACTTATTTCACTTAGAATAGTGTCCTTAAGCTCCATCCATGTTGTCACAAACAGAATTTCCTTCTTTTTTATGGCTTAATAATAGTATTCATGTCTCTGTGTGTGTGTGTGAGAGAGAGAGAGAGAAACAGAGAGAGAGAGAGAGAAATATCTAAAAGTAAAATTGCTGGATATGGTAGTTTCATTTTTAATTTTTTTCTAGAGGGACAGGGTAGGGCAGAGGGAGATAAAGAATCTCAAGCAGGCTCCATGCACAGCGAGGAGCCTGTGGCAGGCTCTATCTCACAACCCTGAGATCATAACCTGAGTCAAGATCAAGAGTAGGACACTTAATGGACTGAACCACCAGGGCACTCTTATTTTTACTATTTTTGAGGAACCTCCACACTGTTTTCCATAGTAGCAGCACCAAATTACATTCCTACCAACAGTGCACAAGTGTTGCCTTTTCTCCATATCCTTGCCAACACTTGTTATTTATTTTTGATAACAGCCATTCTAACAGGTATGAGCTATTCATGTATATAGTTTCTATATAACTATAGAAAATAGACTCAGAAAAAAACATCAAATTCATGTTCATACTGGCCTTGAAGGAAGACAAGCAAGTAATAGTGCTGGACTTGCAAATCCAATAGTGTTTTATCTGCAATGTTTTCTTCCATTGAAATTTTTCAATGAGCCAATATTTAATGATGGTCAGTTGATTCTAGGTAGCAGGAATATGGGTATTAATTTCTATACTTTTCTATGTTTTTAAAATTTCTCTAAATAAACACAATACAAATTTTTACAAAGTCTTAACCAACTGGAACATGAGTCTGTACTGCCTTCCTTTGGCTCTTGGCTCTAATTAAGGGTGTATCTACAGTCCCCACGCTCCACATGACTTAAACCAAAGCCTACATTCTTCTAAAATTGTCAAGTTTCTCTTGTTTGATGTTCTGCAAAATCACCTTGTTTCACTGCTTCCCCACTTGCTGTGTTTGTGTAGGTAGAACCACAGCGTCCTCAGGCTGAGGGGAAGATGTCTAAGCAGCAGCAACCCAGCCAGCAGCAGGAGACTGTGGGTACTGGCTTTGGCTCTGACACACAATCCTCTGAGGCCAGAATTCTGAGCCCAGGGCTTGTTTCTAAAGCCCCGATTCTTCTTCCTTTAAACGTATCGCCAGTCATCAGGCTGAACCAATACTGGAAGGGCATGTGGAGAATTTTAAGTCTTGTTGTTATCAGACTATGTAACTTTTCCCTTTTATTTTAATCTCCATTCACATTCTTTAAAAAGTAAGTTCAGAAAACCCGTCAATGCATTAACAATTCCTTTTTCAAAAGGAGGCAAAATGAAAGCACGGAGAATGGTGAATGAAAACATTTTGTTACTCTCTTAAACTATGCCACTGATGGTCTGGCTGGTTCAGTCAGTAGAGGATGTGACTGTTGATCTCAGGGTTCTAAGTTCAAGCCCCACGTTGGGTGTAGAGATTACTTAAAAATAAAATCTTATAGGGGCACCTGGGTGGCTCAGTGGGTTAAAGCCTCTGCCTTCTGCTCAGGTCATGATCCCAGGGTCCTGGGATCAAGCCCCACATCGGGCTCTCTGCTTAGCTGGGAGCCTGCTTCCTCCTCTGTCTCTCTCTCTCTGCCTGTCTCTCTGTCTACCTGTGATCTCTGTCAAATAAATAAATAAAATCTTTAAATAAAAAAATTATTTAAAAAATAAATAAAATAAAATCTTATAAAAAGTCGTCCATCAATCAATCAGTCACTGATGTCAAAGGGCAAACTGGTGAGAGGCAGTTTAAGAGGTTAAGAACAGCATTTAGGTACCCTGGGAAACAAGGAAATAATCTGCGAATGAGAATAAAGTCAAAAGCATGGGTCACCTGGCTGGCTCCATGAGGAAAGCATGTGACTCCTGATCTTGTGGTTGTGAGTTTGAGTTCCATATTGGGCACAGAGATAACCTTGAGGTGTGTGTGTGGGGGTGTCAAGTCAAAAGCAGGATCAGCTTGACTGAACACATTTTATACTCAAGTTCACTACCTTTCACAGTATTTTCTTCAGACTTTCTTTTCGTAACAGTTCTGTCTAGTAACAAGTGACTAATGCTACCATCAGTGTCCTGGTCCCCGGGAATGAGTAGGTGGAAAATGTAGCCCAAACTGGTATGTTCCTCAATTCAGGTATCCCAGGAATTATACCAAAGAGAAAACAGTGACACAGAACAAGGCACCTGAGGAATCAGATTGCACTGACTATTCTTGGTGCAAACATGAATGCACCTCAGTGCTCTGTGGGCAAAGGAGCTTCTCAGGCCTCTAAGGAAGGGCCCAGATATTTCTTCAAGCACATTTAACCATTTTGTCACCACAGGCCTTGTTAACATGACAGGTCTGGCTCTACATGCTGGCCCTGTAACTTCTGAAGGGCTTTGGGCCTCTGTAATGTAAGTACTGGGCTGTTGTGAAAAATACACACAATATATAAGGACATAGCAAACATCCAATAAATGACATCTTACTGGTCTTATAAAGGATATCCAGACGTCTGAAGTTTTACAAGAAAATCTGATCCTTCATTAAACGGTATCACTGAGCTGCTCCCCAACCAGGGTTTCCTGACGCTAGCCCAACTAAGAAACAACTCAGCATTGTTTCTTAGAAGAAATAAGGACTAGATAAAAGTAATTAGGAATATCATTCAGCTAACCTTATCCCATCACTGGAAATTTCCACTCTGGGGCCTTTTACCCTTTCCCCACTACCTCACTCTTTCAACAATTATTTATTGAAAACTCTGCTCAAGACACCGGTTTAGAAGAAAATACAAATATGAAAAGTCTTTGTTTTCCAGAAGCTTTCAGTACAGGGTGGCAAACAAAAAATCCGTGCTCACAAAGCAGAATCTGTATGATATAATTTGCTTAAGCATTCAGTCATTATTACTTTGCAGACTGATTAATAGGTTGTTTCTTTTTGTGTCTCTATCCCCCTTCTCTCACATACTTGCTCAGCATTTAGAAATGACTTCAACTCTACCAACCCTAAAGATAAAACGATCCTTTATATTAACCTCAAGCGGGAGGAAGAAATTACACTAGAGCATGGATGCCTCCATGCCCCTCCAAACTTCTGGGCCATCAGAGTCCTCACCAGAATACTGTCAAATGTCTGTATATTATTGTCCCCGGGGCCACTCACTGGCCTCCTCAAATGGTCCACTCAACAACTCTCCTCCCTCTCTGCTGGTTGCGAAAATGGATACCACGTGAAACTTACCCAGGCATGCTCTACATTCATTCCTTAAACAAGTATTTATCAGAGCCTACTATGAGCCTGCACTGTGAAGATGTGCGAGATACACGAGTGAAAGCCAAGCAGCCACAACCCCTGCCTTTCAAGAACCTCAGTCCATGACTAAGTTACCCATTAAGCAAAAATTACAGAAATAACTGCACACCCTGACAAGGGCTAAGGAGAATTCAAGGGTTCAGGGCCTGGATAATTTTCCTTAAAAAATTATATGTCCGGCAGCAAGCTCAACAACCAAGTGTTGGATAACTAAGGGAAGAGGCAGGGAGGAGCTCCCAGCAGAGGGAAGAGCATCTGCAGAGGCCCGTGGAGAGAAAAAGCTTGCATCATTCGAGAACTACATGGGGCCTCACGCGTGCTTTAAGGAGCTTGGGTCTTTACAGAAGTAACCAGAAAAGATTTCAAGGGGCGAACGCCATAATCAGATTTACCTGCCCAGTGGCTTCAGAGCAGACACAGGGTCTCTTTTTGCCACCAGTTTATCCCCAGCGTCCGGCCCCGCGCCTTCTATCAGCGGGTCCCACCAGCCAGGGCTTAAGGTTTGGGGTTTGGAATGAGGCAGGGCTCTTGCAGAGAGCGCCAAGCCCTCCGCTGAGGCAGCGGGCGGGGGTTGCGTCCGCGGCGCTCGGAGGCGGGTGGCGGCCAGCGCTGGGCACCTCAGGGGACCTGAAGCGCCACAGAGTCGGCGCGCTCGCAACTGGCGGCGGCCGAGCTTTCAGCTTCCGAGGAGGAGGCGCCCGGTTCTCGGCGAGGGGAGCAAGGCCACGCGGCCCGGGTGGAACCCGCCGGAACCCGCGCGCTCCGTGGCACAGAACCTCCCGTGGTGCCCGGCGGCCAGGTAAGCCCCGCGGCGCAGGTGGGGAGGCCCCGGGTCGGGCCCCAGAAGCCCCTGCGCCCAGCCCCGGCGTCCCCGCTGTAGCGCGGCTGCGGCCATCTCCCGGCAGCGGCGGCGGCGGCGGCGGCGGCGGCGGCGGCGGCGGGCGCCGCGAGCGGTGGGTGGTGTCTACGCGGACCGTGAGCCGGGAGGGTGAGGCACCGGGGTGTTCGGGAGTTTTCTGTCGGCCGGGCCCAGGGCGGAGGCAGAGGCGGGAACTGTGGGGGCGGGAGCAGCCTGCGGGTCTCTCCTTCCTGGCCAGGCCCTGCGACCTGAAGGTAATACTATTCCAGCCGTTTTTTCCTGGACGCCTCAGCGGAGTCAAGGTCGTGAGGTGCTGTAACTCGGCTCCTTTACCTAAGCGTGGGGCTCGCGCAGCTCCCCGTGGCTTCACGTGTTTTTGTGCGATCTTTGGGCCTCCCTGGGCTGCGCTCGTGTGCGCCAGGTTGAGCGCAGCGTCCCTCCGCAGGGCCTAGCCCAGGCTGGCCGTGCAGTGTCTTAGTGACCGCACTGCGACTGACTTGGTGGATTCCCTCCCTGCTGGTGAACGTGGTTTGCAGTGGGTAGCAATACGGAAAGCAATTCCTTGAGCACTGTTATGTCTGATGTGTTGAGCATGATTTGTTTAGAGTGGATCTGTTGTAAGGCTTGTGGTTTACGGGGTAAAAATGCTCCTCAGAAAAGTTACCGGTTTTTGGTTTTTTTTTTTTTTTTTAAGATTTTATTTATTTGACAGAGAGATCACAAGTAGGCAGAGAGAGAGGAAGGGAAGCAGGCTCCCTGCTGAGCAGGGAGCCTGATGTGGGACTCGATCCCAGGACCCTGAGATCATGACTTGAGCCGAAGGCAGGGGCCCAACCCACTGAGCCACCCAGGTGCCCAAGTTACCGGTTCTTGTACCTCCGGTAGCCTTTGGGGACACCTGGCTCCTGAAGCTTCCTGACGCACTTTGCTGGAGGTCCCAATGCTTCCCATGGGTCTGGACGCACAGAGTCAACACCTATTTGTTGAAGACTGACTTTGTGGCTGGCCTTACCTAGAGCTTTTGCTGAAATGGGAACTATGAATATCTTAGTAATATTTAAAACGGACTTGGGTTTAGCTTGGACAGACCGTAAACAGCCCCAAGGACGGTTAAACCCAAGTTAAGGGCAAGATGGTTTCGATGAAGAGTAGAAACGTCTTAATAGTTAGGTCTTACTCTGAAACTGACCGTTGAACTGCTAGGGAAGAGATTTTAAAAAAGATAATGCTGATGCCTAGTTACTCAAAAAGCTTTCTTCCAAGACATGTAAAAAAGTTTCAAGTGAGTGACATCATCCTCATCAGTGGAAATAAATGGAATTTGTTTTTCCATCCTTTCCACTTACATTTTTGTTTTAAAATTCATTTTATTTTTATGTTATTGTTATTTTTAAAGTAGTTTTCATGCCCAGCATGGAGTCCAAAGCAGGACTTGGACTCACCACCCCGAGATCAAGGCCTGAATTGAGATCAAGAGTTGGATGCTTGGGGTGCCTGGGTGGCTCAGTGGGTTAAAGCCTCCACCTTTGGCTCAGTTCATGATCCCAGGATCCTGGGATCCAGCCCAAAATAGGGCTCTCTGCTCGGCAGGGAGCCTGCTTCCCTTCCTCTCTGCCTGCCTTTCTGCCTACTTGTGAAGTCTGTCTGTCAAATAAATAAAATAAAAGTCTTAAAAAAAAAAAAGTTGGATGCTTAATTGACTGAGCTACCCAGACACCCCTTCATTTACATTTTTAAAATTTTGTGCTAAAATAGAGGGGGTTTTCTTTATAATGATCATTTTTCAATTTGGTCACTTGATCCTGAAAATTAAGTATATGTGTAAGAGTTTAAGAATGACAGTGGAGGAGCACCTGGATGGCTCAGTGATGTAAAGCCTCTGCCTTCGGCTCAGGTCATGATCCCAGGGTTCTGGGATCGAGCCCCGCATCGGGCTCTCTGCTCAGCAGGGGGCCTGCTTCCTCTTCTCTCTCTGCCTGCCTCTCTCTGTCAAATAAAGAAATAAAATCTTAAAAAAAAAAAAATGACAGTGGATTAATTCCTTTCTCTCAAGTTTTAAACCAGAGTCTTCTCTGGCCTTCCCACCTATTTGGTAGGGCTGGGATCCTTTCTCTGGGGGTCCATTCTGTCCTTTACTTCTTCCCATTACAAGGACTGTCCCATGGCTGTGTCATAATCATCTTTTGGTCTCTACAGCCTCTCACTAAGCTTAGTGTCCAATTCAGTGCCTGGCACGTAAGTGACTGTTAACATGGTGAATGAATTTAGAGTATGACATGTGTTTATTAAGTCCAGTTTGTAATTTGAAGGTGTGTGACAGGTATTTCTCATTTTTCAGATCAGTGAGGTAGATATTGCAGACAAGGACAGTTGTGATCATCTTTTGGTTATAGATAATGGTCGCATTCCAAGAAACACTACCAGCAGGGCACTTGGATCTTTCCTTTTTTTAAACAACTTTGTTGAGGTGTAGTTCACATACATACAATTCACCCATTTAAAGTATATAATTCAATGTCTTTTTGTATATTACAATATTATTTTTTTTAAGTTGTGAAATATGTATCACATAAAATTTGCCATTTTAACTGTCTTTAAGTGTACAGTTCAGTGGGATTAAGTACAACCACAATTTTGTGTAGCCATCACTATTTCTAAAACTTTTCAGCACTTTAGATAGATACTCCATAAATAAATGAATATATGAATGAATGTTGATGATTTAGGGAAAATTTTCAAGAAATAAATGTGATCTTGATTTCTCACTTCCCTTCTAATTTGTTGTGTCGTCTTTTATATTATATATGAAAAGTTATTATAATTAAGATGATACCATGCCTTATTGTAGTATGATAATATTGAAGTTCATTATAATGGAAAACTGAGCAATTCTTTCAAGTTTGAATAGTGAATTACTAAACTTTCTAGGGTCTCTAAAAGTTATAAAGCAAAATATGAAGATACCCCTAAACCCACTCTGATTTGCAAAAGATGGCTTATCCAAATTTATATTATGCTATTTGGCTTCCTTTGTTGCTGCGTATTCTCTTTGCTTTTATAGTTGCAGGATACCCTCCACCCTAGGAGATACCCTAGGGCTTCCTAAGATTAGAAAAATTCACAAATTTGTAAAGTGCTCTCAAAACAGGGATTTATTTTAGGTACAAAGTATTTGAGTTTTTAATTTTTATTCTAAAATTTTCATCTTTTCTGTGCTGCTGGATTGCTTTTATCAATGTTAATCCCTTCTTTAACATCTTTTTAAAAACAGTTTGTGGCTTCTGGCTGTTTCCAGCTAAAGAAGTCTGGCAATCTCCCATTTTTTACAAGGAGAGCGCACACTTGGACATCTATAGGGAGAAGGCCAGGCCAGAGTAGATCCGGAGAGCAAAAAATAGTTGAAGTTATTTTTCAGTAGGTTTGGCAAGGATACAGCTGTTAATCCCAAATCTCCAAACATGGAGGGTTTCCTATGCATGTGTGAATGAATATATGTGTGCTTCTGATTTTAGTAAAATTTAATTAATATTACACCCCAGTTAATTCTGAGGTAATTGCATGGGAGTACTGGGCTTTAGTCTGGCTCAGGCCCTACTAGTGACCTGAGCAAACCACATAATTTTGTGGATTCATTATTGGCACTAGTAAAGTAAGAGGGCTTAGGTAAATGGGTAAATTAAGTTTGCTGTTCGAAAGTGATCTAGCATATCCTTGGTGGCTTCCTGCAAACCAATAATTTCTTTGAAGGTATCTACAAATTTTTTTTTAATTTTTTACTTATTTTTTTAGTTAAGTAAGCTCTACCCCCAACATAGGGATTGAACTCACAACACCAATATCAAGAGTCATGTGCTCTACAACTGAGCCAGACAGGTGCTTCTAAAATATTTTTTAAATTATATATTCTACCATAATATATAGCCTTCTAAAACTGAATATTAGGATTGCATTTTAAATTTTTTACCACCGTGTAACATCAATGCTTCCCGAAGATGTATACTGTTTATCCTGGAGTTTTATGTATTCCCTGACCCACTGCCTCATACCCTTGAGGCTTCTTATACCTCACTTTGAGAAGCGTGGGACCCAGAGGACTGGGTCTCTAGGTCTCTTGCAGCTCTGATGTGGTATCATATTTGAAATAAACTAGAGTCTGTTCTCTAGTTTTAGGAAGTTATAAATTTATAACAGGGAAAAATATGATTGGCCAATTTGCATGACTTAATTTCTTTTCCTGACAACTAGAGATTGCAATTCTATTGTATGTATAAGCTGTTTCATCAGAAACTGCATGCAATTTGAGAAATGGATTGCAAACTTAGAAAAAAACCCTTTGCAGATGTCCTCTTTGTTGCTCTCAGTCTTTCTTTGCTGCAATTCTGCTTTTTTCTTTCCTGCCTGCTAATTGGATTAAAGACTATTTTGCCATCCATGGCATCTGGAGATGACAGTCCTATCTTTGAAGATGATGAAAGGTAAATGTCTTGTGTGGCAATAAAATTAGCTCTTCAAACTTTCAGGATTGTTTTAATCACTCAGGTATTATTTATCCAGTCTACTTTGTTAAGGACACATTTTTTAAACTTGCAGATTGCAAGATGGTTTTGCTTTTCTGTGACTAAGAGCAGGGTAGTAAACACCTGGAATGGAGGTGGCCGCTAATGGCACACATCTTTTCCCATGGGGCCTGGATGTAAGGTCTCCAAATCTGTGTTAGCCCCAAGTTCTCAGCAATCACTTCAAGATGATGTAAAATCCACTTACCATTTCTGATGTAGAGTACACAAACAATATTAGAGTGAGTAAAGAGTAAGATGTAGTTAAGAGAGCAGGCTCAAATATAGTCTGTATATAGGTATTACATAATATATATATGTACTCATGCTGGGCATAGACATAAATATTATATATTTTATATTAATATCAAAAGTATGTATTTAAGTTGTGCCAGATAAAGTATTATGGCAAAAATCCTTTATTTTCTAAATAAGATTATGGTAATAAAGACAAGAATTACCATTTTCCATACATTTTTTTTCTTTTGTGATAGGACATTTCTTCTATGACTTCTCTTCTCAGTATAATAAATTAGAACTGTTTTTGTTAAAATGAATCCTAACGGGTTTAAGTATGAAAGGTTTGGGGAGTTCCTGTTTTGGAGTGAATGGATCTGAAAAAGAAATACCAGAATTAAATACTGTGCTTTTTAAATGGGGATGTAGGGAAGAAGTAGAGACTTTTTATTGACCTTTCCAAGCACTCTTCTGTAGCCCAGCTTAGAATGCTATCCTGGATAGGTTCTTAATCCTATTAATATTAAGGTGACTTTGTTTAGAATTATCCGACTATATATCCATATATAGTAGTTTCATCTTAAAGAAAGAGTAAGAGGGAGAAGGAGAAGATAGTTATATGTACTGTGAGTAGAAATTCTTAGGTACTGTCACTTTAGTATCTTGTAATTTTAGGGCTTTAAAAAAATCCGGTATTTTCATCTTGGAAAGATTTATTTGTTATATTCTTACTGCTTTTGGCCTATTGTAATTGCTTTATTTTATTCCCTTAGCCCTCCTTATAGCCTGGAAAAAATGACAGATCTCGTAGCCGTTTGGGATGTCGCTTTAAGTGATGGAGTCCATAAGATCGAGTTTGAACATGGAACCACATCAGGCAAACGAGTGGTATATGTAGATGGGAAGGTAGGAAAACATGGATTACTTTGTAGATTATGGCATACATAGAAGCTTGAATTTGTTAACATAGATTCTTCATATGTAATTCAAGGCTTTTCTCTTACATTGATTATCTTTATATTTGGGCCTGGATCATGTTACTGGACAAAGAAAACTAATAAGAGTTATAGAGTTCATAGAGTGTAACATTTAAACTTCAAGTGCTTTTATTTTCTAAAATATTTGAATCATGAAGTAATAAAATTACATCTAAATAACATTGCTATTTACTCACTTTAATTACAGCATTTCTAAAGCTAAATATTAAGTTTTCTTCCATTTGTGTGTTTTTAACTTTCATATTTTGTTGCTTAGGAAGAGATAAGAAAAGAATGGATGTTCAAACTAGTGGGCAAAGAAACCTTCTGCGTTGGAGCTGCAAAGACAAAAGCAACCATAAATATAGATGCTGTCAGTGGATTTGCATATGAATATACTCTGGAAATTAATGGGAAAAGTCTCAAGAAGTATATGGAGAACAGGTCAAAAACCACCAATACTTGGGTATTACGTTTGGATGGTGAGGACTTTCGAGTTGTGTTGGGTAAGTGAGCGCTATTTCTGCAGAATTTATTGGCTTTTTATGGTGGTTGTTAGTTCCCCCAACTATCCAGACCCTTTATAGGAGCTTTGCGTAGAGAGAGTGTAAGTATGCGTAGGTGTATTTCTGATGTACCATATGAACGAAGTATTCATTTAAATGACTGATCTATATGAGAGCCAGATTTTGTAGTGATAGATTTAAGGACTATAAACAGGTTTAAAAAAAGAAATAATGATGTATTATTATTTATTATTGATATTTATATTATTGTCATTATTGATACTTCTCTTTAAAATGATGTTTAGAGACAGTAGAAATTGAAGATTGATCAGTAACAAAGGAATTTTTCTCTAGGTAGCAAACAGTTTAGTACTGTAACACCTCAAAGTTGTCAAAGTCCAGATAAAGTAGATTACAAAATAAAGAGTAATAAGCCATTGATCTTTAAGCTAAGCTCTGCTGTTACAGATCGCTATCTATGTTGTTTCTACTGGGCCTATAAAATAAATATTTACAAGTTGCTATCTTTTCTCTCTTCTGGTACTCCCGTATTTCCTGCTTCTCATATCACTAAAGTTAAGACCATTTGGATTATCTCAGTAATTCACTGATTCATTTATTTAGATAATATTGCGTACCTGCTAAATACCAGTTAGCATACTGTAGTATGCAGTAGAAAAAGAGATGTTGTCCATGCCTTAAGGAGTCTACAGTCTATTCAAATGCTACCATGTTCTTTTAAAAAAATTTTTTTGAGAATGAAAAATGTGGGGGCATCTAGGTAGTTCAGTTGGTTAAGCCTCTGACTCTTGGTTTCAGCTCAGGTCATGATCTCACCATTGGTCAGGATCAAGCCCCGTGTTGCGCTCTGTGCTCATTGCAGAGTCTGCTTCAGATTCTTTATCCCTCTGTCTCCTGCTCAGTTTCCTCATTCTCTCTCAAATAAATAAATAAATATTTTCTTTAAAAAGTGAAAAATGGGGGCGCCTGGGTGGCTCAGTGGGTTGGGCCACTGCCTTCGGCTCGGGTCATGATCTCGGGGTCCTGGGATCGAGTCCCGCATGGGGCTCTCTGCTCAGCGGGGGGCCTGCTTCCCTTCCTCTCTCTCTGCCTGCCTCTCTGCCTGCTTGTGATCTCTCTCTGTCAAATAAATAAATAAAATCTTTAAAAAAAAAAAAAAAAGTGAAAAATGTTTGGGTTACTGACTGGCTCAGTGGAGCACATGACTCTTAATCTCAGGGTCATGAGTTCAAGTCCCACACTGGGTATAGAAATCACTTAAATAAACTTAAAAAAAATGTTTATTCAGTAATTAAATGCACATAGTTGGAAAAAAAAAAAACCCAGAAACTCCTATATAGCTTATTTATTGAAGGAACTAGATCAATTTGTCTTGAAGAGTTTCCTGTGGTCTGGATTTTGTTGATAGCACTTCTGTGATGTTTCTCTTTCTTTTTCTTTTTCTTTTTCTTTTTTTTTAAATATGTATCATTTATAGTTTTTATTTTTAAGTAATTTCTGCACCCAAAGTGGGATTTGAACTTACAACCCAAGGTCAAGAGTCACATGCTCTATCAACTGAGCCAGCCAGGCAGTCCCTCTTCTCTGTTTGCCATACATTGGTAGTTGACTGAAGAATTGGTCAAATTTAGGTTTAATTTTTTTTTTTTTTTTGCAAGACTATAGTTTTATTATATCAAGAGGCACATGATGTTTGTCAAACATTGCCCCTCCTGGTGTTTTTACTGTTTTGTGCTCCCAGTACCCATTTCTTCACAGGTTCTCCAGCTGAGCATGTTGTCAGATCTTAAATTTTTTTTAATATTCTGCTACATGAAAAATGATATTTCAGAGTTGTTTTTATTTGCCTTTTTCAAAATTAAGTGAAGTTGAACATCTTTTCACATTTGAGGTCCTTTTGTTTTTCTTTCCTGATAATGCATCTTCATGTCCTTTGACCTACTTTCTTTTGGGTTGTTGGTATTTTTCTTGTTGATTACTCAGAGTCTCTATGTTAGTAAGATTAAACTTTTGTCTGTGCTGTGAGCTTTGCTTATTTTTTTCCACTTTGTCATTTATTGTATGACTTTGCTTATGCACATATGTGTTTTCTTAAATGATGCAGGAATATTTTTTACTTTTACATAGTTAAATGTATTGCAATTTTCTCTTTTGTCTTCTGGGTTAGATTTCTTCAGAGGCACATTAATAATAGCTTTATAGAAGGTCAGAGTTCAGTATAAATTCCATTCTTCACCACCATCATGGTTTACTTCAACAGTATATCCTCTGCTCAGGTGTTGGAACGAGCTCAGTTTCCCTACAGCTGCTGCCATTGATATGCGCCCCTGCCCCTGCACCCCAGGCTGCCACTAGGGCAACCATGGCCCACATCTCCTGGGCCCCTCGGCCTCTCTCCCCTTTAGCCCCGCTCAAAGGCCTATCTCTGTTCTCTGAGGCTCCCTTCTCAAGGTGTGAGGAGAAAAGAGTCCCTACTAGACTGTGTTCCTGGAATAGATAGGCTGTTAGAATGAAGCCCCTGCCTGGCACCTCAACTGTGACCCGCAGGCAAGTTTTTGACCCCCAGGCTTCTCACATGCACACAGGTCCCGATTCTAGGCTTCTTATAATGCCCACAGCTCATCTTGTGGCTGCTTGATGAGTACAATCTTCTCCCCCGCCACCCACCAGAACACTGATATTTACACTTGGATCTGGGGATCCTCCCCCAAAATGCACACGTGTCCTTGCACACTTGCATACATACATATGCCTCCCAAAGCGAGCCCTGACACCTAAACTAATGCTCAGGTGGCTCGTGGTAGCAGTTTGCTCCACAGAGTCTGCACAGTCCAGCAGGGATGCCTGTGTTTTTCCTTATGATCCAAAAATTTTCCCCCAAAATGAAATCATCGCAAAAATGAATAGAGATTATTGGGCCCTCCAGTATGAAATTTAAGGTTAGATTTCTAAGCCTGTATGCTGTCCATTCTACATGAACCCTGTCGCAGCCTTTCTTGGTGACCTCTTTGCGCCATCATCCACTGGGCTCTTTGTGCAAGGCATTGGGGGATTATCTGGTCACTGACAACAGTCTGTGGTGAGGGCCCTCCTCATACTCATTTCTGTGCATCCTTAATCCTGAAGTGTGTGTTGCAGTGTTTATTTTGTTCAACAGGGCTTCACCCATTTGTACCGAGGCTCTGATCATTTCTTAAAAGATTATTTTGTTTCATTTTTATTTTGTGAACCAAGAGTAAACAGTTTCTTCAAATTTAGAAAAATTGGAAAGCCATGAAAAGTTAATAGAGTTTTAGAAGTCCAGTATATCAAACTTCTTTTAAAATAATAGAGTTAATTTTATGTCTGAATCATAGATTATAACTTTTGTTGTTGTTACTTTTACAGAAAAAGACACTATGGATGTATGGTGCAATGGTAAAAGAATGGAGACAGCAGTAAGTTGACCCTTTGATTACTCTTAGTGCCACGGGTAAGGGTTGCTGCTGAAATGTTGCTGCGTTTCCTAATGATGGAGATTGATAATTAACCAAGGTCCTCTAGGTTAAGAACAAGAAAGAGATGAAGTACTCCTGACTCCAAATTCTGGAGACCTTTCCAGGAGAGCACCTGGGGCAGGGAGGGGTTGGAAACACCTTCTGTTGAGAGCTGACCCCAGCTCACATGCTGCCTTTCCTCTCCTGCACCAGGCTCTGTCCTAAAAGGAATTCACACATCCATCCATCAAAAACTGCCCCACAGAGGTTGGCATCCTCCTGTGTTTGTCCAAGTTAAGGTTGAGCTTCATTCCACAGCTCCTCAAACCTGCATGTGTAGGAATCATGTGGGATCTTGTTAAAATACAAATTCTAACATTTCCCCTGGTACCAATGCTATATGTTGCCCCACGGGTCATGTTTGAAATAGGAAGGCTTTACACCATACCCTCAAAGCAGATAGGACTTTTCTAAAAGTGGAGTTTTTTAAAAAGGAGGAATATACACATGTCAGATGACACAAAGGCAGATAGGAAAGGGCCCTGTCACCAACCCCAGAAGACAGGTGGAATGTATAGACCAGCAGTGCCCAGAGGCTACCCCACTCATTGTGGCCAAGCATGATGACATCCACATCTAGCCCCACAGTGTCTGGCCTTTGCTGGCAGCTGCTTGCACCACTATGGCCATGGATGGGATGACTATTGGAGTGATTTCAGCAAGAATGAAATAGCAGTGTGCATAGCACAGGGAGCAAGCAGAAGCAGAGGAGACCATCAAGGGAAGCATGGAGTGTGGGACTGGGAGCTGCAGTACCTGGATGGAAATTTGCCAGGGCCGGGGAGTCTGCTGGCAAGCCAGAGGTACTCTCCTCTGTCCCCACCTTTCATGCTGGCTTCCAACATGAACACCAGGCCTAGAGATAATGGGACCCACTCTGCTCTAGTCAGGTTTAGCTAGTTGTCCATGGTGAGTGCTGCCCTTGTCTCCATCTGGGATAGGTGCAGGAAGGTGAGGAGCAGTGCTCGGAGGGCAGGAAGTCTGGGATGAGTTTGTTCAGCTGCTATCTAGGACCTGCCTGCTGGGTCTTGTGGCTGTCTGCTTCTGAGGAAGTGCCTATGCCAGAAACCAAATGCTACAAAAATAGATGCTTCTCTCTTTCTTAATCCTGGTTTGAATTCTTGAAGGGTTATTGAATCAGGGTTCACTCAGAATCCATCACCAGAGCTTGAGCAGGGTTAGATCTACTGATTTAAATCTAGAGCTCTCTGGGTTCAATCTACTGATCCAGACTTCTTTTATGCAGAGAGGTTTGGAGAGCTCTTCAGTGTCCCTATGGAATAGCTTCGTTATCGTTAGCATGGATCAGGCACCTGCTGGTCCTTCCTGTCCTTTCCTTCCTTCCCTGGAATTCTCTAGATGCCAAATTGGCAGTTTTGAATCCTGTTCCCTCCCCCTCAAGGAATTCTCCAGTGCAAGTGTAAAGAGATGTTTTGTGATATTAAGAATATGGTTGTAAATAAGTAAGAAGTTCAAAGTCATGTTCTTACACAATGTCTTTGTTCCTCAGTAATTAGCAGGAAACCACAGGTGTTTGGACAATAGCACTTTACAACCGTGTTGCCTCCTCACTATAACTCAAACTGAATTTGCAGAGTAGTTTCTGCAGCTCCGCATGTGGGCAGCCTTCCCCAGTAGGTGCTCCCCTGCTCTTGCTGCCCGTGAGCTACAGTTTATCCCCTCCTTTTTCTTTCCATCTCAAAGCATCATGACCAAGATTATGTATCTAGCAAATTCTGCAACCACAGGGTCTTGTGGTGGTGTCAGTACTCCTCTGGTAAAGAGCTATGGGCTGGGTTCTCCCCACAGCTCAGAAAAAGCTCTTCCTCGTGCGGCCTATGATCTCTCAGGCTGGGTAATGGCTGTGGGGCCTCCCTGGGTCGGGTCCAGCTGCCAGGAAGCTCGTGGCCAAGTTTTAACCCTGGTTGTGCTTTCTTTGTTTTCTGGCATATTCTACTTTCATCCTCAAACCCTCCTGTTCTTCCTTTCTTCTCTGCACTACCTGGCCCCTATCTTTTTACTCTAAATTAACTCCTGTTCAGTTCCTGTTCAGTAAAAATATAATATGAGCCATAGATATATATCCAAAATATTATACTTTAACATCAATATTAAAAGTTTTTAGAGTTATTTTACATTCTAAGTCTTCCACACTCCGTGTCTGTTTTTCACTGAAGCAGCACATGGTATTTCAGACTCAGCACATTTCAAGTGCTTGACTGCCACACACGGCTGGTAGCTGCTGTGGCAAACAGAACAGGGCGAGCTTAGGTAGTGCTTGGTCTTGTTATCTGTGTGTTTTACTGTAAGTCACCTTGCATTCTGAGGAATTGGGTTTTCAGAGTGGGCTAAGAGCATTGTATCCCTTCCTGATGGTTGTTTTGCTACTCCGTGCCTCGATGCCCTGGTCTGTACAGTGAGGAGAGTAATAATGCTGCTGTCAGGTTATGGAGAAGGTTCAGTGAAGTAATGCTTACACACTGTTCTTGATACAGAGCAAGTGACTCAGTACAAAGTAAGTGCTGGCAATCATGCTTCCCATTTGTACTTTAGTAGTCAGTGTTGTCTCATAGTGCATGTTATAGACACAGAGCCATAAGACATAAGGGCTTTTTTTTCCCTCTGAAACTCAGGATTGTTCAAGATCAAATAAGAAATGTTCAATTCACAGCAGACATGGAAAAGCATTTAGCAATACAAGCTTCTGACTTTAATTTTCGTAAGTCTAACATTTAGCTAATAGATATTCATTATACCACCCTTTTTAGATGGTGTTGATACTCTAGACAAAGATAAATGTTTCTGGAACACTAATTCCTCCTTCTTTTGTTGGCCTAGGGTGAGTTTGTAGATGACGGGACTGAAACTCACTTCAGTGTTGGGAACCATGACTGTTACATAAAGGCTGTCAGTAGTGGGAAGCGGAAAGAAGGGATAATCCATAGTCTCATTGTGGATAATAGAGAAATTCCAGAGATTCTTGAATGACTTCATGATAATGAATTTTAATCTTAAGATGTAAAGATCAAGACTTTTAAATTACTGTGGTAATTAAGTATGTTCAATATGTACTTTTCAGTACACTTAGTCTGCCAGGTGTTTATTTTTTAGTTACTTGAAACTGTAATATTCCAAGGGTCAAAAAAATTATGTACAATCAATTGTAAAAATTGCAATTTATTTTGTAAATAATGTAAAATGTTTTAAAGCCAAATGGAAAATAAGATATGGACCAAAATCACTCATGTTTTACAAGAGGAATTTTTACTACAATAAATGCTATAAAATAAAATTGGTGCTGCTTGATCTGTGTTTCTGAAAATGGATATCTTCATTGAAAAAAAAAATTTTATTTTAGAGAGAGAGCACATGAACCAGGGGAGGGGGCAGAGAGAGAGAGAATCTCAAGCAGAATCTATGTGAAGCACAGAGCCTGATGCATGCGAAGCACAGAGCCTGATTTCATGACCCAAAGATCATCAACTGAGACAAAATCAAGAGTTAGACACTTAACCGACTGTACCACGAGGGGCCCCTATCTTCATATATTTTTAATCCATACAGGTAGATTGTCTCTTTAGTTTAAAGCATTTGCTACATAATGATATGATTAGTGTACCTGGAAAAAATGAGAAACATTTTCTGTCTGAAAACTTAAAGAAATACCAAATAGTGTCATGTAAGTATTTAATTAAAAATGGGTTTCTGAAAATGTAGTCATTTTGTTTAATCAGCACAGTGAGGACAAAAGAACAAGAGGAAGAAGGAAACTTCTTTACACCAGGCTGCCTCAGTTGCATCCTCAGGCAGTGCTGGAAAAGTGGAGTTGCATCTGGTGTTGGGAGGTGACAGCAGCGTGAGGCAGGCCAGGCCTCCTCAGGAAGGTGAGTGCCTGAGATTATGCACTCAGTGCTCTGCTTAGACAGTCTTTCAGGAAAGGATATCGCTTACCAGTAGGGCCTTTTTGTCAGGGTGTCTCATGTCTGTTACAACACCGTGATCCTCTAAGAGGAGGGGTTCTTCATTTTCTTGACTTGCTCTGTCCTATATGAGAGCCACTAGTCATGTGGCTATTTCAGTTAAATTAATTAAATAGAGTTAAAAAAAAATCTATCACATTAGCCACATTTCAAGTACTGGATAGTCACCTGGGGCTGGCGGCAACCACATTAGACAGTGTGGACACAGACATTTCCATCATCCTCCCACATTCCATTGCATGGCACTGGCCTGCATATGCTGTCTCAGGTTTACTGAGCTGCTCACTAGTGGCACAGGCAGGATTTAAACCCAGGTATTTTCTGACACTGAAACCCCCCCCCCCACCCTTACTACTATCTCCCTGCCACTAACGTACTTCTAAGAGATGTGGGGCAGAATAGAGGCACAACCAGGTTCAAGCACCAGGAAAGAACTAAGAAGAGAACAGGAGAACAGAGAGGAAAGGTGGCTCAAAGAGGCCTGGGCCAGGCAACATGCTAGATGGCAGAGAAAGCATATTAAAATTAGCCTGTAACTACTTGCTGCCTCTAACATTTTTTTTTTTCAGTTCTTCCCAATTTGTGGGTCCACAGACTACCTTCACAGAAATGCCCCCCTGTTCTCCCTTGTCCACCCCCCAGCTCTGCTTCACTGCCTGTGGAAAACCAGGAGATGAACAAAGAGGCGCTCTTTTGAGGCTTCTTAAACTCACATTTGGGTGTTTTCAAGTGTTTGGGTATTGTTTTCTTTTTTCTTGAATAATGGGCTGCTTTTAATGGCCATATTCTGGGACACCAAAAAAATGTTTTAGACCATGTCCAAAAGCAAAACAAATGTTTTTAGGCACTTTGTTTTGAACTCTAGTTATTAGAGATCAAAACCTGTGCATTGCATCCCACAGCAAACACTTGAGGATACAGTTTGATTCAGGCTTTTGTGGAAACCAAACCCAGGGATGCTTCAGATTCGGTGAACCCATGTTTGTTTTGTTAGTGCAAAGTAGCATGGTGATGTAAAAGGAACACAGGGTCAGTTCTTGAGCCTCGGGCTCCTCATTTTAAAACATTAGCCTATTTGTTTTGTTGTTTTAGTTGTTAAATGATATACTGCAGATGTACAAAAAATAGAAATGTAACAGACAGTTGTATTATATATTTTTTTAAGATTTTATTTATTTGCCTGAGAGAGAAAGAGCACAAGCAAGGAGAGCAGCAGGCAGAGGAGGCACAGAGAAAAGCAGCTCCCCACTGAGTAAGGAGCCCAATGTGGGACTTGATCCCACGACCTGGGGGTCATGACCTGAGCCCAAGGCAGATGCTTAAGTAACTGAGGCATCCAGGCATCCCAGTTGTATTATTATTATTTAACTGGGCATACAATTCACTCAGTTTAATAACAAAAGCATTATAGTACTGAAGTGCCATAGGCCTTCCCTATCCCGAGGCCCCTATGTTGCTTAAGGGATCACTGTCATGATTTGGATGTTTATCATTCCCATGCAAGTCTACATTCTTTTACCATATAGGCATATATCTCTAAACAATATACAGTATTATTTAAAAATGTTAAATATCCTATTCTATGTATCTTTCCTGCAACTTGCCTTTTTTCCCCTCTCAACATTGTTTTTGAGATTTATCTAGGTTGACATGTGTAACTCCAGTTCCTTTTAACTCTTGCTTTCAACCATACGAATTTAGCCATCCACTCACCTCAGTAGTTTTTCAGAAGCTCATTAATACCATCAGTGCTCTAGTGAACATCTCTATGTGTGTCCCTTGAGGATATACATCAGAGTTTCTCTTGGGCCTTGCTGTTTAAAGTGTGTCCCTGGACTAGCAGTAATGAGATCACCTAGGAGCTTGTTAGGAATTAAGAATCTCTGGTCCTTCCCCAGGCCTACTGAATCAGAATCTGTGTTTTAACAAGACCCTGTAGTGATTGAGTGCTTCTCAATCTCAAAGATTGAGAAGATCTCTTTGAGACTGAGAAACGCTGCCCTAAGGATACTCAGAGGTAGAACTGCTAAATCAAAGGGTGGGTCTATCTTCATTATTAGGTATTTGCCAAATTGCTTTCAAAGGTGGTTGTGTGCCATTATAAGTTTTGACCAGCAGTAGAAGTTCTTTTCCTCATATTTTCAACACTTAAAGTAGTCAGGATTTTAAAATTTTGCCAATCTAATGGTTTTTTTTTAATTGTATCTTTTTACCTTATTATTTTTTAAATTTTTATTTATTTATTTATTAAAGTAATCTCTACATCTGATGTGGGGCTTAAACTCACAACCCTGAGATCAAGAGTTGCACAGCCTGCTGAGTAAGCCAGCCAGGTGCCCTGAATAAAATGGTATCTCATTTTATTTTCTCTGATGACTAGTGAAGTTGATTGTCTTTTATGTTTATTGGCCACTCAGGTTTTCTCTTCCAAGAACTACCTTTTCTTTTATTTAGCCTATTTTTCTATTGAGTTGACATTTTCTAGTAGATTTGTAGTAGTTCTGTATATATTCTGGAACTAATCTTTTGGGTGTAGCCTTTCCCTTACAGCAGTCCAAAATTTGCAAGAGATCAACAAGTCTCCCAGTCATCCCTCTAAATTAACACAGTATCTCCTTTCTCTAACAAGCTTGGAGGGCAGGGACCACATACTATTGTATCCCCCAGGATTTAACACACCCCTCACTGACAGTAGACAGTGATATTCTGTTACTACAGCTCAGAGGTCTGGGCTGGAGCTATATACATAAGGGCATCATCAGCATTTGGGAAAGGTTAAAGCAATGGGAATGGATGACATCAGGTAGGGAGTTTGTACAGAAAAAAAAAAGAAGAGAGCTTAAAATTAAACCCTGAAGAGCTACAGTATCTGAGACTGGCCAAGGACAAGGAAGATTTTCATTAAGTAAGAAAATCCTAAAGCTATAAAACAGACATATTTGACTATGTAGATATTTAAATGTTATATGGTAAATAATACCATAAACAAAGCTAATAAGCAAGAGATTTGGGAAAAATTGGTAATGTAAAAGACAAAGATATATATAAAGAGCTTTTAGAAGGTGATAAGAATCAGGCTAATTTTAAAATGGAAAGGATATGAATGGGCTATGGAAAATGAAATAAAATAGCCAGCAAATATATTTTTTAAATTCTCCAATTAATTTGTAGTTAGGAAAATTATTTTAACAGTGAAAACAAAACAAAAAAGAATAGTGACGTTACTGCTGAGATGTAGAAGGGAATCTATCCCTTTACACTTTGAGGGTTAAAATATAGTATTTTAAGTTCTCAGGGAAAAAATCTGACATTTGTTAAGTTTAAAAATTCCATTTACATAAAGTTCAAAAATAAGCAAAAACTAATATGTAGTTTTAGAAGTCCATATAATACTCACTAAAGGAGGGAGTTAGTAAGTAGGAGCATGAGAGGAATTTCTGAGGTGATAGTAATCTATTTGATGTGGGTGCTAGTTAGAAAGATGTATTTACTCCCTGAAAGTTAATGAAGTTATTTAACTATGTGATTTTTACCTTTTTGCCTATGTGTTCTTTATGAATGTTGAATTTCAAAAAAGATTTTAAGGTGTACTTACAGTAAAGTTTTTTAAAACAGCATGTACACACACCACCCCCTCCCCCCACCACACACACCATGCAGTCTTCTATTGGGAACCTAATCCATAAAAACAAAGCCATCAATAACAATAAATATACAATATACACATGAGGATGTTTATTGCAGCATTGTTCATAGTGGGGAAAAAACTGGAAATTAGGAATGCCCATCTACAGAGAAATGATTGAATAAATTATAATACACTATAAACTATAATCCATCCATTCAGAATGAACTGCAGAGATTTCCATAAGGTACTTTTGAGTAAAAGAAAAGCAAGTTGCAGAAAAGCAGTTATAACAGTGCGATTTTTTGAGGGGGAAAAAAAAAGATACCCTATTGTAATGTGTGTATCTTTAAAGATTTTTTCTGGGACGCCTGGGTGGCTCAGTGGGTTAAGCCGCTGCCTTCGGCTCAGGTCATGATCTCAGGGTCCTGGGATCGAGTCCCGCATCGGGCTCTCTGCTCAGCGGGGAGCCTGCTTCCTCCTCTCTCTCTCTCTGCCTGCCTCTCTGCCTACTTGTGATCTCTCTCTGTCAAATAAATAAATAAAATAAAATAAAAAAAAAATATATTTAAAGATTTTTTCTGTATACAATTATGAAAGCATGGAGAGAAATATGGAAGGATACAAACAGACAGCATGAGCTGTGGGGATAGGGAATGATGTTGATGATGGGGAAAGGGTAACCAAATAAAAATTTTTTTTAAAGAGACTCCACTTTTAAAAACTAGGCATTTGTTATTACTTTTATGCTTTATGTAAAAATTTTTAAAAAGTATACAAAGAAAAAATTGGATAAAGGAGAAATTGTTAGTAAAATTGAATGAGGAGTGTTTTGAGATGGTAGAAAAGCCTAAGATGTAGAAAATACTACAAAACATAAATAGTTAACTATGTCACATTGCTGTTTAAGTGAGGAACATGAGAACTGGAAAGTGTGCATTAGATTGGCAACATCCAGGATGTCTGTGACAAAATTAACAAAATCAGTGTGAATGAACTGAAGCAGAAGCCACATTAAAGTGAATGGAGAGTTTGTAGGGCTAAGAATAAAGTTGGAAAAGGCAATGCTAACAGTTCTCTTGCTAATGACAACTTAAAAAAAAAAGATAAAAATATAAAACATATCTTCTTGAAGGCACCAGAGAGCTAAAAAGGCAGTGATGAATTTCTGTGCCAAGATGTAGCAGAAAACAGAAACCCAAAGTTGTGAGCCATGCATTTGGAACCACTTAACCCTGGGAATGTTTACTGATTCCACAAGAGGTAAAGAGACTAAACAGCAGTTTTGATAGCTTAGCAGGGCTAGGGGGATATAACTTGGGGTCTACGAATGCTAATGCTGGAGAATTCTAACAAAATTCCCACATTTGGGGCCCAAAGAGCATAACTTAAATAATAATAGTTTATTTGTTTTGAAATTAGACTTACCATGGATGTGAGCATGCAGCATAAATAAATACACAAACAAATGGCCACTACAACATGAATTGGTGTCAACAAAAATAATGAAGTAATAGAGACAGACCCACAAGGGCTGCAGTTTATGTTAAGCTCTGCATCTAGCATAACTAAACATAACATAAACATCTAGCATTTAAACATAACTATGTTTAAAATGTTCAAAATAATAAAGACAATTCTGAGAATTTCAAAGGCAACAGGAAAAAAAAAAGAATTATAAAGAACTAAATAGAAATTGTAGAATTGAAAAATATACTGACATTTATAACTCAAAATCAGAAAAATACTAATACTAAACTGGAAAACAGGAAAGACGGAAATATCTAGAAGAAAAATACAAAGAGATTATAGAGGAGAAAGTAATAAATATCAACTGCACAGTCAAAGGTCAAGTAAGTATAAATGGAGTTCCAAAAGGAGAATTATTCAGAAGCAGATTTGAAGATAATTTTCCAAATGATGAAACATAACAAGCTATAGATTCAAGAGGTTTTGCAGACACCAAACAGGAGAATACAAAAAACAAACAAAACAAAACACCCTGCGATATCACAGTAAAGCTGCTAAAAACCAAAGACACAGAAAATCTTTAAGAGTAGTTAGTAGAAAAAAATACACACTAAAATGTTACCTTTTCAGTAGAAAAGAAATGAAAAATCCCTTCAATGTGCTAAAATAAATACCAACCTAAATTTTTATATCCAGCAAATCTACTATTAATTATCAGGCAAACAAAAGTTTGATGAACTTAATCAAGGGTAGAACAAGTAAAAGAAATATGAAAGGGTTTTCTTTGGTCTAAGAAAAAAAGGATCCTAGATGAAAACTTGAAAATGTAAGAAAAAGGATGAAAAGCAATGAGAATGGGGCGCCTGGGTGGCTCAGTGGGTTAAAGCCTCTGCCTTCAGCTCAGGTCATGATCCCGGGGTCCTGGGATGAAGCCCCACATCGGGCTCTCTGCTCAGCAGGGAGTCTGCTTCTCCCTCTCTCTCTACCTGCTGCTCTGCCTACTTGTGATCTCTATCAAATAAATAAATAAAATCTTAAAAAAAAAAAAGAAAAGAAAAGCAATGAGAATGGTAAAAATGTATGTATAGATCTTCCTTGACTTATGACTTATGTCCCAATAAACCCACTGTAATTTGGAAAGCCAAAAATGCATTTAAAACTGACTGAACATCATAGTTTAGCCTACCTTCAACATGCTCAGAACACTTACTTTAGCTTCAAGCTGGGCAAAATCATCTAACACAAAGCCTATTTTATTTATTTTTTTAAAAAGATTTTATCTATTTATTTGACAGAGAGAGAGAGAGAGAGACAGCAAGAGAGGGAACACAAGCAGGATGACTGGGAGAGGGAGAAGCAGGATTCCCACTGAGCAGGAAGCCAGATGCAGGGCTTGATCCCAGGAGCCTGGGATCATGACCCAAGCTGAAGGCAGATGATTAATAGCTGAGCCACTCAGGAGCCCCACAAAGCTTATTTTATAATAAAGTGTTCAATGTCTCATGTAATTTATTCAGTACTATACTGAAAGTAAGAAACAAGATGATTTTATAGGTACAGAATGATGGTTTTAAGTTTTTCAGTTGTTTACCCCCATGATGGCATGCCTGAAATGGGAGCTATGGTTTGCTGCCACTGCCCAGCAGCACAAGAGTGTATCATACTATATTATCACTAGCCCAAAAAAGAGCAGAATTCAAAATCAAAGTACAGTTTCTACTGAACGAGTATTACTTTCACACTGTTGTAAAGTTGGAAAATTTTAAGTCAAACCACTGTTAAGTCAGGGTCCATCTGTACAGCTAAATGAACAGGGGCTGTATAAAACAATACTTTCTTGTGGGATTTAACAATGATATATAATTTTAACAATATTAACAATTTTAACAACAATAGCATCTAGTTGGGAGAGAAGTAAAAAGATTTACTTGCATTGTCTGGGAAGATGATGAAAGTACCAATAACATTAAACAAAGATTATTCTAGTATGCAAGTTGTAACCTAGTATATCAATAAAAGAGTTGTAAGAGTGTGATTTCCAAATTAATAAAAAAAGTATTTTAGAATTCCATTAAAACTGGAAAGAAAATCATGGAAAAAGCAACACATAAAGAAAAGCTAGAAAAATATAAAACTACATAGTAAGATGGTTCACTTAACTCCAAGTATATTGGCAATTACATTAAAGGTAAATGTGAATACTTAAATCAACAGATAAGGAGTATTAAAAAATAGATTAAAAAAAAACTACATGCTATTTACAAGAGAAACTTTATAAGGTTTATAAAAGATTTAAAGGAAAAAACATACCATACAACCACTAACCAAATGAAAGCTGGCATAACTATATTAATATCAATTAAAGTGGACATCAAAGCAAAAAGTATTGCCAGAAACACACGGAAGACTTTAAAACAATTTTTTAAATGATTCGATTCACCAGGGATATAAATCAACTCTAAATTTGTAAGCGCCTAATAATATTGCCTCAGACTATAAAAGTTGACATAACTAGAAAAGCAAATCCAAAATCATAATGGAATATTTTAACTTATCTCTCATAAATACTAGGCAACAAAAAACTCAATAAAGATATACAGACAACAGAACTGATCTAATGAACATATGTAGAACACTTAACAACCATAGCACATGGATTTTTTCACATGTACACTGAACATTTACAATAGTTGACCATACTGAGTCATAAAAACAAGCTTCACAAATTTGTTCAATCTACTTATGAAGGATATTTGGTGTTTTCTGGGTTTTTCTCCATTAAAAATTCTTTTTTTGGTTTTTAAAATTTAAAAAAGCTTCACAAATTTAAAAGATTTGAAATCATATAGATATGTTCTCTGAATGCTAAGCAATCAATCTAAAAATCAACAAAATTGTAATGAGAAAATTCATATGTATTTGGAAATGTATTTCTAAATAATCAGCAAGTCACAGAAAGAAAAATGGAGATTAGAACATACTTTTTATGGAATGGTGATGAAAAGACTTCATCTTGAAACTTAAGGGATGCAGATAAAGATTTATTATAAAGGCTAAAATCGATTGGTCAAGCAACCATCTTACAAAACTGGAGAGGGTAAAGTAAGACCAAATAAAGCAGAAGGAAGGAAATAATAGGGATGAAAGGAATGTCAAAAACAAACATACATTAGAGAATCAAAAAAGCCAAAAAACTAATTCTTTCTAAAGACGACTATAACTGAAAAACCTCTAGTGAGACTAATTAAGAAAACAGAGAAAGCACTAGCCAATGACAAGAATGAAAAGAAGACATCAGTATTAATCCTGCAACATTAATAAACTCTTAACACATCAATTGCTGTATAGTAATAAAATTTAAAATGTAGATGAACAAATTCCTAGAAATCACAACTCTTTAAAATGGGCACAGGGCGCCTGGGTGGCTCAGTGGATTAAGCCACTGCCTTCAGCTCAGGTCATGATCTCAGGGTCCTGGGATCGAGTCCCGCATCGGGCTCTCTGCTCAGCAGGGAGCCTGCTTCCTCCTCTCTCTCTCTGCCTGCCTCTCTGCCTACTTGTGATCTCTCTCTGTCAAATAAATAAATAAAATCTTTAAAAAAAAAAAATAAAAAAAAAAAAATAAAATGGGCACAATAAGATAAACATGTGAATATTCCTCTAGCTATTAATGAAATTCATACCTCCAAGAAAACATCAGATATAAGGTCATTGGCAAAATTCCATCAGATTTTAAAATAAGATAATACCAATCTTACCTGTGTTAAAAAGTCACAAAATCTTGGTTAACAAAACCTAACACAGATCTTAAAAGAAATTTATGAGCTTGGTGCACCTGGATGGCTCAGTCATTAAGCATCTGCCCTCGGCTCAAGTCATGATTCCAGAGTTCTGGGATTGAGACCCAAATCAGGCTCCCTGTTCAGCGGGAAACCGACTTCTCCCTCTCCCATTCTCCCTGCTTGTATTCCCTCTCTCTCTCTCTCTGTCAAATAAATAAATAAAATCTTAAAAGAAAAGAAAGAAATATATGGGCAAATCCCACTGATAAAAATAGATGCGAAAATCCCAAATGAAATATTGGCAAATCTAATCTTTCAGTATATTTAAAAAAATACATCACAATCAAGTTGGGCTCATTCCAGGAATGTAAACATTGGCTTAAAATTTGAACATTAATTGGGGCGCCTGGGTGGCTCAGTGGGTTGAAGCCTCTGACTTCGGCTCGGTCGGGATCCCGGTGTCCTGGGATCGAGCCCCACATCGGGCTGTCTGCTCCGCGGAAAACCTGCTTCCTCCTCTCTCTCTCTGCCTGCCTCTCTGCCTACTTGTGATCTCTGTCTGTCAAATGAATAAGTAAAATCTTAAGAAAAAAAAAAAAAGTTGAACATTAATCCATATAACCTACCAAAGGAGGAAAACCTTTGTAAAATGCAGAAAAATAATTTGATAAACTCAGCAACCTTTCATGATTAAAAAAAAAAAAATCCCTTGAGAATTGAAGTATGCTTTCTTAATTGGTAAAAGATTCAGATTCCAGAGCACACACCATACTTAATATTGAAAACTTTCCCTTTGAGATCAATAAAAGATTTAGTATTGCTTCTCTTCAACATTGTATTGCAATTCCTGAGCAAGCCAAAGGTAAAAAAAAAAAAAAAAAAAAAAAAGAAAGAAAAAGAAAAAAAAGAAACAAAATGTTGAAGGGAATGGAAAGGAAGAAATAAAACTGTATTTGTAGATCATGTAAAACCAAAATAAGTTCTATAAATAGGATTAATAGCATGTTTAGCATGTCTGCTAAATGCAAACATCAACTGTGTATCTATCTATTAATTGCTCTAAAACTTGTTAAAGCTTTGCTAAAATATAGGTTGCTGAATTCCATCTCTAGTGGTTCGGATTCAGTAGGTCTTGCAGAGGGGAGGGGAGGTCCTTAAAATTTGTAGTTCTAAGCAGTTCCCAGGAGATGCTGCTAATAATCCTACTTAGGAGACTGTATTTGGAAAACCACTGCTATAGATCAGCAACAATGAAACTTAAAATCACCCAGAAATCTAACAAAAGATATACAAGACTCTACATAGAAAACTATAAATTGGGGCACCTGGGTGGCTCAGTGGGTTAAAGCCTCTGCCTTTGGCACAGGTCATGATTCCAGGGTCCTGGCTCTCTGCTCAGTGGGGAGCTTGCTTCCCCCTTCTCTCTCTGCCTACTTGTGATCTCTGTCAAATAAATAAATAAAATCTTAAAAAAAAAAAAAAACCTATAAATCATATGCACAGGACCTAAAATGAAGACCTAAATGAAGGTTACACCATTGTCACAGATTGGAAGAGTCAATATTCTTAAAATGTGAATTTACTTCCCCATCTATAATGCAATTACATTCAAAATTTCCTCAGGTTTCTTTTCGTGGATCTCAACAAGCAGATTATGAAATGTGTATTGAGGCATCATTGGTAATTGTGAGGAAAGAGCATTAACACTTAAGACAAGAGTCCCTGAGTCTGAATGCTTCCTTTTACTTTGTGACTATGGACAAATTATTTAACCTCTAAGCCTCACTGTATTCATCTGTAAAGTGGGGAAGGACACTTGCACCTGTATGTAAGGTTGTTATACAGATTAAATATATACTGTTTAGATGCTACATATGAATATGATAAATTAACTTAAAAAAATAGGGAGGTGAAATCTACTGGATATCTTCTAGAGTCCAGAAGCAGACTCCTATGTACATGGACACCTGGTTTATGTCAAAGGTGGATCTATCAGTGGTCAAAGGGTCCTAATAAAAGATACTAGAAACACTTGGTGCCCACACAGGAAAAAACACTTCACATTATTTATAAAAAGCAATTCCAGGTACATTATAGACCTAAACAGAATAGGTTTGGTTTTTTTTTTAAGAGCTTTTAGAGAATAATCCAGAAAAATATCTTAAGTACTACACAAGGGGTATTAACAAGGGAAAATAATGATAAATTTTACATTAAAATTAAGATTCTGTGTTATGAGAAGAAACATTAAGAGACTGAGAAATTCACAAACTGAGTGGAAAAGATATTTTCAACATGTGACTGACAAAAGGCTTCTACACTGATACGTAATTTCACATTAACAAAAACCAAAAAGCAGTATTTTTTTTTTTTTTTTTTAAGATTTTATTTATTTATTTGACAGAGAGAGATCACAAGTAGGCAGAGGCAGGCAGAGAGAGAAAGAGGAGGAAGCAGGCTCCCTGCTGAGCAGAGAGCCCGATGCGGGACTCGATCCCAGGACCCTGAGATCGTGACCTGAGCCGAAGGCAGCGGCTTAACCCACTGAGCCACCCAGGCGCCCAAGCAGTATTAAAAACAAAACCCTCTGGGACACCTGGGTGGTTCAGTGGGTTAAGCCTCTGCCTTCGGCTCCTCATGATCTCAGGGTCCTAGGATCAAGTTCCGCATCGGGCTCTCTGCTCGGTGGGGAGCCTGCTTCCTCCTCTCTCTGCCTGCCTCTCTGCCTACTTTTGATCTCTGCCAAATAAATAAATAAAATCTAAAAACAAAACAAAATAAAACCCTCCTCAGAACCAAAAAACAAAAACAAAAACAAAAACAAACAAATGGCAGGTATCCAAATAAATGCACAAAGGACTTAAGTAGGCACTTCACAAAGGAGAAAACAGAAATAAACAAAAATATGAAAAAGCAATTTAATCTCATTACTAATCAGAGAATACAATTTTTTCACCTCACACATCAGAATGGCTAAAAAGTTTGTAAAATGTTGGTTAACTGGGTAGTGGTGAGAATATGGAGTGACAAGAATTAAGTACTGGAGGAAGAGTGAGTTGGCACAACCACTTACTTTTAGCATTACTTAGTCAAAATAAAGATATGCGTAATCCTATGACCAATTCATTTTAATCTTAAATATATACACCCAAAGAAATACATACATATGTGAATCAGCAGATAAATTATAATCATCATAGCAGCATTATTTATTTGTCTCAGCCTCCAACTAGAAACTACGTGTTCCCACAGTAGAAAGGATATTTAAATTATAAGAACCCCGTAAGATGGAATATTTTGTGGTGATGATAAAGAATGATGCCATTGCATGGCTGAATCTTGAAGACATAATGTTGAGCAAAAGAAACCTGATCCAAGAAGTAGGCAGTGTAACTGTAAAGTAAGGAAATAAGATGATTGCCATCAAAGAAGAGACAGTGATTACGATGGCAGGGAGGAAGGAGTCCTGACCAGGAAGGGGAACTGGTAGGGCTTTGTAACTATTGGTAATGTTCTTGATCTATGTGATGGTTCTCTGGATGTCTGCTCTAGCATATTTGCTAAGCCTATTTATATACTTTGTTTTGTATACTTTGTGTGCCATTTCTCACAATAGAAAAAAAAAGTTGGAGTTTGAAAGGGCAGACTTTTTCTGAACCTGGGCTTTACTAAAAGTGGAAAGGAACCCTGAGTTCCAAAAATCCATTAGTTACATATTTTAGAGCAGGAATAGCTCAGAAAGTAATGCCAGACCCTTTTCCCATCATCAGACAAGGGGATAAAACTGCCAACAGACAGTTAAAGAGGAAGAGGCTCCAGGATGACATGACTGAAGTTTAGATCCTGTCTGGATCCCTGAGAAGTGCAGCATTCTGGAATGGAGAAAGGGGAAGAGGCAGAGGCAAAGAAAGAACTGTTGAGCCTATTAGTGCCCATGGATCCTGTTTTTCCTCCCCTCCAAGCCTTTGTAATATGCTGTACCTTCCTGCTTAGTCATACCTATCACCCCTTCACCTAGCTTCTACCTGTCCTTGAAGACTCAGCCCAGAAGCCCTCTGCTCTAAGAAAACCTTGCACTTGCCCCCTCCTTTTTTAAAAGCTGCCCATTCCCACCAGTCAGGGTCACATGGCATAGTCGCTCTCTGCTCTCCACCCCATGGACTAGTCTTTTACCTTCTCCATACAAGTGACCTCTGAATTACAGGGTACCTGACTGGTCTGGTGTTAATAGCCTAGTCTGGTCCTAGGCAGGGTACCTGAGTGGTCTGGTGCTAACAGTCTAGGCTATTAGGGGACTCAGCCTATGAGTCTAAGAGCTGATGAGCCTATGGGATTCAGCCTAGATTCTCATTGAAGATCTTAACCTAGCATCTCCCCAACACACAGAAATGAGTAGGGCAGTTACTATCAGGCCCATTTTATATACTAGGAAGCTCAGACCCTGAGAAATAAATTACCTTACTCTAGGGTCACAGAAAAGAACTGGATTGCAAATATTGGTCTCTGCAGCCCAGGGTCTGCCTACAGATATGTGAGGTTAATACTTGGTAATTACTTGTTCAATATACCCATCCTTTGTCTTCCCAGACCCAGGCAGACACAGAGGCTGCCCTCAAGTATTGAAATGCACAGGGTTTCCAAAACATTGTTTTGATAAACTTGGGAAAGGACCAAAAGACAAGGAGCCAAATGTTTTCTGCTAAGATTTATTGTTGACGAGAGCACTTAACAACCAAGGTGCTAGATAACCAGCCCCCAACAACAAGCTCCTCCTGCAGCCCAGACCTCTAGGCTGGTATCCTCTGCCTTCTACCTCCTCTTCTCTGGCTCTGCCAGAGCCCCTGAGAATCAGAAATATGCAACTCAGTAAGTATGTGGGAAGCACCTGTAAGGAGTGGTCAGCAGCTACAGAAGGCTACTGTGTCACAGAGTACTGGTTATCTTTGAGGGACTTATGGCAGAGAGGATAGAGAGGACTCCAGAGCCATCCTGAGCTCAGGCCCAGCACTGTCCAGGGAGGTTCATTTCCCTTTCTTTTCTTTTCTTTCTTTTTTTCAAAATGATGTCCTGTTATTTTCTTTTTTTTTTTTTTTTTTAAGATTTTATTTATTTATTTGACAGACAGAGATCACAAGCAGGCAGAGAGGCTGGCAGAGAAAGAGAGAGGAAAGGAAGCAGGCTCTCCGCTGAGCAGAGAGCCCGATGCAGGGCGCAATCCCAGGACCCTGGGATCATGACCTGAGCCGAAGGCAAAGGCTTTAACCTACTGAGCCACCGAGGTGCCCCTCATTTCCCTTTCTTACTCTTGACATTCACATTCATTGATTTGGCATATATTTACCAAGGCTCCCTATGGCTGAGGAGATTCCTCAAACAGTAGTGCCCACTTGTAGCTGGCAATGTTCAGCAGTCTCCAAACCCCTGACCTGCAAGACGTAGTGCATATAAAGGTAGACTGCTACCGGACAAAGATCCTTGAACAAATCTATCCTTCCACAGTGTTATTCCTGGAATTCTGAGTCTGGGCCAGCTCTTGGAATAGTCAGTTCAGAGGTCAGTCTCTATCCTTAGCTGACATTTCTAAGAAACTATGACTTGCTCTGACCATCTGCCTCATGGAAGAGAGCTACAAAGTGGCTATAGTCTGGCCTTGGCTTGGGTACTGAGTCACTGAAAGGGCATTCTCCCCAACCTCAGGGTGCCTTGCCAAGATATGAAAACCTGATAAGCCTCAGCCTCCCACCAAAGTCCAAGAGGCCTCCCACACTGCCTACTGGGCTGAGAAGTAGAGAGAGAGAAGTCAAAGAGACCATGAGCCTCAGTCTGCTTCTCAGATTGATTTGTTTATTGACTTGATGATCTCTTAGGGTCCCAGTGCCGAGACCCAAAAGCCTGTGCTGTGCATAAAGAAAAAGCCCACACATCCCAAGAGCAGCTGAAACCAGCTCACCCATTTATTTGACTGAGAACATGAAGGAGAACAACAAAATTAAACAATCTTTAATAAAATTCCTATAGAAAACTCAGTCACAGGGTAAATACTCAGTTCTCTTTCTCATGTCACTGAGGATTGAGAGCTCCCAAAAGTCTTTGGAGAAAAAGCAGTAGTTTTGCTGGATATTGCCAGTACTCCGAAAGAGCATCCATTTACACATTCAAACCAGTAGTTCTTATTGCACATATTAACATTATTTGCCATCTAGCACCCTAAATGTATGGTACCTCAACAAATAAATTAAAGAATTCCATGTGGCATGAAACCATTTCAATTTGAACTAATATCCTTGAAAAAATCACATTATTACAAGTTTTAATAAATACAGTAAGAACAGCTGGCATTTTACTAAAATACTGAATTTTAGATCTGGAGATGATTCTATAAATAGTTTCTTTTCATTTGCTTTTTGTCTTGGATGCATTTGCTCAAGTATTATGCTCTATGAAGTGAACTCTTTCATAGATACCATGTAAAACTGAAATTACTATGTGCCTCATTACAGAAGCAACTGGAAGAACTGGATCTCATACAGTTAACTAAAAAAGTAACAAGAAAAAGCTCTGCTTTTTGTAAAACTTTAAAAAACAGAAAAAAACAAAGATATGTCTTTTTATATAGAACTCCCACTAGAAATTTATAAATATATATGCAGCATATATATTATATTTGCCTCATGAGCAGATTTTCACCAAGTCTGGTAGGAATGATGCGGTCATGGTAGATAAATATCAACAAAAGAGTTACTCTTTCTAAAGATTTAAAGGTTTCTTTTGAAAAATAACAATAACTTCAAATTATGTTATAATTTATAGATGATATAATTTAAAAAGGGAAGAAAGATACCTTTCTTTTAAGCCTCATTTGGAAAGTAAGAACAACTACCAGTCCCCAGGTGTGGATAAGTTGGCTGAGTGATAACACTTGGTCACAATACAAAAAGAAGTATTTACACCTTTCTGGAAAAGTACCAAATACTTAAAAAGAAGAAGAAGAAGAAGGAGGAGGAGAAGGAGGAGGGGGGGGGAGGAGGAGAAGAATAAGACAGAAAACAATCTCTAGTAGCATTCTTCGGCGTGCAAAGTCAGCAGGAAATGATTATCCATTATGTTGGGAGTTTTTATGATGAATCTTGGAAGCATTCAATGAAGCAGAGGGTGGTCATCGGGGATTGTTCAGATTAGGTTCTGTGGGATGCCTTGTTCTTAATTTAACTGAGTTCCAGGATTTCATTCCCTTTATAACATCTCTGGCAGGGTCGTGTTCAATTTAGTGCAAGTGCAAACTGAAAACTAAACAAAACCAACAAATACATTAGGAGCAAAGGCTGATCATTAAGATCTGTAGTCTTTCCGAACTGTGTGGGCCATCCAGTTCACTTTAGTAGTCCAGCTTTCCCTGAGTGCCTCATCAAATTTTTGCTTAAACTGCTTGAGCGCTTCTTCTTCACTCTTCCCTAAGGCAAGAGAGTCCTAAAAATAAAAGGGAAAAAAATCTGATTTCATATATCTTCCATAGTGACATGCAAATGTCAAAATCTAAGTCATACCTCCCTAGCACCATTAAGTTGTGTGTCTCATGGTCTTATTTAAATCCCTTTTGCAGGATAGAGAATGACACAAGGTAGGGTGATAATATAATCTCTGCCAAAGGGTTTTTGAAGATGACGTTTTATGATTACTGCACGACAATTACTCAGCTGCTGGGTAAAAGCAGTCTAACAAGAAATGGCTTTGTTCTATTCCCTTTGAACGTCTGAACGAAACAGGTAGGTATAGCTGAGCTTCATGCCTATGAACTCCCATATACAAAGAAAAGGGGTTCATACCTTAAGATACTGTATATCCTTGACTGATGTAAGCTCAGGAAGCCCTGCAGTCAACATCAGTGCAAAAAGAGTGATGAAGAGATTCCCATGCCGTCGTAAAATCAGATATGCATCCTCACAACACTGGCGGAAGCTTCAGTTGATGCAACAAATCACAACATGATATTAGAGAAGGAAGCAAATTTCACAAAAGAAAGCAAGAGAGACATATCTAGACTTTAATTTCTACTGAACAGTTCATTTCTGATTTTTAAAACTCTGAAAATTGTCTCAAGAATAAAATCTACATAGACTAATAAATCTGTCTAAAATGACACACACTAAATTGAAATTTTATAACAGACTACGTAACATTTACTGTGTGCTTTTTTTTCTTTTTAAAGTAGACTTGTGTATTTCTTTCTTTCTTTTTTTTCTTTTTAGATTTTATTTATTTATTCAACAGACAAAGATCACAAGTAGACAGAGAGGCAAGCAGAAAGAGGAGGAAGCAGACTCCCTGCGGAGCAGAGAGCCCGATGCGGGGCAAGATCCCAGGACCCTGAGATCATGACCTGAGCCGAAGGCAGAGGCTTAACCCATTGAGCCACCCAGGCGCCCCTACTGTGTGCTTTTTAATTGAGACCCCAAAACGAGTTCTAAAACAAGTGGTAATTTATAATCCATGAGGATTTCTGAACATATTTGCAGATTCTACATTTGTAGCCAAATTCCACTGTAGTCTATTTGTAATCTAACAGAGACTAATTTATTTGATTTCCCCCCAATTAGTATCAATACTTTTGCACTGCTTTCCCTCTCTCTCCTCTTTCTATTTTTTAAATTTTTTTATTTTTCCTCTCTCTCCTCTTAAAGACAGTTATTCAAGGGGCGCCCGGGTGGCTCAGTCAATTAAGCATCTGCCTTTGGCTCAGGTCATGATCCCAGAGTCCTGGGATCAAGCCCGGCATTGGGCTCCCTGCTTAGTGGGAAGCCTGCTTCTCCCTCTCCCACCCGCCTGCTTGTGTTCCCTCTTTAGCTGTCTCTCTCTCTGTCAAATAATAAATCAATCTTAAAAAAAAAAAAGGACCATCCAATACTATTTTCCTAATTTTGCCCCCACAAAAACCCCCAAAACAAATAAACAAACAAATGAACACCCAAGAGGTATATTCTGCAGAAACTCGAGGCAGAAGTAGAAATGATAATAGCAATCACGTGGCAAGCATATAGTATAAGTTGGTCACATCACATTACTTAACTCTAATTATCATAATTGCTCTAAATTCTTTTTAAAAATATTTATTTATTTGAGAGAGAGAGACAGAAAACAAGCTTGGAAAGGGGTGGAGGGAGAGGAGCAGACTCCGCACTGAGCAAGGATCCCTGACAATGGGGCTTAATCCCACGAAACTGAGATCAAGATCTGAGCCAAAATTAAGAGTTGGATGCTTGACTGAGCCACCAGCTATTCCAAAATAGCCCTAAAACTTAATTATTTTTGTCCCTATTTTAAGACAAAGAAACAAGACAAGAAGACAAGTAATGTGCTTAGAAACAAGTAGTGAGGACTAGATTAGAGATTATAAAGTTCTGAACCCTGGCTCCCTTAGAATGAGTGCAAAGTGCCTGTCGCTCCCAACATCTCATTATGAAATGTCTTAACAGTTTCAGAGAATTTTCTAAGACAGATAAAAAATGGTATAAATACTAATGGAATAAGACACAGTAACTTATTTCAAATTTCTATATTATTTCTCCTCTCTGAACCAGAACATGGATCTGACAGGCAAACTCCTCAAAAGCCCCCAGTTAGCAGACTGAATATTTACCTGATCTAAATATATCTCAGCTAAAAAATGCTAGTCTAGCTAGTCAGATGAGAAAATGTCAGATATGTTTATCTGAGGACAATACTCACCGGCCAAACTTTTCTGTGTTTCCTGTTTTTCCTTGTTGAATCACATGAATGAAATCATAGGTAAGAATAAAAGGCACCCGTTCCCTTTTAATGCCAAATTTAGACTTGAAATTTCCAAGAATATGTCCAAAGTCAATGTGGAAGAGCTGGAAAACAAACGGCACTTAATTTCTATTGTTTCTTTAGTTCCAAAGAGAAAGGCAATATTTCAGCAGTCTTAGACTCAACACCACACTGATCCTCAACTGAGCCCTTTTTTCACTCCTTTTATTGACATATAGTTGAAACACAGTATTACATTAGTTTCAGGTGTACAACATACTGATTTGATAACTACATACATTACAAAATGTTCATGAGCCCTCTTCTCTTTTCAAAAGCTACTGGGTCACTTGAGAAGAGTGTTTCTATCATTCAAAGATCTTTTATACTCAGTAATAACCCAGACCAGCTATTGAACTGCATTTACCCAGTGGGAAAGACAAATGCTTAAAAAGTGCAAGTTAAAAAAAAAAAAAAAAAAAAAAAGGAAGAAAGAAAAAAAGAAAAAAAAGAAAAAGAAAAATGCATCCAAATAATAAATATGTCTGATTTTAAAAAGTCAAATAGTTCTACATATCAAACTATTTTGGTCAATATTTCTACTATGGAAATAAAAAAGAAGCCTTATAGCCCCCTCAACACCCTGAGTGCTACTATTTAGAGGTAACTTCTCGCCACTCTTTCAGGGGTTTTTCCTCCACTTTTTTTTTTTTTTTTTTTTAAAGATTTTTATTTATTTATTTGACAGAGAGAAATCACAAGTAGACAGAGAGGCAGGCAGAGAGAGAGAGAGAGAGGGATGCAGGCTCCCTGCTGAGCAGAGAGCCCGATGCGGGACTCCATCCGGGGACCCCGAGATCATGACCTTAGCCGAAGGCAGCGGCTTAACCCACTTAGCCACCCAGGTGCCCCTTTCCTCCACTTTCTAAAAATGAAGCAAATTATGGATGGTAAAGACTTAGTACTTTGTGGGGCGCCTGGGTGGCTCAGTGGGTTAAAGCCTCTGCCTTCGGCTCAGGTCATGATCCCAGGGTCCTGGGATCGAGCCCCGCATCCGGCTCTCTGCTCAGTGGAGAGCCTGCTTCTGCCTCTCTCTCTCTCTCTGCCTGCCTCTCAGCCTACTTGTGATCTCTGTCAAACAAATAAATAAAATCTTTAAAAAAAAAAAGACTTAGTACTTTGTGCGGATGTAATACTATACAATGAGGCACTACTGTGCCTCGTAATTTCTGGTTAAATCAATACTCAGTGTTTATACTGTTCAGGCTATGTAAATCCATTTCAAAGCTAAGTCATGTGGCAACAGTCTACTACAACTATATTTCCTTTTTTGCCCATCTTTTTCCTTGACAAAGCTTTTTTTGGCTTAGTGTCCTAGGACCACCTCAATAATTCTTCCCCAAATCATTTTTAAAAACTTTTTTAGATTTATTTATTCATTTGAATGAGACACACACACACAGAGTCTGGGGTGGAGGGAGAGAGGTAGAAGGACACAGAGTCCCAAACATACTTCCCACTGAGTGCGGGACCTGAAGTGGGGCTCAATCCCATGACCCTGAGACTATGGCTTGAGGTGAAACCAAGAGTCAGACACTCAACTAACTGCACCACCCAGGTGCCCCTCTCCCCAAATCTTATATTGAAATGTCATTTTAAATAACTGCAATAACTTTTCAAACAGTAGATAAGTGTTTATCACCTTACTTTAAGCAAACAACCAACAAATATATGAAGCAGATGTGGTATATGAAACAAGGTTTGGGAAATAAAAGGAAAGCATGAAGACATGACTCCAAGAATCACTAAAGAACCTGCCTGGATTGCACAAGAGATTGTGCTGTATATAAGTAATAGCATCACCGAGGCCCTTAGCAGATCTAGGGAGCAGCTCACCTGGCCGGTTTTTTTGACCATAATGTTGTCACTATGTCTATCACCAATCCCAAGGACATAAGAAGCTACACAGTAGCCGGCACAGGACAAGGTAAACTCCTCAATGGCTCGGTCTAGGTCATCCCTGAAAAAAGAGAAAAAAATAAATAATAGAATCAACAAAGGTTTTCAGTCTCCAAAAGTACAGGATGAGATCCAATTCACACTTGCTTCCTTTTTAATTGTGAGTAGAAAGGCAACACGGAGCTGCCATGAGCTGCAGTGAATACAAAGGCAATATGGAGCTGCTATGAGCAGAACATTCTGGATCAGCCAAGAGAGGGAGGGTGAACACTGCAGGAGCGGAGCAGAAAGGAGTCAGCAGGAAGTCTCCAAGACTTCAGATAACTGGACCTCAGCCATTCAAACTGCTATGTCCTGGGGACTGAGATTCACTGGGGTTGGGAGTAAGCTCAAATACATAACAAGAGGAGACTGTCTGCTTTGCTGGCTGATGCTGGACTATAGGACATTTTTTGGTCAGTTTTGACCTAACCCTAGGTAAGAATAATTTAATTCCATATTTAAGAGTTAAGTATTATAGTTACAACACTTTAAAGCACTAACTTAAATTAGAAGTTAATAATACAGACCCTTTACAGACAAGGTCTTAAGATCAAAATTTGAAAACTAATCCTTACATTCAAGTCCTTTGGTTTTGCCAATGAATAAAATATAAATCTGACTTTTAAGTCTTTAGCCAAAAATACCTGCAGTGTTTCCCCTCAATGTGAAATTCCTTGTGAATTTCACAAGGAATTCAATGTGAAATGTCCATGATACTATGTCCAACAGAGTAACCAATAATAACACAATTCCCAGCCCTGTTTTTTTTTTAAATTTGGAGCAATCACAGTCTACAAACTCACTTACTTCTACTGTAAAAATCTACTGAAAACTTACTAATAAGTTTATACATTCATATAATTACAGAAGCTGACAAATTCAAAAAATTATTTTAAAATTTAAAATAATAAATAAATTATTAGATTATAACTACTACAAGGCTCTGAAATTTGATCTAGATGAAGCAGAATTTAATGCTAACCATCTGTGAGCCTTTAGGAAGGCCTATTTGTCATTCTGATCTAACCTGAAATAAAGCAATAAATAACACTAACATTTCCTCTAGGACAGATGATTCTACTTGAAAGAACAGTTATTTGTTTGGCTATTTGTTCGGCTATTTGTTCAGAAGAATGATAAACAAACTAACCCAGAATTGTATTCTTTAAGCCAGTTCAGAAGGGCATCTTTGTTGAAGGCTGCTGCAGCAGCCACATTGCTACTGTTCAGCTGAATGTCAGCAATTGTTTCAGAGGTGCTCACAACTTCAATGAGGCCAGAGCGATCTCCTGTCGCTAAGCAGCCATAAGGCAGCATCCTGAAAGAGAAAAAAAATGGGCATAGTCACATGTATATGTTACTCATAAAATGAAACTTTAACAGAGTAAGCTTCTTCTTTGATTGTTTTTTAAGATTTTATTTATTTATTTGACAGAGATCACAAGTAGGCAGAGAAGCAGGCAGAGAGAGAGAGGAGGAAGCAGGCTCCCCGCCGAGCAGAGAACCCGATGCGGGGCTTGATCCCAGAACCCTGGGATCATGACCTGAGCCGAAGGCAGAGGCCTTGACCCACTGAGCCACCCTCTTCTTTGATTTTTAAAAAGCTTTATTACTATTGATATGCTTGCCGTTTCTGTTTTATTGTCATATGGAAAAATAAAAGTCCTATTTTCGGTTGGGGAGGGGAATCTCCTGGCCAACAGATGAAGTAGTTTACTAGAACTCCAATGTACCTAGATGTATAATTTGTTATCCAGTTATTCTAGTGAAATATTCTATTTGTTTGTGCAGATGGACAGAAGTGTATCAGATAAAAGAAAAGTCTTTTATTTTTATTCTAAACCATCCTTTATGGAGCACCAATAGGTGCCACATAGCAGGCTAAGCACTTTACACATTACTTTTATTAATGAATGGCAACTCCATCTTTCCAGTTGTTCAAGATGACAATCTTAACGTCACCTTTGACTCATTCTCTTATGACCAGGATTTACCTATCTTGAAAACATATACTTAAGACTTCTCTGCCTCCAGCTCCTACTAGACCAAATCACCATCAACCCTTACTCAATTATTCAAGTTTCCTTAAGTTTCCTCAAGTTCCCTTCTCCCACACCATGGTTTGTTTTAAATGCAACAGCATTTAAATGCAACAGCAATATAATCCATATTAAAAATATACATATTATGTCACTCCTCTCCATCAAAAGCTCTGCATTGGCTTTCCACCTTAGGGTGAAAGCTAACATGCTTGCCATAGCTCACAAGGCCCTTCACCTCCTCTCATCTCCTCCCCTTGTTCACTTTATTCCTACTACACTGGCTTCCATACTTTATTTAACCACAGCAGGAACAAAATTCTCTCATTCCATTTTCTCTGCCTAGAACATCTCTCCCCAAGACCTTTATATGACTTACTCCCTTATTTCTTTGAAGTCCTTGCTGAAATGTTTCTGTCTCAATGAGAAATTCCTGATCATCCTATTTGAAACTATGAAACTATCTGTGACATAACACTATCTCTTCCCTGTTTCAATTTTCCTCTATAGCCCTCTATACTATCCAGACATCTTGTACACTTTGTTTCTTTATTGTTCCTCTCTCCATTATTGGATGGAAGTTCTTCCCCGCAGGGATGTTTGTTCCTGGCTGTATCCTCAGTGCCTGAAAAAGTGCCAGGCACAAAGCAGACTCTCAGTGAATATTTCTGAATGAACAGATAAATTTAACAACAAAATCCCTGTAAGGTAAGTTCCCAGTTTACAAATGAGAAACAAAAGCAATTTGCAAAAGGCCATACATTTAACTAAGCAATTGATCTAAGACTTAAAACTAGGCCTGCGTGGCTCTAAAATTATCTTTTAAACCCAAAAGTCTCTGGAGTCACTGACTATATAACAGGCCTCTCAGACTGCTCTTGCGTAAAATAATTTTTACTAATTGATAAGGAGCATTCTGCTCTGAATCTCATTTATACAATTATAGAAAACTATAGAAAAATTATAGAAAATAAAAATTTTCACGTATCTCTTTTAATCATTTTAAGGAGATTTTCTTTTATGACTTAGGTATTCACATTCTTCCCCTATTTATTCCTTAGTGACTTATATGACTTCTTTATATTATCCTTTTCTTCTTTTGGTTATAAATACTTTCTTCAGTTTTTTGTTTTTGTTTTTAAAGAGTATTTATTTATCTATTTGACAGGGAGAGAGAGAGAGCCAGAGAGGGAATACAAGCAGCCCGAGTAGGGGAGGGAGAAGCAGGCTTCCCATTGAGCAAGCCCTGATGCGGGGCTCAATCCCAGGACCCTGGGATCATGACCCAAACTGAAGGCAGATGTTTAACGACTGAGCCACCCAGGTGCTCACCCCTTTATTCAGTTTTGTAAACACTACATTATCTTTACAGCACCTCCAAACTAGAATGTGATACTTTGGGAAGTTCAAATGAAAGGTGACTACAGAAAATGCAATGGATGGGATTCTAGAACTCAATAGATATATGGGTACAGCTATGTGCCATGCATCATATTTGCTGTTGGTGATACAGAAAGGAGCAAAAAAAAAGCAGTCCTTACTCATACAAAATGCGTATATTATCTTTGTATGAATGAGAACTGCCATGAGAACATGTCAAGAGTTAAAAAGATCTCTATGAGGAGGAAGGACAGCAGGGCTGGAGGAAAATATAAGGGGAATACAAAAGCAAGGTGAGACTATGCAGGGCCCTATAGGTCATGTAAGGGATTCTGTCATTCTCTAAAAGCACTGAGAAAGCTTTGAAGGACTTTATGAAAGAGGGGGGTGTTTGTGTGTCGGGAAAATGTATAAATGTATTACTGTAACAACCCAATTAAAGAGCCATATTTCATTAAATAATCCCTAAGTTTCCATACAACCAAGAATTCAATTATTTTATGCCTCTTTTAGGCACTTTCCTAGTCTTAACAAAAGAAGTCTGGCAGAAGAATTGTCAAACTACATGTTGGCAGCCTGATATACCAGTACACTGCTATATATTTGCATTATTAATTTTTTTCTTCTCCTTTTAAAAAGTTACCTTCAATAAGAAAAGTAGCTTGGAGCATGGAAGCTTTCCCAGCATCCCTGTCCTTCTCATGACACAACACATGGGAGGTAAACAGTGCATGGTTAAACTTTGGCTCACTTTCCTGCTTCTCCTCCCACCTCATTTGCAGCCAAACTGGGCAAAAATCCAACAACTTCCTCTTCAAAAGCATGCAATAATAAAAGCATTCAGTGTCTTGAGGATGAAAATCTCACAATGGGAAGGAAAAAATATCCTTGTTAGACAGTTTGACAGAAGTCAAGCTGGGGACAAACTCCCGGAGTCCTGACCATCTTACATGGGCCCAATTTGCATTCAACTTCCACACTTCTTTTAAAGGCTCTAACAACTAGTAATGTTTCTCTTCCTTTGTCACAATCTCTGACCCAAGGAGCAATTTGTTGCCTTTCCACTAAACAAGAATTAAAATATAAATTCTAGGGGCACCTGGGTGGCTCAGTCGTTAAGCATCTGCTCAGGTCATGATCCCAGGGTCCTGGGATTGAGCCCTGCATCAGGCTCCCAGCTCAGCAGGAAGCCTACTACTCCCCTGCCCCACTCCCCCTGCTTGTGTTCCTTCCCTTGCTCGCTCTCTCTTTGTGTCAAATAAATAAATAAATAAATACATACATACATACATACAAATTCTACAGCAGAGAGGATGGCAGACCCATAACCCTACTCTCAGTGGGTATGTAGAAAATTTTCTCCAGCCTTGACTCTGACACATCAACCCAAATCAGAATGGTACCAGAGACCCTTGCTTCCAAAGGAGGAAATTATAATTCCTTTACCTAATGTTTGCATTGCTTCCATCTTCTTCCTTAATCCTTCCTTCCAAGATTACTGATACCAGTGTCATTACAAAACTGTTTATTAGCACTCTTAAAAGGGAACTAAATCCCATTAATGTAATTCAGATGTAAAGTCACAATGAAGACAGCCATCCAAAATTCAGGGAGTGGAAGAAGACTGTCAAATCTACCAAAGTTCAGATAGATTTATATATAGACCACCAGTGAAACTTGACAGAAAAGGCTGAGTATCTATTATTTATTGACTGAAAGAGGTCAGAGAGTTCTAACATACTGATGGCTTACAAATGTTCTAAAATTTGACATGACAGATACCAAGAGTATTTTTGAGACATCAGAGAAAAATGAAAATGAGATATACACACTTTCATTCATGCTAACATGGTACTGCTACAAGTACTAAAATATTCTGGTCAAAGTAATAAGTATAGAATGTACCTGAAGATTTAAGATTGAAGTTAGAAGAGTTTGTGCTACGTGACCGAGTTTAACCTCAACAGCTGGCCAAAAGAAAACAAACAACAGGAATACTGGAACACGTATTTATAGAAACAGTAAAAAAAAGTTTGGTGAGAAAAAGGTATTCATTTAGAAATGAACCCTAAAGAATTATAGTTCTACATATTTTAAAAACATGGGGTCAGAGTACAAGAAGTCAGCAAAGATCTCACTGAACAGACGAATTCCTTTTTCTTGTTAGACACTTGTTGCTTCCCATAAGAGAAACATTAGGTTTGTTTCTAGCACTCCAACAAGTGGTTTCCTCCCTTTGCCTGAGGTCACAATGAACTTCATTTGAAGCTAAATGAGCTTTACATTTGAGTAGAATAGGTAAAATAAAAAAGCTAAGAGAAAAGAAAAGGATTGGGGTTTTTAATTAGGCTGATGGAACTGAGACAGGCAAACCAAAGGGACCCCATGAAAGCAAAAGCTGTTTTGTTCCTTTTGCTTTTTTTTCCTGCTTCTATTCTTGCAAGGACCTGCACTTCTGGCCTACAAATTGCCTTAATGCATGTCTTCCTTGTAAGGGACAAAGTTAATGGTATCTTTGGACTCCTCTAGCACTGTAGGTAATATCTAAACCACTGTGCTAGGCATCTTAAAGCCAAGACCCTGGCCTCAAGTAATAAGTGACTTATGATGGACACCTGGACCTTGTCCTTATTCTAACTGGTTCCTGGATACCTGAGAGGACACTTAGGTCAGACCACCATCCTCAATAAAACTCCCCAGCCCCCGAACAAAGATAAGACTTGGGTTCCTTTCCTTTCCAAGTGTCTGGGACAGTCCATCTGTAACTGCTCTCCCTATTATCCTCAATAAACTCTGCTTTCACCTCCTGCTGGCTCCTGGTAAATTTCTGTCCTGCATGACGCCAAAGACCCTCTTGGATGGTCTTGTGGGATCCCTCCTGGGTCCCTTGGACCTGGCTTGTAGGCATCAGAACTTTACTTTTTAATTCATTTTTTATTTAATTTTTTGAGAGAGAGACAGAGAGTGGGTGGGGGACGGGGGTTTGCAGAAGGCAGAGGGGGAGAGAATCTTGAGGCTCCATGTCTAACATGGAGCCCTGACATGGGGCTTGATCTCATAATCTGAGCTCAAGAGTCGAAGCTTAACAAACTGAGCCACCCAGGCTCCCTGTACACATTGAAACTTAAAAACAAAAATTTTACCTCAACCTTTCATAACTGAACATGACTCCCCATATGCTCTGAATCTCCTTTTAGCAAAGGAGACCACATTGTAGCTTACATGATAATTTTGGGAAAAACCAATGAATTACTAGACTAAACTTGAAAAGTCTTCCATTTTTATGGGATAAATCAAGTAAAATCAGGGCATCTAGGTGGCTCAGTCAGTTAAGCAACTGCCTTCAGCTCAGGTCATGATCCCAGGGTCTTAGAATCGAGCCTCACCTTGAGCTCCCTGCTCAGTGGGGAGCCTGTTTTGCCCCTGCCTCTGCTGCTCACCCTGCCTGTGCTCTCCTGCTCTCTGTCAAATAAATTAATAAAATCTTTTTAAAAAATCAAGTAAAATAATTTTTGCAGGAGTTGAGTTTATAGGAAGGGTCAACAAACTTTTGGAGATTAAGCCAGATAGTAAATATTTTAGGCATTGCAGACTACCCAATTCTGCAGTTACAGCATAAAAGCAGCCACAGACAGTATGTAAACAAATGAGCCGTGGTTGCATGCCAATAAAACTTTATATACAAACAGTGGGGGTTGGGGGGGTGCTGTAAACCAGATCTCTCTCTGGGTTTATGTCTTTCAGGCAGAGTTCACAATCACTCATTCCTCTTATCTATACTGTATTTCCTATGTGTATGTGCTTGACTAAAAAAAACTTGCTGCCTATTCCAAAATAATTCTACTTTTTACATAGCTATATTAGAAATTCCTCCCAAATTAAAAGCAAAACTCTGTCATTTGTGATACTCAAAGGGTCCTCTTTAGATAAACCATAATCTTACTTCCTTATTTCAGTCACAAGTCCCATAAAAGTAACAATGCCAACACAAACTGTTCTTTCTACCTCAACAGCATGGAAAGATCTAAGACTAAAACTCCTTTAAAGAAAAAAAAAAAAAAAAAAAAAAAAAAAAAAAAAAACAGAAACAAAAACAAATCAATGAAAAGTTATGTATTTGAGGCACCACAACACTTTGATAAACAAAGGGTTATAGAGCTGCCTCATCATGATTGCTTTCTTGCTTCTACTAGTAAAATGAAAAAGTGCCATGAAGTATACAGTCTGATGGACCTAGATTTAAGAGTCTTGTGCTCAGGGAGCCTGGGTGGCTCAGTTGTTAAGTGTCTGCCTTCAGCTCAGGTCATGATCATGGGGTCCTGGGATCGAGCTCCACATCGGGCTCCCTGCTCAGCAGGAAGCCTGCTTCTCCCTCTCCCACTCCCCCTGCTTGTGTCCCCTCTCTCACATTGTCTCTCTCTCCCTGTCAAATAAATAAATTCTTAAAAAAAAAAAAAAGTCTCACGCTCTTTAGTCGACTGAGCTAGCCAGGCTGACAGACCTAGATTTGAATCAGGCTCCTTCACTTAACATTGTTTAACCTTTGACAAATTGTCTAAAAGCCCTTGAGCCTTAATTTTCTCATCTGTTGTTTTTTTTTTTAAAGATTATTTATTTATTTATTTGACAGACAGAGATCACAAGTAGGCAGAGAGGCAGGCAGAGAGAGAGAGAGAGGGAAGCAGGCTCCCTGCGGAGCAGAGAGCCCAATGCGGGGCTTGATCCCAGATCCCTGAGATCATGACCCGAGCCGAAGGCAGCGGCTTAAGCCACTGAGCCACCCAGGCACCCCAATTTTCTCATCTGTTAAAAAAAAGTAACACAATCTCACAGTTTTAAGTTACATGACATTACATATGTGAAAACCTAATAGAACATCCGGCTCAGTCAATAAATAGCAAGTGTTTTAAGTTTAAAAAATCCTAAAATATATTTAGTAATGAAAACAATTCAAGTTTCAAAAATTATTCAAAAAACGCTCTTATAATCTTAAAGGGATAAAGTCAATGACAAGTAAAATTGTTTACAGCAAACTAGTAAACTAAGCTGCTATAGATACTAAAAAATGCATGCCTGAGTTGCTCAGTTGTTAAGTGTCTGCCTTCGGCTGGGGTTGTGATCCCAGGGCCTTGGGATCGAGCCCCACAACAGGCTCCCTGCTCAGTGGGAACCACTCCCCGTGCTTGTGTTCCCTCTCAGGCTATGTCTCTGTCAGATAAATAGATAAAATCTTAGAAAAAAAAAAAGATAAAGTCAAAAATGTTCCATAAACAGTTATAGTTAATGAAAGAAAAAAGCTCTGGGTTCCAGAAATAGATTATTCATAGCACTGACTGAGGAAGTCACTGACTTGGTTGACACTTTAATGTCCAAGAGAAAACAGATACATTGTTGTGCCCAGAAGAGACAGAATCTGGACCTGAGATCCTAATATAAGGCTGAGGATCTGAAAGGGCTTTCAAGTGTCTGAAACAGGAACTAGAAAATATCTGCTCACTGATCAGAAGATGTAGCATGAAAGTCTGCCATCTACCTTGAGCACTGGATGGGGGGAAAAGTTTCATGAAAATGCAAAAACTCAAGACTTCCTACATTCTCATGAGATCCAAGTATAAACTACCTGTGAAATCTGAGAGCATGAAGGCAAAACGTTAAAATAAAAACTGACTGATCGTGTGTAAAGACCTTGAGAAACAGCACAAATTAAACTCAAACCCAAAATATTTTGAGAGGATACTTTCACACCCTATGGAGCAAAGGACACTCAGAGAAAACACAATCCACACTAAAAGGAATTCAAAACCAAATTTTGTCAACTACACAACAAAATGAAATTGGACAATGTAGAAGAGAAATTTAGTGAACTAGATGATTTAGTGAACTAGAAGACCAAATATAAGAAACTACAAAGAATGTCACCTAAAGATGGGAAATAGGTAAGACAGGTTAAGAGAGATGCAGGACAGAAAAGTCCAACACACCTCTACCAAAGTTGCAGAAGACTATGAAGGTGGAAGTAACGCAATATTGAAAAATATGGATACATTTTGTAGGAACTAAAAGAAACCCATATGCCAACAAATTGCAGTAAAAACTGCAAAAAACAAAGGCAAAGAGAAATTTGTTTTCCACAATGGGCAAAAAAAAAAAAACCCCAAAAAACAAACAAAAAAAACTATTTAGACTGACAGCAGTCTTTTACAAAGTAACAGAGGTCAGAATACCATGGAATAACATCTTCAAGGTTTCTAGGGAAAGCAGCTATAAATCTGGATTTTAAAATTCTATAACTAGGTGATGTCTGCAAAAACAGGTAGTTAAAAAAAGGAAGTTAAAAATCTGGTCTTTCATTAAAAGCAACAAGAACACTAGCCAAAAAATGTCAGAATTGACTATTTAAGTAATATAGAAATGTAAGAAAGAGTTGCAGCAATCAGCAAGTGTTTATTGAAGAAAATAGCTGAATCTCGGCTGTTTTATATCATCACATAGTTCAATTTCCCACCTTCCCAGTTCCACAGTAGACTTGACAATGAATAGTCCACAATCACAGTGCATAGAGTAATCTACTAGCCATTAGAGGGGGCAAAATGGGGTTGGAGGTCCTTTGGCCCCATTTCTAGAGCTGACATTCTTCAAACTCTCTAGTGGTTCCCAGGAAGAGCTCACTCACAATTCTCTGTTTCTCTGATCTGAATCAGACCTCACCTACTGTGAAGTGCCGTTTACTGTGGTTTTTGGGGGGAAAAAAATTCACTATCAACTAACACTGCAGCTATCTAAGGGGTAAGTAAAAGCGGAGTAAGTAACAGCTGGGCAAATAACAGGCTAACCAAAAAGCTTAGAGGAAAAAGCTGGGGAGTTAGGTGTCCATATAGGACAGTAAAAAACTCCAACATAATCATAGAACTCTACAAAGCCATATGCATGGATAGGGTTTTACGCATACCCAGGGGAGTGTACAGTGCAGTGAAGAATTTAGATGGTCATAGTTATCACTTCTTGCTAACATTCAGACATTACACAAGTTAGGGCTAAGACACAATTCTGAATTATCTGGCTGGCTGCTGAAGGAACTACCCTAACACATAGAGTCTCTCAGTAAAGAACGGAAAACTTACAGATTTCAGGGATTCAAGGAAGCCTTGGTCAAATACTAGTTGACCAATAAAGTAATCAAGAAGAGAAATCAGTAACCACATATGAGCATACAAACTTTACATATAATTACTTCAGATAAAACATTAAATAAACAGACCGCAACAACACAAAGAATTATTAGAATCTGATTTTCAGAGCTGCCAAATTATTTAAAGTGTTTGGTTTCAACAAAAATGTGTAAGACATACAAAGAAACAAGAAAATATTACCCATACATAAGAAAAAAGCACCATATAAAAAATGTCACCAAGGAAGCCCAAATGCTGAACATTTCAGACACAAATTTTAAAACTCCTATCTTTTTATTATTTTTTAAAGATTTTATTTACTTATTTGACAGACAGAGAGAGATCACAAGTAGGCAGAGAGAGAGGGGAAAGCAGGCTCAGCTCCCCGCTAAGGAGAGAGCCCAATGCAGGGTTCAATTCCAGGACCCTGAGACCATGACCTGAGCCAAATGCAGAGGCTTAACCCACTGAGCCACCCAGGTGCCCCCAAAACACTTATTTTTTTTAAAGACTTTATTTATTTTAGATAGAGAGGGCATACATGCAGAGTAGAGGGAGCAACAGAGGGACAGAATCTCCCAGCAGACTCCCTACTGAGCATGGAACCTGACATGGGTCTTGATCCCATGACCTATGACATCACATTTTAAGGGGCAACTGGGTGACTCAGCTAAGCATCCAACTCTTGATTTTAGCTCAGGTCATGCAGGGTTGTGAGACTGAGCACCAAGTCTTGGGACTCCACACTAAGCATGGAACCTGCTTAAGATTCTCTCTCTTGCACCTCTCCCTCTACCCCTCCCCCCCAATAAATAAAAAATAAAAATAAATTAAAACATCTATTTTAAGTATGTTCAAAGAACTAAAAGAAACCATGTCTAAAGAACTAAAGGAAAAGTACAAAAATGTAGAATCATCAAATAGAAACTATCAAGAGACACTAAAACTTTCAGAAGAAAACATAAATATAAACTTTCATAATATTCTATTAGGTAATGGCTTCTTAAAACTGACACCAAAAACATAAAAAAAAAAAGAAGAAGAAGAAGAAGAAGAAGAAATAGGGGCGCCTAGGTGGCTCAAAGCCTCTGCTTTTGGCTCTGGTCATGATCTCGGAGTCCTGGGATTGAGCCCCCGTCAGGCTCTCTGCTCCACCAGGAGCTTGCTTCCTCCTCTCTCTCACTGCCTGCCTCTCTGCCTACTTGTAATCTCTGTCTATCAAATAAATAAATAAAATCTTAAAAAAAAAAAGAAAGAAATTGAATTTCATCAAAATTAAAAACTTTGCATCAAAGGACACTATCAAGAAAGTATAGAGACAACCCACAGAATGCAAGAAAACATTTGCAAATAATTTATTTAATAGGGTTTAGTATCTAAAATATACGAAGGGGTGTCTGGCTGATTCAGTAGGAAGAACATCTGACTCTTGATCTAGGGCTCATGAGTTTGAGCCCCATGTTGGGGGTAGAGATTACTGGGGGGGAAAAAAAGGACTTAAAAAAAAAATGAGCAAAGGACTTAAATAGCTGTGTCTCCAAAGAGGATATACAAATGACCAGTAAGCACATTAAAAGCTGGCCAACATCCTTTGTTATTGGGCAAATACAAATTAAAACCAGAATGAGAAAACTAACAAAACTGCAAGCAGAAACTGACAAATGCCAATTATAATGGGAGGTTTTAACATATCTTCGAAGTGAAAATTAAGTAAAAATTTGATTAAAGTATAGATTTGGACACAGCTAACAAACTTGATAAAATACACTGATTTATAACCTTACTGCTAATAATTACAGCATATGGAATCTTTTCACTCACAAATAGGATTTTTGAAAACTGGACATTTTTATTAAAGCATAAAGAAATTCTTTTTTGTTTGTTTGTTTTAAGATTTTTTTTTTTAAAGATTTTATTTATTTATTTGACAGAGAGAGATCACAAGCAGGCAGAGAGGCAGGCAGAGAGAGAGGAAGGGAAGCAGGCCCCCTGCTGAGCAGAGAGCCCCATGCGGGACTTGATCCCAGGACCCCGAGATCATGACCTGAGCCGAAGGCAGTGGCTTAACCCACTGAGCCACCCAGGCGCCCCTGTTTGTTTTAAGATTTTATTTATTTATTTGTCAGAGAGAGAGCGAGAGCAAGCACAGGCAGAGTGGAAGGCAGAGTCAGAGGGAGAAGCAGGCTCCCCGCGGAGCAAGGAGCCCGATGTGGGACTCGATCCCAGGACGCTGGGATCATGACCTGAGCCGAAGGCAGCTGCTCCACCAACTGAGCCACCCAGGCGTCCCGCATAAAGAAATTCTTAAGAAATGTGATATTTATACTGACCACATAATTCTGACAATAAAGAAATAAAATAAAAAACCAGAAACAACAGCAACAAAAAAAATCCAATGCTCTTGGAAGTTATAGTAATTTAAACTAGATCAGGAGTGGAGCCACTGGAAAGAAAGATGGTAGCAGAGCAGGAGGACCCTAGGCTCACCTTGTCCCATGAATACAACTAGATAACTATCAAATCATTCTAAATACCCCAGAAATCGACCTGAAAACTGGCAGGTAGAGAAGAGGCCACACTGAAGAAGGTAGAAGTACAGAGACATCACGTGGGAGAGAAATGGACTGTGGCCACTGTGGTGGGGAGGGAGCTATTATGATGGAGAATGGAGACAGATTACCACACAGAGGAGTGCACAAGGAAAACCAATCCCTGTAGCAATTAGCTTGGAAAACAAGAGAGCCCAAATTTTGTGACATCTTAAAACCAGCAGGGCATAAAGCCTAAAGTTCTAAAGTTCAGCACTGGGGCTGTTCCTGGAGAGAAAGCAGGGCAAACAGCCTGCCACAGAGAGCCTGGAAATAGCTATCTGAAGAGTGCATAGGGTACAAAATAGGGAGGTTATTTGTTCATCTTGAAGCATCCCAGAGAAGCAGGCTTCAAGGACAGACCCCTCCAGAAACAAATAAACTGGCAGGCACCCTGCACCTCAGCATAAATAGAGCCTCCTCCCGGAATGAGCACAAAGGCAACACCCACTACCTAACTCGCTTATATCAAGTCTCATCTCCCCGTGCTCTTGCAGACCTGCCCTTCCCAGTCCTTCTTGCCTTAAGCCCAGCACAGTAGGACCCCTCTGTCAGAAGAATGCCCCAAGCCCCTTCTAGAACAACATCTCCCCACTCAGGAGTTATGCAGGGCATTGATTCCAGAGCTCTAGTTAAAATCACATTCAGGCCAGGAACAAAACACTGCCCAAAAAACGCAAAGAGAGCTTCTGCAGATGACTAGCCTTGATGATAAAAAAAAGCCAGGGGCACCTGGGTGGCTCAGTGGGTTAAGCCTCTGCCTTTGGCTCAGGTCATGATCTCAGGGTCCTGGGATCGAGTCCCGAATCAGGCTCTCTGCTCAGCAGGGAGCCTGCTTCCTCCTCTCTCTCTGCCTGCCTCTCTGCCTACTTGTGATCTCTCTGTCAAATAAATAAAATAAAATCTTAAAAAAAAAAAAGAGAGAGAAAAGAAAAAGAGCCAGGGTACAATAGCACAGCACATGCAGCACATGTTGGAGACACTCCTGGAAGTGCCAGGCCGTGCAGAACAGGGACACTACACTTCAGGGCACTATAGGACCTCTTCTTAAGACCATTACCCTCAAGAACAGGCGATGTAGCCAGCTTTCCTAACACATAGAAGTAGGCACAGCAACTTCAACAAAATAAGAAAGAGGAATCTGTGCCAAATGAAAGAACACAACAAGGCCAGGATTACAGATCTAAGTGAAACAGAAATAAGTAACATGCCTGACAGAAAATTTAAAGTACTTATGACAAAGACACCCCCTGGACATGGAAGAAAGAGTTGAAGACCCTTAATACAGAGATTTAAAAAATAATCAAACAGAGATGAAGAGTGCAATAAACAAGATTAGAAACATGCTTGATGCAATAACAGCAGGCTGGAATAGCAGAGGAAGGAATTAACGATCTAGGAGAAAAAATAATGGAAAGAAATCAAGATGAATAAAAGAGAGAAAAAAGAATTATGCAAAATGAGAATAGACTTAACGAACTCAGTGACTCCATCAACTGTAGTAACATTCACATTACAGGATTCCCAGAAGAAGAGAGAGAAAGGGGGGCAGAGTATTTATTTGAAGAGATAATAGCTGAAAACTTCCCTAATTTGAAGAAGGAAACATATCCAAATCCAGGAGTCACAGAGAACCCCCAACAAAATCAATAAAACCAAACCCATGCTGAGACATATTAAAATTAAAATGGCAAAATATACTGATAAAAAATTTTAAATGCAGCAAGACAATACCCAATTGATAAATTTTTGAATACTACATCTGAAACTAATGACGTACTATATGTTGGCTAACTGCATTTAAATAAAAAATTTTTTAAAAAGCAGCAAGACCCCATAAGGCTATCAGAGAATTTTTTATTTATTTTTATTTTTATTTTTTTATTTTGAGAGACAGAGTATGAGTGGGGATGGGAGGGAACAGTGAGAGGGACAGAGAGAATCTTAAGCAGGCTCCATGCCCAGCATGGTGACCAACACAGGACTCAATCTCACAACATGAGATCATGACCTGAGCCAAAATCAAGAGTCAAATGCTTGAGTCAACTTGCTTGTCAAAAAGTCAGTACAGAATAAACACAACTAAAGGGAAATCATAAAGAGGTAATCAATGATAAAATAGAAAAAAGATCAACAAAATTACAAGCTCCTTCTTTTGAAATACTAAGCAGCACACCTCTAGAGTAACAAAGAAAAACAGTGCACATAAAATAATTTTACACATGCAAAAAAGGAGAAAAATTAAACACAGAAGAGATTTTAAAATTAGGGCGCCTGGGTGGCTCAGTGGGTTAAGCCTCTGCCTTCAGCTCAGGTTATGATCTCAGGTTATGATCCTAGGATTGAGGTCCACATCGGGCTCCCTGCTCATCGGAGAGCCTGCTTCCCCCCCTCTCTCTGCCTGCCTCTCTGCCTACTTGTGATTTCTCTCTCTGTGTGTCAAATAAATAAATAAAATCTTTAAAAAAAAATTAAAAGATGCTGTTATAAAAGATGTATGATAATAAACCTTAAAACACTGATGAACTGGACAATTTTTAGCCTCTAAATTAACTCAAGAGGGAAAAAAAATCTGTTGAGTCCAATAACCATTAAGAAAAATCATAGTCAAGGGCGCCTGGGTGGCTCAGTGGGTTAAGCCGCTGCCTTCGGCTCAGGTCATGATCTCGGGGTCCTGGGATCGAGGCCCGCATCGGGCTCTCTGCTCAGCAGGGAGCCTGCTTCCCTCTCTCTCTCTCTCTGCCTGCCTCTCCATCTACTTGTGATTTCTCTCTGTCAAATAAATAAATAAAAAATCTTAAAAAAAAAAAAAAAAGAAAAGAAAAATCATAGTCAAAAAGACCTGGACTCGGAAAAAAAACAACACCAGAACCAAATCTTCGCAGAGACGGAAGAGGGAAAAGAACACTACAAAATAAAATATAGAAGAGTATCTTTCTTTTAAAAGATTTAATTTATTTATTTGGGAGAGAGAGAGCATGAGAGAAAGCATGAACAGGGTAAGTGGCATAGGAAGAAACAGGTTCTCTGTTGAGCAGGGAGTCCTATGTGGGGCTTGATCCCAGGACTCCGGGATCATGACCTGAGTCAAAGACAGATGCTTAACTGATGGAGCCACCCAGGCACCCCCTAGAAGAGTATCTTTAATGATAACTGCACAGAGAAAACAATTTTTAAAACTTAACTAAAAGTATAAACCTTAAAGGAATCTAGGTAATTTATAGAAGAGAGAAAAACACAGTACTTTTCAACACTGAAAACACAAAGAACCAAGCTATTTATAAAAGAAATGCAAATTTAAATTCTATGGGATACCACGATATATCCGCTAGATTTGCAAAAAATCAACAAGTCTGCTTGGCAAGGAGATATTTCTGGATGAAAGTGTAACACTGGTACAACCATTTGGACAATGGTGGTCAATGTAAAAATACACATGCCTTATGATGGAGCAATTCCACTTCCAGCTATATAAACTAAACATCTCTTCTATATGTGAAGAGTGAGCTGTTGAGAAGTGTTCAAACTCAAGCTTTTGTTATTCTTGAAAAAACAATCAATGTAAATAGCTAGTAACAGAAGAATCAATGTAATCAATGTAAATAGCTAGTAACAGAAGAATGGATACATTTTTATATTTATTCAAAGTATTAGTAAAGAAGTGAAAGTAAGAAATTAGATCTTCACATATTAATCTTAATAAATCCCCCAAAATGTTGTGAAGACAAAAAGTAAAAGTTGCAAGTGATATAATAGCATTTATTTAAAGTTTAAAACATAGAATAGATATCAAAATATAGTTAAAGCCTAAAAGTATACATATTACAAATTTAAAACAGTGTTAATTCTCAAACGTGAGAAGGCAGAATGGGATAAGAATGCATTAACTTTATCTGCGTGTTTAATTCCTTTTTTTAAAAAAGTAGGAAACATGTTAATAACTCTCATTTAATTGCTAAAGATATATTTATTAAGTCCCAATGTAAAAATATAAAAATAATAAATTATTTTCTGTACTTCCATGTATGAAATAGTCCACAATTTAGAAAAATAAAAGAATTAAGTAAAAGAGGAAAAGGTAAAACCATCAACTAGCATAGAAAAAAGTTTAAAACTGTATGGACCTATATTACTATCACAAAACATGCTGTTTTTTAATCCTTGATTTGAAAAAAAAAAAAAAGAATACAAGCCCACTGAAGAAAACAACGGAAACAGGTATACGAAGAGTGCCTGACTAGCTCAGTTAGTAGAGCGTGCCACTATCGATCTCAGGGTTGAGTTCAAGCCACACACTGGGTGTAGGAATTACTTTAAAATGTTAATAGGGTGCTTGATGGCTCAATGGGTTAAGCCTCTGCCTTCAGCTCCGGTCAGGATCTCAGGATCCTGGAATCAAGCCCTACATGGGGATCTCTACTTGGTGGGGAGTCTCCTCCCTCTCTCTCTGCCTGCCTCTCTGCCTACTTGTGATCTTTGTCAAATAAATAAATAAAATCTTTAAAATAAAAAATAAAAAAATAAAATGTTGAGAAAAAAAAAGAAAAAAAGAAAAGAAATAGGTACATGAAGGGTGAAATTGTCTTTAATTACATCACCCAGAAATAATGTCCATTACCATTTTAGTTTGTCAATATATTTTTTAAAATTTATTATTCCAAAATTGTTTTGGAAGATTTTATTTATTTACTTGACAGAGAGAGAGGGAGATCACAAGTAGGCAGAGAGGCTGTCAGAGAGAGAGGGGAGGCAGGCTTCCCACTGAGCGACTCGATTCCAAGATCTTGGGATCATGACCTGAGCGCTTAACCCACTGAGCCACCCAGGCACCCCAGTTTGTCAATATTTTAGCATGTCACTTTTCAGTGAGTTTTTTTAAAAATTTTATTTATTTATTTGGTAGACAGAGATCACAAGTAGGCAAAAAGGCAGGCAGGGAGAGGAGGAAGCAGGCTCCTTGCGGAGCAGAGAGCCCGATGCAGGGCTCGATCTCAGGACTGTGGAATCATGACCTGAACTGAAGGCAGAGGCTTTAACCCACTGAGCCACCCAGGCACCCCTCAGTGAGTTCTTAATACAACTGAAATAATTCTATGAAAACACTTCTGCACCTCACTTTTTCTTCTTGACATTTGAAGATAAGCCTTTTCTCCAAATTGTTAAGCAATTCTCTATGAACAATAATGTAAAATACCTGAAATACTTGGTCATTTGAGTACGCTATTTTTTTTAAGCTTTCTTTATTTGAGAGAGAGAGAGAGAAAGGAAGAGAGAGATGTGGAGAAAGGGTAGGGGGAGGGGCAGAGGAAGGAGGAGACAAGCAGACACCCTACAGAATGGGGAGCCTGATGTATGGCTCCATCACAGGTCCCTGAGATCATGGCCTGTGCTGAAACCAAGAGTCAGACACTTAACCACAGTGGTCTAATTTTCTTTTTTTTGTAAATAAATTAAGGATGAATATCCTTGTGCATAAATTTCTGTCCACATTTTTAATATTTTTTAATAGGCTCTGCACCCAGCAGGGAGCCCAATGCAGGGCTTGAACTCACCATTCTAAGACCTGAGTTGAAATCAAGACTCAAAGGCTTAATCAAGCGAACCACCTAGGCACCCCTCCACATTTCTAATTTTATTTTTTTTTAAGATTTTATTTATTTATTTGACAGAGAAAGAGATGACAAGTAGGTAGAGAGGCAGGCAGGCAGAGAGGGGGAAGCAGGCTCCCTGCTGAGCAGAGAGCCCAATGTGGGGCTCAATCCCAGGACCCTGAGATCATGACCTGAGCAGAAAGCTTAAGGCTTAACCCTTAATTAGGCTTAACCCACTGAGCCACCCAGGCACGCCCACATTTCTAATTTTAAAGTAAATTCTGGAAACACTGGATAGAGGATATAAAAAAAAAACTTGATACAGGGAGGTTTATATTAATTTACAAAGGTATATGAAAATATTTGTTTCTGTTCTTCAATGGTCTCTTAGACAAGTTTATCATTTAACAAAATCTTTGCTAGGAAATTAGTGGTTTCCAACTCTTCTTGTAATTTGTACGTCTATGCTGGAATTGACTGTGTTCATATAATTTTTAGTGTATTTATTTTATATCTTGTATCAACAGCCTTTTTACATCTTTTCTCCATATCTCTTTCTATAAGCTTTTAAAATATTTAGGATTATTACAGACTTCTACCCTGTTCATTATTTATATTATGCCCAGGGTAAGGCTTGACATTTTTTAGGTTTATAAGATTCATATCTTACATTGTTATACAAATGCAATCAACATTTTTTGGGGGGGGGTAATTATCTTCATTTGCTCCTCACCTTAGAAGATTTGGTAATGATTAAAGTTTTAAAACCATTATGTTGGACACCTGCGTGGCTCAGTGGGTTAAGCCTCTGCCTTAGGCTCAGGTCCTGATCTCAGGGTCCTGGGATGGAGCCTCTCATGGGGCTCTCTGCTCAGCAGGGAGCCTGCTTCCCCTTCCCTCTGCCTGCCTCTCCGCCTACTTGTGATTTCTCTGTCAAATAAATAAATAAAATCCATTATGTTTTCTTTTTTTCTGTTGCATATAGCTGTTCTGCTGTCTACCCCTAATAATGGTGACAAGCTGAAAACCCTAAAAGAACCCCTAAAAACTTCCCTTTCCGAAAGGTAGTGGAATCAATGCTACCAGGCTAAGAAGACAGGCAGGCCCTTCTCTGGCTTTGTCATTCCCAGGACCACCAGCCAGTGCATCCTTCATGAGAGCACCTTTAAAATCATAGGTTAGATAGAACGTGACTCTTGCTGTCTGTCCAGGTTTTACTGGAAGTTCAAGCCTCTTTCTTTCTGGAATCTCTGTACATATACAGTTTTACATCTGATGAGACTTCAATAAGACAATGTATTTGACAGTACACTATAAACTGTAAAATGCTATATAAATATTACCACAAATAACAATTAATAATAATAGCAGGAGAGAAGGAATAAAAAGGAAGTTTTAAAAATTCAGCTGTGGGGGCGCCTGGGTGGCTCAGTGGGTTAAAGCCTCTGCTTTCGGCTCAGGTCATGATCCCAGGGTCCTGGGATCGAGCCCCGCATCGGGCTCCCTGCTCCACAGAGGAGCCTGCTTTCCTTCCTCTCTCTCTGCCTGCCTCTCTGCCTACTTGTGATCTTTGTCTGTCAAATAAATTAAAAAAAAAAAAAAAAAAAAAAAAATTTAAAAATTCAGCTGTGGAAGGAATACAACATGAGACAAAAATAAAGTCACTAGAAATCTCACCGAAGATCCAGACCAGCTTCTTTCCAAAGTAAATCCATCAAACGCAGCATCTGGAGTGTCAACATGTCTTGTCGTAAATCTAAGGGGGGTAAAAATCCTGCTTATTATAAATACTTTCCAATTTTTGTCTCATAACATTAATTCAAGATTAGCTAATTCAGCCAGACTTAACTAAAACCATTGACAAATATTGTGCTAATACTTCCCCCAAACTGTAATACTGACCATATTTATTTTGTTAAATGTTAGGTCTGGGGCACCTGGGTGCTCAGTTAAGTGGCTGCCTTCAGCTCAGGTCATGATCCCAGAGTCCTGGGATCCAGCCCCACACTGGGCTCCCTGCTCAGCAGGGAGTCGGCTGCTTCTTCTGCCCCTCACTCTGCTCTCATGCACTCTTTCTCTCAAATAAATAAATAAAATCTAAAAATATATATTAGGTTTATTGGTTAGCATGTGCCCATAACACTAGTAACTAAATTAAGTTGAACAATATTTTTAATTGGGGCAGCTGGCTGCCTCAGTCAGTAGAACATGTGACTCTTGATCTCAGGGTCATGAGTTCAAGTCCCATGTTGGGTATAGAGATTACTTAAGGAAATTCTCACTATTTCACTTTCATGAAAATTGTACAACTTTCATTGTAAGCTACTATACTAATTGTATGGATACTGTAATACTATATAGCACAGTCATGCTGTGTACAGCATCCATACAATTCACACTGCTAATTTTTTTCTTTCCTGGTTGTGTTTAAAAATACACAGAAAGTTCTTAAAAATCACTTAAGTGATTATATGATGGGTTACAGAACTCTAATAGTCAATTTTATTTATTATATCTAAGGATAATTTTCAGCTAACAGAGGGCTGTTAAAGTACTGACTTCTACACAATGACATTCACATGGTCACAGTGGAGATAGATGTCTAGCAAAACAATATGAGTTCATTTTAAAATAGACATAAACACATTTACCTATGTTCCTTTAATTCCTTTTAATAAACCCAACATACAATACTATAATCCTTTTGGACGTGAAGAACCTGAAGCTCAGTGAATTTTATGTGACTTGTCTATAATCATACAATAACAAGTGGTGGTTGTCATAACTGCCTTCTGATTGGTGTAATCACCTCAGAGGCATTCCTTTTAAAAATACTTGTCAGTAAAATATTTTAATTAAAATACAAAACTATGGCAGCAATATCAAAATTGTTACCACTGAAACAGAATATATGAATATACCACTGAAAATACTCTCTTGTACTTCACAAGCTTTTTACCAAAGAATTAGACCTTGTATTTTGTAGGGGAAAAAAAAGATTTATTAGAACAATGTATATAAGTAAGCTGTAAGCATTATTTTCTAAGAGGAAAAAAAAGGGATTTAAGACATGCCAAATTCAACCTTATGACCACTGATAGCATCTGTTACACATTTACACATCACCTTTCAGATAAAGCAAACTGACAACAAATGAAAAATACTAAGGAATTTGGTACTGCAAAAACCTCAGTACATACCATCACCATTTTTAAAAATCACTCCAACTGAATCTTCACCAAACACTTTGTTGTTGTAAACGAGCCACAAAGGCTTCATTTTGGAATCCATGTATTTACACTTTTCAACACTGAAATCAAACAAGGGGAAAATTAACCCACCTCAATTTAAAGAAATGGCAAGACTGTATATTAGATGTGGGGAAAACCCTCACCTGTTTCATTTAGCTCTGCAGAAGTCAGAACTAGAACATATCTTCCTGGTAAAAAAGTAACTAGGATGACAGTTTTCACTGGCATGTAGTGATGCCAGATGGGCTAGACTGAAAACCCAGATTCATCCTTCTCACTACCTACATTTAAAATTCCTCCTTTTCTTTCTTTATTCTTCCTTGTGTTATTATATGTAGTCAATAAAAACCAGATATCATTGGATTAAAATTAGGAATATTATGAGTTCATTCTTGATTTCTTAAAGAGATCAATTTTGAAAACTGACATATGAGAATATTTATCATTACCTTTCTATTAGTACTTTTGAAGGGAATAAAAAAGCAAGAAATAATCTTTCAAATTAATTTAAGATCTCATTTGAAATAGGAAAACAAATTAGTAAATAATCTATGATGGTTGCCAACATTTTGCATACACAGGATTTTTAACTCTCAGAAACCAGTAATATAGAAAACAAATTTAGTCACATACAATTGAAAGGAAAATAACATGCAGTAACTTTTATGAACCCCACAGGTAAATTTAGCTAATAGGTATACATCCTAACACATACAAGAATAACCTTTGAGAAATTTAAGATTTTCCTTCTTTAAATATATTGTACTTATGGAGGCTAACAGCTAGCCCTACTGCTCCTGCAAGGCAGTCACTCAGAAATCCTTTCCGCACTGCCATTTTCATGGAAAATTCACTGAGCACAGCAAAGACGGTCACTTACTAGAGTTCTGAGAGGATAACACATGGATTCAGAGGCGACTGCAGGTCAGAAAGGGCTTCCCGGTAAGCATTCTGTTTTAAACAAGTATGCATGGCCTCCTTCCCTTTGGCTCTGTTTAGCTTCATTGCATTCAGTTTGATTAAGCTATTTAAAGTTTTTAACTTATTGAGTGCTTCAACCTGAAAAATAAGTGTCCGCGCCAACAAAATTTATTTATGGTTAAAAATAATATAAAGTACTATAGTTTCATGTGATCATATTATTTCATAACCACTCCCTTCCTCTCCCCAACACAAACATTTGACAACCAACCAAAGTAAAATCAGTGCTTGGTTTATGACAAACATACTAGAAACAATAGAGTAAAAATCTCATTTTTATCACGTTACTTAAGCACAATTTTTTCAATCTTCAAAATCAGGGAAAAGTAAAGGGACATACATTGCTGTTAAGAAGATAAGTATGACAAAGAACTCAGCACTCTGCAGCTCAACAAGTAGTAGAATTTGAAACACAGTCTGAACCATTCCATTTGGCCAGCTTCATAGTAAAAAAGGAAAATCTGTGCACAAGTAATCCTGGGGTTCCTGCCACTCAACCTTAACATCTAGTTCTTGTCATCACTCTGGTGTAACATGTTCTCAATATACTCTTATATTCTCTTTCCATGAGTAATACAGTTAAATGAATTATTGTGTAATAAAACAAATATGAATATAGAGAACAGTATTTGTTGTCCAAGTCCACATTACTTATTTTTATGAAGTAACTCTAGCTATCAAAACTTATGCAAATTAAAAAAAAACTTATGCAGTTAGTACAAAGTCAATCAACAACGGCCAACTCAATGAAAACCATTGTGCTTAAAAGTCAACTTCACTGTTTAATAATAACTGAGGTCTTTCCATGTTGTGTTACGTAAAAATCCATTAGAAACAGCCTTGGCCAACCATAAGCCATAAAAAAGACATTTTATTTTATTATTATGTTATTAAAGCTGAAACAGCTTGTTAATATAAATACATTTATATTAACACATAAATCGACTATAACAAGCATATAAAACATGTACACAATAAACATTATGAACACCTTGGCCTGAATTTCCATTAACAGGAGATTTATTTTATAGATTATTTTCATTTTCAAACATTGCTTCTATGAGAAGAAACCACTAAGACTCTGTAGGGAGATGAATTCAGTCATGCAGTTTTTACAGACAGGCTTGCTCACAGGAAACTGGAAGGTTCTATGTAGCTTGATGAAAATCGAGAGGGCTGAAGCTTGCCAAGTTAGCCACAGACACTCCATTTCTCAACAGTTTCAGGAGCTGTACAAACACTGGCGAAAAGGGAACCAGTTGAAATACAGACTGTGCAAACAGGAACTTTTTGAAGTATTTCAAATTTGAATTTCTTCTATGTTTGTACAGTTGGGAATTTTCAGGCCCCATCACTAATTGTGTTGATATCCATTTCCTGGAATAGTGTCCTGAATACCCACGTGGCCGTTAAGTCAAATACTTTTAAGTGTTTTGATACCCTGTCCTTCCACAGGTTTACAGTGATAACAAGAATCTCCAATGTAAAGTGTAGAGTATTCCCCTTGCTACTCATCAATTAGGAGTAAAAATAAAGTGATCATACATACATCATATGTTTGATGTTATATAAGTCAAACTGAGGTTCGCAGAGAACCAAAGAAATGTATGGTGTGGTTTGATCATGAATGAAGTCAATGAAGCAGGACCTCATCAAGTTGGGCCTTATAGGCTTTGTTAAAAAGTTTGGGGAAGATCCCTCTACATGCTAGGTGAGATACTGCTGTATTCACGAATCAATCAATACAGCTAATAATTAAAACATACTCAGTTGAATTTTTTGTGACAACTTCAAGATCTGAAGCAAACTTCCCATGGCATTCGGGGATGAGAAACACGGGTGCGGTACTGTGAACCATTTTGAATTTACTATCTTTCTCGCCATTTTCCTCTCAGCTCTGAGCTCTGCTCTCTTTGTATCAAGTTCCTGATCTAACTGGCTTTCCTTTATAGGGCAGGTCAGATCGAGCTGGCAGATAGCTTTGCCCAGAGCTCACCTTAGCTGGCAGTTCACCCTGAAGCCCAACTGAGCTGGCAGACAGGGCTGCCCGGAGCCAAGGCCCTAGCCTTTCAGAATACAATTTCCCAGGTGGAAAACCCGAATCTTAGTTGTGTCATTGGATTCCAAATTGGAAACTGCTGACAGTTTAGTCTGCAATTCTCTGTTTGGAATCCTTCCCCAGATTCCATGTTAGGAAATGCTACAGGCAGCTGTGGTTCTCCATTTTATTTGGAATTAGTCCATACTCCATATTCCTTGGCATTTGCTCATTTATCCCTTCCCCAGTCCAAGGTTTGATGGGAACTGGTGGTGCATACAGGGCCTTCTCTTGGCCAGGACAAAGTAACATTTCTTGGTCACTGGTGATCTATTAAGGAGCATATGGTTTTCTGTCTTGTTTTATATAGATAAAGGCTACTTCCTCTGAGGGAACTCAGAGGTCCAAAAGCTACAAAAAGCGGGGCAAACAATCAAGGCTGTTAGAGCATCTGCCACTTCAAGTAATAGGGTAAGTTGGTCAGGAATGTGTTAGAATGACACTAGGTTACCTGCCAACAGCAAGAAAACTTCTGTGCAACAAGGTATATTGTAACACACCCCACAATTCCCAACCTCATCACATGCCCCTCTTAGGTATTAGTTTGGCTCCAAGAAACCCAAAGGTCTAGCTAAAACAAATAGGATCCTAAAGAGTTGAGCACACCACCTTCTAGCACAACTGCATATTTTATGTCTAAGAATTACATGTAGAGGTCACTTTTAGATAACAGCCTTGAGCAATGAAATGTAGAACAAGGCAAAAGGGCCCACAGTGGGTACCTGGCTGAATACAGACAGCTGACCCACTTCAAAATATCCATAAGCCCTGACTGACCAATGGGCTTCTTACAACCAGGCACAGTTACCAAAAAGGGGATAATTCCATAGGTCCCCATACCTCCTCACCTTCCCCCTTTAAAAACAGCCCCCACCCACTGCCTCATTGCAGATTGTTTTTTGTGGGTTTTTTTGCTGTCCTGTTCACTGCTCCCTTGCAGTATATTCAATAAACTTCTATCTCCTTTGTTCTGCCTTGGGTGAACCCTCTTACCTCCCATACCATCAGCTTCTAGGCTACCATCACCCCACGTTTGGGGGCCTCCATCTGATCTGGAGTGACAACACACTAGAAATTTCAGATAGCTAGTAAAATGGCAAAATCTTACTGAAGAAAACCTGGAAATATAATGGCCATTATGTGGAAATTTCCAATTAGATAAAACACGTAAGAAATGCACTTGAAATCAAGCATTTCCAAATTAAATAAACAGAATGGGATATGCACTTAGAGTATGAAGCAGCCTCTAAAAGCTTCAAAATTCCAAAACAGTTTCATTGAAGATTCACTGCAAAAGACTAATGAAAAATTAAAGAGAAAGGGTATTTAAAACAAAAACTGTAACAGACAGAGGCATAAGAGTGACATAATTTCTACTGCTCCCCTTTATCCTTAATTTGAGAACCCATTCTACTAACCCCCTGTCTGAATTGCCTTTCTAAAAAGACTATTAAACAGTTAGCTTATAAAATAAGACCACCTGAGGCTATGGGCCATTCTCTTCTCCTAACTTTCATATCTTGCTCAAAGGCAGAACTATCGGCCACAAAGAATTTCTTAAATCCAGGAGAGGATTCTGAAAATTTCTATAAGCAAATTACCCCTAGAGCCCAGGGAAGAGAAGGAAATAAAATTTCACATTATCCCTTTCTTTCCAGTTCCAGACCAATTGGTTATTGATTCTTTCTCTCCCAGAGAAAAGTATTTCTTTCTTGCTTGCTGGTCTTGTTTTATATCCTAAGGCTTGGCTTTCTGCTCACCTGAGCTATGTAAGTTGTTGTTGTGTTTTTCTGTTGTTGCTATTGTTTTGGTTATGTTTAGGAGTAACTCTAGATCTTGTGAGGATAACATCTTTTGCATATACTTTGAAGATGCCTTGTAGATCCATGGGATTGTTCAATACTGCCAGAAAGAGTTGACTGTTTGTCAAGGTTGAAACCTGACAAGATATTTGAAAGGACTTTATGGTGAGAAATTTGCCCAAATTGGAAGATATTATTCAGAGCTTGATAGGAATTTTTTAGGCCTTCTCCCCAACGGTTATCCAGCAGGAAAGAAAAACATTCTAACATAGGTGCATAGATGTTATTAGCCCTTTGATATAATTTAGGCAGCAACCCAAGTCTTTGAGGAATTGAAAATAGCTGTCTTTTGTTTTACAAGTCTAGTCTTTATAGGACCAGAGACAAGAAGCAACTCGAAATCCATCAATACTTTTTACCAAACCCAAAACCTCCCACTTATCTCAATAGCCTTGTAAGTATTATGAATGCTGGCTTTAAGAAAACAAAAATTATAGGAGCCTGCATTTTTTCCCCTGTGTCTTTGAAGTACTACATGTCCTACCTGAGTCCTCTCCATAATTCTTATCTAGACCATCTCTTTGACAAGTAAACTTCAGGGAAGTAATCCTTATCAAAAGGGGAAAAAACGTAGTGAAAAGAAGGGCCATCTGTACCCCAATGTCCATAGCAGCAATGGCCATAGTCGCCAAACTGTGGAAGGAACCAAGATGCCCTTCAACAGACAAATGGATAAATAAGATATTATCCATATATACAATGGAATATTATGTCTCCATCAGAAAGGATGAATACCCCAACTTTTGTATCAACATGGAGAGGACTGGAGGAGATTATGCTGAGTGAAAGAAGTCAAGCAGAAAGAGTCAATTATCATATGGTTTCACCTACTTGTGGAGCACAAGGAATAGCACAGAGGACATTAGGAGTTGGAGAGGAGATGGGAGTTGGGGGAAATCAGAGGGATAGATGAACTGTGAGAGACTGTGGACTCTGAGAAACAAACTAAGGGTTTTGAGGGGGGGCGGGTTGGGTGAGCCTGGTGGTGGGTATTATGGAGGGCACATATTGGATGGAGCACTGGGTGTAGTACATAAACAATAAATCTTGGAACACTGAAAAAATAAAGTTTATTAAAAAGGGGGGGGCGGTCATTTGGAACTTGACTTGTTAAGAACAAATTTACAATTCTTAATGCTCTTCTCCACAAGTATTAGAAAACAGTTTGAGGCCCCTAAGCAGGTAATCTGAATTTACTCCATCCATCAGAAAAACAATTTAGAGCCAACTATTTTTCGTAAGCAGTGAGTTTTGTATTATTATACCTAATTCATGGTAGTAATTTAAAGCTATAAGCTATAAGGTCTCTGTTTGCTTCCATTTGTGTTGGTATGTGTGTTCATACATGTGTTTTAAATGTGCAGTATTTTCTACCTCCATATGGTACTGCCAAAATTAATTTGTAGAAGAGCGCGGTTTGTGGCTTTAAAAAAAAAAAGGCACTTACATAAATTTAGACTTCACAAAATTCTCAGAAATGTAACAGAAACTATCCCAGAAGTTTTTCAAGTTCACCTACTCTGAAATAATTTTTGGTAAATTAAAGCAAGTTTCAGTTTGTTGCTTGAGTGGAAAGAGGTGTATCTTTAGAGTTATCTACAACTGTAAGGTAGATAAACAACTTTTATTCTACCTGAATTTTCTAGCTAAATTCATATACTTCTGTCCTAATTTGTTGACAGAAAAATAACTTAGAATGATGGCTGATTTTGTCTAATGTCTCATGAAGTTTTCGTGGGTAAAATAAACAACTGTTGAGAACAAATGATTTAAACAGATTAAGTGGAATAAGAATTAATAAAGTTTTTAGCAACAATTATATTTTATTGTATATGTACTTAAAAATAGCTTCCCAAATCTCTGGTAACTTGAAATTTTAGTTTTGCTGAGTTAAAGTAACAGAAATCTGCTGAGTATTTACATCATTCACAAATAAGAAAATACTGAAGTATTAATTACTGAATATAGGTTTATGGACTTGTGGCTTCTTATTAGAGAGAAACTAAAAGGTATTTGGATATCCTAGTGCACTGGAAAATTGAAAAAGGCATATGCTTCTAGAAATTATGAAATGTATTCATAAACTTGCCAATCTAAAGAATGCTGGTGTTAACAATTCATAATTTCTTCTAGATTTTTACCAGGAACTAAGGTTTCTAAAAGTTAAGAGTTCTAATTAATATATGTAATTAGAGCCAGCAGAAGTAAGGGAAACATCTCCATATGCAAAGAAAGCAAAATGTGTGTTTTTGGTAAAAGAAGGTATGAGAAATGAAGATACATTTTTGAGGAGTAAAAAGTTGTAGAAAGTTTGTGAAAAATAAATCTTTGGAAAGATATTTTATATTGGTCAGGGCTAAGACTGGAATGAGTAAGTTTTAATATCAAAAGTAAGCTGGGGGGCACCTGGGTGGCTCAGTGGGTTAAGCTGCTGCCTTCAGCTCAGGTTGTGATCTTGGGGTCCTGGGATTGAGCCCCGCACTGGGCTCTCTGCTCAGCAGGGAGCCTGCTTTCCTCTCTCTCTCTTTCTTTAAAAAAAAAAAAAAAAGTAAGCTGGTATGAAATTAGAATTTGGTTTTCTCTGGTTTTTATTTTTTAACTTTTAGTGTACTTTTGATAACAGAGTGTAGAAGTTTCTTTACCTTTAAGTGATCTGCCTAGAAAACAAAGATACTGTGTTTTAACAAAATAATTTCCTGTGGTTGCCCTCTTTATTAGGTTGTTGATTACTTAAGAAAACTGAGTCTTCTCAGTATTAAAAGAGCTAAGTGTTGCAAACAGATAATTAAGTTTCATAATGATCTGTAATCCTATCTAACTATTCAAGGGCTTTAACACTTCATTTCTCCCCCACCATAAACTTCTCAAAATCAAATTATAAATGTTCTTTTTGACCTGGAATAAACTTCGGGATTTTTCCAAAGGCTCCTAGAATATTTCAAGGGATCTCTTAAACTAATTAGGTTTATTTGATACGTGCGTGAAATTACGTAGAAAATATTGTCAAACAAGAAGTAAGCTGGGCAACCCTGTTGGGACCCCCTCACTCTTGAGAGCTTTTTATCTTCACTTAATAAACTTCTATGCTTTAACTCACCAAAAAAAAAAATTAATAATAATATCAGTAAGCCTTCATTATAAAGCATTTGTGTTCTAAAAATTATATGAAATTCCTAGAAACCTAGCATGCCCTAGTATAATATTATCACTTGTAATTCTGATTATCTTAAAAGGTTTGACATCCTCTGGGACCCCAATAAAAAAATGGCAAAAGTGAACCATCTTCTTACTATTACCGCTTCCCTTCTGAAATTGCTGTCATTAAAACTGAGGCTCACACTAAAAGAATTAAGCCTGAGTATCAGAAAAATGCCCCAGCTGACCTTCATGCTAAGGCAACAGCAACACATCTATAAAGATTATGGCACATGTGGAAGAAATCCTTTCTGCTTCTGCAAAATCTGCCCCTCACTGCCAGACTTTTGCCATCCTGATGGACTTGGAAGATGGCAACAGTCTGTTCCTGAATTAGAGAAATTAGCATGTGTGAGCAATAGCTGTAAGTTAAACAAACGTTTGAGGCTATGAGAAACCCAAGATGGCTTCTCGGTTCTTGGTGATTCCCTGGCAAACTTTATTTTTTAGTTTGTGGATTCCTTCACCCACCAGAGTGCATTTAAGATGATACAAATTATGAACAGAGATTGGTAAAAAGACTTTATTAAACTGCAAACGCAGTCTACTCGTAATGTCTGACCTGTCAGGTCCACAATCCCCAAGAATAACTATTTTTGTCCCAAGAGATCTCAGACCTCCACCTTCTGGGCCTTCTGAATATCTGTAGATGACTTCATTCAATTGCCACGCAGTATGGACTACCAATTTGTTGATATTGTATGTGTGTTTTCCAGATGGGCTGAAGCATTCCGAAACTCCAAGGCTGATGTCCTCACACTGTATTTCCCACTTGTGGTATACCTTCCACAATCCCCAGTGATGAAGGCCCCCACTTCACTGGACAAATAACATAAGGCTTAATAAAAACCTGGCAAACTTCTTAGAATTAACATTGTCCCTATCACCTTCAATCATAAGGCAAAACTGAGAGAATTAATGGGGTTCTTAAACTTAAAATTTCTAAATTTGCCTCAACTATTGGACTTTCCTGACCTACGGCATTATCTTTGGTCTTGCTGACTATTAGTAGTTACCCCTTTAGGAAACAAACTTACCGCTTATATGACAGTCACCAGTAGACCAATGTCTATTAGTATACAGCCTTATGCTGATCCCTTGTTGTTTCATGCTCCTAAGACCAGCTACTGTAAATCTCTTATGCTCAAGACTATCATCAACAGATTAAAGATTTTTTGGATCCCAATTCAAAGGTTCCTGTTGGTCAGAGTCTAGAGCTTGGTGAATGGTCATTCTGGAAATGTCATCGAAGACAGCTGTTATAACCCCACTGGAAGGGACCTTACCCAGTGCTCTTGACCACTACACTGCTTGGGTATTCATCTCACAGCTAATGGCAGTTCCACCTCCAACCTGGTCTTGTGCAGAGGCTGGCAACCTCTAAGTCAAATTGATGAGAAAGAGATGTAGCTGACCTTGAGGCAGACTGCTTCTGCCTAAGGCGACAGATCAAGACTTCAGACCTTAACTAAACATGAAAACCTTTCTTCTTCCCCTTTCTTTTACTCTGGCATTAGCCTGAAAGATAATGCCCTCATCTTTTTCTCCCCAGGCCATTGCTTAAGGGAGGTAACATCTGGATTTTAAAACAACCTTATAGTTCAGGTTAAGAGAAAAATCTGAGACCCTAACTTTTCACAAGCAAAATAAGACAACACATTGGGTGACTCCCTTGAAGTTGCACTGTTGAGTTAGAAAGGACCTGCTGGGAGGCTTTCATGATTCAGGAATTCACTCCTCTTGACAGGACCCTACTTTCCTGGTTACAGGTAAATGTAAATTAGCTCATGATCAGGAAATTCACAATTCTTGAAATTACTGCAGAATCTGCTGCTAAAGCAACAGAGGCCCAACAACCATCCTTAGATTCTTTAGCCAAGGCTGTTCTTAATAGTAAGACAGCCCTCTATTATCTTTTAGCCAAGTAGGGGAGTTCCTCTGCTGTGGCCAACAACACCTGCTATATCTGGATTAACATTTCACAGGAAGCTGAAACTTGGTTACATAAGATCACTAAGCAAGCTACTTGCCTTAAAAGGACTCTTTCAATAGGGTCTTCTTTGACTGGTCTGGGTCTTGCGGACCATATCTCCCAATGCACTCCACAAACACTGGGAATTACCCTGCTTATAGTTATCATAATAATTGCACCAAGTAATTCTCTCACAAGTTTTAAATGTTAAGCCACTAACCATCAAGTAAATGAACTCCTTAAGACTGGAATGTCAAAAAAAAAGAACAAAGAGAATGACTGATTTCCATAACCTATGAATACCACAGGGATTAAGCAAAAACATTCTAACCTATGGATAATGGAATCCACACAAGAGACAACAAAAACTTTGAGAACTTCAAAACAGTATCTGATAGTGACACTATCGCCTTAAATTTTGATCACATCTCTCCATTAAGCTGAGAGCCTGATCAAAAGGGAAATGTTGAAAGAAAAGGACAGGCCCCAAATGCTAGGTCAAGTCACCAAACTGGGGCTTAATACCTAACCTAACTGCAACTTCAACCTTCTCCTCCCCCCCTCTTAAAAGATTTATTTATTTGAGAGAGAGCAACAGGGGGGAAGAGGGAGAGGGAGAGGGAGAGAGAAACTCAAGTAGACTCTATGCTAAATAAAGCCCCTAATCAGGGCTCAGTCTCACAACCCTGAGACCATGACCTGAGCCAAAACCAAGAGTTGGACGGTTAACTAACTGTGCCACCCAGGCGCCCTCTTTCTTCATTTTTAAGATTTATTTGTTTATTTTGTGTGTGTGTGTGTGAGAGAGAAAGCAGGAGTGGGAAGAGGTGCAGAGGAATAAACAGAATCCCAAGCAGCCTCCATGCTGAGCTCAGGGCCCAACAGCGGGGCTTGATCTCATGAGCCTGAGATCATGAGTCCAATGCTTAAGTGACTGAGCCACCCACATGCCACCACCTCCAAGCAAAGTATAGTCTTAGGCAGGAATTTTCTGCTCAGTACCAATAAGGTAATCTGTCACAGGAGCCCTCTCAAACCCCTAAAGGAAAATGAGGAAATCCACCTCCAATAATAATAAGACCCTCAGGCCCCTTCCCCTAAGGGAAGGTAACTGTCCTAAAACAATCATTTCTGTCCTAAAACAAACATTTCTTATCTTTTGTTAATTGCATCCCCCATTACTCCCTACAAAATCCTTCTATTTTGCAACTCAAAGTCCCCTGTACTAGATTAGCTGGATAGGACACTGCCCAATTCATGAATCAATTAATAAAGCCAATTAGATGGTTTTTAAAAAATGGGATTTTATTCTCCATGAAATGAATACTCAGGGATTTTAAAAGTGAAAATAACGTAATACATCTACATTTTTAAAAGGTTACTTTATCTGCTATGCAGTACAGGAGATACGTGTGCAACAATGGAAACAAAAGGCAAAATTTAAGAAGTTAATGAAGACATTCAGGTGAGGGGCGCCTGGGCGGCTGAGTTGTTAAGCACCTGCCTTCAGCTCAGGTCATGATCCCAGAGTCTGGGATCGAGCCCCACATCAAGCCCTGCATCGGTCTCCCTACTCAGTGGGAAGCTTTTTCCTCTCCCACTCCCCTGCTTGTGTTCCCTCTCTTGCTGTTTCTCTCTCTCTCTCAAATAAATAATAAAATCTTAAAACAAACAAACAACAAGACATTCAGGTGAGAGAAGATAATGGATTGGTAGAGGACAGTAGCCATGAGCACAAGAGACACTGATAGGTATGAGATATTTTTAAGAGGACTATAAAATTAAGGGGACTAATAGTATCCATTTCATGTAATTGTGAAGATAAAATGGCCCATAATAAATGGTGAGTAAATGTTAGCTATTATTACCACCATTAATGGGCTTTCCAAAAGGATCAGATAATAGTTGTTTTAACATGAATGAGAAATCATAATACAATCATAATATAATAATATATTACACATATATAATGTAAATCATGTATGAAAAGCTATGGGAGCTTCTTTGGCAATGCAAATGAGTTAGAAAAGTATAATGAAACTGGGAATTACCACAAGGATAGTTTATAAAATAGGGTGGACACCAGAGAGGTATAGGAATGAGTAGGTTAAGAGTGAGGAAACAAATGGCCTTCAAATGAGATCAAGAGGTTGGAAAATATAGCAAGGTAGGGAGTCTCTGCCATGAGGAAAAAACAATGTACCAAGAAGCAAAGTCTGGAAGAGGTCTTTTTTTTTTTTTTTAAAGATTTTATTTATTTATTTTACAGAGAGAGATCACAAGTAGGCAGAGAGGCAGGCAGAGAGAGAGGAGGAAGCAGGCTCCCCGCTGAGCAGAGAGCCCGATGCGGGACTCGATCCCAGGACCCTGAGATCATGACCTGAGCCGAAGGCAGCGGCTTAACCCACCGAGCCACCCAGGTGCCCTGGAAGAGGTTTTTTTAATTCTACAAAATATTTTGTCTAAGTGGACTAAATACATGGATTCAGATTACATCAGCTAGATATAACTACCTTGCTAAAACTTCCTGGTCAGATACAGTTTATAGTCTGATGTTTACACCCAGACAATAATTAACACCTACAGTAAAACCTTCAGGACTCATTTCTCTAACATGCACCCAGACACCTAGACACAGTAAAGGTGTTAATTCTCCCCAATGTTTGGGGAGAATCAGTGCCAAGACTGAAACAGATTTTTCCCTGGCTTCTCCAAAGGAACCTATGGTTTTAACCATGGTAACTGCATATTGGAGGAAAGGAAAAAACCAGACCCTTTTAAACTTCTAGATACTTGCTTTGAAATGACACTAACTCTAGGAGACTCAAAATATCACTGAGGTCCACCAGAGTAGATGCTTATGGAAGTAAGCACAGATATGTTTCACAGTATGCCCAATGGGTCCCAAACCCATCTCTGGCTATTTCTTCAATTCTAGAATGCATAATTGGAATAGATATACTCAGCAGCTGGCAGAATTTCCATATTGGTTCCTAGACCTATAGAGTGAGGGCTATTTTGGTGGAAAAGTCAAGCAGAAGTTATCACAACCATCTCTACCTAAGCAAACAATAAACCAAAAGCAGTACCCATTCCTGCAGGACTTAAAAAATGCAGGGGTGGTAATTCCCATCACAACCCTATTCATCTTGCCTATTTGGCCTATGCAAAGGACACACAGATCTTAGAGAATTACAGTGGATCATCCTAACATTATAATTAGGTGGTATACCAAATATGGTTTTGTTGCGGAACGAAGTAACACATCCCCTGGTACTTGGTATACAACTATTGAGCTAACAAATGCTTTTTCCTCCTCCATAACTGTCAATAAAGTATCACAAGAGGTTTCCTTAAGCTGGCAAGGCCAACAATACATTTTCACTGTCCTTTCTCAGGGGTATATCAATTCTCCAGCTCTATGTCATAATTTAATTTACAGAGATCTTGATCACATCTACTCTCAACAAGATACCACTCTGACACCTTTATAATATTAGGCTGATCCAACCTAGTGAGTAAGAAATAGCAACTTAGAAGGTAGGAAATATTCCAAAAAAATTTGGGGCCTTTTACCTCAATGAAACTTGAAGCACTCAATTTATATGGAGTATTATCAAGATATTCTAAGGTAAAGAAAAATTTGTTACTCTGGGCCCTCCTACAACCAAAAATGAGACACAGTAGCTAGGGGGCCTCTCTGCATTGTAAAGATAACATATTCCTCAGGTGGGTAATGTACTGTAGTCTATTTCCTAAGTGACCTAAAAGGGTGCTAGTTTTGAATGAGATCCCAAATAAGAGAGGGTTCTGCAATAAGTTCAGACTGCTATGCAAACTGCTGTGCTACTTGGTCCTATGATCCAACAGATCTAATGGTTCTTGAACTGTCAGTGGCAGATATAGATGCTGTTTGGAGCCTCTGGTAGGCCCCTATAGGTAAACCATAGCACAGGTCCTCAGGATTTTGGGGGAAAAAAAAGAAACAAAAAACAAAAAACACCTGCCATCTCCAGTAGATAAATACTCTCCTTTAGAGAAACAGCTCTTAGTTTGCTAATGGGATTTCATACTGAATGTTTAAACACTGGCCACCAGGAAGCATGTGAACTGAGCTGCCAAATATGAATTGGGTGTTATCTGACCCACCAAGCCATAAAAATGGGTGAGCAAAATAGTATTCCATCAACAAATGAAAGTGGTGTATATAAGACTAGACCAGAGCAGGTCCTGAAGGCACAATAAGTTTTATATGAAAAAGTGACTCAAATGTCCATGGTTTCCCATGGACTTGTTACACTACCTTCTTTTTCTCAGCCTGCCCCTATGTCCTCAAAGGAAGTTCCCTTTAGTCAGTTAACAAAGGAAGAAAAGAGAAGACTCAACATGATTTACAGTATGTAGGCATCATATGAAACTTGGCAACTGTGGTACTACAGTCCCTTTCTGAAACATTTCTAAAGGACTGTGCTCAAGTTCTGTTGGGCAGAACTTTGGAAACTGCAACTCACTGTTCACTTTGCTTGGAAGGAGAAATGGCCAGACATGCAATTATATACCAATTCATGAGATGTAACTAAAGCTTGGCTGATGGCCAGGGACTGAGAAGGAACATGACTAGAAAATTAGTGACAAAGAAATTTGGGGAAGAGATATGTAATAAACCTCTCTGAATGTATACCAAAGGGTGTCTCTGGAAGAGAGTTTTTATAATCAAATGGATAGGATGCCCCATTTTGTGGATACTTGTCAGCCTCTTTTTCCAATCACCCCTGTCATCATGCAATGGCTTCATGAACAAAGTGGCCAAGGTGACAGGGATAGGTGGCAGGGATGGAGGTTATACATGTGTTTAGCAATATGGACCTCCACTCACTGAAGCCTACCTGACTATGACCACCACTGAGTGACTACTGTGCCAGCAGCAGAGACCAACACTGAGACCCTAATATAGCACCACTTACCTTTACCCAGGATGGTCAGCCAGCTATCTGGTGACAGGTTGATTACACTAGACTGCTTCTACTATAGAAGGGGCAATATTCTCTTCTTACTGGAATAAACACTCAACTCTCTATATGAATTTGCCTTCTCTGCATGCAATGTTTCTGGCAAACTATCATCAGTGGAGTCACAGAACACCTTACTCACCATTGTGGTATTCCATACACCATTGCTTCTGATCAAGAAACTCATTCCACAGCAAATGAAGCTTAACAATGGGCTCATGATCATGGTATTCATTAGTCTTACTATGTTCTTAACCTGAAGTAGCTGGCTTGACAGAAGAGTAGAATGGCCTTTGGAAGACTAAGTTACAGTACCAGCTAGGTGGCAATACCTTATAGGAGTTGGGCAAAGTTCTCCAGAAAGCTGTATATGATCCAAGTCATCATCTGCTACATGACAGTTTCTCCCACAGCCAGGACTCAAGGGTCAAAAATCAATGTTTAAAAATGGAAGCAAAAATTTTGCTTCCTTTTCCTGCACCCTTATGCTTTATGGACATAGAGGTCTTAGTTACAGAAGGAAGAATGGTTCCAGTGGGAGACATGACAATGATTCCCCTGGACTAAAAGTTAAGACTCCAGCCCAGCCACTTTGAGCTCCTTATGTCTTCATATCAACAGGCAAAGGGCGGCACGGTGATGCTGGCTGGAGTGATTGATCCTGACTAACATAGAGAAACCGGCCTACTACTCCACAGACAAAAGGAAAAGTATGCCTAGAATACAGAATATTTCTTCTAAGCATGACCATATCCTATCATTTAGACCAATGGACAATTAAAAGCTAACTCAGGTAGGACTACTAATGACCTGGACCCTTCAAGAATGAAGGTTTTGGGGGGAATCTGGATGGCTCAGTTGGTTATGTAGCTGACTCCCATGTGCTCTTGCTCAAATAAATAAAATCTTTAAAAAAAAGAAAAGAAAAGAACGAAGGTTTGGGTTAACTATGCAGGTAAAGAACCACAAGTGAAATGCTTACTAAAGGCAAGGGGAATACAGAAAGGGTTGGAAGAAGCTAGTAACAAATACCAGCTATGACCACATGACTAGTTACAGAAATGAGGATTAACTGTCATGAGTATCTCCTCCTTGTTTTGGTATGCATGTTTTTGTGTATATATGTGTATAGACTATCTGTACACAGACACACAGTCCTTGTTTCCTTCCCACTGTTTTCCTTTATCTTTCTTTTTTTAAAGATGTTATTTGAAGACAGAAAAAGAGAGAGAGAGAGCACGAGCAGGGGGAAAGGACAGAAAGAAGGGGAGAAGCAAACCCTGCTGAGCTCAACAGAGGCCTTGATCCCAGACCCTGGGATCATGACCTGAGCCAAAGGCAGTTAATAAACTGAGCCACGCAGGTGCCCCTTCCTTTATCATGTAACATAAGATGTACTGATTTTGTATCGTAGTATTTAAGCATTAATTTTATAACATATGATTTAATTTTCAGAGAAACAAGAGTAGGCAACACTCAAAGATATTACTTCTTGTGCTGGGAAAGAGGTTAGTGCATTTTTGGTTGTACTCAGGATAATTTTATCATGTTAAGGGCATTTTGAACTTGCTACAGTCTTTACCTGGAGATTAAATATGGTTTTCAGAGCTGTGTATACATGCCAAGTTGATCTATGATGGTTAATTTTAAGTGTTAACTTGACTGGGCCATGAGGTGCCCAGAAATTTGGTCCATCATCATTCTAGGTGTGTCTGTGAGGGTGTTTTGGGATGAAATTAGCATTTGAATGGGTAGGCCCAGTAAAGCAGGTGGCCCTTCCTAATATGGGTAGGTCTTGTCAGAATCTGTGAAGTTCTGAATAGAATAAAAAAGCAGACTTTCCAGCAAATAAGAAGGAACCCTGTCTATCTGACTGCCTTGAGTTGGGACACAGGTCATTTCCTGCCCAGAATTAAAACTCCTTAGGTGTTAAGCTTGTCTGCTTTCAGACTAGAACTTCAACATTAGCTTTCCAGCTCCCATAACTGAAGATTTCAGGACTTCTCAGCTTCCATAATCACATGAGCCAATTCTTTATAATAAATCACAATCTCCGTCTTCCTTGGCTTCATTCTCTCTATACAGCTAACCCTTAAATAAAGGGTTAGAGGTACTGACTCCACCTCCAGCCCCATGAAGTTGAAAATATGCATGTAATTTGTGACTCCTCAAAAACTTAACTGCTGGGGCGCCTGGGTGGCTCAGTGGGTTAAGCTTCTGCCTTCGGCTCGGGTCATGATCTCAGGGTCCTGGGATCGGGCCCTGCATCGGGCTCTCTGCTCAGCGGGAAGCCTGCTTCCTCCTCTCTCTCTCTGCCTGTCTCTCTGTCTACTTGTGATCTCTCTCTGTCAAATAAACAAATAAAATCTTTAAAAAAAAAAAAAAAACTTAACTACTAATAGCCTACTGTTGATGGAAAGCCTTACCAATGACATAAACCGTCGATTAACATAATTTGTCCGTTATGTGTATTATATACTATATTCCTACAATAAAGTAAGCTAGAGGGAAGAAAATCATAGGAAGAGAAAGTACATTTACAGTACTGTACTATACCCCAAAAAATAAGTGTATAAGTGGACAAATGTTATTCAAATTCATATTGTTCAAGTGTCAACCATACACATACACAAACACACATACCCCTTTTTGGTTGTTTCTTTGTAAAATACTAACATACTCTTCACTGAACTAACACCAACTACAACATCAAAAGCTACAAGCATCTCCTCCACTGTGAACTCTTCCCTAATGTCCTAAGTTTGTTTACATGTCTGTCTTTTGTCCTTCCATAATATTCCCATTATAATAATACTATCCTAACAATCACTGACTTGTATATCTTCTCTGGTATGTAAACTCCTTGATAACAATAACACAACTATATTCACTACACATTACCAGAACCTAACACAAATCCTGCATATAGAAAGTTCTGAGTAAATATATATTAAACCATTAATAAAACCTTCTTTCGTTTATTTAGAGGATACTCAATTTAAGAAAGATTATTGCTACCTGTCAATGAAGGCTATTTTATTTTGATGGCAGAAATGCTCTCATCACAACCTTCAAGGGACCAATGACCTACCAACAAACCAAGCCTGAGCCACAGTTATGCTTCTTACTTGCAAGCAAGCTATTAAAAAAACCTTTACTATTTGCAAACACTTAGCTGTATGAATCAGGATTATCTCCAAAACAAAAGAAATAAATAGATACCAAGACTACAACTGTCAATAATAGTCCCAGATTTTGAAATTCTATATTTAGTAAAATAGTTTCATGGTTCTGTTTAATGGCTTTCATTTTATTTTAGCCTTAAAACATATTTATACTGATAAAATAACATAGCTATTTTATATATTGAATCTATGTTTAAGTTTTGATTTATAAAATAGAGTTATGGTGCTAAAAGTGTGAAAACTCCCAGTAGGATTAAAAAAGATGTTAACTGGGGGCGCCTGGGTGGCTCAGTGGGTTAAGCCGCTGCCTTCGGCTCAGGTCATGATCTCAGGGTCCTGGGATCGAGCCCCGCATCGGGCTCTCTGCTCAGCAGGGAGCCTGCTTCCCCCTCTCTCTTTGTCTGCCTGCCTCTCCGCCTACTTGTGATCTCTCTGTCTGTCAAGTAAATAAATAAAATAAAAAAAAAAAAAGATGTTAATTTTATAGCTGGACAGACTTAACTTTAAAATTCATTCCTGTCACTTAATAGTGGGTTTTCAGGCAAGATACTTAATCTCTTGGAGCCTCAGTCTCCCCCTTGTCAAATCCAGACACTATTGGCAACTACTATGGCATATTATTAGGAGAGTACTCAAGAAATATACTTCAAACACTTAGTATGGTTCTTAGCATATAAGCATTTAGTACCTGACCTATCAATATCACTAATATCTTATCATCTGTCATGATTAGAAAATGAAGGCCTGGAAAGAAGATAAGGGTCTGCGCACACACACACACACACACACAATTTGAAAAAGCAGCTTGAAGAATCTGAATTCTAGATCCTATAACAACTATGGACTTAGTTGTCAAAATATCTCAAACTAAAACATATGGCAGAATATCTGAAACATAAATACTAACTGCAAAGGGTAACTCAGAGATATGAAAATACAGGGCCTATTTCATGACCTTTGTCATCATCACCATCAAACACACTGTTAAGCATGTCTAAATAGGCATTTCCTATTAAAATGTATGGCATGTTTTAATATACATACAACGAGGAATCCGTAATTGGGGGGACACTCAAATAATGTTCTGCTCAGTTTGTTGACACTTCATTTATTGACTTATAATTTAAAAATGTATTAGCTAGGTTTAGTTACTAAAACCTCTATGACATAATGTGAGAAACAGCATATGATACAATTTATCAAAAGCCATATGGCAAACTGAACAGAAGATTAAAAAAAAAATCAGATACCTGCTTGGAAAGCACTTTCATGTGCCCAATACTTCCCCGGCAGTATGCTTCAAGGATAACACCAAATTGTACTGAGACAGCAGGAATATGCACTTCTGACCTACAAATAAATTAATACTATTTAGACAGGCTGCTTATAAAACACTTCAGATCACCAAATAAAAATACTGACTTCATATTCTATTATGAAATAAACTTCTGATGCCAATCAAAAAAAGAACACATTATCTTATTCACAATTATTAGTGGGATGGTCAACTTTCCAAGTCTTTAAACACCACAGTTCAAAACCATGTGATTTTGTAGTTAATTTTTTATTAAAAAAAATTCAAAATACTCACATCTCACCTTATCACTTTTTATAGTTGAAATGGTAATACTGCCAATTAAATGACAATAAAAAAGTGAAGATTCATATCACACAACTGACTAGTCACTCAATTAGCTTCTATACAATTTTCTCTCACTTAAAGAATGCTGTACATGTTTGAAAAAGGAAGGAACACCATGTTTTGTTATTCCTTGGAGGACTTAAAATTAGGAAGACTGAACTGCAGGAGAAGATAATAAGATTAAAATAAGAAAGGAGGGGCGCCCGGGTGGCTCAGTGGGTTAAGCCGCTGCCTTCGGCTCAGGTCATGATCTCAGGGTCCTGGGACCGAGCTCCACATTGGGCTCTCTGCTCAGCAGAGAGGCTGCTTCCCTTCCCCTCTCTCTGCCTACTTGTGATCTGTGTCAAATGAATAAATAAAAATATTAAAAAAAAAAAAAAGAAAGGAAAATCTCTATGAATAATAAGGAAGTCAAGATTCAGAAATATAACCCCCCAAATTAACATCAAAATGATATAGAGCTTATTTTCCTTAAGAACTTTGGCAAAAATGGAGTTAAGTCATATTTTTCTGATAATCATTAGTTTTAATATTCTGACGTGCAGATGAAAATGACTGAAAAATGTCAGAAATGAGGAGCCAACAGTTTTCCCAGGAAAGAAGAATTTTAGTTATCCTTCTTGATTTTACTCCTATGTAAACTTGGTAAAATAAGACTCATGTATTTCTGAAAATGGCCTAATAAAGAAGCCAAAAATAACATTGCTGTTCCTACAGAAAAACTTTAAAACCTCTACCTATTAGTAGCAATGATAATATTACTACCTACCCAAAGCGTTTTGGAAAGAATTGTAAGCCAGGTTTTAGCCCAAATACATTGTAAGTACATAATAAGTACATTTGACAAGAAAATAGCAACACATTAATTATGTTTGTTAAAAATCAAGGAGGCTTGGTGGGATACTTAATCTGAATTAGTTTGCCAAATCCTGAAAATTAAGAGTTGGGTATCAAGAAATAGGAGAAGACACCAAGACAAGTGCTAATGTTACAGATGGCTCAGAAACAACAAAAGCAGCTGATGAGTACACTAAATGTCCTGTATTATGCTGATTTATATTTACAAAAGCACAAGGGGGACTCAAATTGAAAAATACAGAACACTTACCTAAGGTGCCAAAAGAGAAACTGCCCTATTCTCCGATTAGCCAGTGCTCTTTCTAATAGGAATCTAGAGAGGGCACAATCAAGAAAAGGCTCATATTTTAAAACTTGCACCAGTTGTAAAAGATATTGAGAGAGCTCTTCATCACTAAAAGAAACAAAGAAGAGAATAAGTCACTCAACAACTAGTGGCAGAAAAAGACCCTTCTGATCAAACTATCAAATACTAACTTGCTGAAACACAATGGTTCGTGGGGGTAAGGCCTGTTGCATGCTTACATTCACTATTCCACTGTTAAAATAACACAAGAAAAGCTCACTTCCCCTTCCTGTGGGCAGGAGGGGAAGTGAAAAGGAAAGGAGCAAAGAACAAGTATGTGGGGCATCTTAATTATCTAGGTTGATATGATTAATGACTGTACTTACAATCAGCCCAGAAATTAAAAAAAAAAAAAAATCAGGTACTTAAATACTGATTTCTGATCATGCTGGAATAATGATATACTCAGTCAACCAGTTTTTTAAAATAAAAATTCCATCAGTAATCTAGCAAGTTATTTTTCTTTCCTATCATTAGGATTAAGTAATTCCTTTTCACAGATAGTGAATGTTAAAATATTAACTTAATAGTTTAAAGGATAAGGAAATGAGTATATGTACAAGTGGGAACTGATTCACTGAATTAATACAACATAATGTTGTAATTAAATGAGCTGAATTAATATTAGTAGTTTAGTTTGTGTCATATATAAACACACTCTCATCAGAGGCAATTCGAGTGGTCAGGTAAGATATGAATCCCAAGTCCTCTACTTGCTAACTGTAGTCTTGGGCAATAAATGGTTAAGAAAGTAATCTAATGCAGCTCTGGGACTGAAACCCAGGGCACTATTTTTAAAAACAAACAAATAAACAAAAAAACCTCATAAGCAGAAAATTTATCAAAGGAAAACTCATCAGAATTACCAAATGGAACACGGAGATCACCGCAATCTCCTCCTGGAGATCAACACATTTAAGAAAAACACTTGGCCGGGCACCTGGGTGGCTCAGTGGGTTAAGCCGCTGCCTTCGGCTCAGGTCATGATCTCAGGGTCCTGGGATCGAGTATCGCATCATGCTCTCTGCTCAGCAGGGAGCCTGCTTCCCTCTCTCTCTCTGCCTGCCTTTCTGTCTACTTGTGATCTCTCTCTGTCAAATAAATAAATAAAATCTTAAAAACAAACAAACAAACAAACAACCACTTGGCTCAGCCCAAAGCAGGCCAAGTAGCCGCTTCCCCTCAGGTCTCCAAACATAGGGAAACTAAGAAGCAACTGGGAGCCTCATTTTTTAAAACTACTCAACAATCTTAAGTTTACTGTAAAATCTTTGCCCTTTATAAAACCTGCAAGTGATGTAAAAGACAGAAAGGAAGTACTGAAACAGAAGGAGGCTCCTTTTTTCCTCATACTTTGAACTTTACTCCCCTAAAACAGCAACTATGGAAGAGTTTGTGTAATTTCTTTTGTAATGACTTTTAAAAAGAAGAAAAAGGATAACAGTATCCATAATTTTCTGAGAACTTATCTTTTTCAAATAAACATATAGTATAATCTTCATTTTTGAGAATGGCAATGAATAAACCTGAAAATGCCCAGTGTCTGAGACTGTTTCAGTAACGACATTTCTTCAAATAAAGCTCACAGATTTTCACACATATACTGGCCAAAGGGAACTGTATAAGCATGTTCACTGCAGCACTGCTTATAATACTGTTTATTTGGAGAAAACAAAAATGTTCCTCAATAAGGAAATGGAGTAAATAAGATATATCTCTACAACAGAATATTTCACAGTAGTCAAAGAAACAAACTATTTTCTATATGCAATGGGAGAGAATGACCTCAAAAACCTACGGTGGGTTTTTAAAAAGCAAGATTTAAAATAAAATATATAGTAAGACATATTGGTGTAATAATGTTGGGGCGCCTGGGTGGCTCAGTGGGTTAAAACCTCTGCCGTCAGCTCAGGTCATGATCCCAAGGTCCTAGGATCAAGCACTGTATCGAGCTCTCTGCTCGGCAGGGAGCCTGCTTCCCCATCTCTCTTGGCCTACTTGTAATCTCTGTCAAATAAACAAACAAAATCTTTAAAAAAAAAATTTTTTTTTTAAATGCACAATGTTACTCTATATTTTTATAGTTATAAAAATGTAGTATAAACAAAAAAATGTGGTACAGAAGGATACATGACAAATTCATGATAATGGCTGTTTTGGGGAAGTAAAAGTAATTAGCACTAGGTAAAGTAACTACGAGGATTTCACTTTTAACTATAATGTTATTTGCTTAGAAGTATTTTTAAAAAATGACAAAATACTAACATTTCTTAATTCTGAGTGGTGGACAGCAAAGAGTTAACATAACAGCAGGCCTGAACTTTATCCTCTTAAAAAAAAAAAAAAAAAAAAAAAAGCCTGTTAACACTCTGGTCCTTTTGGCTGGCATTTGGAAACAGATTTCAGAAGGCTTCCCACCACCTAACAGGTAAGAGTGGCTTTGTGTGCATAAACTATTCTTACAAAGTGTATGGTTTATGCTCAATACTCATTTTTTGGGGAGTCTAGAATTTTGCTTTTGTGTTAGGCAAAGGGGGCTTCTGTGACTAGCCCCCAATAAAAATTCTGACTGCCACATCTCTAAGACGCTTCCCCAGTGGATAATTATTTCAGACATGTTGTCACAACTCATTGTTGGGGGAATTAAGTATATTCACTGTGATTCCACTAGTAAAGAATTCTTAGAAGCTCCTACATGGTTTCCTCTAGACTTTGCTCTATGAATCCTTTTCTTTTGCCAATTCTACACTGCCTCCTTTTGCTGTAATAAATCACAGCCAAAGTATGAATATATGTGGAATCTTGTGAATTGTAATGAACTGTAGAAACCAAGGGTGATCTTGGGTACCTCCTAACCCAGTGTTTTTTTGCTTTTTGTTTTATAATAGAATAAATATGAAAGAAGAGGGAGAGATGGAGATCAAAAGGGAGAGAGAAAAAACACTTTAAAATCTGAATAATTCCGAGCTCTTTCCTTTCTTATGACACATTCAAGCAGACATCACCTTCTCTATCTACCCCCCAAGTTATTATATATCCTCTCCCCCAAGAAAGCCACCTGGAGAATACCTCATCTGTCGCAGGCAGCCCACAGCATATTCTCTCACGTACTGATCTGGATAGTTGAAATCTAGAAGCTCTAACGCCTCCCGGGGGGGCAGTTTAGGCCAAATCTGAAGTAGTGCCTGAAGCTGTTGAAAAATTAAAACTGGTTCAGAAATTATAAGGGAGAAAAGTAATCTACTTCTCCTTGACACACAGGAGCAGAGATTGGTCAAAAGAAAGGAAAAGCATACTTGCAATTACTGAGGCCTCAAAACTCCACTCCTATTAACGTGGATTAGTAAAGACTATCTTTGTTGAAATATTCTATAAATAAGCAATGAAGTACTTACCTGGGAATAGAATGATACACTGAATATAATCATTAACTATTAAATAACTTTTCAAAGGAAAAAAGAGAGAAAAAAGATCAAGAAATACTTAAAGGTAAAATTCAAAGTACAAATATAAGTACACACTCAAGCTAATGACAGGCAATTTACATATAAAAAGTTCATTAATAACTCAACATAAAATTATTTTGAGGGAGCTTATTTCCAGTTCTTAATACTTTTAAGAATATCTATCACTGGGGCACCTGGGTGGCGCAGTGGGTTAAAGCCTCTGCCTTCAGCTCAGGTCATGATCCCAGAGTCCTGGGATGGAGCCCCAAGTCTGGCTCTCTGCTCAGCAGGGAGCCTGCTTGTGATCTCTTGTCTGTCAAATAAATTAATAAATAAATAATCTTTAAAAAAAAAAAAAAAGAAAGAAAGAAAGAAAAAGAAAACAGAATATCTATCACTTAACAGATTTTTTTTATTGACCATAACAAGTTTACACCCTTTAAATCATAGTAAGTGACTAAAAATAAATAGTTTATTTTCTATAAACAAGGTAAAAACAGCCAGTCCCCTATTTACAGATGCCACTTAGAAATGATCTAGACAGAATAAAAAGGAATCCCTCCACAGGGATGAGTGGGGACTGCAGAGGAGGGTGGATTTGGGCAGAAATGTCTTCATCTTTGGAAACCCTACTTCCAGAGAGCCCAACCTAGAAAGAACTCTTATCTGTCTCCCATCAGAGCACTGTGAGACTCATCCTCCTCCTCAAGGTTAATTATATTTATAGCATGTACTCTTATTAGGGATGGTTAAATGAGAAGAGGAGTGATTATGGAAGAGAGAGAAAAAAAATTTTGATAACTATGATTTGTGGCCCTCCAAAGTTCAACTCTATCTGACAAAACCATATTCTATATTATCACATCATATCTATGTGATATTTGGTATCACATGAGTAGCATGTAAGTAGCACCTGGAATCCAAAGAAGACACACAAAATGTGTGCAAGAATAGGGTTACAAAAATATGGAAAAGAGATGGCAGTAACTGGAGGACTTCTCTCAACAGACTGCCAACCTCACAGTCATACTGCAAAAAGTGGCCTAAGAATATCTGCTGTCTAGCTACCTTGTCGTTTGTCATTTAAGTTTTTATGAGACTTGGGCTTTGAGAACTAAATAAAAATCATTCTTATTTTATTATTTTAATTCTACTAATTATTCAGGCTCTCTCATTAATTAGGTCAGGTGCCAAAATAGGTCAATAATACTTGAATGAATATCTAGAAGCTGTTTATTTTCTCATATCAAGCAAATTTTACCTCACTAAAGATACTTTTTAAAAATTGATTTTTCTATTAATTTCACATTTGCAGAAAAAATAACCTTTGAATAACTTTTAACAATTTGATTATATTGCTATTATTACTAACTACTAACACAGTTATGAATTTGATATTACAATTTACATAATTATATAAATAATTCAAATACAGTAAAATATTAGTTTAACTTTTTCTTAAATTTTTGTTTAATTATTCTTAAACTTGTGTAAATAAAAGGAATAAGCTTTATACTTGCTCTTTTTATGTATACAGCACATAAGCACATATATACATATTGTACATAAAAAGACAAATACTTACCCATGGATCAAAATATCATGGGGAAAAAAAAAATATATCATGGGGATGGGGCTATTAGGGGAAAAAATGTCTAAACAGGCTCCTAACAGAGGCGACTAGGTGGCCCAGTTGGTTAAGCATCTGCCTGTGGCTCAGGTCATGATTCCAGGGTTCTGTAAGCCAACCCCTGCTTATTGGCTCCCTGCTCAATGGAGAGTCTGCTTCTCCCTCTCCTTGCTTCTCCCTACCCCTCCCCGCCACTCACACGTAAGCACTCTTTCTCTCTCAAATAAATAAACAAAATCTTTAAAGGGGGGGGAAGTGCTCCTAACAAGTGTAAAAAATTTTGACAAATATGGGCTTAAAGGTAAGAAACACCTACCTCATACCACTTTTCATCACTGATGGGATTCCCTCCCCACTTTGCCCAAGGTCCTAAGGGAACAGAAATCCCCATTATGGATAGGGGAAATAGGGGGACCATATCCAAGGTCTGAAACAATAGTTTAAAGGTTAAACTATGCTGTGAGTTAAAAACAGCTCTACTATTGGAAGGAAGTTGCCTTTGGTAAATTTATTTACAATTATTAAAGAATTAATTTATATAAATGTAAAACGAAATAAAATATCAAAACTTACTACTTCAGTTTGCGTAAAGCTAAGGAAGTGAATAGGGAAGAGAAATCTGATTCAATGATATAAATAATGAAAACAGTGCTAATTAACTACCTGCCTTCTGCAAAGCCTATTGAAACACTTCTACATTATTATTTTCCTGTGGCTTAATGGAGGACTACTCTTTTTTTTTTCTCTTGGGGTGGGGGTGGTGGAGAAAGGCTTCTATAGAATTTTCACCCATGGCTTATCCCCTAGGATCAGAATACAAACTTTACACCAGACTTCTGGCTCTCCACTTCTTAAAGTAGTCAATTTACTAAAAATACAGTTTATTCATTCTTTTGTATCCATACACTTTTTATTCCAACAACTTTTTTTTCTCTAGACTACTAAAAATAGGGATTAGGATTGGCTAATCCTAAATTGAAGATGTTAGTTTTATCTCAAAACAACGCTTTAGGTTACCTCTTGGAAATGAGATAAGTGTGCCAAATTCCAAAATGTAAAAATTTATATCCCTATGCTCATATAAATAAATAGTAGTGGTACCTGGGTGGCTCAAGAGGTTAAGCACTGGCTCTTGATTTTAACCCAGGTCATATGATTGCAGGGTCCTGGGATCCAGCCCAGCATCGGGATTTTTTGCCCTTAGTATTCTCTCTCCCCTCTTCCTTGTCCCTCCCCTACTTGCATGCTCTCTCTCTCTTCAAAATAAATAAATCAATATTTTTTTTTAAAAAAAGGAAAGAAATATTAAGCAAAAACTAGCTCTTTTTTTTTTTTTTTTTTAAAGATTTGAGAAAGAACACACAGGCATGCTAGTGGGGGGAGGAGCAGAGGGAGAGGTTCCTCAAGCCCACTCCTTACTTAGCATGGAGGCTGAAGCCCTGGTGGATTTCACAGCCCATGAGATCATGACCTGAGCCAGAACCAAGAGTCAGTGGTGAACAAAATGAACCACGCAGACGCCCTTCGTTCTGTTTTCTGACAGATGAAACAAGAAACCTCTCTCTCAGTATCTTTTAAGAGTACAGCAAGAAATTTCTTCTAATTCTTTTTTTTTTTTCTTAAGATTTTTTATTTATTTATTTTACAGAGAGAGAGAGAGCACAAGTAGGCAGAGAGGCAGGCGGGGGGTGAGGTGGGGGTAGGCTCCCTGCTGAGCAGAGTCCGATGCGGGGCTCATCCCAGGACCCTGAGATCATGACCTGAGCCAAAGGCAGCCGCTTAACCCACTGAACCACCGAGGCGCCCCTGACATTTTTTTTTTTTTTAAATTTACTTGTTTGACAGACAGAGATCACAAGTAGGCAGCGAGGCAGGCAGAGAGAGAGGGGGAAGCAGGTTCCCTGTGGAGCAGAGATACTTGTGATACTGCCTACTTGTGATTTCTGTCAAATAAATAAATAAAATCTTAAAAAAAAAATACTGCCCACCCAAAATGAATGTTAAAAACTGATCTAAAAGGTTTACGCTCTAAAGTATTAGCTTCTAGAAATAGAAGTAATTTTCAAACAATACATATTCATTTTAGAATAGTCAATGCAAAGATTAAAGTCATTTTAAGATTAAAACTTTGGGGCTCACTGATGAATCTGTTAGAAATAATCCAGAACTTACTATATGCAGGCAGTAATTATAGATGATTACACCAAAAGCAATGTTTTAATTGTTCTTAGTGGAAGATACAGGAAACCTATCTAGAATCTGGGAATTTAAAATCTTGAACTTTCTAGTCTGTCATTTGGAGTATATGTAAGAGTTTAAAATCTGAAAACTTCTCTTATTATAGAAAGTTATCCAACGTATGGAGATATCCCTGTATAAGAAAGGACAATTTACATGAGATTAACCATATATGTCCCCAAAAAGAATTACAAAAATTATGTTCTGTTACCTGAGCAACATCCTCAAGTTTATTCCACTTGATTGACAGCAGTAATTTTGGCAGTGACTGTGGGAAATTCTCTCTGCAATCTTGCCGCAGAGTCCAAATAAGATCCATTTCATTCTCACACAATTGAGACAAGGGATCCCTGTCCAAGATTTCTTTTAGTACAGCAAGAAACTTTTTTCCACCTCGACTCTAAGAAAGTAAAATTTCTCATTTATTACATAATTTAATTCCATGAACATCACTGGCAAACACTTAGCAAAATTATATTATAAGGAATTTATAAATAATTTATAAGCTTTAAAATAAGATACTAAAGATCTGATCCCTTAAAAAAATTAATAAAGATGGATGCCCTTTTCATAAGTTGGTAGCATATTAAATTTGTAAGCTAAGGATGAAATAAAGTATTCTCCAAGAGTTCTAAAAAGGGGGTTTCCCCTTCCTGTTTCTTTAAAAATCCATGCAAACGCTAGGTGGCAGAATTGCAATTTGGATTAAAAAGTCCTTTATTATTTAAATTGTTTCTTTCTATCCTTCCATTTTAATTTTCAATTGCTATAAACAAATCAACAAAGACAAAACAGACATACTAGGTTTTTTCTTTTTTTAAGAGTTTATTTATTTATTTGTCAGAGAGAGAAAAAAAGAGCAGAAGCAAGGAGAGTGAGAGCCAGAGGGAGAAGCAGACTCCCACTGAGCAAGGAGCATGATCCTGGAAGGACCCTGGGTTCATGACTGACTCAAAGACGGACTGAGCCACCCAGACATCCCCGAACATACAAAGTTAAAAAAAAAAAAAAAAAAGCATAAGTGTCTTGTTGGTTCAGAGGCATTAAAACCATTTAGATTTAGATTAAGAACTGAATCCTTGGGACACCTGGGTGGCTCCATGAGTTAAAAGCCTCTGCCTTGGCCTCCGGTAGTGATGCGGGATCAAGCCCCACATCAGGCTCTCTGCTCCTCAGGGAGCCTGTTTACCACCCTCCCACCCCCCACCCCGCCTGCTTGTGAGCTCTGTCTGTCAAATAAATAAATAAATAAATAAATAAAATCTTAAAAAAAAAAAAAAAGAACTGAATCCTGGCTAAAACTAAACATGAAACAAATATTATCCCATTTTCTTCCCCAATTTGTACAAGAGTATACCAAAATAATGAAGATGGCCCAATCTATTTTTTGGATATACACTCTGAATTGTAGCAACATTAAAAGAAAGAGATTCATTTCCCCACACTTAAAGTAGAACTATACTATTTAGGCCAAAATACATTAAAAACAAAAACAAAACAGGGACACCTGGGTGGCTCAGTCAGTTGAAGGCTGGACTCCTGGTTTTCAGCTCAGGTCATGACATCAGGGTCAGAGATTAAGCCTTGTGCTGGGCTCCCTATTCTGTGGGAAGTCTGCTTTAGGTTCTCTTTCCTTCTCCCTCTCCCCCACCCAACTGCTTATGTGTGCATGCTCTCTTTAAAATAAATAAAATCTTTAAAAAAAACAAAAAAACCTCTCCAGAATAACCAGGCAAGATTCTGTAAAATCGTATATTCTATTATTTATAATTTTGTACTTGATGTTTCTAAATGGAATTTCATATAAGCATTAAAATAGTTAATAGTTAAAATGCTAATTTTCTAAAGTAATGAGATTCAAAATAACACATATGTACAAAAGAATGGGGGTTATGATTATCTACATAGATGTCTATGTAGAAAATCTGAAAGAACCAACAAAAATATTATTGGAACCAATGAATAATTAAAGCAAGACTGTAGGACACAATTTAGTAAACAAAAGTAAACTGCTTTTCCATATATCAGCAATAAACAAGTGGTTTTTGAAATTAAAAATCTAATATCACATTAGCACCCCAAAATATGAAAACTTAAACAAAATATGTACAAAATCCATATATAATGAAAATTATAGATCTCTGATGAAAGAAATCAAGTAACTAAATAGATATTCCATGTTCATGAATAGGAAGATTGTATATATGTCCAAAATTAGCTCTTCTAATGTAATCAAGAGATTCAATGCAAACCCCATCAAAATTTTATAGATATTGACAAACTGACTCTAAAGTTATATGGAATGGCAAAAGACCCAGAAAAGCCAACACAATACTGAAGAAGAAAAAGGTGAAGGACTGATACTACCCAAATTAGTAGAAATAAATGTGAAATACCAAACTATTAAACTCCCAGAAAATAACACAGGAGAAAACCTAGATGACCTGGGCTTTGGCAATGACATTTTACATGTTAACACCAAATGCACGACCTATCAATAAAAAAACTGATAAACTAACTACTTCATGAAATTTAAAATTAATTGCTCTGTGAAAGACACTGTCAAGAGAATGAAAAGACAAGCTACAGACTGGGGGAAAATATCTGTAAAGACTTATCTGATAAAGGGCTGTTATCCAAAATAAACAAAGAACTTTAAAAACTTAACTATTAGAAAATAAACCATCAAACTAAAATACGAGTCAAAGACCTGAACAAATACCTCACCAGATAAGATACAGGCACAGCAAAGAAACATATGAAAAGATGCTTAAAATCCTATGTCATCAGGGAAATGCAAATTAAAACAAAAGTGAGGTAAAACTACACACCTATTAGAATGGCCCAAATTCAGAACACGGACAACATGGAATGCTGTCAAGGATGTGGAACAACTCTTATTCACTGGTGGCAGGAATGTAAAATACTACAATAATGCAGAGGAAGACAGTTTCACAGTTTCTTACAAACTAAACATACTCTTACCATACAATCCAGTAATCACGCTCCTTGGTATTTACCAAAAGGAGTTGAAAACTTATGCCCACAAAAAACCTGCACACATATGTTCAGAGCAGCTTTATTCAAAACTGTCAAAACTTGGAAGCAACCAAGATGTCGTTCAGTGGGGTAAATGGATAAACTGTAATACACAGAATGGAATATTATTTATCATTAAGAGGAAATGAGCTTTCATGCCACAAAGACATGGAGGAACCTTAATTCCTGCTAAGGGAAAGAAGCCAGTTTGAAAAGACTACAAACTGTATGATTCTTTTTTTTTTGGTATGATTCTAAATTATACAAAATTTAGGTCAAATTATGAAGAAAATAAAAACATCAGTGGTTGCCAGGGTAGGGTGTGAGAATGAACAGGCAGAGGACAGAGGATATGCAGGATAGTAAAAATACTCTGTATGATATGATAATGGTAAATATGTATCATTATACATTTGTCTAATCCCACAAAGCACACAACACCAAGAATGAAACCCAAGGTAAACTAAGGACTTTAGGTGATTATGATGTGTCAGTGTAGGTTTCTTTTTGGTAACAAATGTACTGCTGTGGTGAGTGATGCTAATAATGGGAAAGGGATGTGCATGTGAAGGGACAGGAATATATGGGAAATCTCTGTACTTTCCTCCCATATTTGTTGTGATCCTAAAACTGCTCTTTAAAAAATATAATCTTGGGGGGTACCTGGGTGGCTCAGTGGGTTAAGCCTCTGCCTTCGGATCAGGTCATGATCTCAGGGTCCTGGGATCGAGTCCCGCATCGGGCTCTCTGCTCGGCAGGGAGACTGCTTCCTCCTCTCTCTCTCTCTGCCTGCCTCTCTGCCTACTTGTGATTTCTCTCTGTCAAATAAATAAATAAAATCTTTAAAATATATATATATATATAATCTTGGGTGCCTGGGTGGCTCAGTGGGTTAAAGCCTCTGCCTTCAGCTCAGGTCATGATCCCAGGGTCCTGGGATCGAGTCCCGCATCGGGTTCTTGGCTTAGCAGGGAGCCTGCTTCCCTTCCTCTCTCTCTCTGCCTACTTGTGGTCTCTGTTAAATAAATAAATAAAATCTTTTTTAAATATAAAAAATTTTTTTAAAAATCTTATTTTAAACATACATACACACACGCACAAAGGCTATGATTACAGTGGTTTTATATTCAGATCCTCAACGTAGAAAGAGTATGCTTTATTTTACAGGCTTGACTGGGTTTCTCTGAAAAGTTACCATCACAAGTCATCGGAATTTGAAAATCAAACTCCTACACTTACACATCTCGAAACCTGTTACTGCAAACAACACAGAGCCTAAACTGTTCATGTCAGAGAAACAGACCACTATTAAGTTAAATATGGCAAAAAGCCAACAAACCTATTATAATTTTGTGAATCAAAATTAGACTCTACAGACCTACTGTAAGTAAATATCCTAAAGACCTAAGAGTAAACGAAGAGGGGAGAATAGAGGTTTAGCTGTATAATTGTACTATGATTGTTTACTAAGCTATGAAAAGCATAACACTGAATAAAGCCAAGGTAAAAATAAACAACTACCAGAAATGTGGCAGGAAGCCCAAAGAAAACACAGAATCTTACATTCTTTTGCAAAACCCCAAATAATCAATAATGAAAACTTAAACTGCACAGGGTAAATGGTGAATTTATACATCTGTTCAAATGCTTGAACTAAAGTAATGGCAGAAAGCAATGAAGAGTAACATTCATATTCTCTTTCTTTATGTTTAGATTTTTCAAAATCATATACATATTATGATGTAATAACCATTACTAATGAAAATAGAACAAAGCAAATATACTTTGCTATAAGTACATCAAAAAATGACTGTGCTTCTTTCCTCTTCTAAATGGGGGATCTGGTTTTGAGGGAGGGGAATGAAAGACTGGAAAACTCATTGGTCATTTTTTTGGGGGGGGAAAGATTTTATTTATTTATTTGGCAGAGAGAGAGCGAGAGCATGCAGGAGCACACAAGCAGGGGGAGCAGCAGACAGAGGGAGAGGGAAAAGCAGGCTCCCCGCTGAGCAGAGAGCCCAATGTTGGACTCAATTCCAGGACCCTGGGATCATGACCAGAGCCAAAGGCAGACACTTAACCAACTGAGCCACCCAGGTGCCCCTCATTAGTCATACTTAAACTCAGCATGTTACCAGTATGCCTGCTGAGGACAGAATTAACTATGTGTGGCCAGACAAACTGACAAGAGAGTTACATGACTGGGAGACTGATTACAAACAGGGGATTAAGCAAATAAGCAAATATACTGTGGCTAACAGACATCCAGATTTCTCAATGTCAGAAAACAGAATTACAAATATTGAAAGGCAAAGGCTAGAAAAAATCCTGTAGTGGTGGACCTAATAAATTAAAAACATTGATAAGAGCTCATGTTTTTTAATAGATAAAGCAATATATCTTGGTGCTTATATATGCCCAAATATATGCAAATATATATATGTTACCTAGCTGTTTTGTGAAAAGGCCTAGATACAAGTGCATGCCAATAGCAATGAGCATATACAGTGCCCAAATCTTGGATTCTAAATACTTTCCACATATGGAATCAAGACTCTTAACATGTAATATTAAGTGGCATACACACAATACTCCCCTCTGCTCCTCAATTCTTCAGTGTATATTTCCTAAAAACAAGGTCATTCTCATACTTAACCAGAATCTGTTCACAAAAATCAGGAAAATAATAATGACATAGTTCTATTGTCTAATTCACATATTCCATTCAATTTTTCCAGTTTTCTAAACAATGCTTGTTATAGATCTAGGATCCAACCCAGGCTTAACTGTTGCATTTTGCTGTCATTTATCATTAGGTTTCTTCATTCTAAAACAGTTCCTCAGTCTTTCCTTACCTTCACTGACTCTGACATTTTCTAAGAATACAGGTCAATTACTTTGTAGAATGTTACTCAACATGTATTTGCCTAATGTTTTGTCATAATCAGATTCCAGCTATGTATTTTTGGTATGAATACAATGAATTGGTGGAGTGTGCCTCTTACAGGAGGCAAATAATGTTAATTTGTCCTATTGCTATTGATGTTAATTTTTTAAAAGATTTTATTTATTTATTTATTTGACAGAGATCACAAGTAGGCAGAGAGGCAGGCAGAGAAAAAGGGAGGAGGAAGCAGGCTCCCCAGTGAGCAGAAAGCCCAATTCAGGCTCAATCCCAGGACCCTGAGATCATGACCTGAGTTGAAGGTAGAGACTTTAACCCACTGAACCATGCAGGTGCCCCTTGATGTTAATTTTTATTACTTCATTAGGATAGTGTCTACTAGGTTTTTCTGGGATAAAGTTAACAAGAAGTATTTTGTGGGCCTGTTTTGAGACTAACCGTCCTGTTTCCCATCAAACTTTCACCCACTTGTTTTAATAAACATTTATTACTGTATCTCGCACCTAGGGTGCCTGGGTGGCTCAGTCTAACTGACTTAACAAGCATCTGCCCCAGCTTGGGCATAATCTGGAGGTCCTGAAATCTAGCCCCAAATCGGTCTCCCTGCTCACTGGGGAGTCTGCTTCTGCCTCACCCTCTACCTGCCACTCCCCGTTTCTGCTTTCTCTGTCAATGAATAAATGGAATCTTTTAGAAAACAAATGTGCCAAAATGTTAACAGGTGGGGAAGCTGAAGAAAGGCTATATGGGAATTCTCTGAATACTTCCTGCAAATTTTGACTTAAGTTTTAAAAAATCTTTTAAATTTTTGCTATTTCCTTCCCTAAAATTGAGGGCTATAAAAACTCCAAATCATTCTCCTAAGAAAACTTCCTAGGTAGATTTCTAGGACTTGTGAACACTGGCTTAAGTTATCACATCTGCATACTCCAAAGCCAACCATTAAAATTTTATGCCTGAGTTTCCACAGTAGAAAATAAGATAAAATTATAATATGGACGTTTTAGATTAGAGCAGGGTTTCTAAACCTCAGTGCTATTATTATTTTGTTGTAGAAGGATGGTCCTGTACATTGTAGGAATTTAGCAGACCCCTGAACTTTACCCACCAGATGCCAGGAACACCCTCACAACCAAGAAAACCTCTAAACAATGCCAAATGGCCCACAAAGGGCAAGTTAGTCTCAGGTTGAGTTCCACTAGATACGAAGATAAAAACTGCCAATTCTATAATCATAATTCACAAGGATCACATTTTTCCTATTCTACAGACCCAAGGTCCTTGGCATACAACCAATTTAAAAAATACTAACACCTATTAGGATGGCTACTGTCAAAAAACACAAAAGTGATGACAAGGATATAAAAAACATTGCTTTTGTAGCTGGTGGGAATGTAAAATGGTACAACTATTATAGAAAACAGTATAGCAGTTCCTTAAAAAAATTAAAAAGAAAACTACAATATGATTCAGCAATTCTACTTCTGGTTGTATATATATCCAAAAGAACTGAAAGCAGAGTCTTAAAAAGATATTTGTATATTCATGTTCATAGCAGCATTAGTTCAAATCCAGCATCGGGCTCCTTGCTTAATGGGGAGTCTGCTCCTCCCTCTGCCTCTGCCTGCAGCTCCTCCTGCTTATACATACATACATGCTTTCTGACAAATAAATAAAACCTTAAAAAAAAATGCAAGTTAAAGTAGTGTGACATCAATTTTTTGTCCAATGGATTAAAATACTAAAAGGGTTAAAAAAAGGATTAAAAGGGCAGGAGGACATGTAGAATGATATTAAAGCTCTTCCACAGTGTGGCTAGGGTTATAAATTTTAAGGTATTTTAAGGTATGCAATTTGGCAGAATTCTTATTTTAAAAGGGATGCTTTTGATCTAATAATTTCACTTCTAAGAATCCATCTGATAAAATACATGTATGTAGGGGCATGTGGCTGGTTCAGTCAGTGAAACATGCAACTCTTGGTCTTGGGGTCAGGAGTCCCCATGCTGGGTACAGAGCCTACTTAAATAGATAAATACATACATACATACTTTTAAAAACACAAAATACATATTTAAAGAAGTATCTCTAAAATATTCATTACAACACTATTTTAGTAAAAACGAGGGGAAAAAACCCCTCAAAACACAAAAAAACCCCAGGAGTATGTATGTTCAATAACTAATAGCTGCTAATAATGCCACAGAATGTTGAAAAAACTTTAAAAAGTGGGGAGTGCCTGGGTGGCTCTGTCAGTTAAGCTTCTGACTCTTGATTTTAGCTCAGGTCATGATCTCAGAGTCCTGGGATCAATCCCTGGGGGTCAGGGGCTTTGTACTCATTTGGGAGACTACTTGAGGATTTCTATTCCACTCCCACCGCCTTTCCCAGGACCTCTCCCTCTGTTCACACTGTTACTCTCTCTCTCTCTCTAAAATAAATAAATCTTTTTAAAAAAGTAAATAAGGGCGCCTGGGTGGCTCAGTGGGTTAAGCCGCTGCCTTCGGCTCAGGTCATGATCTCAGGGTCCTGGGATCGAGTCCCGCATCGGGCTCTCTGCTCAGCAGGGAGCCTGCTTCCTCCTCTCTCTCTCTGCCTGAGTCTCTGCCTACTTGTGATCTCTCTCTGTCAAATAAATAAATAAAATCTTAAAAATAAATAAATAAATAAATAAATAAATAAAAAAGTAAATAAAAAGAGGGGCGCCTGGGTGGCTAAGTGGGTTAAACCTCTGCCTTCGGCTCAGGTCATGATCTCAGGGTCCTGGGATCGAGCCCCACATTGGGCTCTCTGCTCAGCCGGAAGCCTGCTTCCCCCTCTTTCTCCGCCTGCCTCTCTGCCTACTTGTGATATCTCTCTCTCTCTCTCTCTCTGTGTCAAATAAATAAATAAATAAATAGTCTTTTAAAAATAAATAAATAAAAATTACAAAGTAAATAAAGAGAAGTGAACCTCTGAAAGAGACAAAATCCACAAATGCATTAAATTAAAAAGGAAGAAACTATATGATCTCATTTATTTTTTTTAAAAAAGGGTATATTATATATAAAGGTATGTAAATCCATGTATTGCATTAGGATTAGTACCTATAAGCTACACTCCTGACAAGTTATCTCTGAGGATAAAAAGTAGATGGCAGTTATAGGAATAACTTTAATTTTTGGTTTCACCATTTATTAATTGTACTATGCCCTCGATTTAAAAAAAAAAAAGGCACATCTAATGTGGGCCAGAATATCACAACCTCAGTAAGAAGGAAACCTTCTGATTTAAGTGAGGGAGCAGTTAAAAGCATAAGAGAAATAGTAAAAATTATCAGTTACCCTTCTGATACTTGGGTTCAATATAAAGACTAATAAAGGATAACAGAAAGAGGAATTAGAATGAAGATATCTTTATATAACTATTATCTCTGAAACCTAAAACTGTAATTATCTGTTTTGGTGCAGGCTTATTTTATTATACCTCACAGATACTGTGCTATATTTTTTTCACAAATTGAAGGCCTGTGGCAACCCTGCATTAAGCAAGTCCATCAGTGCCATTCTTCCAACAGCATTTGCTCACTGTCTCTATGTCTCATTTTGGTAATTCTCTGAATATTTCAAACTTTCTCATTATTATTATACTTGTCACAGTGATTGGTGGTCAGCAATCTTTGCTGTTACTACTGTTAATTTTTTGGGGGTGCCATGAACCATACCACAGAAGATGGCAAACTTAATAAATGTTATACCCATTCTGATTGTTCCACCAACCAGCTGTTCCCATCTCTCTCTCTCTCCTAGGGCTTCCTCATTCTCTAAGACACAACAATATTGATATTAAGCAAATTAATAACCCTACAATAGCTTCTAAGTGTTAGAGTGAATGGAAAAGCTGCACGTCTCACACTTTAAATCAAAAGCTGTAAATGATACAGCTTAGTAAGAAGGCATGTTGAAAGCCAAGACAGGCAAAAGCTAGGCCTTTTGTGCCAAAAAATTAGCCAAGTGGTGAATCAGAGGAAAAGTTCTTGAAGGAAATGAAAAGTGCTACTCCAGTGAACACATTAATGACAGGAAAGCAAAGGAGACTTATTGCTATATGGAGAAAGTGTTTGTGGTATAGATAAAAGATCAAACCATTCCCTTAGGCCAAAGCCTAATGCAAACAAGGCCCTAATTCTCCTGAAGTTCATGAAGGCTGAGAGAAGTGAGGAAGTTGCAGAAGAACAATTTGAAGCTAAAAGAAGTTGTTTAAGAGGTTTAATATCTCCATAACATAAAAATGTAAGGAGAAGCAAGTGTTGACATAGCAGCTGCAAGAGGTTGCCCAGAAAATCTAGCTAAGATCATTAATGAAGATGGCTACACTAACCCAACAGCTTTTCAACGTAGATAAAATAGCTTTCTATTAGAAGAGACTGCTATCTATGACTTTCACAGCTAGAGAAAAGAAGTCAATGCCTGGCTTCAAAGCTTCAAAGGACAGATGGACCTCTCTTTCTGGGCGCTAAAACAGCTGGTGACTTTAAGGTGAAGCCAGTGCTCAATGACCACTTCAGAATCCTAGACACTTAAGAATTATGCTAAATCTAGTCTGCCTATGTTCTATATATGGAGCAACAAAGCCTGATGGCAGCACGTATGTTTACAAGATGGTTTAATGAATATTTTATGCTCACTACTGAGACCTACTGAGACCTTCTTTTTAAAACATTAATGCTGACAATGCTCCCGATCACCCAAGAGCTCTCTGATGGAGATGTATAATGAGACTGATGTTGTTTTCATGCCTGCTAACACAATATCCATTCTGTAGCCCATGGACGGAGAAGTAATTCTGACTTTCAAATCTCATTATTTAGGACATTTATTTCATAAAATCAAAGGTACATACAGAGTGATGCCTCTGATGGGTCTGGGCAAACTAAACTGAAAACCTTCTGGAAAGGATTCACTACTCTAGATGCCATTAAGAACATTTGGGATTCAAAGGAAGAGGTCAAAATATCAATATTTACAAGGAGTTTGGAAGAAGTTGATTCCAACCCTCACAGATGACTTCGAGTGGTTCAAGAACTCAGTGGAGGAAGTAAATGCAGATACGGTAAAAAGAGCAAGAGAACTAGAATTAGAAGTGAAGCCTGAAGATGTGACTGAATTGCTGCAGTTTCACGAAAAAAGCTTGAACGGATGAGGACTTGCTTCTTATGGATGAGTGAAGAAAGTGGTTTCTTAAGATGGAACATACTGCTGGTGAAGATGCTGTAAAGACTATTGAAATGACAACAAAAGATTTAGAATATTACATAAACTTACTTGAGCAGCTGCAGGGTTGGAGAAGACTGATCTAATTTTAAAAGAAGTTCTGCTGTGGGTAAAACGCTACCAAACAGATTGTATGCTACAAAGAAATCATTCATAAAAGGAAGAAGAGTCAATTAATGCAGCAAACTGCATTGTGGGCTTAATTTAAGAACTGCCACAGCTATCCCAATAACCTTCAACAACCCCGACCCTGATCAATCAGTCGCCATCAACATCAAGAACTTCTATCAGCAAAAAGATTACAACTTGCTGAAAGATCAGCTAATGATCAGCACTTTTTAAAATAAAAGGTATTTTTAAATTAAGGCATATACATTGTTTTTTAGGCATAATGCTACTGGCACATGTGACAGACTACAGTATTGTGTAAACCTAACTTTTATATGCACAGGGAAACCAAAAAATTCACAACTAATGTTATCATGATTTTCCCTTTATTGCAGTGGTCTGGAACAGAACCCACAGTATCTTCAATATAACTGATGGACAAACTGGTAAGTGTATACTTGTAATAAGCTTCTTTTATTACACTAAAGAGAAGTGCTCGAAGTATTTATAGTAGATGACTTGCACTGCAGGACTATGGATATTTTTGAGAATTCCAAGGGCAAAGGAGAAGACACCCTGGGCCAGACATTTCTTCAACTAGCCAACATAACATAGTGCTTTGATTCTGTGTAAATGATAAAAATATACATTATCTCCATTTTGCCACCTGGCCTATTATTGCCATTTTATGTAAATAAAATGTATGTTCTATACTGAAAACACATAAAAATTATAAACAGATGAACATGAAAAAAGAGTATCAGATTAGACTCGGCAACGTCTTAAACTATTTTAACAGTCAAAAAATTAAGCTAAAAAGTATAAGTGATAGAAATATTACAAATATTGTAAACTAAACAAAATAATCTATTTTGTCGTCTCTGGTAAAAATGATAGGCATAGTGTGTATGCAGAGATGCCGTTTGTCCCACAGTATTCTTTCTGCTCTTCCTTTATTAACTAGGATCTCTTATTCTTAGTCAAGCACATGCCTGGCCAACTAAAGACTGTATTTCCAGCCTCACCTGTGGTTAAAATATGGCCATGTGACTAATTCCTGGCTAATAAGATGTGAGCAGCAATGAGGCATATTAATGATTTCCTCAAAAAGAATAGGTGTGGCCTCTATTCTTGCTTTTCCTGTTCCTGCTGGCTGGACCATAACAATATGAGAAACTGAAGCACTAGTATTAAACCATGAGACAGAAACTACATATTAACAAGACAGAGCACCAAGATGGAAGAAAACTGGTTCCCTAGCACTGTAAATCCTGACCTGATTATATCTGCTGTTACATGTGAAAAAGAAAGAAAATTACAGCCTCTTCATTCAATTGAATAATATTTAAAAGAACAGTACTGTTACTCGATGCGGAGGTGCCAGAGCGTCTCTTAAAGACTAGCTACTGAGGGCACCTGTCTGGCTCAGTCAATAGAACATCCAACTCTTGGTCTCAAGGTTTGTGAGAGCCTACTTTAAAAAATAAATTAACTAAATTAAAAAAAAAAAAAAGACAAACTGCTAAGCCTGTGCTTATATCAGAAAAGGGTTTACCATTGAACACAGAATATCTACAAACAGCTGCCATTCAAAAGAACATTAGTATGTACATATTCACATACAGTCTGTAAGTCATCAGCATATATCAGATAAAGGTAACTAAAAATGAACACAATGTTATAATAAGAAAGGGCCATTTAAAATCTTGATACTTACTGATACATTAGCACTGTCACTGCTTGCAATCTCAGCCGCCTTCTCAATTATCTGTTAAAAAAAGTTTTTAATTAAATTCTGGTGCTTGTATTTGTAAAATTTTTTTTTAATTTTTTTTTTAAGATTTTATTTATTTATTTGACAGAGAGAAATCACAAGTAGACGGAGAGGCAGGCAGAGAGAGAGGAAGGGAAGCAGGCTCCCTGCTGAGCAGAGAGCCCGATGCGGGACTCGATCCCAGGACCCTGAGATCATGACCTGAGCTGAAGGCAGTGGCTTAACCCACTGAGCCACCCAGGCGCCCTGTATTTGTAAAATTTTAATTATAAATTATTATAATTGTACTTAGACTACAAGAAACAACATAGGGTCTGGCATTTCTATACTTTATAATGTAAACATGAATTTTAAGTGAAAATGGTATTATGTGGGGATTCCCAATCTTCAAACTCCTGACAACTAAGAGTCAATGGTACTGTGACTCCCAGGGTACACTACTAGCATTGTCTGTAGATAAAATAAGCAATGGTTTGAATATGTATGTGAAAGAATTCTTTGGTATGTGAAAGAATTTTAAATACAGGTAAATATTTTCTGATTAAGAAAATGCAAAGATATGTAAGAATTACTAAATAAGTAAGTTTTTCTCATTTGTCATTTTTTTCCTAAATTAACATAAAAAAATAGACTATCAGGGGATAATCTAAAAATATCTTTTGAATTTTTTTACTTAAAAGGGGGCTCTGATTCTTAAAAAGATGGGAAAATCAGTGGGTAAAGAATCTGAAGAGGGGTGCCTGGGTGGCTCAGTGGGCTAAAGCCTCTGCCTTCGGCTCAGGTCATGATCCCAGGGTCCTGGGATGGAGCCCCACATCAGGCTCTCTGCTCTTCAGGGAGCCTGCTTCCTCCTCTCTCTCTCTGCCTGCCTCTCTGCCTACTTGTGATCTCTGTCTGTCAAGTAAATAAATAAAATCTTAAAAAAAAAAAAAAAAGAATCTGAAGATTTATATCCAGTTACTGACTTACATAATACTAAATGAATAATTTAACTATATCCACAAATGTAAAGTGCAGTGATAACTGTTATTTTATTTCATACAGTTTTTATAATGACAAAATGAAGTTAGTTATTAAAATTATCAATAACCATAAAATTGTCTTGAAAAGCAAAATGTACACAAATGATCACAACAAAAATCATTAAATTAAATAAAAAGAATACAGGGAACTTTCAATTTTTCTATCTGTATTATTTGATTTTTTAAATGGTGCACTTATAAATTATACAATTTTTATAAAATCCCAGTAAGTATATTTATATATATTTAAAGACAAATCCTCTATCACAAGTTGATCTTCAAAGACGGACTCTCTAAGAGATTACAAAGGCAAAAGGAAAGTTTAGTGACTTAAGCAGTGTTGAAATAAAATATTTTAAAGAAGCTGGACTTCTCTTGAAATATAACATGAAAACTACATGTAACTGCATAGGATAGTCATAAAAATGGTTCAAAAAGCACCTCATTTGATCCAAAAGAAACTATAACTGATTGCTGAACACATACTATTAAGCGAACACAAAAACAGTCATAGCATGGAGTATAAAATGTATCACAAGTAACTATGCCTTCTGGTTAAATTGCTATTCTTAGCACTCTTTTTTTTTTTTTTTTTAAGATTTTATTTATTTATCAGAGAGAGAGGGCGAGAGAGCAAGCACAGGCAGACAGAATTGCAGGCAGAGGCAGAGGGAGAAGCAGGCTCGCCGCCGAGCCAGGAGCCTGATGCGGGACTTGATCCCAGGACGCTGGGATCATGACCTGAGTCGAAGGCAGCTGCTTAACCAATTGAGCCACCCAGGCTATTCTAAGGAATAAAGCCATGGCAGGAATGCAATGGATGAGTCAGAAATGCACCTTTTCCAACTCAGTGTACACTAAGGTAGATGGTTCTTGACATATGTGGGATTTCAACTGTATAACCACAAAATTTAATTTGGTTGTATATTACTGATTAGAAAATCATTTCAGAAGAATTGGAAATGAAAAGTTACCTTGTGTGGAAAAAATTCAATGAAAATGAGAGTAAAGAAGAAACATTAGGTAACATTAATTTATGTATTACTTTAAAAATTTACTCTATACAGGTCTGGCAATGCTGAATTTTAAAATACAATTTAGTTTAAAGATGGATTAATGTAAATATTATTTAGTATAATACTGATTTTTAAAGGAAGCTTTTTCTCACATAGATGAAGGGAATAAACTTGTTACTATCTGAGAATCTGCTCCAAGATTTTCTCATAAAAACTGCATCAATCATACCTGCAACAAAGATGCCAAACCTGAAGATAAAACATATGACTGCTTAGCATATGTTCAGAATGTAAATTAGCATAGCCCCATTTTCAACTCCAGCAGATATCCTCCTGGTACCTAAGATAAGCAGTTTGTATACTAAGGAAACAGGTTTAGAAATGGAAGTCCTTGCTATAGATTCTACACAAGTAACAATACCTTAGGAAGTCTTACTAATAGTAATAGTCAACATAAATCTTCTGTTTTTTGAATACCAATTCTGACACAGCAGTTACCATGTCTTTAATTCCTAAACTAAGATGCCGGGCAAGCTTCAGTGTACATATCACATACTCAGACTTATATAAATGCATTGAAAAGAACCTGAGAGAACAATTATGATTTTCTCATTTTATAAATGAGAAACCTGACCTTCAAAGATATTATGTCTCACCTGGTCAGTGATAAAGCCAAGATTAAATACAAATTTAGTTGGCTCCATGATCACTGGTCTTTCCACTGAACCAAGCTGCGAATGTATGTGACATTTTGAAAGAGAAACAAACATGGAAAGCTTAAACTATAAACATGCAGAGCCAAGAACTAATGATTCAGTAATTTTCATGCATACTGATTCTTTAAATAATTAGCTTACCTTATCGAAGGGAGGATAATAATAAGGTTGTTTTTTATTTTCTGGGAATTTGATATGCAAAGCTGTTGCATTTTCAGTATATGGATTTGTTTGAACAGTTCCCATTGGATTCAACATTTCTTCAAGTTCATCTAAAATATACAAATAATTTTGATTCTTAAAAAATGTTTTTAAAAACTAAACTAAAATAAATCCTTAGTAAAAAATTATTTTACAACTAGGCCACCTAAGGAATTTGGTAGACAATCATATCAGTAAGCTTCTAACTTTCTGTTTATACTTGACACAAGAATTGAATGTGAGTTTACATACAGCTCTAAAATGAGAAAGTTTATAAAAATACCCACCTCACCTCTTTCTTCAAATTTGACTAGTATTCTCAATCTTGGAAAAAAAAAAAAACTTAATGGAAACTGTTCTCCATCAATATAAAGTGACTCACAGAATTTTTATTACTTCACCACATATATGGACTCCTTATTTTTCCATGGTCATCACAGTACCCAAACTGATATTCTGAGAATCATCAATGACATTCTTTCAGACATATCTAATGTTGTTTATGCTTCTCAATTAGCCCATAAACTGCTGATAACAGTTAAAGGGCTCTCTGATAATTTCTGCAACACTCCATTCAAATGGTACTCCTTTAACTGAATAAACTGCTTATTTCTTTAAGGCACTCCCTCTGCTCCCCCATGGTACATTCACAGAATTGTGCATGGGATTCTTAGATTTCAGTGTTCTCATAAAACTTTCATTTCACAGATAAGTAGTAAACTGTCGAAGAGACAATAAACTCAAGAGAATGGAATTAGCAGTACAACCTAAAGTCTCTCTTCTCCAAACTATTATCTCTTTCTTATACAGACTTTTAGCACAGCTGTTCTCTCCTAAAGAAATAAAAATCCACTGTGTCCAGTCCTAATGTCTAGATATTATGCATACTCAAATTATTTACCAATGCTAGAAAATATTCTTTTTATTTATTAATTTGAGAGAGAGAAAGAGAGCAGGAGCAGGGGTGGGGTGGTGGGGGGGAGGCAGACTCCCTAGTGAGCAGGGAGGCTGTTGGGGTGGGGGGGTGGGGGAAAGGTGGGAATCCCAAAACCTGGTGTTAGTGACCTGAGCTAAAATGAAGGCAGATGCCAACCACCTTAGCTACCCAGGAGTTCCACTAGAAAATCTTTGAGTATTTCCACGTTTCAGCTCGTTGATCAATTCTTCGCTTGAGTTGTTTAATACTCTCAAATTTCAGATTCCATTGTCACCCAGAAGGGAGAAATTCTCATTTATATACCTCTAAAGCAGATTTCTCAGCAAATTAAAATCCTACACTTATACTATCTAGTAGCATTATACTCCTTTGTTTTACCACATACAATCTAGCTAAGTAAAATGTAGCATTTTAGTATTCTTACTAACAAACATAGAGAGGTAACCTTGCTTGAAAGTGATTACCAAAAAAGCACTCTAATATATTTTATAAATAGAATGTACAATTTGGTACAACCTCAACTGGAGAGCAATTTGTGATTATCAAAATAACAAACCTATTTATTCTTTTTTTATTTTAAAATTCCAAGTTTTTTTAAGTTTTTATTTTAATTTCAGTTAGCTAACATAGAGTTATATCAGTGTCACGTGTACAATAACAAATGTATTTATTCTTTAACTTAACAGACCCACCTCTAGGAATTTATCTCAGACATATACCTGCACATAAGCAAGATTATTCACTGTAACACTGCTTAAATTATCAAAAGGTAAGTATGGTTTAAGAACAGCAGCAGAACTCTATATAGACAGATAAGGTTAAAGGAGCAAAAAGGAGAACACTGCACAGAATGCTATTTTAAGACTAGAAGAAAACTAGAAATCTACATTTGTATTTCCTAGTGTATATGCAAAGAAATCTGGAAAGATAAAAAAGCAACCAGTAATGTGATTATATACCATTTAATGATGGCCTAGGGACTCTATACAATAGATTATTTGTAGTTCCTTTTTTTCAGCCTCACTCCTACTGCGATAAATTGACAATTCGAGAAGTCATACATGCATAGCAAATGTGTTCATTTATTATTTTTCACATTACATTTTGTTAGAGATAAAGTCAGGCTCACAGTATGCCAAGTTAATACTGCCCATAATTGTCTATTTTACTAAAAATACCAGTCGAGTTGCTTGGTGATTCTGGAGAACATGTGTGAGTCTAAATTAAAATTTTCAAAAAGGTGTAACTGCTGAAATGCATAATTTTTACTCTAACTATGAAGCTCACAGTTTCTCTTAAGAAATATATAAATGCACACTACTCTCTTATATTTGGGTGAAAACATGCAGTAGTAAAAACTACTATAGGTATATGAGGAAAGAATAGTAACTGAAGAATATATACACACATAAAATATTAGAACGTAATTTTTTTTTAAGATTTTATTTATTTATTTGACAGACAGAGATCACAAGTAGGCAGAGACGCAGGCAGAGAGAGAGAGAGGAGAAAGCAGGCCCCTGCAGAGCAGAGAGCCTGATGTGGGGCTCAATCCCAGGACCCTGGGATCATGACCTGAGCTGAAGTCAGAGGCTTTAACCCATTGAGTCACCCAGGCGCTCCTAGAACGTAAGTTTTAAATATGTCTGTAAATAACTGATTATCTAAAACCAATTTCTCAGATGCCAACTACTAATAAACATTTTCAAGTATCTGTCACCCAAAAAATAACTTTAAAATGCAAGTAATTTCACAGTTTTATTAACTGTATTAACAAACTATGAAGGCAGGGGGGAATGAAAACAGCTATTATAATGCAAAGTTTATACTAAAAATTTCAAACATCCAGGAAACGCAGTATGGAATAATGGAAAGAATCAAACAGTCTTCTGTACAAATCCTACTTTTGAACCAAAGTGAACCTAGATTGTAAGTCTTACAAAACTGGTTTCCTTATTGGGGTGCTCTGAATAGTACTTCAGAAATATAGGCATATGGAAGGTGCTCCTCTTAGCTCAAATTTCAGGTTAAAGCCAACTAAACACTTGCTGTGTTTTTACTATTCCTCCCATATTAGTGAATGTTCCTTCTATTAGTGTAGAAATTTAGTACAACTAGAAGCAAAAAGGTTGTTACAAAGAAGATATTGTTCCTTAGGAGAATTTCTCCAAAATCTATAAAAATAAAACTTTTAAAGCAAGAACATATTCACCAGGATAACAAATATCTTCAGATACAAATCACTTTTAAATACATTAAAACAATCTGCGGGCATCTGCCTTAGAATAAATAATAAAGATACAAAAAGATGGTTTCTTTTCTAAACTGAAAGAACAGTGAGTCATAAAGAAACTAACTAGTCCACATACCAAAAGTTACTCTTTAAGGATTAGGATATAAATCTTACCAGGAAATGAAGACCAGCTGTGCAATATTATGTCTCCAGATCTCAACTGTCCTTTAAAGTCAAAAACCATCGTATTTACCCATGCTACAGGATAATGCTGTTGAAAAAGATACCACTGTATAAATATCCTGAAAAAGAACTTCAGAAGGTAAACATGTACATGCCCTTTGTTTCAAAAATTTAGATCTAGAAATATCTAGAGTTCCAGACGATTTCCAAAAAAATCATCCTAAATAAAACAAGCTGTACATGGAAAAATGTTCTAGATCTTTACAATGGTTCAAGAAAACACTGAAAGTCAATTAATGTCTCATGATGAAATAATGTATCCAAAAAACATTATTTCTTATATAAACAATGCAAATGATGAGGAATTTTTAATGATTCAAGAAAATACGTATGATATATCAGGTTATATGTTTTATGAGCTTTACACCTCATTAAACCTTAATGTAGTAGAAGACAATGTCTGTAGGTATTGTAGAATTTATTTTTATTTCTTAGAAGGAAGCCTAGACACCTAGATCAATTAACTTGGTCACAGTTTATCAAAAAACCTTATAAACAGTCAAATACTTTGAGTAAAATTCTTTATCAGTGTAAGAAAAAACACTAAGGAAGTACTCTTCCATGACTTTTACACCCTAAAATTTATTTTTAAAAAACTGTATGATAATAACCAGAGGAAAAGCCTGCTTAATTCTTACATTAAAGAATAAAGGACACAAATTCATGTACATAAATATAGCAACCATTTTTTTTTAAATATATAAAATTCGTGTCCCCATCCCTCCAAAACAACTTTTCATAAACTTAAAAGAAAATGAAAAAGACAGAACTAAAAATATGAAATGGAATATGAGAACAGGCACACCATCATCCTTTTTCCTCAATTTCGAAATCTAATAAACTGAAAACTAAAAGTTTATTCATAATTCATAGGAGAGCAAAACGTGGCCAGAAATGGCCTGAAGTTAACTAATATTCTGCATTTGTCTCATTTAATGTGACTATTCACATACTTCACTGCCAAGCAATGATGTGTTTGATTACAGATTTGTGATCCAGGCCCCACAGATGTGTTGAATAAAGTATACTGTACAATCTTTCTAAAATTCACAAAAATCTGAATGTTTGAGCATATGTGGCACATAGAATTTCAGTTAAGGTATTGTGGAAATACAGTTTTCTAATCCTTTCATTCTTTTTTATCTATATTTTTTAAAGTATTATATTTATAATGGAACACTTACAATACGGTATTTGCTAAAATAATTTGACAAAAGAGAAATAAATGAACAGAAATAAAAATGAAGATCTATCATCTTTTTAAAATCACTTCATAGGGACGAAAGTTATACGCTATCATTTCACGTTACTCAATTATTTCAAAGTCTCTTAAAATTATTCCATTGAAAAAATTTTTCGGTAGTGTATAATTACCACTTTCCCAGACTTCCGAATGGTCTGATATTTAGAGGGATTAATAGTTTTAGTTGACTTTTTTGTTTTCACTTTATCCAGAACTGCATAAATAGCAAAACATAATCGAGCCATTCGTGGCAGGTCACAAGTATTTATATCAAATTCCAGTGGTTCATTCCAAATGTGATCATTTTTCCCTGATATCTCTGAGCTTACGATGGTTTTACAGAGGAGTTCAGTACCATGAAAAAGGCCAGCCCTGACATGAACCTGTAATAAGGGAGACAAAAACACAGAATTAGGAGTACTGCACCACTGAAACACCTCAACTCTGAAAAACAAACATCTATTAGGAGAAGTAGCACACCAACTCTCGTCCACAGAAACATCAGGCTGTAAGTATCAGTATATAATTCACTAAACTGTTATTTTAACCTGTTTTCACTTAGTAAACCAACTAAAAAATGCAGTATGTCTCAATGGTATAAACAGATCTACAGAAACTAAGACCGTAAGTATGAAAACTACTATCATATGTTCACCTCGGACGACTGCATTTACTTGGGGTGTCTTGTCTTATTCTTTGTATAACTGGAAAGTAAGTGATAGATAAAATGTCTCTGAAATCTCTTTCTACTTCTTAATAATGTACGAACTGGACATTCTAAGACCCACCTTCTTAAAGATATTCTATCCATATTTACAATTATTCTACACATCATTGTGTTTCATTTTTTCCTGAAGACACAGGTCCAGAGTAATGCAGGACATACGCAAAATGTCCCAGAAAATTTTACTCAGTCATTCATATAGTTTTTTATGACATAACCCAATTATCTCTAAATTTAAAACTGAGTAGTACAGAAGTAGAACAAATAATCCTTACGTTTATATGGAATCACAAATAGCCAAAGCAACCTTGAGAAAGAACACAATCCCAGATTTCAAGATATTCTTCTATAAAGCTAAAGTAATCAAAACAATATGGTACTGGCACAAAAACAAAGACATCAATCAATGGAACAGAATAGAGAGCCCAGAGATAAATCCACACTTACCTGGTCAATTAATCCACAACAAAGGAGGCAAGAATATACAACAAGGAAAAGATAGTCTCTTCAATAAATGGTGCTGGAAAAACTGAATAGCTACGTAGAAAAGAATGAAACTGGACCACCTTCTTATGCCATATACAAAAATAAACTCAAAATGGATTAAAGACCTAAATGTGAGATCTGAAATCACAGCACTCAAATTACTTCCACATAGGCTACAATTTTGTGGATACTGGCCTTAGCAACATTTTCCTAGATATGTTCCTTCCAGCAGCAGAAGCAAAAGCGAAAATACACTATTGGGACTAAACCAAATAAAAAGCTTTTTCACAATAAAGAAAACCCTCAACCTAACAAAAAGGCAGTCCACTGAAAGGGAAAAGATATTTGCAAATGATGTATCTAATAAGGGATTAATATCCAAAATATATAAAGAACTTACACAACTCAACACCTCCCCAAAATCAAAGAATCCAATTTAAAAATGGGCAGAGGACCTGAACAGACATTTTTCCAAAGAAGACATTCAGATGGCCGAGAAACATATGAAAAGATGTTCAACATCACTAATCATCAGGAAAATGACATCAAAACCACCATGAAACATCACCTTATACCTGTCACAATGGCTTCAGTCAAAACAAGATATAACAAATGCTGATGAGGATCTGGAGAAAGGGAATCCTTGTGCACTGTTAGTGGGAATGTAAATTAGTGCAGCCACTATGGAAAACAGTAAGAAGTTTTCTTGAAAAAGTAATAATAGGAATGCCATATGACCCAGTAGTTCCACTATTGAGTATTTACCCAAAGAAAACAAAAAAACTAGTTTGAAAGATGTATACATCCCTATGTTTATTGCAGCATTATTTATAATAGACAAGGTATGTAAGCAACCCAAGTGTCCATCCATAGATGAATGGATAAAAAAAAGATGTGGGGGACGCCTGGGTGGCTCAGTTGGTTAAGCAGCTGCCTTCAGCTCAGGTCATGATCCCAGCGTCCTGGGATGGAGTCTCACATCTGGCTCCTTGCTCGGCGGGGAGTCTGCTTCTCCCTCTGCCTCTGCCTGCCATTCTGTCTGCCTGTGTTCATGCGCTCTCGCTCTCTGACAAATAAATTAAAAAAAAAAAAAAAAAAAAAAAAGATGTGGTGTGTGTGTGTGTGTAATGGAATATTACTCAGCCATACCAAAGGATGAGATCTTGCCATTTGCAACATTAGAGGGTATTATGCTAAGTGAAATAAGTCAGAACGAAAGACAACTTCTGCATGATTTCACTTATATGTGAAATCTAAAATCAAATGAACAAAGAAAGCAGGAAAGACCCATAAATACAGAGAAGAAACTTACGGTCGCTAGAGGGGTAGATGAAGGGGATGGGCAAATGGGTAAAGTGGAAAAGGAGGTACAGGCTTCAAGTTATAAAATGAATAAGTTACAGGGGGGATGAAAGGTTGAGGATAGGGAATATAATCAATGGTACTGTAACAGTGTTGTACGGTGACATATCGTAGTTCCACTTGTGATGAGCACAGCACAATGCACAGAGTGGTACAATCACTATGCTGTACACCTGAAATTAATGTAACATTGTGTGTCAACTACACATCAATAAAACTGGTTGACTAATAAATTAAAAAGTAGGTGGTGAAAGTAGCAAAACAATATGAAACACAGACTGACTTTATGGTCAAATGTTTTTACATTGATTTATTCAAATGTGATCTTAGCACACAGTAGTACTCAATTTACTAGTTACTGAATAAATTAATACATGTGAATATATAGGTTCATTTTTTATAGGTTCATTTTTAGTTTAAAATGGGCTTATCAATAAAAACTAACTTATTAGAAGAGTTACTATCCTCATTTTGAAAAAGGTAATATCAAGAATACCCATTCTATCAGAGACAGAAACATTTTTTTTGAGACAGAAACATTTCAATAGAGATAAGAAATTTTAAGTAATACCATCAATTTTAAAGTTATAAATAGTTATATTAGAATTGAGTTTAAAAGCGTTTAAAATTGTTTTAATTACATAAATAAAACTACAGGTTAGTTCATAATGTTCATAGTTCATATAGTCAGTTCGTAATGTAACAGGGAAAGAACGGCTTACTTTAATGAACAGTATTCATTTATCTATCTCCGACAACATAAACACAGATTGGAGTGCCCAGATGACTCAGAGCCAGATGTGCGGCCGATCTCACAACCCCGGAGACCAGGACCTGTGCTCAGTGTGGGGTCTCTCTCCTTCTACCAGTGCACCTCCCCCTGCTCACACACACAATCTCTCTCTCTCTCAAAATAAATAAAATCCTAAATAAAAATAAACACAGATAAAAGGGTTAGATATGCTAAAATCATTAAAAAGCAAAAATGTAAAAGCTAACTACTGAAGCATGGTGATGGGTTCACAGAAATTGATTACACTATTCTCTCTACTTTTGTGTATGTTTGAGTTTTTCCATTAAAAAATTTTAAGCTAAGGGCTCCTGCATGGCTCAGTGAGTTAAAGCCTCTGCCTTTGGCTCAGGTCGTGATCTCAGGGTCCTGGGATCGAGCCCCGCATCAGGCTCTCTGCTGAGCAAGGAGCCTGCCTCTTTCTCTTTCTCTGCCTGCCCCTCTGCCTACTCGTGATCTCTGTCTGTCAAATAAATAAATAAAAGCTTTAAAAAAAAATTTTTTAAGCTAAAGAAAATCAGTTATTCCAAATACATATGGGTTATTTCTACACAATAAAGATTAAAGTAATAGGGAGTACACAAAGAATTGCTAAAAGCACCTCCAGTAAATTTTCAGGCCACCAAGAATTTTCATCTGAATACACACCTGATTGCCCTCAAATTCACAGAAAAGGGATTATTCCTTCTACTCAAAACCTCTACTTCCATCTTGTTCCAATTTCCCAAGTACTTAGACCTTGCTCCTTTGTTTCTCTGAATTGGAAAAATCCCCTCCCCAGCAGGCTATAAAACCTAAGCATTTCTCACCTATGTCAAGCTCAAACAAAAACCTTCTTTGGAACCCAACTAATCATAATGAGAATGGTGCCAGTGTCTGTCTACTCATGTTTCCTACTTTCAATCCATAATCAAGCCTATACTGTAATACAAGAGGAAAGTGATTTATAATATAATCTATTTTTAAATTTTTAAAAATATATTGATTTTTTTTTTTTTTTTAAAGTAGGCTCTATGCCCAATGTAGGGCTTGAACTCACAACCTTGAGATTAAGAGTCCCATGCTCTCTCAACTGAGTCAGCCAGGCATCCCTATAATGTACTTTTTTTTTCCTACAACGTACTCTTAAATGAAAAATAAAATAATTCAATCATACTCACTAAAAGCATATTCACATTTTGATGGTGCAAAGAAATTAATACAAATAAAACTAATTATGGTAGGATAGCAAGAATATTGGTGATTTATCATTCTCTTAAGTAATCATAGATTGTATTTTATAATGTTATCTTTAAAATATTTTAAAATTACTATTCTAGAAAGTACAACACAAATCAGCTAGATGAACTTAAATTTAAGATCCTAAATACAGGCATAACACCAAATGCTCACAATCAATTCAAAATTCATTAAATTTAATGCAAACGTGAGTGAAAATGGAAATCAGTTTAAAAACAACAACTGACGGGGCCTGGGTGGCTCAGTCAGTTGAGTGTCTCACTCTTGATTTCAGCTCAGGCCATGATCTCAGGGTCGTGGGATCCAGCTCTGCACTGGGCTTCACACTCAGTGTGGAGTCTGCTTGAGATTCTCTCTCTCCCTCTGCCCCTCCCCCCAATTCACATGTGCACACGCATAAACTCTCACTCTCTCCCTCACTCTGTAATAAATAAAATCTTTTCTTTTTTAAAAACCCATCCAAGATTATCTGTTTTTAAACAGTGTCAAAATCTTAAAGGGTGCCTCAGTGGCTCAGTGGGTGAAGGCTCTGCCTTCAGCTCAGGTCATGATCTCAGGGTCCTGGGATCAAGCCCCGCATTGGGCTCTCTGCTCAGCAGGGAGCCTGCTCCCCACGCCCCGCTTCTGCCTGCCTCTCTAACTACTTGTAGTCTGCTGATCAAATAAATAAAATCTTTAAAAAAAAATCTTTAATAAATAAATCAATAAATAGAAAATGTCAAGATTGAGCAGCCATAGCCTTAAGCAACTTTTAAGTCCATGCCTCTACCCTACCTTAAATGCTATTTCCCTGTGTTCCCCAAAATAAGGCAAAAAGTCTGGGGATTCATTTTTACTCTGTGAAGAATGTAACAATAATTATAAAGAAGGATTTATACAACTGCACGATTAGGAAATCTTTGTATTTTCCTTTACTCTATACTCAAAATAAACGGTGAGACACTTATCATAGTAGTAGAATTTTTAATACCCAAGACAAAAACAGAAATAACAATTATTCTTTTTATATATACAGATGAATAATTATTCTATAAAGAAAACTGCAATTGCCTATAAGAACCATAATTATTTTCTCCTAAGCAATGAAAAAATGGCCCTATCATGAAATGCTCAACAAATGGCATTTAGTGTTAGTAAAATTATATGGGAACTAAAAAGAGCACAAAATCCAGATTTCGAAGTTTTCCTTTTCTCCTTGATATACCTCAGGAAGACTGAGCACGTTAATAAACACATAGTGAATGGTAATTTTAGTTTATCAAGAGGTTAAAAAAAGTTCCACCACTATCATACCAGTCATTATCTTAAAAGAAGTTCAACAGGAAGAAAGGAAAGCGGTGCCTATTGCCTAGGCAAAGACAAACTCCCCTGGCATGCCTTAAGAACTGAAACTACTATGGCACAGCTAGAGGCACATCAGGGGGCCACACTGGTGCGTGGGTTGGAGAGGTGAACAGCAAAGTCAGTGCCTACTGACACTACTAAACAGGAATGGAATTTTTTTTTTTTTAAGATTTTATTTATTTATTTGACAGAGAGAAATCACAAGTAGGCAGAGAGGCAGGCAGAGAGAGAGGAAGGGAAGCAGGTCCCCTGCTGAGCAGAAAGCCCGATGTGGGACTTGATCCCAGGACCCTGAGATCATGACCTGAGTAGAAGGCAGTGGCTTAACCCACTGAGCCACACAGGCGCCCTGGAACTTTTTTTTTTTTTTTAAAGATTTTATTTATTTGACGGAGAGAGACGGGGGGGGGGGGGCGCACACACAAGCAGGGGGGAGGGGCAGAGGGAGAAGCAGGCTTCCTGCCAAGGAGAGAGCCCGATGTGGGCCTTGATCCCAGGACCCTGATATCATGACCTGAGGTGAAGGCAGGCGCCTAAAAACTGAGCCACCCAGGCGCCCAACAGGAACAGAATGTAAATCACAGAAAGACTATTTTGTTTTCAGGTAAGAGAGAAGTTTGGGTGTAAGGTGAAAGATGTGAAAACAGAGGCAAGGAGATCACTGGAGAGAGGCTGTTGCTGTAATTCAGGGAGAGGCAATGAATGCTTGAGCTACGAAATGGTACGGAAGACAAAGAGGAGAGAATGGATAGTAAAGGATTTCAATGAGGTAGGATCAACAGTATGTGATCAACTGAATAAATATGGTAAGTAAGGGAGAGTGGTGACTCCAGCTGCTTTACCAAATATAAGAGGAAAAGGAGTTAAAGGAATTAAGAGAATGAACTGGGGGACACTAAATAAAGTTGGCTTTAGAAATGTGTAACGGGGCACCTAGGTGGCTCAGTTGGTTAGGAATCTGCCTTTGGCTCGGGTCATGATCCCAGGGTCCTGGGATAAAGCCCCATGTTGGGATCCCTGCTTAGCCGGGGGCCTGTTTTTCCCTCTCTCCCTGTCACTCTCTCCACTCATTCTCTCTCTCTCTGTCAAATAAATAAAATCTTAAAAAAAAAAAACAAAACAAGAAGTATACACTGAGGTATGTGAAAACAGGAGTCTGGAACTGAAGAGATAGCCAGGCTACAGCCAACAGCTTGAGAATCATAAGTGAAGAAGGTATAGTTTTTTCAATTTTCTTAAAAAGAGGATATCAGTAATTGTTTTTCAAGATATAAAGAATCCAAATGACATGAAAAACACTAAGAGGTGTTGCTGAGGCAGGGTGCACATGCCTCAAGCAAACAATCCATGGGATCTCAAGATCTCCGTAATGCTTGCTCTTCTTCCCCTCGGCCACACAAACCCAAACAAATCTAGAACTGGACTTTCCCACCACACCCTAGCATCTCCAAATCACTACCTGCTACATCTTACTCTCTACTCACCTCCCCTTCCAAATCACTCTGACACTCCTACAGGATAATCTACTTACCCTCTTTAAGGCCTCCATTTCAATGACCAATATTCCCCCCAATCCCCGCTTTTCTCTATCACCTTTGTCGTCCTTTGCCTTCACCAAAACTCTCTGTCAATGGGTGTCTCTCCTCTGTCACACTCATCTGAATTCTCTATCCTGGATAAACCTAATTAACTGCCTCTCCTCCATACTACATGGTTTGGGGTCAAGACTGACCAGTCTCAAATGTAAAATTATTCTTTCATCATTACAAGAATATTTCTTACCTTTAATTAACTGCTGAAAACCTGCATAATCATTTACTCTCCTATAAGATGAGAACTATTTTTTTTTAAAATGCAAAGCCCCTATTTAAGCTCCTTTTTTTTGTTGGGTTTTCTGTTACCCAAAGATGCCAGGCTTTGATGGATACCTCCTGTCAGTCAAACTACTCTATTTAGAAGTTATAAAATATTAGAATAATGAAATACTAGTCCATTATTATTTATAAGGTAAGGAAAGCAAGTAAAGAGAAAGATCGACTTATGTAACGAATAAAAAAATCAGAATCTAATACTCACCAATTATAGATAGAATACTACTAAATTGTGAAGTCATGTCAGTGGGGCAGAATGAGAATGACATATATGTTGGGATGAAGTAAAGGGTTTAAAGAGTATTTTTCTCCCAGAAAAACTCATGCTGCTTCATATGCACCCAAAGCTCCACAAATCTCCAAGTAAAGATATATGGCAGCGGGCAGGGAGGGGGAGCGCCTGGGTGGTTCAGTGGGTTAAAGCCTCTGCCTTCAGCTCAGGTCATGATCCCGGGGTCCTGGGATCGAGCCCTATATCGGGCTCTCAGCTCAGCAGCAAGCCTGCTTACTCCTCTCTCTGCCTGCCTCTCTGCCTACTTGTGATCTCTGTCTGTCAAATAAATAAATAAAATCTTAAAAAAAAAAAAAAGATATATGAGGGGGAAGGCGGGAGCTGTCATGTATTATCACACGATCCTCCTCTTAGGAACTTCATGTCCCCCCCCCTTTTTTTTAAAGATTTTATTCATTTATTTGACAGACAGAGATCACAAGTAGGCAGAGAGGCAGGCAAAGAGAGAGGAAGGGAAGCAGGCTCCCTGCTGAGCAGAGAGCCTGATATGGGGCTCGATCCCAGAACCCGGGGATCATGACCCGAGCCGAAGGCAGAGGCCCTAACCCACTGAGCCACCCAGGCACCCCTCAATATTATATTTTAAGTTTAGCCAGTGAAAAGATTCTATAAAGGAAAGACATGTGAGAGGTGCCTGGGTGGCTCAGTCAGCTAAGTCCAACTCTTGGTTCTGGCTCAGGTCATAATCTCATGGTCATGAGATGGAGTCCTGCTTCAACTGACATGCTCAGTGAAAAGTCTACTTGGGAGTCTCTCTCCCCTTCTCCCCACCCACGCTCTCTCTTTAAAATAACAAATAAATCTTTTTTTAAAAAAAGACTGAATGAAAGACAAAAGGTTGATATCCAGGATCTATAATGAACTCCTCAAACTCAACACACACAAAACAGACAATCATATCAAAAAATGGGCAGAAGATATGAACAGACACTTCTCCAATGAAGACATACAAATGGCTATCAGAACCATGAAAAAATGTTCATCATCAATAGCCATCAGGGAGATTCAAATTAAAACCACATTGAGATATCACCTTACACCAGTTAGAATGGCCAAAATTAACAAGACAGGAAACAACAGCTGTTGGAGGGGATGTGGAGAAAGGGGAACCCTCTTACACTGTTGGTGGGAATGCAAGTTGGTGCAGCCTCTTTGGAGAACACTGTGGAGATTCCTCAAGAAATTAAAAATAGAACTTCCCTATGACCCTGCAATTGCACTCCTGGGTACTTACCCCAAAGATAAAGATGTAGTAAAAAGAATGGCCATCTGTACCCCAATGTTTATAGCAGCAATGGCCACAGTCGCCAAACTGTGCAAAGAACCAAGATGCCCTTCAACGGACGAATGGATAAGGAAAATGTGGTCCATATACACTATGGAGTATTATGCCTCCATCAGAAAGGATGAATACCCAACTTTTGTAGCAACATGGACAGGACTGGAAGAGATTATGCTGAGTGAAATAAGTCAAGCAGAGAGAGTCAATTATACAGTTTCACTTATTTGTGGAGCATAACAAATAGCATGGAGGACATGGGGAGTTAGAGAGGAGAAGAGAGCTGGGGGAAATTGGAAAGGGAGGTGAACCACGAGAGACTATGGACTCTGAAAAACAATCTGAGCGGTTTGAAGTGGCAGGGGGGTGGGAGGTTGGGGTACCAGGTGTTGGGTATTATAGAGGGCACGGATTGCATGGAGCACTGGGTGTGGTGAAAAAATAATGAATACTGTTATGCTGAAAACAAATTTAAAATAATTTAAAAAAAAAGACTGAATGAATTTTTAAATTCTACCTCTGAAACTAATAATATACTATATGTTAATTATATTGAATTTAAATTGAAAATTTTTTAAAGAAGAAAGATTATGTGAAACATTATTTTATCTACTGTAGTGATGCTGGCATGGGTGTTGGTACCCACTCTATCTCCTCTTGTGTCTCATTCAGAAGGAACCACTAACATCTCTCAATTTATAGCAGTGTGAAAATGAGTTCTAGACACGTGAATAACAGATGTGTTTATATAAGGAAGTTCTGAGTACAACTGACAATGTTTTCTTTGCTTTGACCACTAGCTCTATTCTAAGAAAGCAAAATCTAACATCATGCACTTATGGAGGATCTTACCATATACATACTCTCTGTGAATCTTGCTCCTGACTTTTTTGACTATTAAATATCCTCAATTATTTTCTAAAAAGTCAAAATTTTGTATATGGGCTCTCATATGTGTCATGAGAGAGAGAGGAATGAGACAGACGGAACGAACACACATACGCTTGGCTCAAACATCTGTAAAGTAAGATTTGATATATCATAAATAAAACAAAATATCCATAAGACACATTCTGCACCTTTTGTATGATAGCATAGAATGAATTTCAAGATAAAAATGCTATTCAGTTTTTACTCTTGGTGACCCTTAACACTAACAAGACATGAATTTACCACCCTTGGCATTTGGAATAGTTTATTCAGAAAAATTACAAGTTTAAAGAAATGAATATTTTTCAGTGTTTTTGTAACAGAAACAAGCTACTTATAATAAACTGCTAGACTCGAAAATGTTAGCATTCCTTGGTTTTTGACAATTTTTGAGAATAAGAACATATAGAGTCGGGCGCCTGGGTGGCTCAGTGGGTTAAAGCCGCTGCCTTTGGCTCAGGTCATGATCTCAGGGTCCTGGGATTGAGTCCCGCATCGGGCTCTCTGCTCAGCAGGGAGCCTGCTTCCTCCTCTCTCTCTCTGCCTGCCTCTCTGCCTACTTGTGATCTCTCTCTGTCAAATAAATAAATAAGATCTTAAAAAAAAAAAAAAAAAAAGAACATATAGAGTCTACTACATAAGTACTCAAAAAATACTAGCATTTAAAGAATCAAAACAAAAAATGCTAGTTGTAATTCCATCAACCAACTTCTATAAGAATTCAGATATAAGGAATGAAGTAAAATTATGGATCAGGTGGCTACAAAGTTCAAAAAAACTTAAGTATAATGAACTCCAAAAGTTCTATACTAGCTATAAACAGCAATAGCAAAGGATATGATCTACAAAAGAATAAAAATAATGACTCCAACCAAGGCATGGGTGGTAACAACAACAACAACAACAACAAACAAAAAAGAACAAAAACAAACAAAAAAACCACCCTAAAATAATTCAATACATGGTTTAAAAAAGAGTATTAAAATTGACCTACATTTGGGGCACCTGGGTGGCTCAGTGGGTTAAGCCTCTGCCTTCAGCTCAGGACATGATCCCATGTCCTGGGATCAAGCCCCACATCAGGCTCTCTGCTCAGCAGGATGCCTGCCTCCACCTCTCTCTCTGCCTACTTGTGATCTCTGTCTGTCAAATAAATAAATAAAAATTTTTAAAAAATAATAAAAAATAAAATAAAAGTAATCTACATTTAAAATAACATAGGGGAAAAACTGTTTTCTGAACGTAGAATTTCCCATGGTAGCAGAATTAAAGAGAAGTAGTTGTTTTCAGAAAAATCAGTAAGAAAAACTATACTCTGAACTTGCATCACATGGAATTTTGTCAAAATTATCCCATTCCCTGATACTTGGTCTGAATCATCTTCAGACTCTGAAAAGTAAAGAATTTTAAAGCACCATCATGCTTCACACAGTTGTGCTTTATTATCCAACTTTAGTAAACTTCCAAAGAGATCCTTTTTCACAAGGCCCACAACATTTGAAGAACAAGGGAAGGCAGGCTTTATCATGCAAAGAACCTTTCACTGTGCTACAGAAAGGATATACCAAAGCTACACACACAATTCCTGAATTCAACAATTAAAAATGTTTCTGTGTTATAATACATGAAACTTTTCCCCAACATTATACCTAATTTCCTTCTTATTCAGAAATAACGGCCAAAATCCACTACTTTCTACCTTTAGATATTAGACATAGAAAAAGGTCAGTGGGATTAATAGGTTGAAATTCCCATGGTTTCATGAAGGGCATCACTTTATAAAGAGGCAGATTTGTTCTTGCTTTTGGAAGGAGTGTTATGCTACCTTTAACTAAGATTATAAGGTTGTTAGAAATAGTTACATTAAAATGTATTAATTCATAGCACAAATACTTATTTAGTGTGTCAGGCACTAATACCAGATAAAGATTAAGAGAGTTTCCTTCTTTCCTCAGGTTATTTTTATTTTTTAACAGTTAGGTGTGCTAAGACCCACATAAGTAGGCTATGAGGTGTTAACGATTTTTGACTACTAAGTGTGCTATCAGATGTACGTGAGCTTGAAATTCTCTGGGTTTATCCTATTTGTAGTTCATTGAGCTTCTTTAATCTGTTGTATTTATGTCTTTTGCCCACTTTGGAAAGCTCCCAATAATAATTTGTTTAAATAGTTTTTCTTAACTGTACTCTTTATCTTTCTAGAACTCAGATTACACAAATGTTCAACCTTCTGATATTGTTACACAGGTATCTGAAGCTATAAGGAGTTTTTTCTCCCTCAATCATTTTTCTCCATTTTGTTCAAATTGGAAATTATTTTTATTAATCTTAAAATTCATGGACTCTTTCCTTTCTAATTACCATTTCACTACTGAATCCATTCGATGAGTTGTTGGGTTTTTTTAAGATTTTATTTATTTATTTGACAGAGACACACAGCGAGAGAGGAAACACAAGCAGGGGGAGTCGGAGAAGAAAGGCTTCCACTGAGCAGGGCGCCCAATGCGGGGCTCAATCCCAGGATCTGAGCAGAAGGCAGACACTTAACAACTGAGCCACCCAGGCACCTCATTCCATGAGTTTTTAAATGGTAAGTTACTGTATTTTTCAGTTCTAAATTTTCCATATAGCTCCTATTACATCTTCTGTTTCTTAGCTGATACTTTCTATTTTTCCATCCCTTTCAAGTGTGTTTGCCCTTACTTGGAGCATTATTGTAACTAACAACATATATGTCATCTGAGCAGATACCTGTTGGTTATCATTATCCATACAGCTTGATATTTTCCTGGCTCTTTATGATGTCAATTAATTTTAAATTGCATAGACCATTATGACCACTATGTTTTAAGACTCTGGGTTTTGTTTATATCCTACGGAGAACACTGATGTTTTAGGAAACAATGGTTAAGTTCAGACTACAAGGTGAAACAAGCTCCGTGAAGCTATGGTTCTAATATCAGTTCAGTTTTCAAAATCCGTTGCATAGTGCTTGGATCTGTCCTTTCTATGCAGCATACAGTGACCAGACTGAGACCTGGTGGGAACATATGCTACATTTCAGTCTTCAAATTATGTAGGCAGTAAAGATTCAAATCCACATAAGTACAGCTCAGGAATAAACCTATAAACATAAACAACTTCAAAGAGTTGCATTCCCGAGCTCTTCCCACTCTTCAATCATCCAATTATTTTTTGGTTGCCTAGGGCTCCCCTTTTTTATCACCCAGCCATAAAGCTAAAGCTTTATTTACCCACACTTCCTGCAACTATGCCAAACAGAAGAAAAAGAAAAAAGAAAAAAAAAAAGCCTGTGAGGATTTTCCCCATTCTCTGTACAACTCTTCTAATCAGAGAAGGTTCAACTTTGCACTTTAGGCCTGTCCCCCTTGTTGTTGCTGCTGCCACTGCCACAGGACTTCTTAGAAACTGGAACAAATGAGAAAAAAGAACAGGAAACAAATAACAGAGGTAAAAAGCAGAGAAATTCTTGCTCTCTCTGAGGGTTAGAAACCCTCCTTCCCACTAGAGCTATAACTAGAGGGCTTCTTGAGTTCTGTGTGCACTAATGTCATCTTCTAGATTTGGGACAGCACTGAGTTCAGGATTCTCCTAAATATTAAGATGCATACCTGAGAGGGTGCCTAGGTGGCTCAGTGGGTTAAATAAAGCCTCTGTCTTCAGCTCTGGTCATGATCCCAGGGTCCTAGGATCGAGCCCCGCATTGGGCTCTCTGCTCAGTGGGGAGTCTGCTTCCCCCACCCCACTCTCTCTGCCTGCCTCTCTGCCTACTTGTGATCTCTATCTGTCAAATAAATAAATAAAATCTTTAAAAAAAAAAAAAAGATGCATACCTGAAAAGTGAACTACAAGGGTAAGAAAGGACCAAATCACGAAGGAATATGCTCCAGAATTCTAAGCACATTCACAGGGTCAAGACATTCATGTGCCCTTTAAGATCCCTGGGACTAGGGGCGCCTGGGTGGCTCAGTGGGTTACGCCGCTGCCTTCGGCTCAGGTCATGATCTCAGGATCCTGGGATGGAGTCCCGCATCGGGCTCTCTGCTCGGCGGGGAGCCTGCTTCCTCCTCTCTCTCTGCCTGCCTCTCTGCCTACTTGTGATCTCTCTCTGTTAAATAAATAAATAAAATCTTAAAAAAAAAAAAAAAGATCCCTGGGACTAAATATAATGGATTTCACTCCTATGATTAGGTTATACTACTTAACATAGATGACTTCAAGGAAGGGAGACTATCTTTCATGGGCCTGATCCATTGGTCAGTCTCTAAAAAGGGACCAGGTTCTTCTTGGCAAGAAATTCAAAGAGTGAGAAGGATTTGAAGCTTGAGAAATTCTCCATTTCTATAGAGTTAGAAATAGAAAGAGCCACAAAACCAGCCTTGAAAGACACCTCTACTAACTGAGAGCAATCCCCAGTCAATCCCCTACCAAGACCCAGCAAGAAAATGAGAACCTTAGTTCTACAACTTCAAGGAACTGAATTTGGCCAATAACTTGAATCCCCTTGGAAGCAAATTCGTCTCTAGAGCCTTTAGGAACAAAAACAACCCAACTAACACTGGATTTCAACCTTACAAGAACATAAGCAGAAAATCCAGCCACACCATGCTCAGACTTCTGACCAACAGAAATGCAAGCTAACAAACAGGCATTCAAGCTGCTACATTTGTGGTAATTTGTCAAATAGTAATAGAAAAACTAATGTAAGAGGCTATTATAAACTTAATGCGAAAAATGTAACAACTTAAATTTTTCAAAGGACAAAAATTATCAAAACTGACATAAAGAAATAGAAAACCTGACTATCCATATATCCATTAAAGAAATTAAATTCCTAAGGGTGCCTGGGTGGCTCAGTCTGTTAAGCCTGACTCTTCCTTTCAGCTCAGGTCATAATCTCAAAGTTGTGCTGCATCAGGCTCTGCGCTCAATGGGTAGTCTGTCTGAAATTCTCTCTCTCCCTCCCCTCTGCCCCTTCCCCCCACACTAGCTTACTCTGTCTCTCTCTCAAATAAATAAATGAATCTTTAAGAAAAAAAAAAAGAAAGAAATTGAATTTCTTAATAAAAACCTTCCCACACGGGGCACCTGGTGGCTCCATCAGTTAAGCATCTGCCTTGGGCTCAGGTCATGATACTACGGTCCTGGGATCCAGACCCACAACAGGCTTCCTGGAGTAGAGTCAGCTTCTCCCGCTCCTTCTACTCCTCTCCCCTGCTCATGCTCATGCTCTCTCTCTCAAATAAATAATATCTTTAGGGAAAAAAAAAAAACTTTCCCACAAAGAAAACTCCAGGGTCAGATGGCTTGGAGTAAATTGTACCAAACATTTAAGGAAGAAATAATACCAATCCTATATAAGCTTATTCAGAAAATTGATAAGAGGAAAGCTTCTCAATCCAATTTATAATGGAAAAAAGATCAATAGCTTTTTTCTTTAATGGTGTTTGGACTATTTTACCTGTCCCAACAAACACGTTGTACTTCTGCAAGTGAAAAAAAAATAGTAAGGAAAGTTTAAATTAAATAAAAAATAGAATTGGCTATTAGCATATTCATTAAAAATTAAATCCTAGCTGAGGAAATAAGAGCAAAAAAAAAAAAAATCCCTATTTTGATGACAGCTAACCAAAGAATCTTTAAAGTCCACCAATAAAAGCAAGCCACTGATAATCTTTGGCAAGGTGCTCCTGAATATATCCTCATGCCAGCAAATATCTCAAACTACGTGAATCTCTTTCTTGGATCACAAAACTATTCACTTAATTTCCTGCCAAGCACAACTGGGGGAAACTGCTTTACACTTTGAGACAAAATGCCTTGTTAAATCTTTACTTAATTGTATGGGGTTATGTAATAAATTTCCATGAGCTAACAACTTGTGGTCCATAATGTAGTCATCTATTTCCTTCCAAGAAATGATACTACATTTTCTCTGTGTTCAGCAAGTTTAAAAGAAAAGGAGAGGTCTGAGAAAGGAGGCCGAGTGCAGCTCTAAACAAGGCTGACAAAGGAGGTTGGGCTTGCATAGGAACCTATGGCTTAAATTGTATTTGCTGAATTCCTGATCTAAAGCAAGTTCTTTTATACAACACATACAGAAAAACGTCACTATATCCAGTACATCTCCAACTATTCAAAGAATACTTTAAAAACAAAAATTCTTGGGGTGCCTGGGTGGCTCAGTCAGTTGAGCCTCTGCCTTTGGCTTGGGTCGTGATCTCAGGGTCCTGGAATTGAGCCCCGCATTGGGCTCTCTGCTCAGGGGGGAGCCTGCTTCCCCCTCTGTCTCTGCCTACTTGTGATCTCTCTCTGTGTCAAATAAATAAAATCTTTAAAAAAAGATAAAAACAAAAATTCTCGTCTAACTTTAAGTCACCATATTCTGTCTTGTGTAACTGACCAATATAGGGAAAATTTAATCTCCAGTGCGACATTCATTAAGCGTATCAGTGAGTTATTCAAATAATGGAGTAGATAGGGGCACGTGGGTGACTCGTTGGTTGAGTGGCCACCTCTTGATTTCCACTCATGTTATGGTCTTGGGCCCTGGGATCAGGCCACATTTGGCTCCAGGCTCAGCATGGGGTCAGCTTCTCTCCCTCTCCCTCTGCCCCTCCCCCTGCTCTAGTGCTCCAGTGCTCTTTCTCTCTCTAAAGTAAATAAATAAATCTTTTAAAAATAACAAAAACAATGGAACAGATTTTAAAAAACTCAAATCTTAACAAGTACTCACTTTTACACTTTCTTCTGTGTTAAGTTTATTTCCCTTAACCAAAACAATCTGGAAAGGGTTGTTATTTTCCCAAACATGCTGCAAAAGAATGAAATAGAGTATTTTAATTAAAGACATAAATATTCTATGCTAGCAATGAAACCATCTTATCTGTTCTCATGTCAACTGGCAAAATAATGAAAATAGACCTCCGAACTAACAGCTGAAAATCCCATATACTAAATGAAGCATCACAACCACTACCACTTAGTTCTTCCAGCAAAATACAGGCAGCATTCCAATACTGCCAAGAGGTTCACTAAACTAAACACAATAAACAAAAAGTATTAAAGCTTTGGATGAATTAAGAATTGCCCACTTAAATTAATACAGAGCTAATATCTTAATCATCAAGGAGAGATTAAACATACAACTTGTTAAAACTGAGTAACTATTAAAAAATGTTAACTGTTCTAATCAATAAACAGAAACAGGAATTGCTTTATATAAATATATTACATTCTAGGGAAAAAATGGTATCTTTAATATATTTAAATTCTAAAAGTATTCAATAAGAAGGCAAGTTATATAAAAATTGCTAGCATAAGCTAAGCTGACATAAATTAAATACACAAGAACATCAACTATTTCTGAACATCTTTTTTACTAGAACCTCTCAAATTGCTCACTGAAGTTTATGTTCACCTGCACTCTCAAGAAATTTCTAATTTGGTATCATTTTTCTGTGATACCAAAAGAATACCAAAACCAGAAATCGCATATTTACATTTCCTTGAGTTGAGGAAAAAGAACAGTAGCTAGAAAGATAATTACCAATAAATGGTAACGGATCTTCGGCTAATGTGCACTGGTTTTCACAGAATGAGAAGTGAGCAGAGAAAATATGTGAGGCTTAAGCACACAACCTAACAAAATTATACGCTTTTTGGGGTTACCAAAGGTTCACACATGAAACTTACAGAAATAATTCGCATTTTCTTTGGTGGTAAAGGAAGAGGAAGGTTTGATGAATTTCGATTTATGGCAGCCTCTATGGCAATCATTTCCTGCTCGTACATCTTCTTGATCTTGCAACATTCCACAAGCATAAAATGGGGCAAGGTCCTGTTCATTACACAGTTCCGAATATACTACAGAGGCAACAAAGAATAAGGTAAAGATTTTCAAGCAAATACTTAAATGGACAGAAGAATAATATTAAATGAACATCACTATACCAATGTACTATGAAAATATATCTTAACAACTAATGTTAAGAATATGAGAAATTAAAATCACAACATAAAATAGCTACCATTAATTGAATACCTAAGTACCTAAGAACTAGATACTTTTTTTTTTTTAAAGATTTTATTTATTTCTTTGAGAGAGACAGAGAGAGCACAAACAAGCAGGGGGAGTGGCAGAGGCAGAAGGATAAGCAGGCTCCCTGCTGAGCAGGGAGGCCAACATGTGGCTTGATCCCAGGACCCTGGGATCATGACCTGAGCTGAAGGCAGACACTTAACCGACTGAGCCACCCGGGCACTGGAAGAACTAACTAATTTTTCTAACAACCCTGTAAGAGAGATTTTCTTCCCGTTAACAGATGAAAGAACTAAAAGAAGAGTTAAGTTACATACCTGGCATCTTAAATCTACCTGTTTCTCTCTCTCTCCCTCTTTTTTTTGGCTAAACCTTTAAGAAATACGTACCTCAGGCTTGATGTTTTGTCTTCTCTTTGCACTTAATACCTGACATTTTGACCAAGTGGCTCACTGTCCCAGGGGTGGGACTTGACACACGTACCGGTAAAGACTGTGATATCATAGTGTAAACTCTGATCAGTCAGTCAGGAAAAGTAGACATGTAGTACACATGTGGCCACTTCTTCACATTCTAAGGTGGTCATCTTAGACCTTCCCATAGATCCCTGAAGTCAACCTAGTACCTTTATAGAACAAGGCTCCAGAAGACAACCATTACTATCTCCCTTGCAAAAACATTGACCATCTCAGTTTGAAACTCTTTTATTTCCATGAGACCAGGACAACTCTCCAAAGGCATATAAGGAAAGGGATGGTTATTCACATTACCAGGGATGCCTAACAAACTGGATAGAAAGAAACTTAATATATTCCTCAGAAGAATAAATTTCCTATATAGATTCAGCATATTACATTAAATTCAGAACCACAAAATACTTTTAGAAATTAAAAAAAAATCCAGAATGGTCTGTAAGAAGAAATCACATATTATGATAAATATATTCAATCAAACACATGAAATATGTATCATTCCATTTCCTTCACATTCCTTTACCTAAATGTTATACTTTCTCTCTCACAAGACCTTGTACAAAAATGTATACAACTCTTTATTTTTCTTTATAATAACAAATCCTAAAACACAAACTCAAAAAAACCCCATATATCCTAGTTTTGGCAAAACAATACGCCCTCCACTAATTAAATAAAAAAAAAATCAAAGCTCCTGGTTGGTTTTTTTTTTGGGGGGGGGGGGTTATTTATTTATTTGACACAGAGGGAGAGAGACAGCAAGAGAGAGAATACAAGCAGTGGGAGTGGAAGAGGGAGAAGCAGGCTTCCCACTGAGCAGGGAGTACAATGTGGGGCTTGACCCCAGGACACTGGGATCATGACCTGAGCCAGAGGTGCTTAATGGCTGAGCTACTGAGGCACCCCAAAATCACAGCTTTTTCTCAGCCATCACTTAATATCTGGCATACCTCTATCCCTCTTTAAAACAAAAAGAAATAAAAATCACAAGAGTAATCAGATCCTACAGTATAAGGATGTGAAAATGTATTGACCTTGTTAACTTCTTTAAAAAAAAAAAAAAAAAGACCTTGTTAACTGATAGTCACATCCAAGATCCTATTTGATCAGATCATGGTGGGGGAGAGGTGTTGCACTACAGATTTATTTATTTATTTAAGATTTTATTTATTTATTTATTTGACAGAGACAGAGAGAGCACACAAGCAGGGGAGGAGAAGCAGACTCCCAGTTGAGGAGATAGCCTAACACAGGGCTGGATCCCAGGAGCCAAGGATCATGACAGTCAGTCATTTAACTCACTGAGCCACCCAGGTGCCCCTCATTTACCTTATTTAAACCCTACTTAACTCCAAAAACAATCTGGGGCACTATCATCAAGGAACTTGTGATTGCATGGAAATAGGTATGTCAAAGATGGAGGAAAGCTTTTGAGGATGAACAGACCTAATGCTTTCAAAATTCCTACCATATATGGAAGTAACAAAAAACAGAGGGAAAGACAATTACACATATAAATGTTAGACTGAACTGAAAAGCTTTCTAATTCAAAATGAAAAGGTATAAGACCCTGTTAACTGATAATCACAAATAAGTTTCTTTACCATTTAATTAGTGGCTATTTAATCAAAATATCTTTTTTTTTTTTTTGAAGATCTTATTTGGCAGAGAGAGAACACAAGCACAGGAAGAGGGAGAGGGAGAAGCAGGCTTCCGGCAAAGCAAGGAGCCTAATGCGGGGCTCAATCCCAGAACCCTGGGATCATGACTTGAGCCAAAGGCAGACACTCAACCACAGAGACACCTAGGCGCCCCTAATCAAAAAATCTTGTATTTTATTTCCTCCAGAATATTGTCTACCTAATTATTATGTTTACGTGATAAAACAGTAGGCAGCTTTAGCAAGTTTTATTAATAATTCATTATGCTGAAATGCCTGGGTAGCTCAGTTGGTTAAGCATCTGCCTTCAGCTCAGGTCATGATCCCAGGGTCCTGGGATGAGCCCCATGTCTGGCTTCCTGCTCAGCAGGGGGTCTGCCTTTCCATCTTCCTCTGCCCGACCCCACTGCTAGTGCTCGCTCTCTCTCTCTCTCACAAATAAATAAATAAAATCTTAAAAAAAAAAAATTCATTATGCCACAGGAAATGCTAACACTGAAACAACCAAAAAAGTAGAAAGGAAACACTGAGATACACACATTAATATAATCATTATACCAAAAATATATAACTGCAAGTAAACAACAAAAACATGCCAAAATTTTAACAATGGTTATCTCAGAGGTGGGTAGGATTATGAATATCTATTATTTAATTTTGTATAATTTTCTGTAGGTTCTGAATACTTAACTATAATAATGTATTTTTATCAGAAATTTAAATTGTTAAAACACACGTACATACACGCACGCACACACACTCACACGTATCTATGGAAAAGTGATAGTAATACACATACCTGGAACTGAATGAGTGGCTGATCACCAAACACATATTCTACTCTCCCACTTACTTGCAACACATAGTCATAGGGACTAACTTCATCTTCTTTCCCATGAATAGTCAAACGTTTTTGGATTGCCAGTTCATTTATTTTGATAGGATTCATATTAGGAGATATTTGAAAGCTAAACACATCCTAAAAAGAGGGGGTAGAAAAAAGGAGCAAATTTTATATTTGTGCTGAAAAAACTCTCTTTACATTTATACTTATTACTACATTGTATATAGCCATACATAGTATGTTCATATATATATGTTACATATGTATATCCTTTACATTTAACATTCCAGTACATTTTCTTATTTTTTAGATATAGTATGTCCACAACAAACTTAAGATTTCTGATAATTTGCAAGTCATCTTACACTATACAAAGTGCTACAGATCCCACAGATAAGATTCATATTTAACTAAAGTGTATATTTAACTAAAGTTTACCAATGAGTTTCAAATACATTTCTCAGTAAATATCTTTTATATTTTTTAATATCTTTGTTTTAAAAAGTTCCAAAAATCCTGTAGTTGTTCAAATGTAGTCCATACTAAGAATTTTATGTTATATACCAATTAAATTATAAATGAATATACCAATTAATTATAAATGAACAATTCAGTCCAATTTTATAGACATGTAAAAAAGAAACAAAGAAGGTTTCATTAATGAGAAATATAGTCAGAACTGAATATCAAATCTTCTCATCACAAATCCCAAGTGTATAGATATTAAAGATCACTTAATAACAACTGAAACTTCTCATCATCCAGCAAAGTAATTTCCCACCATATGATCACATACCAAGGATTTAAGAAAATTCACTATCTCCTAAAGCAGCTAACTGCTACTCTGCACAACTGTGGCTGTTAGAAAATTCTCTACTGACCAGAGGTTGCTTCTGCAGTATTTTCACCAAGTTAAGTCACCTCCCTTTTCCATAAGGTACTTCAAATTTCAACTTTTTTAACCTAAACTTACTGGGTGTTCCTTTTCTCTAGTATTTTTACCTTTTTTTCCTAATGTTCTGTATGAGTTGGTGCTATATGCATCAAAGCATATGAGCCAGGATCCATAGAGTCCTTTGAAAAGTCACATGACTCCACTTTCCTCCCCTAACTCACTTCCCAATAAGATACCAACAACCTCCTATCCTTGGGCTGCCAACTGTCACCTCCTCTCTATCCCATTCACACTACTCTATTTTGGCAATTCTTCATCTTTCTCCTAAAGAGCAATATAGCTTCTTATTTAATTTCCTTGCACTATCCACCTCAAAACCTTCAGCTACCTTAGAAAGTAACCTACTTTAAAAAATAGATTCACAAAGAGATATGATACTTTTTTTTTTAAAGATTTTTTTTTATTTATTTGTCAGAGAGAAAGCGAGCGAGAGCGAGCACAGGCAGACAGAGCGGAAGGCAGAGTCAGAGGGAGAAGCAGGCTCCCTGCGGAGCAAGGAGCCCGATGTGGGACTCGATCCCAGGACGCTGGGATCACGACCTGAGCCGAAGGCAGCTGCTTAACCAACTGAGCCACCCAGGCGTCCCAGATATGATACTTTTTTAACATAATACAAATGGTCGTAACTGTCTAAAGCAGCGCTACCCAATAAAACTCTTTAAAAATGGAAATAGTCTATTCTATGCTGTCCAATACAACAGCCTCTTAGCCACAAGTGTTTTTTTTTTTTTTAAGATTTTATTTATTTATTTGACACAGAGAGAGAGAGAGATATCACAAGTAGGCAAAGAGACAGGCAGAGAGAGAGGAGGGGAAGCAGGCTCCCTGCCAAGCAGAGAGCCCGATGCAGGGCTTGACCCCAGGACCCTGAGATCATGACCTAAGCCGAAGACAGACGCTCAATTTACTGAACCATCCAGGCGCCCCTCCACAAGGGCAAGTTCTCAAGAAGCTTGATATGTGGCTAGTGCAAATTACTGAATTTTAATTTTACTTCATTTAATTAACTTAAATTCAAATTTAATGTATAAATGTGGCTAGTGGCTACTGTATTTAAACAATACAGGTCTGAATAATAAGGCCTTAAGCTCCTTAATATACCATAAAATTATTCTATGACTCCTATTTACTCTCTATTTCATAAACAGACCCTTTAGAAATAAAAAAAACTAGAGGACACACTCATTATCAGATAGCAAGAACCTATCGAAAAGACCAGAAATCAGAACTAGGCTTGAAAAACTGCAGATATTACAAGTAATACTCAGAAAATAAAACAAGTTTAGTTAATGTGTTAAGAATTAAAGGTTGTTTGAAAATGAGTAAAGAGCAAAAAAACTGAAGAAGAATCAAAGAGAACTCCAAGAAACAAAATATATTAAGTGAAATTTAAAACTCAATGAAAAGGAACATGACAAATTTTAAAACATTTTTCAAATTTGACAATATCAAGTGTTAGCAAAGATGTGAAGAAACTAAACTCTCAATATATTTCTGGTAGGAATATAAATTGGAAAAACTGTTTGGGGGGCACCTCTGGGGATACAGTTGGTTTAGCAACAAACTCTTGGTTTCAGTTCAGGTTGGGATTTCAAGGTCCTGAGACTGAGATCCACATCGTGTCCCTGTACTCAGCCAGAGTCTGCTTGGGATTCTCTCCCTCTCCTTATGCCCCTCCTGCTTGCATAAGCATGCTTACTTGCTCTTTATCTCTCTCAAAATAAATAAATCTTTAAAAAAACAAAGAAAGAAAAACTTTTTGGCAATATATATTAAAAACCAATTACACCCATATACCCATCACTCACCAATTCCATTTCTAGGTATATTCTAATACAAATACATAAACTGATGTTATTTCAAACAAAACAATGTTGGATTTGAAATGCTGTGTGTATACATTTATATAACACAAGAATTGAGAAAAATCTGAAAATGGACTAGAATTTGAGGATAAAATCAAGTAAAATAAACTAGCTAAACAATGAATAAAAAAGACAAGACACATAAAGATTATATTATATAGAGGGAGAACACATTCCCAATGACAAAGATTCACTACTCCCAAAAACCAAGAACGTATACAAATCAGTAAGACACACATGACACAGTTTTAAAATAGACAAGAAACAAACACAACAGAAATATGAATGTTTCATAAATATGTGAAAAGACATACTTTATCATCAGTTCTGAGAGAGATGCACCTGAGACCATGGAGATACAGCTGACACTTGAGCAACATGGGTTTGAACTGTGTGGGTCCACTTAATTATGTGGATTTTTTTTAATAAATACTGTAAATGTATTTTCTCTTCCTTATGACTTTAATAACATTTTCTTCCCCCTACCTTACTTTACTTAAAAATACAGTATATGACATGTATAACAAATATGTGTTAATCAACTATTTATGTTATTAGTAAGAGAGTCAACAGAAAGCTATTAGTAAGTTCTGTGGGAGTCAAAAGTTATCTGTGGATTTTTGAATGTGGAGGGGTTGGCACTCAACCCTTGCATGTTCAAGGGTCAACTGCACATTTGTATAATGGATCTATATATAGTACCAAGGGCTTGAAACCTTCCTTTAAATACCAATCATAATCTCATGATGACTACATTCAAGTCTTCTGAAGTACTGGTGTATCTCATCACCCATGTTAATTTTCTTCACATAAACTGTTAATTAGACTGACTTGGTCAGAACTCAACTGGTTTTTCCTGTATCAAGCAGTTTTCCAACATTTCTTTTAAAAACTTCACAAAATATTGCATCTTTAAAAGACTTGGATTTTCCTCAGGAGTCAACTTGCATTGCTTAATGCTTATAGTCAGCTACATGAGAGACTACCCAATGAAGATACTGGGCATAAGGACGGAACAGAAACTCCTGTTTAGAAGGAAAGGATACAGTTCATTTGTGACTACATCGGTATCATGACATCTGTGCTTATTCAGATAATGTCTACACAGGTGAAGAAGTTATTCTTGATAGTTTTACGCTTTGTGCTTCATTGTTTCTCATATTTCTGCCCATGCTTCTGATACATTCTCTGAAATTCCCCCCATATAGTCTCTACCTCCTTCTACCTTCTCCACAACCCGCCCTGTTCCCTAACACACAGGAGACTATTTCAAATGCCACATGCCCTTCTCCCTTAATTGATGCAATTATTTCATATAACTTATGCTGGCTGAGGTTTAAAAAAAACACAGGTTTGAAAGTGATGCTCAGGTTTATTGGTATCCTTAACAAATTATGACTATTGGAATTAAAAATAATGCCATGGTGTGGCTGCTGGGAACTAATGTTCTTTAAAACAGAAACATGACAGTTCCATGATTTTATTTATCTTGCTTCTCAAGAGCCCTGCTCTAAACTGGATGATACTGAAGATATGGTCATCAAAAACTTCATCTTTTTCACAGAAACTACTGTCTATATTGCTCCCTATCTATCCTGTAAAACCATTTTTAACCTATACGAGTACTTTGTTATACTTCATCTCATGTTTAGTGTTCCTAATGTTGGTCATTAACAGTAATGACAAAATGGCAAAATTATTATTTTATATAGAAGTTGGATGGGCAAAAAAATGCATGTATGAGGGATCAGTAAGCTAACCATTCTTTATTCTGAAATCATCATTCTTATTTTTTGTTGGTGAAGTATTTACCCGCTTATGAAATAGTACTGATAATACATTAGGAATTTGGGGTTTTATTTATTTGTTTTCAAGATCTTACTTGTAAGTAATTTCTACACCCAGTGTGGAGCTCGAACTCACAACCCTGAGATCAAGAGTTTCGTGCTCTACCAACTGAGCCAGCTAGGCTCCAAATTTGTGTTTTTTAAAATGGACTTAGTTGCCTAAACAAAGAAGGATAAACTCTATGTGGCTTTCCAAGTTTCTTTAATAACAATAATTTTACTAGTCTATACAATACAAAATAGGAACTTTTTGTTTAATCCCCAGGGAACTGTTTGGCTAAAAGAAAAGTAAACTAAGGGGAGTTATGATAGCTCTATCTCAACTATATGAATATTTGACACATATAATAAAGGGTAGACTGAATGGATACTTATGCAAAATGAGAAAGGACAACCACATGGGAAGAAGTCTAAAAGGCTAGTTTGAATTTTTAAATACATTTTATATTAAAATTTAAATATGTGATTGTCAAAAGTGAAAACATGCTACTCTAAAGGTCGAGTACTTCCCCAAGTACTGAATGTATTTGGTCAGAGAAACTACTCTATATAAGAGATGGTGAAAAGATTATATTATATAAAGATTATATTATATATTGTATATATAATATAAAGATTATATATTATATAAGGATTATATTATCTTTATATATATAAAGATTATATTATATAAAGAAACTATACTATATAAGGGATGGTGAAAAGATTATATTATATAAAGAATCTAACTAGATGATCTTCAAACTACTTTCAGCATTAAAGTCTATGACTGTTGGAGGGGAAGATGACAGCAGAATAGGAAGAGAAGATCACCCAGTCCCATGAATACAACAGATAACTATCAAATCCTCCTACATTAAATACTCCAGAAATGAATCTGAAGACTGGTAGAAAAAACTCCAGAACTAAAGATAGAAGAGCCACCACACTGGAGGAAATTGCGAAGATGAAGCTTAGGAGAGAAACAAATCATGGCTTTTGCAGTACAGAGGGAGCGGCTACAGCACAGAAGAAGAAGAGACAAACTGTAACACAGAGGAGCACCTGGGGAAAAGGAGTCCACATAGTAACCAGCAAGAAAAGCAAGAGAGTCCCATTTCACAAGTTCCTGCAACCAGCCAGTGGGGCTTAAAGTCTGCAGTTCTAAAGGCAGTGGCTTGGCTCAGGAAAAGTCCAGAGGCATGGGGGCTACTCTTAGAAATAAGGTGGAACAAACAGCCCAAGGAAATACAGAATGAAAACAGAGATCTTTAGGGTGCCTACACGCACAATGGAGTAGCTACTTGCTCAACTCATAGCAGTGGCAAGAGTTCCAGAGAGGCAGCCCTCCCAGAGAAACCTCATGGGGGAAAAAAGGAACTGCAAGGCACCACTTCCCTTCCCTATCCCTCAGCATAAACACAGAGCCACCTGAGGTAATGAACACAGCATTAGCACTCACATGTAACTTGCTTATATATACCAAGCCCTGCCTCCCGCACTCTTGTGGATCCATCCTTCCCAGTTACACTTGCCTCAGTCCCACCACAGCAGGCTTCCACACCCAGACGACCAGCCCAAACCCTTGACCAGCACCGTATCTCCTGACCCAGGAGTTCTGTGAGGCCTCGGTTCTGGTGGCAACAGCAACAGATCTCATTTCATAAGTAGACCAGAGCACATCTAGTTAAAACACACCACATTCAGGCCAGGGACCAAACACTGCCCACAACAGGCAGAGAGAGCCTCTGTGTACTATACTGATCTGAAGGATAAAGTAGCCAGGGCACAAAAGCAGAAAACACTCAGCACACAACAGAGATGCTACTGGAAGCACCAGGCTGTGAGGAACAGGGAACACTACACTGTAGAGCACTACAGGACCTCTTCTGTTTAAGGCCATTACTCAGAAGAACAGAAGATGTAGCTAACTTTCTTAACACATGGAGAAACAGGCACAGAGACAAAATGAGAAGACAGAGGAATTTGTCCCAAATGAAAGAACAGACCAAGACCAAGACCAGAGATATAAGCAAAACAAATATAAATAACATGCCTAATGGAGAATTTAAAGCAATGATCATTAAGGATACTTAACTGGACTTTAGAAAAGAATAGAGGACATCAGTGAGACCATTAGCCAGCGAATAAGAAAAACATGGTAGAGCTAAAAGGCTCAATAAATAAAATAAAAAACATGTTTGATGGTATGAACATCAGGCTGGAAGAAGCAGAGGAACGAATTAATAGCCTAGGAGACAGAGTAAACAGAAGGTAATCAAGATGAACAAGAGAGAAAAAAGTACTTAGGCAACAAGTACAAAACAGTAACAGACTTAGGGAACACAATACTTACACCAAAAGTAGTAACATTCACATTACAGGACTCCCAGAAGAAGACAGGGAAAAGGGATAGAGAATTCATTTGAAGAAATAACAGCTGAAAACTTCCCTACTTTGGGGAAGGGAACATACCCAGATGAAGAATGCACAGAGAGCCCCCAACAAAATCAACAAAAGCAGCCCCACACAATGACATGTTACAATTAAAATGGCAAAATAAAGGAATAAATAAAAAATATTAAGAGCAGAAAGACAGGGCATCTGGGTGGCTCAGTTGTTAAGCGTCTGCCTTTAGCTCAGGTCATGATCCCAGGGCCCTGGGATCAAGTCCTGCATCAGGCTCTCTGCTCAGTGGGAAACCCACTTCTCCCTCTACTACTCCCCCTGCTTGTGTTTCCTCTCTTGCTATCAAATAAATAAATCTTAAAAAAAAAAAAAAAAGAGCAGATAGACAAAAGAAGAAAGTTACATATGAAAGAAACCCCATAAGGCTATGAGCCCATTTTTCAGCAGAAACTTTGCAAGCCAAAAGGAGTGGAATGATGTGTTTAAAGTGCTGAATGGGAAAAACCTGCAGTAAAGAATACTCTATCTAGTAAGGCTATCACTGAGAATAAAAAGAAAGATAAAGAGGTGCCCGGGTGGCTCAGTGGGTTAAGCCTCTCTGCCTTTAGCTCAGGTCATGGTCTCAGGGTCCAGGGATTGAGCCCCACATCAGGTTATCTGCTCAGCTGGGAGCCTGCTTCCCCCCCTCACTCTTCCTACTTGTAAGTTCGCTCTCGCTCTCTCTCTCTGTCAAATAAATAATCTTTAAAAGATCTTTTAAAAAAAAATAAAAGGAGAGATAAAGAGTTTATCAGACAAAGAAAAACTAAAGGAGTTCATGACCATTAAACCAGCAATATTAAACATAGGACTCTTTCAGCTGAAAAGAAAGACCAAAAGTGAAAGTATGAAGGTAGGAAACACAAAAACAGTAATGAGTATTTTTGCAAAATATCAGTCAAGGAACTCACAAAACGAAAAGATATAATATAACAACACATACCTAAAACATGGGAAGGAGAATAGTAAAAAATGGGTTAAAACCTAAATAACCATTAACTTAATATAGACTGCCATATGCAGAAGTGATTATACACAAACCTAATGGCAACACAAATCAAAAACCACTAATAAATATGCAAAGAATAAAAGAGAAAGAAATCCAATTGTATCACTAAAGAAAATAAGAAAACCATGAAAGATAAAAGACAAGAAAGGGTCAGAGAAAATCTTCATTAACAACCACAAAGCAGGTAACAATAATATGGCAATATACATATATATACATATATGATTACACTGAATGTAAATGGACTAAACACTCTAATCGATAGACATAGGGTGACAGAGTGGATTAAAAAAACAGGACCCATCTATTTGCTGCCTATACGACACTTATTTTAGACTCAAAGAAACCCACAGAGAGAGACAAACCAAGAAAGGAAATCTTTACAGAGAACAAATTGATCATTGCCAGAGTGGAGATGTGTAGGTGGATGGGTGAAATGATTGGGATGGGATGGTAGGTGGATGGGACAGGGATTAGGAGTGCACTTTTCTTGCTAACAACTAGGTGATTAAAATAAATTTATTTTAAGATTTTATTTATTTATGACAGAAAGAGAGATCACAAGTAGGCAGAGAGGCAGGCACAGAGGCAGGCTCCTTGCTGAGCAGAGAGCCCAATGCATGGCTCAATCCAGAGACCCTGAAATCATGACCTGAACCGAAGGCAGAGGCTTAACCCGCTGAGCCACTCAGGTGCCCCTAAAATAAATTTTTTAAAAAACTAGAAGTAAATAAAAGAATTTGGGAAAAAATTCTATGATTGCTTGGAATCCAGTAGATTTCACAATATCCCCATTTTTCTTCTTATTTCAAAACATTTATTTTCACATATACTTTGTTACAATGATGATTACATGAAAAATACGTATATCCAGTAGAGAACTGACCCATATGTACTGAAATGCAGACTGACCTAGAAGGGCAAATTGCCCTGAGCCAGTGTTTTCAAGTTGAATTCTAGTCACCTTTTAGTGGTAAAATTCTTCATTCCACCTCTTCCAACACTGCAGAATTCCCTAAATCGTATTTCAAATTTGATTGTGAGACTTTGTAATATCCAAATCTTGATTTAAACTGAACTTTAGTCTCAACATACCTCGGGAGAGAGCAACAAAAAAAACTTTAAAGCTAGATAAATCTCTTTCATAAAATGCCAGAAGGCCAGCCGGCTCTTTCTTTCCTTCTTTTGTATTTGTTTTTACAATTCTTTAGAAACATATTGTTGGAAAGGAGGCAGAACTGAATAAAACTAAACACCTGGATAAAATCCTGTCACTACCACAGACCAGCTATAAGATATAAGACCTGGCACAAAAGAAAGAAACAAGAAATAAGAAACAAAGAAACAGAGAAAGAGAGAGAGAGAGAAAGAAAAGAAAAGAGGAGGGGGGAAAAAAAACTTCTCTCCCTTTCATTTTCTTCATTGTAAAATGGGGATGATAACATTTTATAGTTTTTTTTAAAGATTTTATTTATTGATTGATTTGACACTGAGAGAGAGAGAGAGAGAGCAATCACAAGTAGGCAGAAAGGCAGACAGAGAGATGGGGGTGGGGAGAGCTGGCTCCCTGCTGAGCAGAAAGCCCAGATGTAGGGCTTGATCCCAGGACCCTGAGATCATGACCTGAGCCGAAGGAGGAGGCTTAACCCACTGAGTCACCCAGGCGCCCCTATAGTTGTTTTGAAAGTGGAGAATATACTTAAAAAATATATATCTTTCATAGTTCTTGGCATGGTAAAGTGCTCAATACAGAATGGCTACTGAAATGGTTTATGTCGTTGTTATTGCAGTAACTGAAGAACACCACAAAATACCCTTGAATGCCTACCCTAATTCTAAATCCAGATCCTAGATGATAAAATGACCACACTAGATACAAAGGCAGTCTCATAATCTGGTTTGTAAAATAGCTGTCACCGTTCAGGTATGGATTAAATATACTCCAATATAATGCCCATTTCCATATCACCATGAAATGCATATATAAGAATATGAGAAAAAAGAGATCATTTGATCAAACCTTTCATTTCATAGGCAACAGAAAAATCAAATAAGAAAATAAAATATCTACACTAAAGAACATTATCTAGACTGGGACTGGCAATCTTTTTCTGTGAAGAACCAGGCTTTGCTGACAACCCATGAGTCTGTGTCCCATTCCTTTCTCCCTCCTTCCCTCCCTTCCTTCCTCCCTTTCTTTCCCTCCATTCTCTCTCTCTTCCTTTCTCCTTCCATCTTTTAAAAATTCCTTGAGTTTTTTAACATCCTTTTAAAATAAAAACCAGAAACTAATAATATACTATATGGTTAATTGATTTTAAATAAAATTTAGAAATAAAGTGAAATAAAAATGATTTCTAAAAAATAAATGCATACATACATACCATTCAAAAACTGGTTTCCCAATCCCAATCTAGACTAATATATCACTGTATCAAAAAATCATACGTGCAAAAGATGTGTCATTTGATTGTTATACGTAATTCTAAATTTCCATCTTTAAATCTAAAAATGCTCTTTTTAATAAAATTTGCCAGCTATCTCCTCTACGACTGGTGTTGCATTCAGGTAAAAATCAAAGATTTTTTACAATGTATTTCTTAAAATAACATAACACTACCTGACAATTTTCAAAATGAACAGCCACAATGAGCTTTCCTCCATAAAGTTTATCTTCTAAGTTTTCAAGGACCGATGGTTCATGTTCTGGTGGGTATGTCTGCTTTAGCCAATCCATCCAAGACAATCCCACAAGCGACTGAATCTTTTCCTCACTGAATTTGCGCATTTTTATTCGGAACTCATTCACTTCGGGATCCTTCAGTGCATCAAATTCATGTAGACCTAAACAAATTTTTTTAAAGTGTCATTCTGAGTAGCTAATAATAATACAAGAGAATACAAAATATATTCAACCAAATATATTGGATATTTGGTTTTTATCACGCAAATAAAACTGGGCAGGAAAATATGATGAAAGATCAAAAGAACATCCAGAAAAAGTAACAAATTTCATGTACAGAAGATGAACATAATTAGATTTCTAAAGAAGATAAACTTGAAACCGTTAAAGAAATGCAATTTGGTATGAGTTTTATAAAGGTAATCAATCACTGAAATAGTACACACTTTAAAAACACATATAAATTATCCAGTTTTTCTTTACAAACCAAGTAAGTCACATTTACTGTATCTGAGAAAACCTAAGAATCTGAAAACTTTTCAGTTAATGAACTTAAAATACAAGCTATTACTTAACTTTAACAAGCTATTACTTTAAATAGTAATATTATTATTATTATATTATATTATATTATATTATATATAATTAATATAATATTAATTATACAATATATAATTATATATAGCTATATAATTATATATAATATAATTGATATAATTAATATATAATATATAAGTATTATTTATATATAATAAATAATGTAATTATTATATTAATATTATTACTATTACTTTTTATTAACTTTAACAAGCTATTACTTAAAACTCAGTAAATTTAAATTTTATAAACTTTCAATTCACTATGATTTTAACAACAGTTACAGTGTATCAATTAATAAAAAATCTCATAAAATTATTCTTTGTTGTACTTAATTATGACCACTCCTACCATCAAAACAACTAAATATAGCAACGTTTTCTTAAACTTATCATTATCTTAATAAATAATTTTTGGGATGCCTGGGTGGCTCAGTGGGTTAAGCCTCTGCCTTCAGCTCAGGTCATGAACCTCAGGGTCCTGGGATCAAGCCCTGCATCAGGCTCTCTCTCTGCCTGCTGCTCTGCCTCTGCCTACTTGTGATCTATCTCTGTTGTCAAATTTTTAAATTTTTTTTTAATAAAATAAAAAATAATCTCTGAAATCTATAATAAATGAACATGCAGAAATGTTTATATGTACATTATATATAAAAATTAATGGTGAGGTGGCTCACCACCGCCTGGGTGGCTCAGTGGGTTAAGCAGCTGCCTTCGGCTCGGGTCATGATCCCAGAGTCCTGGGATCCAGTCCCACATGGGCTCCTTGCTCGGCAGGGAGCCTGCTTCTCTCTCTGCCTCTGCCAGCCTCTCTGCCTGCTTGTGTGCTCTCTCTCTCTCTCCCTCTCCCTGACAAATAAATAAATGAAATATTAAAAAAAAATTAATGGTGAGATTGGCAAACACTTTAATTTAAAGATTATTCAGACTGGCCACGCCTCATGACCCCAGTGCAGCTTTCTGCCCACACGTCCTGTCCCCATTCTTTAATAAAACCACCTTTTTGCACCGAAGATGTCTCAAGAATTCTTTCTTGGCTGTGGGCTCTAAATCCCAGCAACAGCCCCAAATTACATCAATCCTGTGCATGTATTGAGGAGACTTTTCAGTGCCAGCTCTATCTCATTCTTCTAAAGTGCTGTGTAGGTGTTCCTGGGGGGCTCAGTCGGCCAAGCGTCCAATGCTTGGTTTTGGCTGAGGTCATGATCTCAGGGTCATGGGATCGCGCCCTACGTCTGTCTCTGTACTCATCACAGAGTCTGCTCAAGACTCTTTCTCCCTGGGGTGCCTGGGTAGCTCAGATGGTTAAGTATCTGCCTTCGGCTTGGGTCATGATCCCCAGGTCCTGGGATTGAGCCCTATGTCAGCTCCCAGTTCAGTGGGGAGTCTGCTTCTCCTTCTCCCTCTGCCTCTCCCCTAGCTTGTGCTTGTTCTCTCTCTCCCTCTCTCTCTATCCCAAATGAATTAAAACACCTTTAAAGAAGGATGCCTGGGTGGCTCAGTGGGTTAGGCCACTGCCTTCGGCTCAGGTCATGATCTTGAAATCCTGGGATCGGGTCCCACATCGGGCTCCCAGCTCTGCAGGGAGTCTGCTTCTCCCTCTGACCTTCTCCCCTCTCATGCTCTCTCTCTCTCAAATAAATAAATAAAATCTTAAAAAAAAAAAAACTTTAAAGGAAAATAAAAACTCTTTCTCCATCTTGCTCTGCCCCTCTCCCCCAAATAAAAATCTTTACTAAATAAATATTAGAATCAATTGTGGCATTAAATACAGAAAAATAAAAATGTTTAAGTTGCATAATGCAGCAAAGTTAAAATCCTGAGGGTACACTGTGACTTCCTGGAGAGTTTTAGATCTGGAATGGAAATACACACTCTAAATCAGCTATGAAGGAAGTGTAACTTAAGACAAACTAGCTGAGGCACTTTGGAGATTTTTCCCCAGCACCGCTGAAACTACTTCTACCCACAAACATAGGTATTACAGGTAAGAAAAGAAAAATGAGTACCTAATACATCTAACAAAAATCAAACTCTTTATCTCCCTTTATCTACTAAAAGTCATGTCTAATCCACTTTCTAAATGTTCCTCAACTCTGTCTACTCTTCTAGTTCCTGCAGTCATTAATTTAACCCTGGCCATCACCAACCCTCCCTTAGGTTACCACATCAGTTTTCACTAACTTCTCTATTCCCAGTCTTAATCTGATTCATTCTCTATTTTACAATGTGAATCATCTTTATAAATATAATCTGATCATATTACTCCACCATTTAAATCCTTTTGATTTCCCAATTGCATTTAGGAATCAGTCTCTAATTTTTCATATGACCTGAATGGCTCCACATACTCTGAAGCTGGTTGCCTCTCTCATCTTCCTATTTGTCCTAGCTATCCCTTTACACAAACCATAATCAATTACTTTTATTCCGTGAATAGGCCATTCTTCATACGTGCCCTTCCCATTCAATTATCCTTCTAATTCCTCCTTACCTGGCTCAACTCCTCATCAGCACTGAAGGCTCAGTTTAGTTGTGTGTCTTCTATAAGGCCAACCCTCTCTCACTCAGCTGATTTTACCTCTTTGACTTATAGCAGTTTACACACTGTATTCTAATTGTCTATTCACTGATCCACATTTTCCACAGCATTGTCAGCTCCAAGCAAAGACCCAAGCTCACTGCTACTGTTGAACTGCAATTGCTACTACTTTGGTAATTTTTTCAATATATTGTAAATAAGGAACTCTGCTCACATAACTGTTAGAACCAACTGAAGAGTATAGATTTCTTTAATTCATCACAGACTCACTGAATTCCAATCTGAGAATCTCCTTTTAAAAAATAAATGAAAAATAAAACTTGAATTTAGAAACCACTACAAAGAGTTCTTAAAAATAGACACTTTGGGGCACCTAGGTAGCTCAGTGGGTTAAAGCCTCTGACTTCAGCTCGGGTCATGGTCCCAGGGTCCTGGGGTCGAGCCCCGCATCGAGCTCTTTCCTCCACGGGGAGCCTGTTTCCCCCTCTCTCTCTGCTTGTCTCTCTGCCTGCTTGTGATCTCTGTCTCTCAAATAAATAAATAAATAAAATCTTTTAAAAAAATAGACACTTTGCCAAAAAATAAGAAATTAGCGGGGTGCCTAGTTAGTTCAGTCGGAAGAGCATGCAACTCTTAATCTCCAGGTTGTGAGTTCAAGCCCCAGAATGGATATAAAGATTACTTTAAATATAAATAAATGTAACAATTAGGTAAGTAATTTAATTTTAAACTTAATTTCTACATGTCTTCTGGTAAGAAAATTTGATAGCAAGCCTTAAATTTCAAGATAAGAATATTTTATCATTTACAGTCAAGTATAATTTTTTTTTTAAATAGGCATTCTAGGGGCGCCTGGGTGCCTCAGTGGGTGGAGCCGCTGCCTTCGGCTCAGGTCATGATCTCAGGGTCCTGGGATCCGGTCCCGCATCGGGCTCTCTGCTCAGCAGGGAGCCTGCTTCCTCCCCTCTCTCTGCCTGCCTCTCTGCCTACTTGTGATCTCTCTCTGTCAAATAAATAAATAAATAATCTTTAAAAAAATAAAAAATAAAATAAAATAAAATAGGCATCCTACCCGGCATGGAGTCCAATTCAGGGCTTGAACTCACAACCCTGAGTTCAAGACCTGAGCTGAGATCAATAGTGAGATGTTTAACCGACTGAGCACCCAGGTGTCCCAAATGTAATTTTTTCACATAAAAAAAGCACTGAGTGGGGGCACCTGGGTGGCTCAGTTGGTTTCCTATCTGCCTTTGACTCAGGTCATGATCCCGGGGTCCCGGGATCTGGGATTGAGCCCCATGTCTGGCTCCCAAGAGGGAGCCTGCTTCCTTTGCCCGTCACTTCCCTTGATAGTGCAACACACGCGTGCTCACTCGCTCTCTACCACATAAATAAAATCTTAAAAGAAAAAAGGTATTGCTGAATATTTTCTTCACATTAAAGATATTGTTAAAATCCTGCAGTCACTTTAAAATATATCACAACTTAAGATAGGTCAGGGAAAAAATAAGGGAGTTTTCAAAATATTTTTTTCAGGATGCTGACAAAATCCTCTGATCAAGATTTAATGGGCATTTGAAGGGGTGACCTTCACTACAGAGCATAATCAGAAGACAAATAGAAATTCTGTAAATAATTATTTATAATAAACATTAGAAAATAAAATGAGATAAATCATCATGCAGGAAAAGGTATTTTTAGACCCACCAGGGCAATAACATCTGTAAAGGTTCCATTGTTTTCTTTGGGGAGGAGAAGGCAGCAAACTCGTTCCTGAAGTTAAACTGAAATAATTGTTTATTGTTTTACCAGGAGGCATGACCTCACCAAGCCCCAGTTATAGTCATCACATACAAATTAGCAACTGCGAAAACGGACTTCTTAGGTACTTAAAGTGAAAATTCACTCCAAAATATTAAAACAGACTTACTCAACTTCCTAAATGCACATTAACACCTGAATCTGTGTATATGATCATTAACATCAGGTTTTCTAGATATGCTGAAAATCTCAAGTACAGTTTATTGTTAAGCATTTATAAACTGTTCATTTTATTTCTTTTAAGATTTTATTTATTTATTTGACAGAGAGAGAGAGCAAGCACAAGCATGGAGAGGGCAGTGGGAGAGGGAGAAGCAGGCTCCCCACCAAGCACAGAACCAACATGGAGTTTGACCCCAGAACCCTGGTATCATGACTTGAGCTGAAGGCAGATGCTTAACCAACTGAGCCACCCAGGTGACCCATAAGCTGTTCAGTTTAATATAAAACAGAGTTTGCATCTTGATCACTCAAACTGCAGGGCACACTTCATTAAAAGTTTTCATATAATAAACCTATGATACAGAACAAAATATGGTCACACTGCTTATAGAAAGAAAAATTCAATTTATATATTACATACGTATGACCCCTGCACTGTGGCAAGGTAAAGTCAGGGTTACCAAATAAAAACAAAGGCAAAAAAACAGCATGCCCAATTCTATTTGAATTAGATAAACCATGAATGATTTTCATCATTGAGTATATCCCATGTAATATTTGCATCTAGTATATTTTTATTTGCTAAATCTGCCACGCTCATGTAGAAATAACAGTGGCTAATGAGCCCATATTTTTTGAAGATCTCAACTAGAAGATAGTGTAGTGATCTAAATTTTGAAAACATGATACAACTCAGAAAGATATCTATATCTTGACAAAAGTTAGCTCTCTCTGTGATGCTAATCTTTTGGGTTATCAAATATTTAATCCTTAACAATCAATATGGTTCTGGTCTACTTCCTTCCATCAGCAGGGAAACCTAAAAGCTATATATTTCATACACACAGACACATACACAAAAAGCCACTTGGAAAGAACTATATCTCAATATTATCAGTGGATATTCTTGTCTTCAATAACACTGTAAGTCATTATTATTTTTTACTTTCCCATATATTCTTCAATTCAAACAAAGGAGACTTTTTGTCATGGAGAATTTAAAGTTTATGAAAAAATCTTTGGAGCCCTAGCAAATGGAAAGGAGTGCTTTCTAATGAGGCCATTAATATATAAGAAAATTGTGGGGTCTCCTGGATGGCTCAGTCAGTGGAGCATGTGACTCTTGATCTCAGAGTTGTGAGTTCAAGCCCCACACAGGGTGTGGAGATTACTTAAAAATAAAAAAATAAGAGGCGGGGGATGGGGAGGAAGGAAGGAAGGAAGGAGTGATGGATGGTTGGGTGGGTGGATGAATCCTATATGGTAAATAATTACAAACTTATTGAAGAAACAAAAAATTATTTCCTAAACTGAACTAGCTCTCCTCTGAAGTAATCAAACCTTTTTAAGTACTATACTGTCTGGGTACTTGGTTGGCCCAGTCAGTGAGCAATCTGACTCTTGATCTCTGCTCAGATCTTGATCTCCGTGTTGTTGAATTCAAGCCTGGTACTCGTAGGCCCAGCATGGAGCCTACTTGAAAAAAAAAAAGTAAAGGAAAAAGAAAGAAAGAAAAGAGAAAGAAATACATAGAAAAAAGAGAAAGAAATACACATAGGCTGTCATTCAGTAATTCAACGAAGTTCTGTTTTTCTTCTAAGCACTCAGAGGGAAGAATGTAGCCCTACACTTGTAATCATTAGTTAGTCTGAATCACTATAGGTCAAGATCAAAGAATGCAGTCTTTAGGACATGGTTCTTAGAAGGGATGATACTAGGTTATCTTAAAGACACTTATAATATTAAATGGGATGGTACCATATTATCTTTTAAGAGTGAATTTAGTCAATACAAGAGGCTAATCCAAATCCAAAAGCCTCCAGTGGGTAGATTGGTTTTTTAGTTCAATTTCAAGTCTCTTAAAAAATAAAACTGAAAACAACAACACAAAACTGCTACTGCAAAATAAATAAACTTCAAGCCTCCTCTGCAGTAAACCTCTCACAGTACTTGATTCTAGTATCTTGTCTAAAGCAGGATATTGATATACCATTGGCCCATGTGATACCTAACATTATTATAGCAAAAGATACTCTACCACATTTTGTTACTCATGATTCTCCCTGGAATTAATTTGCAAAGAATAACGTAGACATAACATATCCTGACTCCCTACAAAAGTATCTCTACTTAAAGATAATTTTAGTTAAGGAGTAAAATTTGTCAGTAATATGGGTTATTGACAGAAACTTTTCAATTAGCTTAAAGTCTTGATATACAGAATTTTATATAAATAGTGTGTATAGTGTAGAGGAAGTTGTGTGTATTGTGTATAGTGTATAGTTTATAGTGTAGAGGAAGTTCAAAAGAAATGGAGGATGTATCTCTTAGAAAAGGGCTTCTCAAACTATCTGAGACAAAGGGAGAACTTTTTCCTTTCCAATCTGCCAAAAAGGACATATACTCTGGCTAATAAAAATAAGTTGCTAAAAAAGATACACAAAACATATTACCATAGTGTCCCAGGGGTTATCACATTGCTACAGGAATTTATAAACATTTATTCTCAATTGTTACATGCACCTTATCTCAAACTAGTTATAAATTTACAAGTAAGTATTGGTCTTTGAGCCACATTCTACAAAGCAATGTCTTTGATCATACTTACATGTTTATACATAAACCATAAATATGTAAAGAATTCATACCAGTAAGTTTTTAAGTTACCTTTTCCTATAAGGACTCCAATTTTTGAGTCTAATTTTTCCCCTGGGTCACAACTTCTTGTCACTAATTTGAGAACTGGAAGAAAAGGTCTGACATCACAGAGTCTTCTTGTTTCATCTTCAAGCTCCTCATATACAGCAGTTTGATTCACACATGCAAACATATAGGAGTCAATTTCCATAAGGAGGTTAAACATTGGGTAATTGTGAACTTGCTTCCATAACATCTGCAGGAAAAAAATAAGACACTTTCTGGAACAGAAAAACTTGTTCAAGTGTACAAAGGATACATCTACAAGGATATTCACTGCAGCACTCTCTATAAAACTCAAAAAAATAGGAACAAGCCAAATGTTTAGCAATGAAGGACTGGCTAAATCAACTATAAAATATTACAAATCTGTAAAACTAAAATAAAAATACACAGTAACATGGAAAGTTGTCCAAGATATATTAAGGTTTTTGTTTGTTTGTTTGTTTGTTTTTAAATACCAACTTACAAGATGGGATCAGGAGGGAGACAAACCATAGGAGACTTAATCTCACAAAACAAACTGAGAGTTGCTGGGGGGTGGAGGGGTATGGATAGAGTGGTTGGGTTATGGACATTGGGGAGTATGGGCTATGGTGAGTGCTGTGAAATGTGCAGGACTGATGATTCAAAGACCTGCACCTCTGGCACAAATAACACATTAAATGTTAATGAAAATAATTTAGAAAAAATAAATAAAATACCAACTTACAAGGGAACACATATAGTATTAACCCATATTTGTAAGTAATAGTACAACGCACAAAAAACGCATTTACATAAACAAAATTAAGTGAGAATCTGCAAGACTTCTTAAGAGAGAAGACTCAAAATCAGAAATGAAAGAGAAGTTACAATTGACACCACAGAAATACAAAAGATTTTTAAGAGACTACTATAAAAAATTATATGGCAACAAACTGGAAAACCAAAAGAAACAGATAAAACTCCTAGAAACATACAATCTTCTAAGGCTTAATCAGAAAAAAAGCAGATACTCTAAATAGAGTGATAACCAGTAATGAAATTGAATCAGTAATTTAAAAAAACTTGCACCAAAAAAAAAAGTCTAGGGGCCGGTGGGTGGCTAAGTCAAGTAAACGTTGGCCTTCAGCTTAGGTCAAGAGTAGCCACACCCCCACCCCCACCCCACCTCCACCCCACCCCCACCCTATAAGGCTCCCTGCTCAGCAGGGAGCCTGCTTCTCCCTCTCCCCCCTGCCGTTCCTCCACTGGTGTTCTCTCACTCTGTGTGTGTCAGATAAATAAATAAAATCTTAAAAAATAAAAAAAGTCTAGAACCAGATGGCTGCATTGCTGAATTCCACCAAACATTCAAAGAAGAATGAGGTATCAGGTATCAGGGTGCCTGAATGGCTCTTTCAGTTAAGCATCCAACTCCTGATTTTGGCTAGGGTCATGATCTCAGGGTCCTGAGATAGAGCCCGGCCAAAGGCTCCTTGCTGGGCATAGAGCCTGCTTAAGATTCTCTTTCTTCCCCTCTGCCCTCCCTGCTCTCCCTCTCTAGCTGGGGAGAAAAAAAGAAATGAATATCAATCATTTTCCTTTTTTCTAAAGATTTCTTTTATTTATGTATTTGATAGAGAAAGCGTGTGCTACAAGCATGGAAGTGAGGAAAGAAGAACAGGCAGAGGGAGAGAATCTCAAGCAGACTCTGCATTGAGTATGGGCCCAACTGCACAACCCTGAGGTCATGAACTGAGGCCAAATTAAGAGTCAGAAACTTAGGGGAGCCTGGATGGCTCAGTGGGTTAAAGCCTCTGCCTTCTGCTCAGGTCATGATCCCAGGGTCCTGGGATCGAGCCCCATATCAGGCTCTCTGTTCAGCAGGGAGCTTGCTTCTTCCTCTCTCTCTCTGCCTGCTTCTCTACCTACTTGTGATCTCTGTCTTTCAAATAAAATAAAATTTATAAATCAAATCAAATAAATAAAATCTTAAAAAAAAAAAAAAAAAGAGTCGGAGGGGCACCTGGGTGGCTCAGTGGGTTGGGCCTCTGCCTTCGGCTCAGGTCGTGGTCTCCGGGTCCTGGGATCGAGCCCCGCATCAGGCTCTCTGCTCGGCAGGGATCCTGCTTCCCTCTCTCTCTGCCTACCTTTCTGCCTATTTGTGATCTCTGTCTGTTGAATAAATAAATAAAATCTTTAAAAACAAAAAAAAAAGTCAGAAACTTAACCAACTGAGCCATCTAGGCACCCCTCAATTCTTTTTTAACTCATCCAAAAAAAGGAAAAAGGAATGCTTCCAAATTCATTCTACAAGGCCAGCATTACTCTGATACCAAAATCAAACAAACACTACCAAAAACAAACAAACAAACAAACATACTAGTATCCCCAATGAACACAGGTGTAAAAATCTTCAACAAAATATTAGCAATGCAAATTCAACAAGACATTAAAAGGTTCATTCACCACAATCAGGTAGGAAATATTCCAGAGATGCAAAGATGGCTCATCATCCATAAATCAATCAAAATGATATACCAAACTGAAAGATAAAATCATCTAATCATCTCAGAAGACGCCAAAACAGCATTTGACAAATTCCAAATTTGTTCATCATAAAAACTCTCAAAAAGGTGGGAACAGAGAAAATATACTTCAACATAATAAAGCCATATATGATAAACCCATGGCTAACATCATACTTATGGTGAAAAGCTGAAAGCTATTGCTCTAAGATCAGGAACAAGACAAAAATGTCTACTCTCACCACCTTTATTCAACATACTGTATTAGAAGACCCAGTCACAGCAATCAGACAAAAAGAAAAAGTATCCAAATTGTTAAAGAAGAAGTAAAATTGTCACTATTTGCATAAGACATGATACTATATATAAAAAAAAAACCCTAATGATTCCACAAAGTTGCAGAATACAAAATTAATATACAAAAACCTGTTTCCATATACTAGCAAAGAAAGAAAACAATGCCATTTATATCAAAGAAAAATAAGTATATATCAAAACCTAGCCTTATGCTAAGTCAGTAAGTCAGAAAAAGACAAACATCACATGATCTCACTTATATGTAGAATCTAAAAAGCAAAAATAAAAACAAAAAATAATAAATACAAAGAACAAACTGGTGGGGGGAAAGGTGTAATAGATGAAGGGGATTAAAATATCAAAATACCGGTTATGAAATATATAAATCATGGAGATGTAAAGTACAGCAGTGAGAATACAGTCAATAATATTGGAATAACTTGGTGTGGTGATAGACAGTAACTATACATATCATGGTAAACATTTCATAATGTATGTAACTGCTGAATCATAGTTTGTAAACCTGAAAGTAATATAATATCGTATGTCAACTCTACTTCAATTTTTTAAAAAAGTGATTATCTATGAAGATGTTCATATTTACCTTTTTTTTTTTTAAAGATTTTATTTATTTACTTGACATAGACAGACACTGAGAGAGGAAATATAAGGAGGGGGAGTGGGAGAGGGAGAAGCAGGCTTCTAGCCAAGCAGGGAGCCCAATGTGGGGCTGGATTCCAGGACGCTGGGATCATGACCTGAGCAGAAGGCAGGCGCTTAACGACTGAGCCACCAATGCGCCCTCATATTTATCATTCTTATGAACATAAGTAACTTCTAATTAGAAAAAAAAAACAAGCTTTTTCGTAACAGGTCTGCCACCAGAACACAGGTGTCGTGAAAACCACCGCTCAACCTAAACCAGAATGGGGAAGGAAGACTCATATCAACATTGTTGTCATTGGACACGTAGATTCGGGCAAGTCTACCACTACTGGTCATCTGATCTACAAATGTGGTGGGATCGACAAAAGAACTATCGAAAAATTCGAGAAGGAGGCTGCTGAGATGGGAAAAGGCTCCTTCAAGTACGCCTGGGTCTTGGATAAACTGAAAGCTGAACGTGAACATGGTATCACCATTGATATCTCCCTGTGGAAATTCAAGACCAGCAAGTATTATGTGACCATCATTGATGCTCCAGGACACAGAGACTTTATCAAAAACATGATTACAGGCACATCCCAGGCTGACTGTAATGTCCTGATTGTTGCTGCTGGTGTTGATGAATTTGAAGCAGGTATCTCCAAGAACAGGCAGACCCGTGAGCATGCCCTTCTGGCTTACACAGTGGGTGTAAAACAACTAATTGTTGGTGTTAACAAAATGGATTCCACTGAGGCACCCTACAGCCAGAAGAGACACGAGGAAATCGTTAAGGAAGTCAGCACCTACATTAAGAAAATTGGCTACAACCCCGACACAGTAGCATTTGTGCCAATTTCTGGTTGGAATGGTGACAACATGCTGGAGCAAAGTGCTAATATATATGCCTTGGTTCAAGGGATGGAAAGTCACCCGTAAAGATGGGAATGCCAGTGGAACCACACTGCTTGAAGCTCTGGATTGCATTCTGCCACCAACTCGTCCAACTGACAAGCCCTTGCATCTGCCTCTCCAGGACGTCTACAAAATTGGTGGTATTGGTACTGTCCCTGTGGGCCGAGTGGAGACTGGTGTTCTTAAGCCTGGCATGGTGGTCACTTTTGCTCCAGTCAATGTTACAACTGAAGTCAAGTCTGTTGAAATGCACCATGAAGCTTTGAGTGAGGCTCTTCCTGGGGACAATGTGGGCTTCAATGTCAAGAACGTATCTGTCAAAGATGTTCGTCATGGCAATGTGGCTGGTGACAGCAAAAATGACCCACCAATGGAAGCAGCTGGCTTCACAGCTCAGGTGATTATCCTGAACCATCCAGGCCAAATTAGTGCTAGATATGCACCTGTGCTGGATTGTCACACAGCTCACATTGCTTGCAAGTTTGCTGAGCTGAAGGAGAAGATAGATCGTCGTTCTGGAAAAAAGCTGGAAGATGGTCCCAACTTCTTGAAATCTGGTGACGCTACCATTGTTGATATGGTTCCTAGCAAGCCTATGTGTGTTGAGAGCTTCTCTGACGATCCTCCTCTGGGCCGTTTTGCTGTTCGTGACATGAGACAGATGGTTGCTGTGGGTGTCATCAAAGAAGTGGACAAGAAGGCAGCTGGAGCTAGCAAGGTCACCAAGTCTGCCCAGAAAGCTCAGAAGGCTAAATGAATATTATCCCCAATACCTGCCACCCCAGTCTTAATCAGTGGTAGAAGAACGGTCTCAGAACTGTTTGTGTCAATTGGCCATTTAAGTTTAATAGTAAAAGACTGGTTAATGATAACAATGCATCATAAAACCTTCAGAAGGAAAGGAGAATGTTTTGTGGACCATTTGTTTTTGTGTGTGTGTGTGGCAGTTTTAAGTTATTAGTTTTTAAAATCAGTACTTTTTAATGGAAACAACTTGACCAAAAATCTGTCACAGAATTTTGAGACCCATTAAAACAAAAGTTTAATGAGAAACAAAACAAAACAAAAAAACAGAAAATTCAAAGTATGCACCATCCTCCCTTACAAAATATTATTTTTCCTGGATTCTTTTCTATTGACCAGGATTATCATCATTAATTAACAGTGCCCTGTCAGAAGAAGCAGAATCAATCTCTTGTCATTTTCCCCCAAGCTTCCTGAATGAAATCATATAAAAGAAGGTCACCATACAAATGGCAAGGTGGATTACAAATTTGTAATTGCAGCCAGTATAAAAACCAAGAACTGAGAATAATAGACCCTAGTAAGGGATGCCTGGGTGGCTCAGTTGGTTAAGCAGCTGCCTTCAGCTCGGGTCATGATCCCAGAGTCCTGGGATCAAGTCCCATGTCGGGCTCCTTCTCAGCAGGAAGCCTGCTTCTCCCTCTGCCTCTGCCTGCCATTCTGTCTGCCTGTGCTCGCTCTCGCTCCCTCTCTCTCTCTCTGACAAATAAATAAAATCTTTAAAAAAAAAAAAAAAAGACCCTAGTAAAAATCATAGCTAATCTTCAGATTCAGCTATATTCAGGAGAAAGCAGTGCTGCTGGGCGACAAAAGAAAGAATAGGTGGGGCGCCTGGGTGGCTCAGTGGGTTAAGCCTCTGCCCTCGGTTCAGGTCATGATTCCAGGGTCTTGGGATCAAGCCCCGCATCGGACTCTCTGCTTGGCAGGGAGCCTGCTTCCTCCTCTCTCTCTGCCTGCCTCTCTGCCTACTTGTGATTTCTCTCTGTCAAATAAATAAATAAAATCTTAAAAAAAAAAAAAAAGAAAGAAAGAAAGAAAGAATAGGTAAACTGGATTTCATAAAAATTTTAAAAATTTTATACATCAAAGGACAGTACTGCAAATAAAAAGGCAACCCAAAGAATGGGAGAAAATATTTGCAAATTATGTATCTGATAAGAGATTAATATCCAGGATATATGAAGAACTCCTATGACTCAACAATAAGAAGCAAACAATTGAATTACAAAATGTACAATGGTCCTAAATAGAAAATTCTACAAATGGCCATTAAGAACATGAAAAGATGCTCGACATCATTAGTGATCAGGGAAATACAACTAAAAACTGCAATAAGATACCATTTCACAGCTATAAAAATAGTTATTATAAAAAACAAACGACAAAAACAGAAAATAACCAGTGTTGGCCAGGATGTGGAGAAACTAGAACTCTTGAGTATTGCTGGTGGGAAAGAAAAAGGATAATGCAACTGTGGAAAACAGTCTGGCAGTTCTTTAAAGAGTTAAAACAGAGTTACCAAAAGATATAAAAATTCCATTTCCAGACATATACCCCCAAAAACTGAAAGCAGGGACTCAAACAGATAACTGTACACCAATGTCCACAATAGCCAAAAGACTGATACAATCAAAATATCCATCAACAGATGAACAGAAAAACAAAATGTGGCATAAAATTCCAAACAGTGGAATTTTACTAAGTCTTAAAAAAGAATGAAATTTGGACTTAAATTACAATATGGATGATCTTTGAAAATACTATGGTAGGTAAGATAAGTCAGACACAAAAGGACAACTACTGTTTGATTCCACTTTTATGAGGTAGCTGGAATAGACAAATTCCTAGAGACAGAAACTAGAATAGGGATTACCAGAGACTTGGAGAAGAAAGTTTTTTATTTAATGAAAACAGTGTTTGTGTTTCTATATAAGGCTGATGGTTGGGCAATACTGTGAATGTATTTAATACAGAATTATGCACCTAAAAATTATTCTTATGGTAAACTTCACGTTATGTATGTTTTACAATTAAAAGAATGGAGTGCATGAATGCTTAATCCAGCTTCAGGTGCAGCCACAGACATCCATACTTGTCACTGATGACTATAATGATAAGTACTGAACCTGTACACCAGGTTAATACCTCTGAATCTTGGGATACCTAAAATAATTTTGGGGTGTTTTTGTTTTCTACTTCAGGGATGATGCAGTTTTAGAATTCTCATGTCTCCCAGATGAAGAAGCTTGGTAAAGAGTTAAGAGGCTATCCAAAGTCAAGAACTTTAAAAAGGTTTATCATAAATACTTTTTCTTAAAAGTATCATATCCCCTGATTTTCATATTGGGTTCAGCTATTTGGAAAACATTAAAGAGAAAGTTTAGGAAAATAATTTCATTTACATTTCATTGTACTCACAAATCAATACCACTCATCAATTAACGTGAAAACAAGCAAGATTAGTTATATAAAAGAAGTTGCGGGGCGCCTGGGTGGCTCAGTGGGTTAAAGCCTCTGCCTTCGGCTCAGGTCATGATCTCAGGGTCCTTGGATCATGCCACACATCCGGCTCTCTGCTCGGTGGGGAGCCTGCTTCCTCCTCTCTCTCTGCCCGCCTCTCTGCCTAATTGTGATCTCTGTCTGTCAAATAAGTAAATAAAATCTTTAAACCTAAATAAATAAATAAATAGAAGAAGGTGCTTCCAAACTGATGGTTACAGAAGGGAGGTATGGTTGGGGGAATGGGTGAAATAGGTGATAGGGATTAAAGAGTACAGAGTACACTTGTAGTGATGAGCACAGGGTATTGTTTGCAACTGTTGAATCACTATATTGTACACCTAAAACTTACATCACACTGTATATTAACTAGCCTGAATTTAAATTAAACCTTTTTTAAAAAAAAAAGAACTTGCTTCCAAAGGAGGGCATGCTATTCACTACTAGGGGAAAACTTTTTCTTCCCCACAATCATCATGAAGAGTAATGAGGGTATGGAGGGAAGAAGAGGAAAGAAAAGGGGAAGAGACAACCAACCAAAAATCACATACAAAAAAGTATGACAAGTTCAAAGATAGTACTTAAAAAGATTTTAACTCAAAACTTTCTTTGACAATGTCAAATTCCTTTAAACAACCTGAATGAACATTTCAAACTAACCTAATTTTTCTTAATTCAGGTATTACATATAGATTAAAAGTGAGAGTGAGAATTACCTTTTACACATCTACAAAAGACAAAGCATGTATCAAAATCCTAAATGTTAATTTTCCCTCAAACTGACCATATTATTTACATTTAATTATTTAAAGTCAAGAACTTTAAAAAGGTTTATCATAAATACTTTTTCTTAAAAGTATCATATCCCCTGATTTTCATATAATAGAATGACATTTCTATAATAGGATTATAGAAATTCTATAATAGAATAACATTTTCTATAATAGAATAACATCTTCCCCTAAGTGATATAGTAAGTAAGCTACATTTATAAAAATTCCACTTATTAACATACCTGTTTAATATAGGAAATGGTAGCTTCCCGAGGAACCTCCAGCTGAATATAAATCCCAGTGGGCAAAAGGAAATCCACAGGTATGGAGCCATCAGATGCTAACTGTGAATCCACTGCCCAGATGTCAAGGATGTCTGCCATAGCAGGAGGCATTATGAAATTGAAGCACATTCATAACCATGGGGCCCTAAAAATTATTAAGTAAAACGTGGTGAAACAGAAAATTAGCCAAATCTTATAATAAAATATGTTAAAGACCACCAATCCATATTAGTCTTTGGATTTCAATATAGCCAATAATATAACAAATGGCTAATTAAAGATTAAGCCACCAGAAACAAAATTATTTAAAAACACTGTCGGTTATCATTAGATCCATTACACACACACACTCTACTCAAATTCAACAAAAGTGTATCACATATGAAAAATGAAAGATTTAAGATTAGAGGTTTCTAAGAAATTCCGTTAACAACCACTCAACAGGTGATTCCAGATTTTATTAAATAATATTGGCTGCTTTCGCTGAGTTCTTCTCTGCAAACTCCAATGAAAACAGTAGTCAAGAGGGCCTTCTTTCAAATATAATTTTCTATCTGGGCACCTGGGTGGCTCAATCAGTTGAGCATCTGTCTGACCCTCGATTTCAACTTAGATCATGATATTGGGGTCATCAGGTCAAGCCCTGTGTTGGGCCCCATACTCAGCAAGGAGTCTGTGATTTTCTCCCTTTCTCAAATTGCCTCCCCCCACCCCATTTAGACACACTCACTCTAAAATAAATAAATCTTTTTTTTTTAATTTATCAATCTCATGTGAGAAACAAAATGTCATGAACTTACAGTCTCATGACCCATCACCTAAGAATTAAAAACACCAAATTCCTCAACCCAGCTGGCAAGGCCTTTTGTGCTATGTTCCTTTGCTTGTCCTAATACTGCACCACCTTAGCCTTTGTACCACAAAGGCTACTAATCTACTGTTGGAACTATGTTCAGACAAATGTTGACACTCCTGGAATCAAACCCCTATTCCAACAAATGCGCCCCTGAACTGCACCTTCAAGACTTCCTTGAGAGCTTCCTTGAAGAAAGCACGCAATAATAGTGGGCGGAACACGGGCACTAAAGTTAATTAAATCAAGATTCAAATCCCATTTACTGAAAGAATGAAAGCATCACATCAAAAGAGACAAGAGCCAACTTGAAGCATTTCTGAGCATCAAAAATATCCATGACATCCACGGGTTGAAATGCATCAAAAATATAAAAATGACTTAATAATAATAAAAAGAAACAAATAAACAATTTACTGATCACCACTGGAGATTGCTAAGACCAAGTCCCTATTCTGAAAATTGATAAAGAATGGGGAAGCAGGGCACCACTGGCTCAGTGGGTTAAGCCTCTGCCTTCAGCTCAGGTCATGGTCTCAGGGTCCTGGGATCGAGTCCCACATCGGGTTCTTTGCTCAGCGGAGAGCCCGCTTCCCCCTCTCTCTCTGCCTACTTGTGATCTGTCTCTCTCTCTCTGTCAAATAAATAAATAAAACTTAAAAAAAAAAAAAAAAAGAATGGGGAAGCAAATCAAACATGTTTTGACCAGCTTATACCAAATATTTCAGGGTAACCAAATGACTGATGAGGGTAAGGTTTTTCCTTAAGTTTTAGAACAACTTTAGTTCATAAGCACAGAAAGAACGATAAAATTAGAAAACCACCGTTGTGCAACCTCTAATGAAACAATGAATCTAGGCAATAATGCATAATTTATGGATGCTAAAAAATTTTACAAAATAAAGTGAAAGGATGATGAGTAACTTTATAATGAACAGTATCAGGTTAACACTATCTAAATCCTGTGACTAATCCAGACATATGTCTCCTCCTACAATGCAACAGAAGTACTAACCACACCCTATAGGATATAGTTGATTTTAGAAAACAAACAAACAAAAAGAACCTGAATTTAATCAAGACTCTAAATCTGAATTATTTATCATTTTACAAGAAATAGGAAAACAGAGACAGGAACTAAAGACTTCAAGGAAACATCAGTCAAGTTCCTAATGAATCATCAATTAAAAAAAGTAATCAACAAAAACAAAAGAAGCTAATCAACAATAAGAAAAGAAAATGATGCAAGGACTGTTAACAATCAACATTTAGGAGGGGCACCTGGGTGGCTTAGTTGGTTAAGCCTAGAGCTCTTCATTTTGGAATAGGTCATGATCTCACAGTTCTAAGATCAAGCCCTGCCTCAGTTCCGTGTTGGGAGTGGAGACAGCCAAATCCAACACTTATTTCACCAAATCAGCTATAAAAACCTATCTTTAGGGACGCCTGGGTGGCTCAGTCGGTTAAGCTTCTGCCTTCAGCTCAGGTCATGCCTGGGATCCAGTCCCACATCAGGCTCCTTGCTCAGCAGGAAGCCTGCTTCTCTCTCTGCCTTTGCCTGCGCCACTCTGCCTGCTTGTGCGTTCTCTCTCTGACAAATAAATAAATAAAATCTTTTTTTTTTTTTAAGATTATTTATTTATTTATTTGAGAGAGAGACAGTGAGAGAGAGCATGAACAAGGAGAAGTCAGAGGGAGAAGCAGACTCCCCATGGAGCTGGGAGCCCGATGCGGGACTCGATCCTGGGACTCCGGGATCATGACCTGAGCCGAAGGCAGTCGTCCAACCAACTGAGCCACCCAGGCGTCCCTAAATAAAATCTTTTAAAAGAAAAAAACAACAAACATCTTTAAGACAAACTGGGAAATTAAATATGAATTACATACTAGATGATTTTAAGGAAATACTGTTGCATTTGTGAAGTATAATAATGGTCTGGTGGTGGGGCACCTGGCTGGCTCATTTAATGAAGCATATGACTCTTACTCGTGGGGTTGAGTTCAAGCCCCACAACTGGTGCAGAGATTACTTAAAAATGGGATCTTAATAGATTAAGATCTATCTATACGCTGCCTACAAGAGACTCACTTTAGACCTAAAGACACCCGCAGATTGGAGATGGAGAACCACCTATCATGTTAATGTATGTCAAAAGAAAGTTGGTGAGAGAGCAGAGAGGAGCAGAAGGAAAGAGCAGAGGGAAAGAGCAGGGAACAAGGAGAAGGAGATACCCTGCCGGGCAGGGAGCTCTATGTGGAGCTTGATGGACTCAATCCCAAGACCCTGAGATCATGAGCTGAGCCAAAGGCAGATACTTAAACAACTGAGACACCCAAGTGCCTCCAAACTGGTCTGCTTTCTTACATCATACACAAAAATAAATTCAAAACAGATGAAAGACTTTAGTGTGAGACAGGAAACCATCAAAATCCTACAGAAGGGGCGCCTGGGTGGCTCAGTGGGTTAAAGCCAGCTTTATTGCTCAGCTGGGAGCCTGCTTCCCCCCTCTCTCTCTGCCTGCCTCTCTGCGTACTTGTGATCTGTGCCTGTCAAATAAATACATAAAATCTTAAAAAAAAAAATCCTACGGGAGAACACAGGCACCAACCTCTCTGACCACAGCTGTAGCAACTTCTTACTAGACATATCACCAGAAGCAAGGGAAACAAAAGCAAAAATGAACTATTATGACTTCATCAAGTCATACAAGCATGCAAAAAGCTTCTGCACAGTGAAGGAAAGCAATCAACAAAACTAAAAGGCAGCTAAAGAATAGAAGATACTTGCATGCATACTGATAAAGGGTAAGATTCCAAAATCTAACAAAGAACTTACGAAACTCAACACCCAGAAAACAAATAACCCAGTTAAGAAATGGGCAGAAGGCATGAAGACATTTCTCCAAAAAAGACATTTAGATAGCTAACAGACACATGAAAAGATGCTCAACATCACACATCATCAAGGAAATACAAATCAAACCACAATGAGATACCATCTCACACCTGTCAGAATGGCTAAATTAACAACACAAGAAACAACAGGTGTTGGCAAGGATGCAAGAAACCGCACTCCCTGAATATTCAAGCCTTTACTGATTCCTCTACCCTAACTCTTACACCCTTTTATAATCTGGACCCATTACACTGACACTTATACAGGCCCTGAAACTTTCTGATGTGCCAGTCCTGTTTCTGATGGCAAGATAGTGCACTGATGAAAGACTGTGGTCTCAGAATCCAACAGCTTACTTGTGAGAGTTCGTTCCATCCCTTACCAGCTGAAAGATCTCGGGCAAATCATGTATCTTCTCCCCTACTTAAGTTCCCTTATCTGTGAAATGATGAAATCAACAGTAACTACCTTAGAGCACATAGCTATAAAAATTAAAGAAAGAACGCCTGGAACTTAGTAAGTTAAATATAAATATTTGCAACTAACTTGGTTTTTTTAATTCAAAAGCCCTAAGTTCTTTTGAGCTATGAATTATATATTTTCAACTACTTTCATTTCCCCAAAAGTGATCAGCACATAGTAGCCATTTTTTAACTGTTCAATGTTTTTAAGACAAAACATTATTATCCCTACTCCTACAATTCAAAAAAAAGCTCACAGGGTAATAAAATCTAAAATAGCTAAAGGTGAGTTCTTACTCTGTGCCAGCATTCTAGTAATTTCTTTACATGCATTTCTGTATTTTATCCTTATTACCCCCCTATGGTAATATTATTACTCCTTGAGGAACTTAAAGAGGTTGTTATCTCATAGCTACCAAATAGCAGTCCTGGATTTGAAGATGGGTCTAGCTACAGAGTATGAGCACTATACAACCCTCTGCATAATAACTCTTAAATTACCAGAAAAAAGTTTTTATTATTATATTATTACTAACCATAATAAACCACACGTTAACTATAAGCTTCTGGAGGGCTTGACCCATGCTTTTATTTTTGCTTTTTTCCCCCGATGCTTTTTAAAGTACTGTCTCTTACCACAGTATATAAAGAAATCATTAAACTTGGGCGCTCTAAACTGATACTTTATTACAAAGATTCATTTTTATTTTTATTTATATAACAGAGAGAGAGCACAAGCAGGGGGAGTGGCAGGCAGAGGGAGAGGAGAAGCAGGCTTCCCCACTGAGCAGAGAGCCTGATTATGGGACTCGATCCCAGGGCCCTGGAACCATGACCCAAGACAAAGGCAGACACTCAACCAACTAAGCCACCGAGGCGCCCTAAACTGATACTTTTATAAACATGAACAAACTACTCACAGTTACTACAGATGTCATTAACAGTTACTGGTCCTGGAATAGCTTTAGGTACATCACTGCAGAACAGCCTATTGAGACTGTCTTTAGGAGAGTTGTTCTTCAACCTTGCAAATAGCAGGTGTTAAAGAAAATATGCTACACAAAATTATAAAGACCATGCTTTGCTTACTTTCATCACCACCACACAAAGATGGGGGAAAGCCAGCTCCTGAATACCAAGTCACAGCATGTATGACATGAATCAGGAATTTGCAACAAAAGCTGGAAAAACAGAAGTCTGCACTTAAAATAGAGAAGGGTTTATGAAACATCAGCCACCTATCATACAATTACAATCATGATAAACCTGTACATGCCCCTCCTTTCTTTAGCATGGATTTTTGGCAAGATTCTCACAACTAAAACCAAATCACCTAATAAATAACAACAGCAATAAGGGAGCATGAACCTATAAAAACAAAATTTCTAAGATCTCACCCTTACCAGACAGCTGGAAATGCTGAGGCTTCCCAGGTCCTGAAGCCCAGAAGAGCAATCTTTTCAAAGACACTACACCTCAAACCACCCTATGGCATTAACTTCCCATATACAAAATTATGAACTTCTGGGGCTATTGGATGAAAAAGCACTATAGTAGATTTAAGAATTTCTTGATGACACTGCCTTTGTCTTAGGTCAGGGCCTCAGGGTCCTATGACTGAGCCCCACGTCAGGCTCCCTGCTCAGCAGAGAGTCTGCTTCTCCCTCTGTGATCTCTCTGACTCTCACTCTCTCAAATAAATAAAAATAAAAATCTTTAAAAAAACAAAAAGAATTTCTTGATGACATAGTTATAAATAAATGAATTACAAGAATAAATTCATGGGCCCCTACCTACCTTCCTTTCTAGATCTGTTCTTCAATACTCTCACATATCCTATCCTTAATCCTGACACCCTGAACCACTGATACTTGCCAACATACCCCATACTCTCTCCTACCTCCTACCTTAACCATCATTCTCTCTCCCTAAGATGTCCTTATCTACATATCTCCTGATCAACTTACTCTTCTATTTTTTAATGATTTTTTAAAAATTATGTTATGTTCGTCAACATACAGTACCTCATTAGTTTTAACTCTTACTCTTCTAGACTCTTGGAATCCTTCCCTGATAATCCTGTGCACCCAAGCACCAGGGCATATCTATGTCAAAGCAAGAGCACGCTACACTGAAGGTCACAGGTCTTTCTCACCTCTTTATTTGCAGCTTTGACACATAGTATGGCCTCAGTAAATATTTAGATATGGGTAAATGAATAAATGAATGAGTGAACGAATTCTATGGAAGTCACTTAGGAGAACAATTGTACTGGATAATTAAAAATGTGATCTAAATCATGCCTCAGAGGAAAAATTTAACTATGTGGCTTCAATGCAGTCTCTCAGTGCCTAGTCTAGGAAATTCCATAAACAGCCCACAAACGTGACATCTTGACATGAAGTCATGGTAATATGTACCATTACACAGATAAAATGCCATACACATATAGATTTCCTAAAACTCACTAAATTTAAAATACTGAAATGATCTAATTCAGGTATTGCTTATCTATTTGCCCATGGCTTTACAAAAATCTCTGTCTATATTTTATAGATGTACCTTTCCATAAAAGAGTAAACCAGAAAAATATTAACGAATATACAGAATTCTGATCACATAATCACTTGCAATGGATCAAGCTTCACTTAATATCACTTTGTTTCCAATCCATACATTCCTGTCATGTGAAGAGGAACATGAAATATATCTTATCTATAACCTAAGCACTGCATTCCCACTATATAGCAACCCAGTAACAGTACAGGCATTTCCTTCCAAAACTGATGCTTTTTCAACTAACGTTTAACTATAGAACAGCTTATTCCCATAAAATGACATCTACTAAATTTAGACAGACTGGAGAATTCCCATGACGTCAAGGGATAACCATTATTTTTAATATAGGGAAAAAGAATAATTCACTAAGCTCCACATTTATGCTTTTGTATTTTCTATATCTATGCTACATTTCACAACAGAAATATTTAGAAACATTTAAATAAATTAAATTTTTAAAACTGGCCAAATAAGTTTTTCTCGTGCTATCTCAGAACCTATCAAAAAGGCAAGTTTAACCATTTAGCTTTACAGGTAATCATGCTCATTGCTTCTTAAAGGAACAGCACACCAATCCCCAAAATTAACTCTTTGATCTTCAATTTCAAGGGCAAAATCCTCACTTTCAAATGTCAACTACTTTAAAAATACTCCAATGATTCAGCAAGATAATAAAGATGCTTCTTAAGCAATACTATGTTTTTAAAAAAGACAGAAGTGTTTTTCTCTACCAGAAGTAAATTATCAAAAGGGAATATTGCAAGATTACAAACATGTCCATTAATTTCTACCATAATATTGTCATATTAATAATTCACTAACAGGGGTGCCTCGGTGGCTCAGTGGGTTAAGCTTCTGCCTTCGGCTCAGGTCATGGTCTTGGGTCCTGGTGTGGGGTCCTCTACTCAGCAGGGAGCCTGCTTCCCACCCCACCGCCTGCCTCTCTACCTACTTGTGATCTCTGTCAAATAAATTAAAAAAAAAACCTTTAAAAATAAATAAATAATTCCCCCCAAATAAATAAATAATTCACTAATAACTGGCTGGCTCAGTCAGAAAAGCGTGAACTGGGTGCCTGGGTGGCTCAGTGGTTAAGCCGCTGCCTTCGGCTCAGGTCATGATCTCAGGGTCCTGGGATCGAGTCCCGCATCGGGCTCTCTGCTCAGCAGGGAGCCTGCTTCCTCCTCTCTATCTCTCTCTGCCTGCCTCTCTGCCTACTTGTGATTTCTCTCTGTCAAATAAATAAATAAAATCTTAAAAAAAAAAAAAAAAAAAAGAAAAGCGTGAACTTTTTTTGCTTAAAACAGGCTCCACACCCAAAGTGGGATTTGAACTCATGACCCCGAGATCAAGAGCTACATGTTCTATAACTGAGCGAAAGAGGTGCCCCGAGCAAGGAACTCTCGATCTCAAGGTTGTGAGTTCAAGCCCCACATTGGGCACTGGGCACAGAGCCTACTTAACACAAACACAAAACAAAACAAAACAAAATAAAACACCGCTCAGGTAAACATATGGTATGTAATTACAGCCTAACGTGTAGGTTGTACTTGTGTGTCCCTTTAATAAAAGAACTTTTGTTCAGATCAATGTTAAAGGTTTTCAAGTATTTTAAGCCAAATACTATGTAGAAGAATCGTTTTCAATCCTCTCATATTCCATATGCTTATTAAACAAATATTATACAAACACTTCAAAAACCTGAAATTAAACTATTCATATATCTTATATATGTACCTAATTTCAAAATAAACCCGTGTAATGCCCCAGCTATAACATACAAGGAGAAATAAAAGAAAAAATAAGGTTTTTCTCAATATGTAAATACTTGGACATGACCAAACATCTGCTAATGAAGCAGTCAGGTTTGCCTCTCAACACAGAATCACCATGGATATGACAATTCAGATGACTAATCCAGATGTGTTGTACTGATGATCAAATACTACAAATGCCACTCACTGGTGTCACAGATTTTCTAAATCTTTATCTTTCAACATCAATATTTTGAAACCATGTAAAAAAATACTTTCTATTATATTTTTATGTAATATAGGGTTAAGAACTCAGCTCAGATAGTAAATAGAATTTTCACCTTATCGGAAAGAAAATTCAAAAACTGTGTTGTACATGAGACTTTTTTTGTTGTAGACAACTGTCTAATGCATTGCAGGATATCTAGTAATCCATGGCCTACTACTAAGTAGCACTTCCCCCAGTCAGTGTATCAACAAATAAACAAAATTGTCTGTCACAAATTTCAAAAACATCTTATAGGAGGAAAGTCACACTGTTCACTTTCAGTACCACTGCTCTAGGACAATTCCTATTATTTCTCAAAGTAGTAGTAACCTAGAAATGGTCTTTTTTTTTTTTTTTTCCTAATTTTATTTTTTGAGAGAGAGAAGGAGCATGAGCAGGGGAAGGAGCAGAAGGAGAGGGAGAACAAGAAGCAGACTCCCTGCTGAGCAAAGAGGGTGGGGCCAACTCAGGGCTGAATATGAGGACGCTGAGATTATGACCAAAGGGAACACCCAGGCACCCCAATCCAGAAATGTTTTTATCTAGACCTAGTTATACTAGGTATTTAAAATAGTAATGAACACAATTTATCATACATTTCTACTGGCAAACCAACGTTTCTTATATTTGGCTATGCTGTCTGGCTAATTCTTGAAGGGTAAAAAAAGAAGCTAAAGTAAAGAAAACTTTAGCCCCTTAAACAATCAGAGGAATATAAGGCCAGTATGACTAGCTCTTAACTTTCATGACTCTTAGTAAACAAACTTAAAGATGGGGTGGTCAAACTAAACCCACAGGATAACTTGTGGCTCTTCAGAATATCATGTACAACACTGTATATAGGTACTGAGAGAGGGGGCATACTTACAAAATGTGCTGTGCTGTTATTAAAATAGCACGTCCTTTATCAAATTAAAACTCTGATGTGGTTGCTAAGCCATCGAGGTATCAAACCAAATGCTAACAGATAAATCTTTTGTAGAGATATTTTGAAAAAAAAAATTACTGCTACACATTCAAATGTAAAATATATCTGGTTCCTATTTCCCTTTGTCACCTTATTTCATAGGGAGCACCACACATGAGTCCAGCCTAAGAATTAACTCAAGAGTTTCCAGTTGGGAGATGCCTTAAGAGTTACAAACCTTGGGGCCCCTGAGTGGCTTGGTCAGTTAAGCATCTATGTTGGCTCATGTCATCATCCCAGGGTTCTGGGATAGCCCCGAGTCAGGTTCCCTGCTCAATGGGGAGCCTGCTTCTTCTCCTCCTGTTTCCCCTTCCCACACGTGTTCTCTCTCTCCCAGTTTTTCTCAAATAAATAAATAAAATCTTAAAAAAAAAAGTGTCACAAACCCTGAGGTGCCTCCAGGTTGAGCCTCCAATTCTTGATTTCAGCTCAGGTCATGACTTCAGGGTCATGGGATCCAGCCCCATAAGGGCACTGGACTCTGTGCTCATCAGGCAGTCTGCTTGAGATCCTTTCTCCCTCTGCCCCTCCCCTGCACACTCACTCTCTCTCAAATAAATCTTAAAAAGTTAGAAACCCTTCTCATATTAAAGGTAAGAAAAGTAAGGCCCGAAGAAATTAATTATCGAGGATGACACAGCAACAGAGCTAGAACCAAAGTCAGATTTTTCCCAAGCAATCAGCATACCTTTAAAAATCTTTTTCCCCCTTATTTTGTTTTCCTTTTCTCTTTTTTAGAAATAACTTATTTTAGACAGAGAGAGTGAGCACATGTTTGTGCCTGTGAGCAGAAGCAGAGGCAGAGGGAGGAGAGAATCTTCAGTAGATCAGTGGGGAGGCCTGATGCAGGGCTCAATCTCAGAACCCTGAGATCATGATGTGAGCTGAAACCAAGAGCCAGAGGCTTGACTAATTGAGCCACCCAGATGCCCTCTCCTTTTGCCTTTAAAGGAAGTATCTTTCCCAGGGCTACCTAGCCCCACAGAATTCCCAGTCTTGCATCACTCTTCTGTTTAAACATGTAGGCAATGATCAAAGCGTGAGGACAAGCATGACACAACTATGAAAACAACTCTCTTCCAGGAAGCTATCAGAGGGCATGGAACTTTAGCAATGACAATCTGCTCAACTAAAACCCTCATACTGTAATTATAAACCTATATCCTGCTAATTGTTCACTGGCAGAAAAAGAAGAAAGGATTTAAACATTCTCAGTCTCCACAGGAATATGTCATCAGAGCCATTAGATTTTACACTTCTTTAAATCAAATCATAAGTAGAAGCCAACATAAACTTATAGATGAACAAGTTTAACCAAAAACTACTCCACAAAATTATGGAAGAGATTTTGAGAGACTGAAAGACAATTTTTAAAAAAATTAAATCCAACAGGGGTGCCTGGCTAGCTCTCTTGGTGAAGCATGGGACTCTTGATCTCAGTGTTTTGAGTTCAAGGCCCACACTGGGTGTGGAAATAACTTTAAAAAATTATTAAATCTTTTAAAACTTTTTTTTAAAGATTTATTAATTTTTTTATTTGACAGACAGAGGTCACAAGTAAGCAGAGAGGCAGGCAGAGAGATAGGAGGAAGCAGCTCCCTGCGGAGCAGAGAACCTGATGTTGGGGCTCAATCCCAGGACCCTGGGATCACAACCTGAGCCGAAGGCAGAGGCTTTAACCCACTGAGCTACCCAGGTGCCCCCCAAATTTTTTTAAATCTTAAAACAAAAATTAAATGCAATAGTATTTACCTAATATTAATTTCTGTCTTATTATATGATATAGTTAGAAGATAAGTGAATGTTCATAAAAAAAATTAGCACTGGGCTACCTGGGTGGCTCAGTCAGTTAAGCATCTCTCTCTGGCTCAGGTCATAGTCCCCAGGTTCTAGGATTGAGCCTCAAGTTGGGCTACCCACTCAGCAGGGGTTCCTGCTTCTCCCTCTTCCTCTCCCTCTGCCCCTGCTTGTGTGCTCTCTCATCTTACTCATACTATCTCTCAAATAAATAAATGAAATCTTTAAAAAAAAAAAATCAGCACTGAAAGGGGCTGTACACATTTGAAGATTACTATCTTTGCCATCTCAAATATTCAGGTTTCAATCAGACACCAAGTAAAAGATGGGATCTTGATTCATATGGGCCTCAGTTCTGATATCCACATTGTTCAAAAACAACAAATCAGCCTCAACTGATTTGTTTACAGAGAAGCATTATACTACGCACTGAAAATATGAACAGAGTAGAACTTGTTTTGTAAAGACTGGAATCATCGTAAGTCTATGTAAAAGATACCTCCAGAGATGGGGCCCCTGGCTGGCTCAGTCAGAGAACCATGTGACTCTTGATATCAGGGTTGTTAGTTCAAGTCCCACACTGAACATGGAGCCTACTTTTAATTAATTAAACTACAGATTTATATTCTTAGTACTTAACCTCAATATAAACAAAATACATTTATAAATATTTAGTGTGTTTGGGGCGTCTGGGTGGCTTAGTGGGTTAAGCCTCTGCCTTCGGCTCAGGTCATGATCTCAGAGTCCTGGAATCCAGCCCCACATCGGGCTCTCTGCTCAGCGGAGAGCCTGCTTCTCCCCCCTCTCTCTGCCTACTTGTGATCTCTCTGTTAAATAAATAAATAAAATCGTTTTTAAAAATTAAAAAAATACAAAAATAAATATTTAGTGTGTCTCTATAGAACAAGTTTTCTCATTATAAGTCAGATTTATTTCAATGTCCATGACAACAGAGCAATTTTTTAAAACCACAACACATATACTTAATATACCAAAATTATTTCAGTGGCTAACATAGGCACAGACAAAACTGCGGTCTTGCTTAAGGAAATTTCTCTCTTAAACAACTTCCCAACAAGCAATCTCTAATGCACAGACAGGTAGTTCCCATCATGGTACACATCCTAAAGAGGAAAACACAGCCAACACTTAAAATAGCACAAATTTAAATGAAACATATATAGTTACTAAAGTTCCCCACTCCCAAAAAATAGATCACTACTGTCTTTGGGTCTTAAAAGAGAAGCTCCAAAATATTCAAATTCAATAGAGCAATCATCTCAGATAAAATTATCCACTATGTAAATGCTACTTAACTCTGAAAGGTTACTGTAAGATCTAATGTATAAAAGTAATCAAGTATTTAACATTGAATTCTATGATTCTCTTTAATCGAGTATCTGACGCATCAATATTGAACCAGATCCAGAGATTTTATTAATGAAACACCAAGAAGTTCTTTTCATAATACAGTTTCACCCACACATTATGTTGTACAACTTGGAGGGTATAACCCTGATAATTTACTTCCCTCTCTGACCTTCAGTTTCCTAATTTATAAATAGGAGTAAGTAATTTCTACTTTGCAGAGTTGGTTTAAGTTTTAAATAAAATAGTGTATACACAAAAGCACACTGCATAGCACTTTATATATAAAAAGCACTCATGGGCACCTGGGTGGCTCAGCAGGTTAAGCATCTGACTCTTGGTTTCAGCTTGGGTCATGATCTGGCTCTGTGCTCAGCGTCGAGCCTGCCCAAAAGATTCTCTCCTTCTGCCCCTCCACAAGCAAGGGAAAGCTTGCTCACCCTCTCCCTTTCTCTCTCTCTTAATAAATAAATCTTTTGGGGTGCCTGGGTGGCTCAGTGGGTTAAGCCTCTGCCTTCAGCTCGGGTCATGATCCCCGGGTCCTGGGATCGAATCCCACATCAGGCTCTCTACTCAGCAGGGACCCTGCCTCCCCACCTCCCCTGCCTGCCTCTCTGCCTACTTGTGATCTCTCTCTGGGTATCAAATAAATAAATAAAATCTTTTAAATAAATAAATCTTTTTTTAAAAATTTAAAAAATAAAAATAAAAAATAAAAAGCACACAATAATCGATGACTAATATTAATTTACAATAATAATTGTTTCTTTCCAAGGAGAGAACAGCCATGACTCCTTTCCACAGCATACAACAATGACCCTGAATGCCTGGTGTGAAAGGAATTAGAACAAAGTTCCTCAAAAGGTGGTCTTCTAGTGACCTACCAGGTGGTTGGCTCACATAATTTCCCAAATATAATCACAGTTTGTACAGAAAACACACAAAACAATTCTGGGTTAGCAGAGCTGTAATGATTAATTTCTCTTGGCTAACAGTTGAAATGATGCTTCCAGACTTAGCAAATATATTTTTACTTCATTGTTACAGCAATTTATTTTTGTTAAATATTTTTTACTATCATGTGGTATTATTCATGAGGGTAAATGGCTCAAAAACAGTTCAATGAAGCAATCAGAAGTAGAGGAGCAAAACACCTTTATATATTTCTTATAGAAAACCAATTTCCCCAACTACTAAAAAGGTTCCAAAACCATGATAAAGTTAATGCTAATGCTCAGAGAGAAAGCAAAATGAGCTGCTGAAAGATTCCTCCATCACCTTACAATACTGGGCACTGCACAGTATCAGTAACATACAATATGACAGAGCAATTCCTACCACGTATGCATAAGAGTAAAAATTTTGCTTTATAAAGGCCAAAACCCCTGGCAAATCCATCATGGTTCCTGAGGAAGAGGTGCTTAATGACTTTTCATACTGTTTATGAATAAAAACTATGCAACCATAGTTAAGGATTTTTCATTTAGTTTGTAATTTTCTAAGCCACAATATAGGCTCAAAAGCAGCACCTATAATTACTACTTATGGAATTAAAGTTCTCAAATCAATATCACTATTTCAGTGTTTACTCGTAGTCAATGCATTCACAGTGATTCAAGCACAGATATAAGCACCTAACTTTGGGCTTCTACAGATTTTGCTGTTATTTTTTTTTTAAGATTTTATTTATTTATTTGACAGACAGAGATCACAAGGAAGCAGAGAGGCAGGCAGAGAGAGAGGGGGAAGCAGGCACCCCACTGAGCAGAGAGCCCGATGGACCCTGAGATCCCAGGACCCAGGACCCTGAGATCACGACCTGAGCTGAAGGCAGAGGCCCAACCCACTGAGCCACCCAGGCACCCCTGGGCTTCTACAGCTGTACCTGTGTATTTACATAATGAAATGCATACCAATTTTTATCACAAATGATCTTCCTTTATATTGCATTATATTTTTAATATAATTAAAGAATTATATTTTTCTTGTAACATATGTAGGTAGATTATATTAACTGTAAATTCTATTTCAATACAGTACAAGTATTACATAACATGCTACAAAAAAGGGATGTGAGGGGCGCCTGGGTGGCTCAGTAGGTTAAATGCCCAACTCTTGATCTCAGGGTTGTGAGTTTAAGCCCTGCAATGGGCTCCATGCCAGCGTGGAGCCTACTTAGAAAAAGGGAAAAAACTGAGTCCAACAGGGTTTAGAATCACTGCTATAAAATTCATCGGGGTTCTTTATATGTACTATCTAACTTTCTAGAAAGACATTTTCTAGAAAGTCTTTACCAATTTGTATTCCCTCTACACTGATGGATGTATATAGTATTAACAGATTTGTAATACAAGTTTTTTAATTTTAGTCAATTACCTGAAGGCAAAAAAAGTTCTTGTGAGTTAAACTGCATTTTTCTGATTACTTATAAAATCAAACTTTAGTTTTCTGAAATTTGAATTTCTGTATGTGTTTGGTCACACAGATGTTTCACTTAAACATTGATACTTTTTTCACTGTAAAGTAAATGATAACCATATGAAAATGTTAGAACTATGAATCATGGTTTTATTAACCTGTTGCTTCCTTATCTTAGACTGTTACTTTTAATACATTAAGGCATACTATCCAAGTAAACTGAACACTCTGGCATCTTAGAGAATATCTGCTTTGAGAATAACTGGTATTATAATACAGAGCACTAAGGGAAACCTGCCTGGCTCAATCCGTAGAGAATGAAACTATTGATTGCTGTGAGTCTGAGCCCCATGCTGGGTATAAAGGTTACATAAAAATAAAATCTTTAGGGGTGCCTGAGTGGCTCAGTCAGCTGAGTGTCAGACTTTTAAGTTCATCTCAGGTCATGATCTCTGGGCTGTGAGATGAAGCCCTGAGTCAGACTCTGTGCTCCATGGAGAGTCAGATTCTTTCCCTCTGCCCCCATCCTGCTCAAGCACGTGCATATTCTCTCTCTCTCTCTAAAATAAGTATATAAATATTTAATAAAAATCTTTAAAAGTATAGAAATAAAACTTTTTTTAGTTTAAAGGTTTTAAATTCCACTTAGTTGGGGCACCTGGGTGATTCAGTCGTTATGTGTCTTCCTTCGTCTCTGATCATGATCCCAGGGTTCTAGGATCAAGCCCCACATCGGACGCCCTGCTTGGTGGGAAGCCTACTTCTCCCTCTCCCACTCCCCATGCCTGTGTTCCCTCTCTCATTGCCTCTCTCTGCCAAATAAATAAATAAAACCTTGAAAAAAATAATTCTACTTAGTCAACATATTATATAATATTAGTTTCAAAATAAAATGTTTTTTAAATAAAAAAAATTTTTTTTAAAGATTTTATTTATTTCTTTGAGAGAGAGATCACAAGCAGGCAGAGAGACAAGCAGAGAGAGAGAGGAGGAAGCAGGCTCTCTGCTGAGCAGAGAGCCCCACGTGGGACTCAATCCCAGGACCCTAAGATCATGAACTGAGCCGAAGGCAGCGGCTTAACCCACTGAGCCACCCAGGCACCCCAATAAAATATTTTTTAAATAAAATATTTTAAAAAATATATTTTTAAACCTCCAAGAGACTTAAACACTTAAATCTCCGTAATAAAATCCTGCTTTCTAAGAAGAGAGTTCCAAACACATTTAATTTCGAATACTCATCTGAAGTAAGTTTAAATTAACTAAAGCTTAACAGTTAATGAAATGTCCTAAATAGACTTCACAGAATGCGAACATATATGTCATGTATGTTACATTAGAAATGATCACAGGGGCACCTGGGTGACTCAGTGGGTTAAAGCCTCTGGCTTCAGCTCAGGTCATGACTCTAGGGTCCTGGGATCGAGCCCCACATCCGGCTCTCTGCTCAGCAGGGAGCCTGCTTCCCTTCCCCTCTCTCTGCCTGCCTCTCTCTGCCTACTTATGATCTCTCTCTCTCTCTCTCTCTCTGTCAAATAAATAAATAAATAATTTTTTTAAAGTTTTAAAAAAAGGAAATAATCACAAACTGTTATTTTTTCAGTTTTAAATTTCAATTTTAATAACTTCAACTGTAATTTCTATTTTAATTTAATTCAACTGGTTTTTTTTAAGATTTTATTTATTTATTTGACAGACAGAGATCACAAGTAGGCAGAGAGGCACAGAGAGAGAGGAAGGGAAGCAGACTTCCTACTGAGCAGAGAGCCTGATACGGGGTTTGATCCCAGGACTCTGAGATCATGACCTGAGCCAAAGGCAGAGACATTAACCTACTGAGCTATCCAGGCGCCCCAATTCAACTAGTTTTAATTTCAAATTTAATCAATATAATTCAATTTAATTTTTTCAATTTTAATAATGCTGCCATTATTTTTTTCCTTTAAAAAAATTCCATGCACAGCATACTCTGTGTACTAACAGAATCAGTATTCAAAAAGCATTCTTGGGGCGCCTGGGTGGCTCAGTGGGTTAAGCCGCTGCCTTCGGCTCAGGTCATGATCTCAGGGTCCTGGGATCGAGTCCCGCATCGGGCTCTCTGCTCAGCAGGGAGCCTGCTTCCTCCTCTCTCTCTCTCTGCCTGCCTCTCTGCCTACTTGTGATCTCTCTCTGTCAAATAAATAAATAAAATCTTTAAAAAAAAAAAAAAAAAATTCTTGTTTTTGTTTGGAAAATATTACACATAGATCAATGGAATACAACAGACAACCCAGAAATAAACCCACAATTATATAGTCTTAATCTTTGACAAAGGAGGCAAAATTATACAATGAGGAAAAGTCTCTTCAACAAATGGTATTGGGAAAGCTGGATAGCTATATGCAAAAGAATGGAACTGAACCACTTTCTTACACCATACACAAACTCTGGGTGTTGAGTTTGCTAAGCTCTTTATAGATTTTGGATACTAGCCCTTTATCTGATATGTTGTTTGCAAATATCTTCTCCCATTCTGTCAGTTGTCTTTTGGTTTTGTTAACTGTTCCCTTTGCTGTGTAAAAGCTTTTGATCTTGATGAAATCCCAATAGTTCATTTTTACCCTTGATTCTGTTGCCTTTGGTGATGTTCCTAGGAAGAAGTTGCTGCGGCTGAGGTCAAAGAGGTTGCTGCCTGTGTTCTCCTCAACGATTTTGATGGATTCCTTTCTCACATTGAGGTCCTTCATCCATTTTGAGTCTATTTTCGTGTGTGGTATAAGGAAATGGTCCAATTTCATTTTTCTGCATATAGCCGTCCAATTTTCCCAGCACCATTTGTTGAAGAGACTGTCTTTTTTCCACTGGACATTCCTTCCTGCTTTGTTGAAGATTAGTTGACATAGACTTGAGGGTCTATTTCTGGGCTCTCTATTCTGTTCCATTGATCTATGTGTCTGTTTTTGTGCCAGTACCATACTGTCTTGATGATGACAGCTTTGTAATAGAGCTTGAAGTCTGGAATTGTGATGCCACCAACTTTGGCTTCATGAAACAGATTCTTAACTACAGAGAACACACTGGTTACCAGAAAAGAGGTGGGAGGGAGGATGGGTGAAATAGGTGATAGGGTTCAAGAGGCAAGCACTTGTTGAGATGTGCACTGATGATGTACGAAATTGTTGAATCACTATTTGTACACTGACGCTGTGTGTTAACTATACTGGAATAAAAATTAAATCACATTTTTTCAAAAAAGTGCAATGTATCCCAAAACTTATGGAGAACACCAAACTACAGGGTGCTCTACAATTCATGCCATTTACCTACATTTTTCTTCCACCTTCCACTGATAATCACTGAACAAATAATGTTTGAAACAAGCTGCACTGGGGTACCTGGCTGGCTCAGCAAGTAGTGCATAGGACTCTTGATCTCAGGGTGGTAAGTTTAAGCCCCACAGTGGACATAGAACCTACTTTAAAACAAAAAACAAAAAACAAAAAAACCTTTTTTTAAAGAAACAAGCTATATAAATTAGCTATATTCACTTAAAAGACACTAGAGAATTTTAAATAACTCCTACATTCCCAACAACTTTTTAAAAGTCATTATTATTAGGTAAAAGATTAAACATAAATTAGATAGAGTAGTGGAATTCCAATGGGGAGAGGGGACACTGTTGGGTATTATTTCTTCAGACAAAATGGGCTGATGAAAAAGTTTTAATTCAGCAGATTCCTAAGTCTAAAGAATGTTAATAATTTCCTACAGAGATTATAAAAAAATAAAAATCTTATCATCCCATTATTCAAAAATAAAGTGCTAACCTGTTTATGATACTCTTTTAAAATAAATGGTCTTGGGACACCTGGGTGGCTCAGTTGGTTGGGCAGCTGCCTTCAGCTCAACATAATCCCAGTGTCCTGGGATCGAGTCCCACATTGGGCTCCTTGCTCCGCAGGGAGCCTGCTTCTCCCTCTGACTCTGCCTGCCACTCTGCCTGTGCTCGCTCTCGCTCTCTCTCTCTCTGACAAATAAATAAAATCTTTAAAAAATAAAAAATAAAATAAAATAAAATAAATGGTCTTGGGGCACCTGGATGGCTCACCTGGATGAGTTTCTGACTCTGGGTTTAGGCTCAGGTCATCTCAGGGTCATGATAGAGCCCCGCATGGGGCTCAGCAAGAAGTCCACCTGAGATTCTCTCTCCTACCCCTCCCCCAACTCACATGTGCACTCACATTCTTTTTCTCTCTAAAATAAGTAAATCTTTAAAAAATAGTAAATAAACAAATCCTCAGAAAATAAAATAAATGGTTTTGATATAAATATTAATTTTTTAAAGACTTTACTTATTTGAGTTAAAGAAAGAAAGCAACCGAGAAAGCAAGAATGGTGAGGAGGGGCAGAGGGAGAAGCAAACTCCCCACCGAGCAGGGAGCCCAATGCAGGGATTGGATCCTGGACCCCAGGATCCTAGATCATGACCTGAGCTGAACACAGACTGCCAAAGGACTGAGACACTGTGGCACCCCAAATATTAATTTTTATTAAGTAATGCTAATTAATTTTTTCAGTGTTTTATTTGTCTGCCCTCCTTTCTTCTAAATATTCGATCATGTTTATCAACAAGAAAGACAATATATTACTCAAATCGGATACATTTCCAAGAAATGCTCTCCCCTCACCCTGTGCCTTCTCTTCCACGTCCAAATGAATGGTATTTTGGGCATGGGGACTAATTGTTAAGCCTACTTAAATCACTGTTGACCATAACCATGTTTTAGGGTAACACTGATTATTTTACTAAATAGATAAAACTAGGGATGCCTGGGTGGCTCAGTTGGTCAAGTGGCTGCCTTCGGCTCAGGTCATGATCCCAGCGTCCTGCGATCCAGTCCCATATCCGGCTCCTTGCTCAGCGGGGAGCCTGCCTCTCCCTCTGCCTCTGCTGCCACTCTGCCTGCCTGTGCGCTCGCGCTCTCTCTCTCTCTCTGGCAAATAAAGAAATAAAATCTTTTTTAAAAATAAATAAATAGATAGATAGATAAAACTAGTAAGAAAAGACTTAATAACAATTATCTAGTTCAAAATATGGTGACTTTCTTTATCCTTTGAAGATACTGCTGAAGGAATTCTTGTACATGATGGGTATTTTCTATTTTTAAACATATTGTTTAAAAAATAAAAAAGCTCATGCAAAAAAAGAAAGTATGCAATGAGTTACTATAAAACAAACACCTACTGTAAAGCAAACCACAGTCCAGGTCAAGAAACAGAACACTGCAATAGAACACTGCATTCAGAGCCTCCATGGGTGTTCCTTTCAGGTAACAAACCCCTTTGTCTCCCTAACCTCTCATCTCAACTCTGACTTCTGAGAAAAGTTCTTTTTTGTTTTTTAATCATTTCAGTTAATAATGCAGGCATAAGGTAAATAATTCTGGTTTACTGGATATACTTTTGGATCTACTATGCAGATACATATTTTATTTATTTTTATTTTTTTTTAAAGATTTTATTTATTTATTTGACAGAGAGAAATCACAAGTGGGCAGAGAGGCAGAGAGAGAGAGGAGGAAGCAGGCTCCCTGCTGAGCAGAGAGAGCCCAATGCGGGACTCGATCCCAGGACCCTGAGATCATGACCTGAGCCGAAGGCAGCGGCTTAACCCATTGAGCCACCCAGGCGCCCCCAGATACATATTTTAGACAGAAGTTTCATCTAGACAACTTCTGTATCTCAATACAGAGGCAATGGGGGTCCAAAAGACTCACTGGGTGTCTTTTTCTTTTGGTAGGGGAGGGGGATATCAACCATCTTCATCCCAGAAATGTTATCCAATCAATTCTGGTACCTATTTATAACAAGTGACATAATGACAATCAGAAATGACTGTATCGAGCAAAGGATATCCACATGTTAAGTACTGTGTGAGTGAGTCATGAGCCAAACTGTACAAGTGTATGGTGATGCTGGTGAGTAACTAACCAACAGCCCTCACATCCAGGAACTGAGTCAGTGCCAAAAAGCCATCTGGATGGCAAACAGTAACATGAGAAGAATTTTAAATAGCTTTACAGCTGTAGAAAAAAGAACTACTCCAGGCTCCAAACCTTTTAGTTCTGTCCGTTGTCATTATGAAAATAAGTTGTAATACACAGAAATTCAAACAGCATCCTAAAAAGCTGGCATTTCTCCCAAGCCATTTCAGGATTACTACTTGAGATACTAATTTAACTTTGGTCTATGCAAGTATTTGTCTGTTTAAATGCTTTTCTTCAGAGAAAATTATCCTCCTAAGCTATCTAGCCATGAATGACAAAATGCTTCTGTCTTTCATTTCCTCTTCACTACTGACAGTAAACAGAGTTTGAAAAAATCTTAAAAGCCAGGAAAAATTAAAGAGGTTGCTGCCAACTCTCTTCTTTCACTGTCTATTCTATCTAGAGGACATGGTAAATCAGTAGAGGCAGGCTGATAGTGTAATCTCAGCGCTAGGCGTTAATCAAGAGAAAAAGACAGGGAAAAAATTGGAATTCAAATTAATAAATATTGGGGCGCCTGGGTGGCTCAGTGGGTTAAGCCGCTGCCTTCGGCTCAGGTCATGATCCCAGGGTCCTGGGATCGAGCCCCGCATCGGGCTCTCTGCTCGGCAGGGAGCCTGCTTCCTCCTCTCTCTCTGCCTGCCTCTCTGCCTGTTTGTGATCTCTCTCTGTCAAATAAATAAATAAAATCTTTAAAAAAATAATAATAAATATTTATTACTTACACTTTTTTTTCCTTTTTTTTTTTTTTTTTTTAGATTTTATTTATTTGACAGACAGAGATCACAAGTAGGCAGAGGGGCAGGCAGAGAGGGGAGGAAGCAGGCTCCCCGCTGAGCAGAGAGCCTGATGCAGGGCTCGAGCCCAGGACCCTGGAATCATGACCTAAGCCGAAGACAGAGGCTTTAACCCACTGAGCCATCCAGGTGCCCCATTACTTACACTTTTTAAGACACCACAGTCACACACGTGACTGGGAGAAGAGGGAATTACAAAAATAAAACAAAGACCAATTTGCAACCCAGCCAGTAACAAAGCATTTAGATTGGTTGAGACAGATGAATGGGAGATCTGTCTGTTCTGTTTCATTCAGATGGTGCACCGTCTGAAACTACTAGAGGCAATAAAACCGAGAGAGAGAGAGAGAGAGAGAGAGAGAGAAAGAAAGTAAAGGCTCATATTACTATTAATGTTTTCTACCTCAACCCCCACAGAGCTTCAATCACAAGAGATAAGGATAGACTACTGTAAATGAGAAATATAAAGTACCTGCCTAAACTTCACACAGGAGGTTGGAAAGTAGTGTCTAGGGATCAGAAGACCTCACCTGAAAAGGTGAGGCAGCAACACAGTATTGCTGTCATGAAACCCCACCCCCATGGCCACACATTGCCTCAACCAACGACCTGTGCTCAACAGAACAAGTACTAGAAGTTACATGGTTTGGAGTATAAGTCATCATATGTCACTATGTCTAGTTTCTCAAAAAACTGAAATCTTGGGGTGCCTGGGTGGTTCAGCCAGCTAAGCATATGCCTTTACCTCAGGTCAATATCTCGGGGTCCTCGGCCTCCCTGCTCACCATAAGCCAGCTTCTCCCTCTCTCTCCACCTCATCCCCCTGCTTCTATGCTCACTCTTTCTCTCTCTCTCTCTCAAATAAGTAAATAAATAAAATCTTTTTTTAAAAAATCTGAAATCTTCATCTATTTATGCTTCAAACCACTTCTGGCTACTGTCCTGCATTTAATTTGGAACAATATCCTATAGTTAATCTAATAAACCACATTTTGTTTCATAAACCTCAAATACAGGAACACCTGGGTGGCTCAGTGGGTTAAGCCTCTGCCTTCGGCTCAGGTCATGATCTCACGGTCCTGGGATCGAACCCCGCATCAGGCTCTCTGATCTGCAGGGAGCATGCTTCTCCATCTCTCTCTGCCTGCCTTTCTGCCTACTTGTGATCTCTTTCTGTCAAATAAGTAAATAAAACTTTAAAAAAAAGAAAACAAAAACTTCAAATACAGCGTTTTTTTAAAAAGATTTTATTTATTTATTTGACAGAGATCACAAGTAGGCAGAGGGGCAGACAGAGAGAGAGAGGAAGAGAAGCAGGCTTCTCACTGAGCAGAGAAACCGATGCAGGGCTCGATCCCAGGACTCTAAGATCATGACCTGAGCCGAAGGCAGAGGCTGTAACCCCACTGAGCTACCCAGGCGCCCCTACAGCATTATTTTTAAAACACCATTTTTAAATCACCAAACATGTCTGGGTGGATCCCTTGATTGAGAGCATCCCCTCTTGATTTCAGATCAGGTTATAATCTCAGGGTGGTAGAATTGAGCTCACGCTTGAGATTCTCTCCCCTCTGCCTCCCCTCCCTGGCTCACATGAGCATGCTGCTTCTGCTTTTTCTTTTTCCCTCTCAAATAAGTAAAATCTTTAAAAATCTATCTTATTTGAGAGGGAGAAAGAGAGAGCAAGAGAGCAAGTGAGAGCACAACAGCAGGGGTAGGAAGCAGCAGACTCCCCGCTGAGCAAGGAGCCTGATCCGGGTCTCAATCCCAGGATGCTGGGATCATGACCCAAGCTGAAGGCAGCTGCTTAACCAACTGAGCAATCCAGGAGCCCCAATGTTTAAAAAAAATTTTTTTAAATAAAAGGCATTTTTCCCTTGTCATGAGAAGGTCATGCTACTCTCTTAGCAACTTTCAATTATGTAATGCAGTATTATTAACTACAGTTACCATGCTGTATAATACACTCTTCATGACTTATTTATATCTAGAAGTTTGTACCTTTCGACCCCCTTTACCCATTTTGCCTACACCCCACCATGCCTTTGGCAATCACCAATTTGTTCTATTTATTGATTAGTTTGGTTTGGGGAATTTTAAAAAATTCAACATGTAAGTGACATCATACAGTATTTGTCATTCTCTGAATTATTTCCCTTAGCAAATGCCCTCAAGATCTATCCATGTTGTTGGAAATGGTAAGATTTCCTTCTTTTTATGGCTGAATAATATTCCTGTGTGTGTGTGTGTGTGTGTGTGTGTGTGTGTATACACACCATAACTTCTTTATCCGTTCATCCATCAATGGAAACTTAGGCTGCTTCTACATCTTGGCTATTGTAAACAATGCTACAATGAACAGAGGCATGCAGACATCTTTTTCTGTTACTATTTTTTGTTTCCTTCAGATAAATACCCAGAAGTGGGATTGCTGGATCAGACAGTAGTTCTCTATTTTTAATTTTAGGAGCAATCTTCACACTATTTTCCGTTATGGTTCCACCAATTTACATTTCTACCAACACTACACAAGGGATCCCTTTTCTCCACATTCTCACCAGTATTTGTTACTGCCTGTCTTTTTGATACCAACCATTCTAACAGGGTGAGGTGATTACCGTGTGGTTTTTTATTTAAATTTCGTTGATGCTTAGCGATACTGGGCAAATCTCCAAGTACCTGTGAGACATCTGTAGGTCTTCTCTGGAAAAATATCTATCTATTCAGGTATCTGCCACCTGGTGGCGGGGGGGAGGGGAGTGTCTAGTAACTTGTATGGGTTCTTTGTATCTTTTGAATATTAAACCCTCTGCAAATATTTTCTCCCATCTGGTAGGCTGCCTTTTATTTTTTTTTTCCTTTTTTATTTTCTTCTGCAGGAAACGTAAGTTTCCCTCAGGGATTTTTTTTTTAAAGATTTTATTTACTTATTTGACAGAGAGAGAGATCACAAGTAGGCCCAGAGGCAGGCAGAGAGAGAGCAGAAAGCAGGCTCCCTGCTGAGCAAAGAGACCCATGCAGGGCTGGATCCCAGGGCCCTGAGACCATGACCTGAGCCAAAGACAGAGGCTTAACCCACTGAGCCACCCAGGTACCCTGCCTTTTCATTTTATTGACGGTTTCCTCTGCTGTATGGAAGTTTTTTAGTTTGATTTAGTCCCATTTATTTTTGCTTTTTCCCCTTTGCTTTTGGTGTCAAATCCAAAAAACTCATCATAAAATCCAAAATATCACTGCCAAAATCAAAGTAGGAGGGCTTACCACCTATGTTTTCATCTAAAAATTTATGGATTCAGGTCTTAAGTTCACTTCTTTAATCTGTATTGAGTTAACTTTTATCTATGGTCTAAGACAGAGATCCAGCTTCATTCCTTTATATGTCGCTGTCCAGTTTTCTGGGGCTCAATCCCAGGACCCTAGGATCACAACCTAAGCCAAAGGCAGACATTTCGACTAAGCCACCCAGGCACCCCAGTTTGTTAATATTTCAACGAGCATTTTTTAATGCATGTTCATCAGGAATATTGGCCTATAATTTTCTTTTCTTGTGGGCCCTTATCTGGTTTTGGTGTCAGTAAAAAGCTGGTCTCATAAAATGAGTTTGTGAGAGTTCCCTCCTCTTCTGTTTATTTGGAAGAGGCTGAGAAGGACTGGTATTAATTTTTCTTTAAATGTTTGGTAGAATTCACAAGTGAAGCCATCTGGTCTAGAATGTTGTTTGTTGGGAGGTTTTTAGTTACTGACTCATTCTTCTTACCAGTAATCTGTCTATTCAGGTTTTCTACGTCACGATTCATTCAGTCTTGGTTGATTGTATGGTTCTAGGAATTTATCTATTTCTTTAAGGTTGTCCTATTTGTTGGTGTTGAAACAACATTATTTTTTTCTCTTCTCTTCTTAATATACCATTTAAAATACTGTTTTGGAGGCACCTGGGTGGCTCAGTCATTGAGCATCTGCCTTCGGCTCAGGTCATGGGATACAGCAGCAAACAGGGCTCCCTGCTCAGTGGGAAGCCTGCTTCTCCCTCTCCCTGTAACCCTTCACCCTGTTTGCGCTCTTTCTCTCTCAAATAAATAAAGTATTATAAAATAAATAAAATGAAATAAAATACTGTTTTCTTATGGAGTGTGATTTTCATTTTATTCATTTATACCACCCACCCCACATCACTTACTATCAAAATGAATGAGAGAAAATAAAATGGAAAATGTCAGTATCAATTTCATATCACTAATACAAAAACGAGACAAAAAAAATGTTTCCTGATTGTATTCAGCTCTTAAAACCAACCTATACTTTTCCTCTTGTCTTTTTTTATTATTATTAAAGGAAAACTTACAGGGTGCCCGAGTGGTATAGTTGGTTAAGCATCTGCCTTCCACTCAGGTCATGGAATCAAGCCCCACATCAGGCTCCCTGCTCAGCGAGAAGCCTGCTTCTCCCCCTCCCTTTGCCCCTCTCCCCACTTGTACTCTCCCTCTCTCACTTAATAAATGAAATCTTTAAAAAAATAATAATAAAATTAAAGTTACTATTGAGGTTCATTTGACTATTTCTCAGCTTCAAAAAGGACACCATCTGGAAACTGAGGGAATACTCTCAAAAAATTTAAAACGGAATGGCTAAAACATTAGCAATGAAAGAAGGCTTTAAGAAACAAAACAATCGGGACGCCTGGGTGGCTCAGTCGGTTAAGTGGCTGCCTTCAGCTCAGGTCATGATTCCATGGTCTGGGGATTGAGTCCCGCATCTGGCTCCCTGCGCGGTGGGGAGTCTGCTTCTCCCCTGCGTCTGCTTGTGCTCTCCCTCATGTTCTCTCTCTCTCTCTGAAAAATTGATTAATAAAATCTTAAAAAAAAAAAAAAAAGAAAAAAAAGAAACAAAACAATCTAATGGAATATTTAAACACTAGCTGCAAGGGCACCTGGGTGGCTCAGTAGGTTGGGCATCTGTCTGCCTTGGGCTCAGATAATGACTTCAGGGTCCTGGAATCCAGACTCGCATCTGGCTCCCTATTCAGCAGGGAGTCTGTTTCTCCCTCTCCCTCTGTCCCTCCTCCTGCTCTGAACCCATGTACTCTCTCTCGCTCTCTCTAATAAATAAATAAAATCTGGGGTGCCTGGGTGGCTCAGTCAGTTGTGCATCTGGCTCAGTCAGTTGCGCATCTGCCTTTGCTCAAGGGGTCATGGTCTCAGGGTCCTGGGATGAAGCCCTATGTGGGGCTACCTGCTTAGTAGGGAGTCTGCTCCTTCCTCTCATCTCTGCCCTTCCCCACTGCTTGTGCTCACTCTTGCTCTCTCTCTCAATAAAAATAATAAATAAAATAGAATCTTTAACTAAAAAAATAAATAAATAAATATAAAACCTAGCTGCAAAACACTGTAATTACATGATAAAGAGTTCTGCCTAGTGACCTGCAATGATTTTTTAAAAGCCCCCCAAATTCCTTTACTTCTATTCCTTCTCCTTTATTTCTCCTCTAACTTCCTACTATTCTTCACTTTTTTTTCCTTCTACTGAGAATTGAGGACTATGCTCTTTCCTCTTACCTGAGCTCTCTTTGGCCAATTAAATAAAGCATGGTAATGCTATACTAGTATCTGGACCTAGGTTTAAGAAATTGGTAGTTTTGTTCAACATAATACTAGAAGACCTAGCCTCACTGGTGAGAATGTATGCTGGTGCAGCCACTCTGGAAAACAGCATTCAGGTTCCTCAAAAAGTTGAAAATAGAGCCACCCTACTACCCAGCAATTGTACTACTGGGTATTTACCTCAAAGATACAAATGTAGTGATCCGAAGGGGCACGTGCACCCCAGTGTTTACAGCAGCAATGCCCACAACAGCCAAACTATGTAAACAGCCTAAATATCCATTGACAGATGAATGGATAAAGAAGATGTGGTATATATACACACAATGGAATACCTCTCAGGCACCAGAAAAATGAACTCTTGCCAACTGCAACAACATAGATGGAACTAGAGAGTATTATGCTAAGCGAAATAAGTCAATCAGAGAAAGACAATTTTATCATATGATCTCATTCATATTAGAATTTAAGAAACAAGGCAGAGGATCACAGGGGAAAGAGGAAAAAATGAAACAAGAAGTAACTAGAGAGGGAGACAAACCATAAGAGACTCTTAATCACAGGAAACAAACTGAGGGTTGCTGGGGGGCAGGGGATGGATGGAATAACTGGGTGATGGACATCAAGGACATCTGATGTAACAAACCCCAGTTATTATATAAGACTGAAAGGGGCACCTGAATGGCTCAGTTCGTTAAGTCTCTGCCTTTGGCTCAGGTCATGATCTCCAGGTCCTAGGACTGAGCCCCACATGGAGATCTACATCAGGCTCCTGGGTCAGCTGGGAGTCTGTTTCTCCCTCTCCCTCTGAGACTCCTCCCTGCTTCTGTTTTCTCTCTCTCTTTCTCAAATAAATAAATAAATATTTAAAAAAAAAAAAAAAGACTGACTTCTACCTCTGAAACTAATATACATTATATGTTAATAAATTGAATTTAAATTTTATAAATTAAAAAAAAAAAAAACTGGTAGTTTCGACCTGTCATTTCTTAAGACACTTGCTTGTGAGATGGTCATTCTAAAAGCCACGTGTAGGTGGTCTGACCAACCTCCACTGACTGCCAGCACCAAAGCCAGACTTCTGAGTGAACAGGCCTTCCTGACTCCAGATTATGAGTTTCTTCACCTGAGGCCCAGATATCATGGACCTGAGACATCAAGAATCTCTGTCTGTCAAATAACTAAATAAAATCTTAAAAAAAAAAAAAAGATATATGAGGGGTAAGGCGGGAGCTGTCATGTATTATCACACGATCCTCCTCTTAGGAACTTCATGTTCCCCCCCCTTTTTTTTTGTAAAGATTTTATTCATTTATTTGACAGACAGAGATCACAAGTAGGCAGAGAGGCAGGCAAAGAGGGAGGAAGGGAAGCAGGCTCCCTGCTGAGCAGAGAGCCTGATATGGGGCTCGATCCCAGAACCCGGGGATCATGACCCGAGCCGAAGGCAGAGGCCCTAACCCACTGAGCCACCCAGGAGCCCCTCAATATTATATTTTAAGTTTAGCCAGTGAAAAGATTCTATAAAGGAAAGACATGTGAGAGGTGCCTGGGTGGCTCAGTCAGCTAAGTCCAACTCTTGGTTCTGGCTCAGGTCATAATCTCATGGTCATGAGATGGAGCCCTGCTTCAACTGACATGTTCAGTGAAAAGTCTACTTGGGAGTCTCTCTCCCCTTCTCCCCACCCACACTCTCTCTTTAAAATAACAAATAAATCTTTTTTTAAAAAAAGACTGAATGAGGGACGCCTGGGTGGCTCAGTTGGTTGTTCAACTGCCTTCAGCTCACGTCATGATCCCGGGGTCCCGGGACAAGTCCCACATCAGGCTCCCAGCTCCACGGGGAGTCTGCTTCTCCCTCTGACCTTCTCCTCGCTCATGCTCTCTCTCACTATCTCTCTCTCAAATAAATAAATAAAATCTTAAAAAAAAAAAAATTTTTTTTAAAAAAGCATTAAAAAAGTAAAAAATAAAAAAACAAAAATTAATCAAATAAACAATTTTTATAACTTTTGGTGAGAAAATAAATATGTAAAATTCATGAGCCCAAGAGAAAAATGGGCAAAATAATTAAACACAGGGGTGCCTGGGTGGCTCAGTGGGCTAAGCCCCTGCCTTTGGCTCAGGTCATGATCTCAGGGTCCTGGGATCGAGCCCCGCATCGGGCTCTCTGCTCAGCAGGGAGCCTGCTTCCTCCTCTCTCTCTGCCTGCCTCTCTGCCTACTTGTAATCTGTCTGTCAAATAAATAAAAAAAAATTTTAATAATAATAACAATTATTAAACACAAATTTCATAGCAGCTCAAAAAATCCTTAAAATATGGTGGGGGGGAATGTTCAACATCATTAGTCATCAAGGTAATGTAATAAATTAAAACCAAAAGAAGACACCATTTCATAGATCACTACTAGTGGGAGAATAAACTGATTCAACCTCTTTCAGAGTCTGGAATCAAAAATTCTTTTACGGGGCGCCTGGGTGGCTCAGTGGTTTGGGCTGCTGCCTTCGGCTTGGGTCATGATCTCATGGTCCTAGGATCGAGCCCCGCATCGGGCTCCCTGCTCCGCAGGAAGCCTGCTTCCCTCTCTCTCTCTCTCTCTCTGCCTGCCTCTCTGCCTACTTGTGATCTCTGTCTGTCAAATAAATAAATAAAATCTTTAAAAAAAAAAAAATTCTTTTACTAAGTACATATCCTTGAAAAACTCTTAATCAATGATGTCCCATGTACATGAATGTTCAGTGTGGAACTGTCCACAATATTTGAAAACTGGACACAACCTAAACATACATTAATAGAATGGATCAGTAACTTGTACTGAATATTTTATAATATGGAAAATTAGCATAATATACCTATACACAATACCCTGATGAAGCTTACAATGTTAAGAGAAAAAATATATATACAATGTGATTCCATTTACTTAAGTACAAATATGTTAAATATTTTTCAGAGATATACATACAGATGGTAAAGCTATAAAGAAAAACGAGGTTGGGGTGCCTGGGTGGCTCAGTCAGATTAAGCATCTGAATCTTGATTTTGGCTCAGGTCATGACCTCAGGGTTGTGAGACTAAGCCCTATGTCAGGAGTTGTGCTCACAGTGGAGTCTCCTTAAGACTCTCTCCCTCTCCCTCTCCCTCAGTCCTTCCCACCCCCTCCCCAAAATTGGAAAGAAACAGGGGCACCTGGGTGGCTCAGTGGGTTGAGCCTCTGCCTTCAGCTCAGGTCATGATCTCAGGGTCCTAGGCCCGAGCCCCACATTAGGCTCTCTGCTCAGCAGGGAGCCTGCTTCCCCTCCCCTCTCTCTCTCTGCCTGCCTCTCTGCGTACTTGTGATCTCTGTGTGTCAAATAAATAAATAAAATCTTTAAGGAAAAAAAAAGGAAAAAAACAAAAAGTAAGAAAATAAAATATTCATCTAAGTGTAGCTTGGGGAAAGGAAGAAAAATATGCTACAACAAGACAGAGGATTTGCCTAGCTATATGCACAGAGGTTTTATTTTTATTGTTTTTTAAATTATGTATTTCAGTTTTCATCTGATCTTCTGTATACATGCTAAATTTCACACTTCTTTAAGTGGACTGAAAGCAATAACATATGTAAAGCTTCTAGGCAGCACCTAGCATAGAGAATGCATTTGATGGTGGAACCCACACCCCATTTTGCTCTGTGACCTCTGTGTTGGTGATGACTAAACCCAAGCTCCAGATTTCTCCTGTCACCTGCAGTTACTTCTCCTCCAGCACTGCTCCAACCTAAGAATCTCAACCATCCTCATGCCCTTACTGCTTCGCCTTATAACCTTTGTTGTTACCTCTAGATTCTGGGAGGGAACTGACATTAGCAGCTAACTGACATAGGAGTTATAATTCCACCAAACTTTATTCCTATTACCCTTGCTAATATCTAAATAGTGAGTTCCTGACAACAAGGACAAGCTCTTTTATCTTTCAGGTTCTGTACAATGCCTGATATCAGACACGAGTAACCATCTGCTGAATGATGAATAAATAAATACAAACATTATAAAACTAAGCTATTACCTGAAAATAAGATTAAAGTTTAAAATCAGGCTGGTGCAGGAGTCCCTGGGTGGCTCAGTCAGCTGGGAATTCACCTCCTGACTTCCCCTCAGGTCATGAAATTGGGGTCCTGGGATCCAGCCCCAGGGAGGTGCTAAGCTCAGCAGGGAGTCGGCTTGAGAGTCTCTCTCTCCCTCCTGCCCTTCACCCCTCCCCCTCTCCTAGAAAAATAAATGAAACCTTTAATAAAAATAAAAAACATGCTGGTGCTTATTCATATTCCCCAGGCCCTTTCACAGCACTGGGTTTTTTAACTGATAAATAGTTGACATACAATGTTATATTAATTTCATGTATTCAACACAGTAATTCAACAATTCTAGAGGCCCAACAGAGTTTAAAGAAAAATCTCTTAATTGCTCAGGAACAGCAGAAAGATACCTCCAATGTTGCTTTGAAATCTCTGCCCACAAAAAAAGTGGATTTGTAGTCATGGTCTGTATATAATAATCCTCAATCATTAGTAATTCTAAAACTGAATTTTTAAAAATTCTGAATAAAAAATTAAGATCTTTTGGGCACCTGGGTGGCTCAATGGGTTAACGCCTCTGCCTTCGGCTCAGGTCATGATCTCGGGGTCCTGGGATCGAGCCCCACATCAGGCTCTCTGCTCAGCAGGGAGCCTGCTTCCCCTTCTCTCTCTGCCTGCCTCTCTGCCTACTTGGTGATCTCTGTCGAATAAATTAATAAATCTTAAAAAAAAATTAAGATCTTTTTTCAAAGTAACATAGATTATTAAAGTTTTCTTTTTTTTAAAGATTTTATTTATTTATTTGACAGAGAGAGATCACAAGTAGGCAGAGAGGTTGGCAGAGAGAGTGAAAGGGAAGCAGGCTCCCTGCTGAGCAGAGAGCCCGATGCGGGACTCGATTCCAGGACCCCGAGATCATGACCTGAGCTGAAGGCAGAGGCTTAACCCACGGGGCCACCCAGGTACCCCAAGTTTTCATTTATTTTTAAGTAACCTCTTCATCCAATGTGGGGCTCAACTTTATGACCCCAAGATATCAAGTCACATGCAAGCTAGGCGCCCCACATAAATTATTTTCTATTTCAGTTTTAACTATAATAATATTTATAATTATACTTAAAATATACTCTGTATTATGCATGAAAACTGTTATTCCTCCACATAAACAAAATAATCATATTTAATAATATATGCAACATAAGAGCATGCTGTTACATTGGAAAACTGTATTGACATCAACAAGGCAGCCATTTATATTGCCCTTTATATACTACTTCCTCTCTCATGTGGCAGTCAAAAGGCTAAGTGAGATGCTTGCAGCAAAGAAAACAGTTTTGAAAGGTCATGCTACACAGATAGTCAGAATTTCTTTCACAATATCCTCACTATCTATGGTAGACTATATGGACAATCTGACCACAGTTATTTTCTGAGTAAAAGCAAAAACCATGTTATCAAAGGACCAGAAACAGCAGGCACTCAACAATATGATCTTTATGAACATTTTTTTCTAACTGCATAAACATTCACTACACATAAAGAAAAAGAACCCTGAGGCAAAGACAAGAACTGGAGGAAGAGGAATTAGTAAAGACCGGAAGGCAAGTTTAAACCACTCAGTTTATTCACAGTGTTCATGTAACATGATAAGTGTCTAAAGTATGTTTTTTTTTTTAAGATTTTATTTATTTATTTTAGAGAGAGAGAGTACAAAGTGGATGAGGCAGCAGGCAGAGGGAGAGGGAGAAGCAGGCTCCCTGCTGAGCAAGGAGCCCAGAGCAGGGCTGAGTCCCAAGACCCAGGGATCATGACCTGAGCCAAAGGCAAACATTTAACCAACCAAGCTACCTAGGCCCCCCATAAAATAAACTTTTTTAAATTAAAACATATCATTTACCAACAAAAAGCATAATTACAGCAATATTGAAGACAAGAATATGATCTACTTCAAAATTTACAAATCTTAATGACAATTACAAGCATGGTGCAAAGCTTCAAAAACCACAGTAAGAGCTATAACCCCATCAACATTTTTTCCCTTAATACTTATTGGTCTACTATTCATCTAACAGACAATATCAGGGCGCCTGGGTGGCTCAGTGGGTTAAGCGTCTGCCTTCGGCTCAGGTCCTGGTCTCAGGGTCCTGGGATCAAGTCCCGCATCAGGCTCTCTGCTCAGTGGGCAGCCTGTTTTCCCCCTCTCTCTCTCTGCCTGCCTCTCTGCCTACTTGTGATCTCTCTCTCTGTCAAATAAATAAATAAAATCTAAAAAGAAATAAAAATAAAAAATAAACAGACAATATCTTGGGGCGCCTGGGTGGCTCAGTTGGTTAAGTGACTACCTTCAGCTCAGGTCATGATTTTGGAGTCCCAGGATCAAGACTCGCATCAGGCTCCCTACTCAACAGGGAGTCTGCTTCTCCCTCTGACCCTCACCCATCTCATGTTCTCTCTCTCTCATTCTCTCTCTCAAATAAATAAGTAAAATCTTTAATAAATAAATAAGCAGACAATATCTTTCCTGAACTGTTACACAATGTGTTAGTCAACAGCAAGATGAAAATTTCCCAACCTCCTTATAAAATTTCTAATCTCATAAGTTAACAAGTATACTCTTTGCTGGGGGGCAGGGGGGTAGTCATTCCAGATCATTTAATCATCTTGTCCTACCCTGGGAAATTATAGTTATTCCTGCCTACTAATCAAAACATAAAGCTTTCTCCAGATCCAAATGAAGGTCCTAGTATATTAGATATCAGAGCCAAGCTACACAGACGCAGTATCCATTCATTTCTTGCAACATACTCTTTTTAAGCCTCCAGAACTTTAATTCTTGTGAAGCTCTCTCACTAGAATTTAACTAGAACACAACTTCCTTTACCAGTTCTGATCCTATAGCAGAGCATGAGGATTTGTGTTACTTCTATAACTACTAAAAACAATCTATGATATATACTCTTCTAAGAAAATATGCATAATTATAACATTCCACTACTCAAAACCAAAAATAAACTACAAATTGTAACCCTTGTATATTAGTGGTGGTAAGGTAAAATGGTGCAACCACTGTGGAAGAACATGGCAGTTCCTCAAAAATTTCAACACAGACTTACCATATCATCCAAAAATTCCACTACCCAAAGGAATTAAAAGTAGGGGGCACCTGAGTGACTCAATCAGTTATACATGTGACTCCTGATTTCAGCTTGGGTCATGATCTCAAGGTCAGGAGATCAAGCCTGACATCAGGCTCTGGGCTTAGCAGAGAATCTACTTGTCTCTCTCTCCTTCTCCCACTCCCTTTGCTCCTTGTACCCCACTCACTCAAATACAAATAAATCTTTAAAAAATTTAAAAAAAAAAAGGCAAAAGAGCGCCTGGGTGGCTCAGTCATTAAGCATCTGCCTTTGGCTCAGGTCATGATCCCAGGGTTCTGGGATCAACCCCACATCAGGCTCCCTGCTCAGTGGGAAGCCTGCTTCTCCCTCTCCCACCACCCCTGCTTGAGTTCCCTCTCTTGCTCTCTCTCACTCTGTCAAATAAGTAAATAAAATCTTGAAAAAAAAATTTTTTTTTATAAATTTTAAAAAGCATTAAAAGCAGGGACTCACCCTGCAATGCAAGTAATATTACTACCAATAACCAAAGGTCAAAAAAAACAAAATTTGGATAAACAAAATGTGGTATATACATACAATCAACTATTATCCAGCCTTTAAAAAGGATACAGTGATACATGCTACACCATGGATGAACTTTGAGGACATTATGGTATGTGAAATAAACCAGCCTCAAAAAGACGAATACTGTTTGATTCCACTTACATAAGCTACCTATTAGAGGCAAATTCATAGAGACAGAAAGCAGTACAATGGTTAACAGAGATTAGAATGAGAGAGCAATGGGAAGTTACTATTTACTGTAGTTTCAGTTTGGGATGATGAAAAAGTTCTGGAGATGGATAGTAGTGATGGCTACACATCCCTTTTATACTAAAAAATCTGTTTTATTGTGCACCCCCTTCTATTACCAGCACTTTCAGATACTCCAAACATCTGGCCTCACTGTTCATTAGCTACAAGTTACACCACTCAGCTATAGCTTTGTCTTTCACTCCTCCCACATCCTTACCTCTAGATCTACAGCCCCATCACCACTCAAAAGAAAATGCAAAGGCTGAACAATGGTCTACAACTCTACTCAAGCAAGCCTCCTCTACTTTCACAATGTCAGCTTCCACTACCTCCTCCCTCACTGACCCCATTCAGGTCATACTGGCCCTCTTACTGCTCCCAGAATACATCAAGCACAGTCCAGTCTCAGAGCCTTTGTATTTAGGTGACTTCAGCCTGGAACTCTCCCCAACCCCTAATCCAAATATTTACCTGACCTATTTCCTTACTTTCCTTAGATCTGTCAGCTAAAATGTCACCTAATCAGAGAGGTCTTCTCTAACCACCCCCCATGAAATAGTAAATCTATCCTATCAATATCCCCATCAATATCTACTTTTCTCTAATATATTTCCCTAATATACTTTTCTTAATAGTCATCACCACCCAACACAGTATATATTAACTTATTATCTTCCCCATCCTCATGAGAATATCCATTCCATGAGAAAGGGACCTCTGCTTTTGTTCACTGTTGTAACCCTACCAGCTAGCACAGTTCTTGTTATACTAGATATTCAAAAATATATACTGACTCAATCATGGCCTCCAGTCCCTTAATATACTCCCTTTTACCAAGCCTGAATCCTAGAGATAATTCTTTCAACCACCAATGTCAAATTTCTCATTTCCATCCAGACGACTGTGCAAGCTAAATTCACACTGCCTGCCAGGTTATGCTAGCTTATCTTAAACTGGGCCTTTACTGACTGCTCAGCAATCCTTTCTATTCTATCCTACTGATCACATCAAGCTTCTCCACCATCATCTCTGGTCTGGTCAATTCTGGCCAACAGCCAGTTTTCTGACCTTTCTGCTTCCCCTCTATTACTATAACCCATCTTTAATAAAGTGGACAGAGTAATCATTAAAACATGTAACATATCAAGACATTTTTCTGCTTAAAACCTTCCTTAAAAAACTTCCTTGAATCTAGACTCCTTACCACGGCCACAGGGACCAACATGGCCCAGCCCTACCTACTTCTTCAACTTCATCTCATGATACTATGGTCCTCTTCCATTCTGTTCTAGAGTATGCAACTTTTTTCTGATCCTCCAACACAATAAGCTTATTTCCACTTTGAGATTCTTATGTTAGCTTTATTTTCAAGTGACTGAATTTTTGTCTTTCACACCTTATCCTAATGTCACCTTCTCAGAAGTAACCACCGAGAGGTGCCTGGGGGGCTCAGTCAGTTAAGCAACCCTTCGGCTCAGGTCATAGTCTCAAGGTCCTGAAATCGAGCCCTACATCAGGATTCCTGCTCAGTGGAGTCTGCTTTTCCTTCTCCCTCTGTCCCTTACCCCACTTATGCTCTAATAAATAAAATCTTTAAAGAAAGAAAGAAAGCAGGGGGCGCCTGGGTGGCTCAGTGGTTTGGGCTGCTGCCTTCGGCTCAGGTCATGATCTCAGGGTCCTGGGATCGAGCCCCGCATCGGGCTCTCTGCTCCGCAGGAAGCATGCTTCTCTCTCTCTCTCTCTCTCTGCCTGCCTCTCTGCCTACTTGTGATCTCTGTCTGTCACATAAATAAATAAAATCTTTAAAAAAAAAAAAAGAAAAAGAAAAAGAAAAAAGAAAGAAAGAAAGCGGGTGTCTGGATGCCTCAGTCAGTTAAGTGTCTACCTTTGGATCAGGTCATGATCCCAGTGTCCCCTGATTGAGCCCCAAAATGGGCTCCCTGCTCAACAGGAAGCCTGCTCTCCCTCTCCTTCTCCCTCTGCCTGCCACTCCCCCTGCTTGTGCACACACACACTCTCTCTCTCTGTCAAATAAATAAATAAAATCTTCAAAAATAATTAACTAATTAATTAATTAAAAGAAGTAATCACCCAGTCACTCTACCAAGAAGCTTGTTTTAAAATTCTCTTCATTATCACATTACAATTTGGTATTTTTCTGGTTCATTATTAATAATTGGCTCCATGAGAACCGATCTTATCTATACAAATACCTGGCACAAAGCACATGTTTAACAAATATTCCGTGAATTTGATGATTACAAAATTTTCCCTAAATATTTTCTTCACCCAGGATCCCAACACCACTGCTAATTAACTATATGCCTAGCACATAACCTCAATCCTTAACTTATTTAAAAAGTAAGGTAAGGAATTACACAGTTTTCTTCCTCTTTGCCTAAAAATTCCCTGATTTATTTTCTTCTATTTCTCTGGTTTCTAAGCAAAAATGTTGCTACTTTTCTGTAAGAATTACGTCCTTTACCCACGTCCTTGATCTCAAACCTATCTCTCCTGGCAATTAATCACTCTAATATTTAAACTACCAATGGATCACTCCCCTTTACCAAAAATATACTATGTATTAATGCAAAAATATCTATGTGGCTAAGTCCCCACAACTGTACAAACTTCTTGAAAAACATTCTACTTTCTTATTTATGCTGTGTAGTTTGTAAAACCATTTACTTAACCTCTTACAATTCATCCTGGTCTACTTAATTTATTCTCTCAGTTATCAATAACCTTTTCTTTTTAAGAGACAGAAAGTGGAGAAGGGCAGAGAGGGAGGGAGAGAGAATCTTAAGCAGGTTCCACACCTAACACAGAGCCCAAAGAGGGGCTCAATCTCGCAACCCTGAGATCATGACATGAGCTGAAATTTAAAAGTTGGTCACGGGCTCCTGGGTGATTCAGTTGGTTAAGCAACTGCCTCCGGATCAGGTCATGATCCTGGAGTGGCCGGATCGAGTCCCGCATCGGGCTCCCTGCCCTGCAGGGAGTCCGCTTCTCCTGCTGACCTCTCTCCTCTCATGCTCTCTCTCTCAAACAAATAAATAAAATCTTAAAAAAAAAAAAAAAGTTGGTCACTCAACTGACTAAGCCACCTAGGTGCCCCTCAATAATTTCTTAATAGTTAAATTCAGTTATGCTTTCCAGGGTATTAAAATTCTTAATCCTTCTACAGCATCTCATCCCTCTAAGGAGCCACTCCCTGAAATTTTTTACTATGCTTCAAAGAAAGAAACTGCGTTAATTCTGGTCTCCTTAATACTTTTCTTCTTATTTTTGCTTTATTGATTCTTTCTAACAACATCCACTCATTTACTAAAGGCATTTCCTAAAGTCCAGCACTTAACATTTTTCTTTCGGCTAGCGTCCTGGAAATGTTACCTACTTTCACAACTGACACTTTATGTGTGGATTACTCCAAAATCTATTATATCCAGGTCCTAAAGTATCTTTTTCTAATTTCCAGTCTCATATTCCCACAATTAAGGAGATATTCTAACACTTCCACCTATAATTTAATAAATGTTGTCTAACAAATTCATCATATTACAGTCCAACCCACTAGATCATTAGTACCAGTCTTTCCTCATAGTTTCCTTACTTTTTCTGTTCATAGTATCATCATACTTCAATCTACCAGACCTCAAAATACTGGATTCGTCTGTATGACTCCTTTCTTCCATAGTCTCTGCTAAATCTATTTCTCAAATCTCCGTTGTCAAATTAACTCAAGCAGGTAGTCATTATTTCACTTCTGCAGCCCTGATCACAGCTGTAATTAGCCAATTCATTTCATAAATATATGTTAAGCACTTAACTTGCCTGCAAGACTAGAAGCCCAGTATACTGGCAAAATAAACCCAGGCAGGTAATGTCTGTCCCTGTTAACTATACTTATCATCCATGTATTAATCACTGGATAAGCCATGTAATTTGTCATCTAAACCAAAAGACTTAAAAACAAAAGAGGGAATTAAAAATAGGTGAACAACCCAGGGCACCTAGCTGGCTCAGTCAGTGGAGCATGTGACTCTTGAACAGGGGCGTGAGCTTGAGCCCCACTTTGAGTGTCGAGATTACATAAAAAAATGAAATCTTAAAGAAAACAGCTGGACATCCAGAGATGCAAGAGTGGTTCAATATTTGCAAATCAATCAATGTGATGTACCACATTAACAAAATGAAGGATAAAAATCATAGGATTATTTCAATAGATACAGAAAAAGCATTTGACAAAATTCCACATCTGTTCCTGGTAAAAACTCTCAACAAAGCAAATTTAGAGGAAACACATCTCAACATAATAAAAACCACATATGACAAACTCAAAGCTAACATCATACTAAATGGTGAAAAGCTGCAAGTTTTTCTTCTAAGATCAGGAATAAAATAAGGATGTCCACCAATGAGACAAAAATAAATAAAAGGCATCCAAATTGGTAGGAAAAAGTAAAACTGTCACTATTTGCAAATGACAAGGTACAATATATAGAAAATTTAAAAAAAAACCCTAATGATTCCACCAAAAAAAATTAGAAATAAAAATTTAATTGAGTAAATATGAGGGCACAAAACTACTATACAGAAATCTCTTGCATTTCTATATGCAATAATGAACTAACAAAGAGATATTAAGAAAACAATCCTATTTACAAGTGCATAAAAGAATAAAATACCTAGAAATAAATTTATAAAAGACCTATAATCTGAAAACTATAAGACACTGATGAAAGAAACTAAAGACAGGATATGTGGGTGGCTCAATCAGTTAAGCATCCAACTCTTGATCTCAGCTCGGGTCTTGATCTCAGGGGCATGAGTTCAAGCCCTGCACTGGAATCCATGCTCCACTTTTAAAAACGTGAAAAAAAAAGGGGGCACCTGGGTGGCTCAGTGGGTTAAGCCGCTGCCTTCGGCTCAGGTCATGATCTCAGGGTCCTGGGATTGAGCCCTGCATCGGGCTCTCTGCTCCGCAGGGAGCCTGCTTCCCTCTCTCTCTCTCTGCCTGCCTCTCTGCCCACTTGTGATCTCTGTCTGTCAAATAAATAAATAAAATCTTTTTTTTTTTTTAAAGATTTTATTTATTTATTTGACAGAGAGAAATCACAAGTAGATGGAGAGGCAGGCAGAGAGAGAGAGGGAAGCAGGCTCCCTGCTGAGCAGAGAGCCCGATGCGGGATTCGATCCCAGGATCCTGAGATCATGACCTGAGCCGAAGGCAGCAGCTTAACCCACTGAGCCACCCAGGCGTCCCTAAATAAAATCTTAAAAAAAAAGAAAGAAAGAAAGAAAGAAAAAGCCTTTAAAAATAAAGAAAAAAATTGAAGACAACAAAAATAAATGGAAAGATATACCATGTTTACAGACTGGAAGAATGAACACTTAAAATGTCCATACTACCCATAGCAATCTACAGATTCAACGCAAGCCCTATCAAAATACCAACAGTATTTTTCACAGAACTAGAACTAGAACAAATAATCCTAACATTAGTATGGAACTACAAAAGACCCCAAACAACCAAAGCAACCTTGAGAAAAAACAAAAACTGAAGTATCACAATTCAAGATTCCAAATTACACTACAAAGCTATAGAAATTAAAACAGCATGGTACTGGCACAAAAGTAAGACACACAGATCAATGAACAGAATAAAAAGCCAAGTAATAAATTCATAATTATATGGTTAATCTATAACAAAGGAGGCAATAAACAATGGGGAAAGGACAATAAATAGTGCTGGGAAACTGCACAGACACATGCAAAAAAATTAAACTGGGCCACTTTCCCATACATTACACAAAAATAAACTCAAAATGGATTAAAGACCTAAACGTGAGACCTGAAACCACAGAACCCCCAGAAGAAAACATAGGCAGTAAATACTTAGATATCAACCTCAGCAGTATTTTTCTGGATTTGTCTTACCAAGCAAGGGAAACCAAAGCAGGAAAAAGAGGGGGGAGGGAAGTTGGCAGTATGCCAAAATAAAAAGCTTCTGCACAGCAAAGGAAAGCATCAACAAAATGAGAAGGCAACTTACTATATGACAGAAGGTATTTACAAACTATATATGTGATAAGTAGTTAATATTCAAAATACATCAAGAATTTATACAAGTCAACACCAAGAAAACAATCTGATTTTTAAAATGGGCAGAAGCACTGAACAGACATTATTCCAAAGAAGACAGACACACAGCAACAGACACATGAAAAGATACTCAACATCACTGATCAGGGAAATGCAAATCAAAACCACAGTATCACTTCACACCAGTCAGAATAGTTAGTATCAAAAAGATAACAAGAAGTATCAAACATTGGTAAGGATGTTGAAAAGAGGGAATCCTGGGGCACTGTCAGTAGGAATGTAAATTGGTGCAGCCACTTTGGAAAACAGCATGGAGGTCCCTCAAAAAATTAAAAATAGGGGCGCCTGGGTAGCTCAGTGGGTTAAGCCGCTGCCTTCGGCTCAGGTCATGATCTCAGGGTCCTGGGATCAAGCCCCACATTGGGCTCTCTGCTCAGCGGGGAGCCTGCTTCCTCCTCTCTCTCTCTGCTTGCCTCTCTGCCTACTTGTGATCTCTCTCTGTCAAATAAATAAATAAAATCTTTTAAAAAAAAGAAATTAAAAACAGAAATACCAGGGTGCCTGGGTGGCTCAGTTGGTTAAGCAGCTGCTTTCAGCTCAGGGTCATGATCCCAGGGTCCTGGGATGGAGCCCTAGGTTGGGCTCCCTGCTCAGCAAGGAATCTGCTTTCCATCTCACTCTGCCCCTCACCCTGCTATCCCCACTCTCTCTCAAATAAATAAAATCCTAAAAAAATAATAATAAAAATAAATGAAAATTTAAAAAGAAATGCCATATAATCAGGTAATTTCACTTCTGGATATTTACCAAAAGAAAACAAAAACTCAGGGCGCCTGGGTGGCTCAGTGGGTTAAAGCCTCTACCTTCGGCTCAGGTCATGATCTCAAGTTCCTGGGATCGAGCCCTGCGGGGGGGGGGGGGGTCTCTGCTCAGCAGGGAGCCTGCTTCTTCCTCTCTCTCTGCCTACTTGTGATTTCTGTCAAATAAATAATAATCTTAAAAAAAAAAAAAAAAGAAAACAAGAATTCTACTTCAAAAAGATATATGTACCCCTATGGTTATGGCGGCATTGTTTACAGTAGCCAAGATATGGAAGCAGCCTAAGTATCCAATAACAGATGAATGGATAAAGATGTGATATATATATAATGCAATTATTACTCAGCATAAAAAAGGTGAAATCTTGCCATCTATGACAACATGGGTGGACCTACAGGGTATTATTCTAAGTGATATAAGTCAAAAACAAGTACCTTATGATTTTACTTATATGTGGAATCTAAAATCAAGCAAACAAAGAAACAGATCCCTAAATATAGACGAAACTGGGGATGGCTAGAAGGGAGGGTGGTGGCAGGGTACATGCAACTCTTAATTTTGGGATTGTGAGTTCAAGCCCCATGATGGGGACAGAGATTACTTTAAAAAATAAAAATAGGGGCGCCTCAGTTGTTAAGTGTCTGCCTTTGGCTCAGGTCATAATTCCAGGGTCCTGGGATCGAGCCCCACATCGGGCTCCCTGCTCAGCGGGAAGCCTACTTCTCCCTCTCCCACTCTCTCTGCTTGTGTTCCCTCTCTTGCTGTGTCTCTCTCTGTCAAATAAATAAAAATCTTTAAAAAATAATAATAATAAATAAAAATAGTAAAGAACAATAAAAAATTTAAAAGGATAAAACTGGAATGCGTGGGTGACTCAGTCGGTTAAGCATCTGCCTTCAGCTGGGGTCATGATCCCATGATCCTGGGATCGAGTCCCACATCAACTCCCTGCTCTGTGGGGAAACTGCTTCTCCCTCTGGCTGCTGCTCCCCCACCTGTGCACTCATTCTCTCACGCTCGCTCGCGCTCTCTCTCTCTCTCTGACAAATAAATAAATAAAATCTGTAAAGAAAAAAAAAAAAGATAAGAACTAAGCCACAGGAATAAAAAAAGTATAGCACACAAAAAAGTGGGTGAATACAGAATGGTATTTGTCAATTATATCTCAAGCTAGGGGGAAAAAATTGGCATTAATTGATCCACAAGAGTCTTAAACCACAAGAGTCTTAAAAGGATACATGATCACATTAACTAGAACTCAAGTACTTAGGAAAATGATTGCTGCATCCTAAGCACATTCTACCTATTGATTTAATAAATGAATTAGAGATGAAATATTCACTTTATCACCTCCTCTTCACTCTTTATTTTCTACTGCACACTTATTTTCAGCCACAAACACTGTCTTGAAAGGGGTTAACCATAACCTCCTAACTACCAACTCCAATAAAGCTCCAAAAAGCTTCAGTTTTCAATTAACCTCTCTCAACAGCTTTCAACAATACTGTCCCCTCCTCTCTCCTTCATGAAGCTGTTAACAATGGGGTAAACATAATCCTAATTATCAGACTATTTTAGAAGGCGGCCTAGGATTTCTACCTCTCAAACACACGATTTAGTTAATCTCCACACGATTAACTAAAAGATTAGAATCTAGGGGTGCCTAGCCAGCTTAGTCAGAAAAGCATTAACTATTCATCTCAGGGTCATGAGTTCAAACCCCATGTTGGGGGGTAAAGATTACCTAAAAATAAAATCTTTAAAAAAAAAATTAGAATCTAACCAATATTCACATTTTCCTTCTATTTTTCAACTTCCGGAAAACTGGCAACTAATTAAAGATGACACTTACCTCAAAATGACAGCCCCCATTTCAGTCTTATTTTATCAGAAGATGGCATTATTTTTTTAAACTGAAGTTTTCATGAAGACTTTCAAATTAGAAGACACACTACAAAAAAGGATGAAGATAAAAGGTATTAACACTAAATGAGCTAAATTAAAAATAAAGTTGTTACTTGTATGACATGATAGCTTATAACTATATTTTTAAATATGAGGAAAAATATAAAAAACATATGAACTACAATAATAAAATTGTAGAGCATTAGAGAGAGAAGGGACCTAAAGCAGACATCCTATTCAACTATCTAAATCCTCTCATTTAGGTCACCTTTTTGAAACCTCTTTTTTGTAACATGCTCTTTCTTTCTACTTCTCAACCTATTCCTCTATCTACATCATAAGCTACTATTGATAGCTTATTTCACTTTCCCCCTTTCCTTCTTTAATATAATATTTAAAGCACACACAATATACAGAAAGATGCATGCAAGCAAACAAAATGAATGCTATAAATCACCATCCCAAAGAACACCAATACCATTACATCTACCTACATGCTCTTCTCATCCCAACCTTTATCCTAAATAATTATTCCATTACTGTTTAAAACAGAACTTTGTCACATATGTATATATCCATAAATAATGGTTTGTTTAGGTTTATATTCCTGGCTCCCTTTTTCAGCTTGATAAATTCATATGCTGACAGTCTTCAGAGATGTGAATTTTGTCGCTGAAATATTTTTCTAAGCTTTATTCATGTTACTTTTTAATTGCTCTGTAGTGTTTCATTATGTAAATATGCCAAAATGTATTTATCCATTCTGTTTTCAGGCATTTGGATTGTTTGAAGTTTTTTGCTATTATCAACATTATTATACAACTTTCCAGGTGCACATGAACAAGAATTTCTTTAGGGTATGCTTTAAACCTAGAAGTGGAATTGGTGGGTTATAGGACATGCAAATTCCCAACTTTACCAAAAATGCCAAACTGTCTTCCAACTGTACCACTCTACCAAGTCACCAGCAGTATGTAAAGTGATGACACAATCCTCTCCACTACCTACCTGGTAAAGTCAGATTTCTTAATTTGTGGCAATACAGAAAATATACTATGATTTCAGTCTGTATTACTTAGTAAGGTTGAGGACCTTTTCACACAGTTATTAATTATCTATGTTCCTTCTTGAATTCCTTTGTTCACAGTTTTGGCCCTTTATATTGGGTTGTGTTTTTCTTACCTGACTTTATGTATCAGGACCAGGACTGATTACATAATCTGGAGGCCCACTGCAAAATTAAAAAGCAGGGCCAAAACTGAGTGGCTCAGTCAGTTAAGCCTCTGACTTTGGGGATCAAGCCCCATGTGTTGGGTGGGGATTCTGCTTGTACCTCCCCTCTCTCACTGCCTCTCCCCCAACTCATGGTCATGTACACTCTCTCTCAAATGAATAAATAGAATCTTTAGAAAAAAGCGGCAGGGCCATTATTCAAAAATTAAAAATTTTAAGACAGTGACAGTTTAACAATAAAATAAGTACAGGGCAGGGGGCTGCCTAGGTGGCTCAGTGGGTTAAGCCTCTGCCTTCCGCTCGGGTCATGATCTCAGGATCCTGGGATCAAGCCCCACATCGGGCTCTCTGCTCAGCAGGAAGCCTGCTTCTCCCTCTCCTTCTCCCTCTCCTGATGATTGTGTTCCCTCTCTCACTGTCTCTCTGTTCAGCAGGGAGCCTGCCTCTCTGGCTACTTGTGATCTCTGTCAAATAAATAAATAAATAAATAAAATCTTAAAAAAAAAAAAAGTATGGGGCCCTGTGTGACTTTACAGGTTATACATCCATGAAGGCAGCCTGATTAGAACACTAATTCTCTAGTATATATAATTATTTTTCCCAATTTGCAATAATATTTTTCCAAGTTGGTTTATCATTTCATTTTCTTGACGTGTCGCTTGAACTCATGACCCTGAGATCAAGACCTTAGTTGATTGAGATCAAGATTGGGACATTTAGGGCGCCGGGGTGGCTCAGTGGGTTAAGCCTCTGCCTTCGGCTCGGGTTGTGGTCTCAGGGTCCCGGGATTGGGCTCTCTGCTCAGAGGGGAGCCTGCTTTCCCCCCCGCCCCCCGCCCTGCCTGCCTCTCTGCCTCCTTGTGATCTCTCTCTCTCTGTCAAATAAGTAAATAAAATCTTAAAAAAAAAAAAAAGATTGGGACATTTAACCAACTGAGCCACACAGATGCCCCTATGGTGTCTTTGAATGAACATTAACTTTAAAACTACTAATTTTTTTTTTTTTAGTGGACCCTTCTGTCTCGTTGAAAAAAATCCTATAGTCTTCACAAAGTTTTAGGCTTTGCTTTCTCATTTGAGTCCTAAATCATGGGTCTTTCCCAATGATCAGTTGGGATCTCTTCTCAGCCATAATGTCCCATTCCTCACTAATAAAATCTTAAGGGACATTACGTCCTCTACTGATAGCAGCATCCTAATCACATCATTTAATTCACTTCTAGGCAAACCCACTCAAATCGGACTAGAGCTTGTGCTATACACCAAGTCTGGAATTATATATATCTTCTCAATAATACTCCAAGTCAGAAATTTTTTAAAGATTTTATTTAGGGGTGCCTAGGTGGCTCAGTCATTAAGTGTCTGCTTCAGCTCGGGTCAGGATCCCAGGGTACTGGGATCAAGCCCTACATCGGCTCCCTGCTCAGTGGGAAGCCTGCTTCTCCCTCTCCCGCTTCTCCTGCTTGTATTTCCTTTATCACACCTGTCTCCAGGGGCACCTGGGTGGATCAGCTGGTTAAGCAACTGCCTTCGGCTTAGGTCATGGTTCTGGAGTCTCAGGATCAAGTCCTACATCAGGTTCCCAGCTCCAAAGAGAGTCTGCTTCTCCTTCTGATATTCTCCCCTCTCATGTTCTCTCTCACTCAAATAAATAAAGAAAATCTTTTTTAAAAATAAATAAATAAAAAATAAAGATGTACAAAAGGGAGAAAAGACTTAAAAATCTTCAAGTTTCATAAAATTAGGAGGAATTAAAAGAGCGGAACTGTTGATATACGGTTGAAAATCTTTTTCACTTTGTATCTTCAAAATAAAATTCTGTTAGGAAGCCAGTAATTCAATTACAGTCTTGGTTTCTTTGGGTAGTAAGGTCAATAATACTGTTTTCAAAATGAGAAGAATGTTGGGGCACCTAGGTGGCTCAGGGGGTTAAAGCCTCCACCTTTGGCTCAGGTCATGATCCCAAGGTTCTGGGATCGAGCCCCACATTGGGCTCTCTACTTTGTGGGGAGCCTGCTTCCTCCTCTTTCTCTGTCTGCCTACTTGTGCTCTGTCAAATAAATAAATAAATAAATAAATCTTTAAAAATAAAATAAAATAAAATGAGAAGAATGTTATAAAATAGACTTTAGATGATGCTAAAATATATCAAACTGCTCACTTTCCCAAAAGGGAATAAGTCAACTCAAAAATAATGGCAATTTGCTGCTGCAGGATGTTGACCGGGAGGCAATGCATGCAGTGGGGGCAGGGATATAAGAGAATTCTCTGAACCTCCTACTCAATTTTACTGTGAACCTAAAACTGACAAAAAATGATATCTGTGAGGTAGTCTGCTTCTCCCTTTGCCCTTCCCCCGCTCGTGCACACTCTCAAATAAATAAATAAAATCTTTAAATAAAAAAATTTACTCTTGGGGCGCCTGGGTGGCTCAGTGGGTTAAAGCCTCTGCTTTCGGCTCGGGTCATGATCCCAGGGTCCTGGGATCGAGCCCCGCATCGGGCTCTCTGCTCAGCAGGGAGCCTGCTTCCTCCTCTCTCTGCCTGCCTCTCTGCCTACTTGTGATCTCTGTCTGTCAAATAAATAAATAAAATCTTAAAAAGAAAAAAAAAAAAAAAAAAATTTACTCTTAAAATTCCTACTAAAGCTTTGGGTAAGAACAATGTTATTAATAACCTTACACATGAAGATCCATTCTCACTGCTTTATTGTGAAAAGAAAGGAAAAAATTCTGGACAAACACCCATTAAACTTTAAAAAGATGCAGGGGAAGATTTCAAAAGCTTATCCAAGCACTGATAACGGCATATAAACAAACAAAATCCCCTACACAGAGTCTATCTCTAGTCCTTGTATCTCTAGTCCTTGTTCACATAAAAGTACTTTCCTACAAAAACAAAACAAATACTATGCCTCAATCTTGCAAGTTATATTATAATTTTAGAGCTGGCTCAACTATTCTATCTAAGTAACAATGATTTCAACCTCCCAACCTCCACCCACAAATAAGCAAGCAAAAGCGGGTGAACTCAAAAATCATTTCGAGGTCTAAGTATTTCTCTCTCTCCTCTTTATTATCCCTTTCTACTGAATTCAAAGTACTTCTTGCATACTACCACAAAATCCTAGACGTACATCAAAGGATAAAGTAATTTAATTTCTACATTTTAACTTTTTTACAAAAGGCAATTAGAAGAGTCAAAAATATTCTTTAATACATAGTACCCAAGAACGAACCAGATTAAGGTTGCTAGTGTAAAAGCGTTTGTCTTTCTTTTTGTTTAACAAATGGAGATTAAATATTCTGGGGTTTTTTAAATAAAGTTTTTCCGGGGCACGTGGGTGACTCAGCGATTAAGCGTCTGCCTCTGGCTTGGGTCGAACCCCGTCCTGGGCTCGCTGATCAGTGGGAAGCCTGCTTCTCCCTCTCCCACTCTCCCTGTTTGTGTTCCCTGTCTTGCTGTATCTCTCTGTCAAATAAATAAATAAAATCTTTTTTTAAAATAAAAAAATAACATAAAATAAAGTTAAAAAAAAACAGTATAGCCAACAAGCATAGGGGGAAAATGGACACTCTCATTATAAAAATAAAAATTAAAACCACAGTAAGATACCACTTCGTATCTACCAAAATGGATAAAATTTAAAGAAACTAAGAATATCCAGGCTTGCTGAGAATGTAAGCAATGGAAATTAACATATCTTCTGACATAAGGAATTGCACCACAGACATACATCCAAAAGAACTATGTACACATTTCACCAAAACATATTTACTAGAATGATAAATAAATAAAATAAAATAAAATAAATCTACACTGATACACCACTTTCCACATAGCAGGTATTTTTTGTCTGTTTATTTGTTTTAAGACTTTATTTATTTATTTGACAGAGAGAGATCACAAGTACGCAGGCAGGCAGAGAGAGGGGGACACGGGCTCCCCACCGAGCAGAGAGCCTGAGGCGGGGGCTCCATCCCAGGACCCTGAGACCATGACCTGAGCTGAAGGCAGAGGCTCAACCCACTGAGCCACCCAGGTGCCCCTCCACATAGCAGTTTATCAAAAATCCCTGGGGGCGCCTGGGTGGCTCAGTGGGTTAAAGCCTCTGCCTTCGGCTCAGGTCATGATCCCAGGGTCCTGGGATGGAGCCCCACATCAGGCTCTCTGCTCAGCGGGGAACCTGCTTCTGCTTCTCCGTCTCTCTCTGCCTGCCTCTCTCCCTACTTGTGATCTCTGTCTGTCAAATAAATAAATAACATTAAAAAAAAAAATCCCTGTTTGCCAAGCAAAGCACTTTCTAAAGATTTATTTGAGAGAGAGAGAGAAGTCTCTTGAGCACCTGTTGGGGGGGAGTGCAGAGGGGCAAGAACAAAGAATTTCAAGCAGACTGCACTCTGAGCATTAGAGCCAGACAGGGGGCTTGATCTGAGGACCCTGAGATCACCACCTGAGCTGAAAACAAGAGTCCAATGCTCAACCAACTGCACCACCCAGGCACTCTTACAAGGTACTTTCTTGGCAAAGCTGTGAAGAAATGCCGGGTGGCTCAGTTGGTTAAGCGTCTGCCTTTGGCTCAGGTCTTGGTTGTGCTCATTCTCTCTCTCAAATAAATAAATAAAATCTTAAAAAAAAAAAAAAAAAAAAAAGATGGGTGCCTCGATGGCTCAGTTGGTTAAGCGTCTACCTTTGGCTCACATCATGATCCCAAGATCCTGGGATCAAGCCCTATATCAAATCCCCTTGCTCAGCGGAAAGACTGCTTCTCCCTCTCCCTCTGCCCCTGCTGGCTCTCTCTCATGCACACTCTAATAAATAAATGAAATATTAAAAAAAAAAAAGCCTACTAGCCACAATAACAACAACAAAATGGTAATTACGTGAATTATGTGAAATGTAGTAACTAGCCTTCTGCGGTAAATATTTTGCAATATATACATATGTCAAATTATCACATTGTACACCTTAAACTTACACAATGTTGTATGTCAATTTAATCTGAATAAAGCTTTCAAGGGAGAAATACACATTATCCCTTATAATCAATGGGAGAATCTGGGTCCAAACATAAGGGCATTTTGGCAATACCTATCAAAATTACAAAGATATATGGCCTTTGATTAGTAATACCACATCTGAATTTATTCCGTAATTTTATACTTGCTTATGGGCAAAATGACACGTACAAGTTAATTCATGACAACACTGTTATAATAATCAACAGGGCGCCAGCGACCAACTGGATTTCAGGTCAGGTCATGATCTGGTCGTGCAAAGGAGCATGGCATTGGGCTCCACACTCAGAGCGGAGTCTGTTTGTCCCTCTTGCTCTGTTCCTTGCCACCCCCCCCCATTCTTGCTTGCATTCTCTTTCTCTCTCTCAAATAAAGAAGAAGATGGAATCCTTAAAAAAAATTTTCTTTAAAAACTAGAAACCAGGGGCACCTGGGTGGTTGGCTCAGGAGGTTAAAGCCTCTGCCTTCGGCTTAGGTCGTGATCCCAGGGTCCTGGGATGGAGCCCTGCTTTGGGCTCTCTGCTCAGAAGGGAGTCTGCTTTCTCCTCTCTCTCTGCCTGCCTCTCTGCCTACTTGGGATCTCTGCCTGTCAAATAAATAAATAAAATCTTTTAAAAAAGAAAAAAAAATATGCAGCTTAAAAAAACAAAACAAAACAAGGGGCGCCTTGGTGGCTCAGTGGGTTAAAGCCTCTGCCTTTGGCTCAGGTCATGATTCCAGAGTCCTGGGATAGAGCCCCGAGTTGGGCTCTCTGCTCCGCAGGGAGCCTCCTTCCTCCCTTCTCTCTCTCTGCCTGCCTCTCTGCCTACTTGCGATCTCTCTCTCTCTGTCAAATAAATAAAATCTTAAAAAAATAAAAACCTAGAAACCACCCAAATGACTACCAAGAGAGAACTAGTTAAATAAAGTATCCAAAAGGAAACCATACAACTTAAAAAAAAAATTATACATACTCTCTGGGAAGATTTTGTGAAGATTTCCATTGTTAAGAAACACAATATGTAAAGGGAACAGTGGGAAGACCAATGTGTAGAACAACAGGTATAATATGGGGGCTTTGGTGGGTTTTAGAGGGTAGAGATAGAAAGAAATAAGAATCTGCGTTTTTAATTGCCTTTATTTACATAAAGAAACCCTAGAAGGATACATAAATAAAAAGTTTCCTGTGTGGGGTAAGTGTGCTAGAGGAATGGGGTAAACAGAAACAGGATTGACCTAGGGCTAGGGGTGGGAAGGTTTACATTGTTTAGCTTTTTTAAGTTCTTTTTTTTTAATTTTTGCTTTGTTTTGTTTTCTTATTTCAGAGACAGAGAGAGAACAAGTGGGGAGGAGAGGCAGAGGAAGAAGCAGACTTCCCACTGAGCAAGGAGCCCAATGTGGGGCTCAATTCCAGGACCCTGAGATCATGACCTGAGCCAAAGGCAGATACTTAACTGACGGAGCCACCCAGGCACCCTTAACTTTTTATGTTTAAAAAGTTTTTAATCCGAGGGCACCTGGCTCAGATGGTTAAGCATCTGCCTTCAGCTCAGGTCGTGATCTCCAGTTCCTAGCACTGAGCCCCACCCACGTCGGGCTCCCAGCTCAGGAGGGAGTCTGCTTCTCCCTCTCCCTCTGCCTCTCCTTCTGCTTGTGCTCTCTTTCTCAAATTAATAAATAAAATCTTTTTAAAAAAGTGTTTAATCCCAATTTAGGAATTGCTACTAAATATGTCAGTAAACTAATAAACCAAAATGGGGTCCTAATATTATCAACATACACACATGATGACAGGAACTATCCTTTTACCATCTCTGGAACTGAGACCCCAGCATTGTGCAGCTATCTTACTGAAATCTGTAGGATGACTAGGTCCATCTGGCTTAAGTCATCAGCCCAAGATCCCTTAACACTAGTATTCTAAAGATATTTTCTCTGTAATTCCATTTTGCTTCTCTTAGGTTTAAGGTCAACCTCTGCACACACACATACATATGTAAGTACATGTGTATACATGTATGTAGGTATATATACATATGTATGTATGTACGTGTATGTATTATATACACACACACAAACACACACATATCTCGAGTCTCTTTAGAACAAAAGCCTCACCTAAGGGTTCTCACTCACCTATTGAGTCCAAAGGTTAGTCTTTCCTACTAACCAGGAATTCACCCCAACAAATAAGTCACAGTCTAATAAATGAGGAAACCTACAAAATGAAACCATCCAGGGGTGCCTGGGTGGCTCAGTGGGTTAAAGCCTCTGCCTTCAGCTCAGGTCATGATCCCAGGGTCTTGGGATGGAGCCTCTCGCATCGGGCTCTCTGCTCGGCAGGGAGCCTGCTTCCTCCTCTCTCTGCCTGCCTTTTTGCCTACTTGTGATCTGTCAAATAAATAAATTAAATCTTAAAAAAAAAAAAAGAAAGAAAGAAAAGAAACCATCCAGAATTTGTCAACCAATGAGATCTCCTCCTTAAACAATGAGATATCCCCTATCATGAATTATCCTCCTTAATGAATTCTATCATCCACCACTCACTTACCTAAAATGCAAAACACTATGGTATCTATTAAATTGCTGCTCATTCCAGCACCCTATCCATCAGGCTAACTCCTATGCACCTGTACCAATTCAGGTGACATTTTCTCTAGAGCCCTTTCCTAATTCCCAAAGGCTCACTTGCATAGGATCCTGCTGTAACCTGCGACAGTATATTATTAGCTTTAAATCATTACATTACAAATATTAGTTTGCTTATCTTCCCTACTGGACTGTGAATCCCTCAGGACAAAGAGAGAGTCATATTCATACTTATAATCCAAATACTTAGCAAAGTGCCTTTACAAATGGCAGGTAATCAAAAGGGCTCACTGAAAGAATTAAAGAAACTACACATGTAGGCAAACTATGAGCATGGTTGAAATCCCACTTAATATTCTCTTAGTCCCAAAGACATTTTACTTCATTCACTCCCTGCTTTGAAGGAAAAAACAACTCCAGTAACACTCTTCCTTACAGAAATATCTTATATTAACATGAAACAATTAAAAATATCTCAATACTTCGTGAATGTTGCAGAAAATTATTTCAAAAGTGTACCTATTAAAAGTTAATTAAAACAAAATTGATGGAGTGCTAAATTTTATGACTTTTACTCTTTTTTGTTTTTAAGAAATTATAATGTTATAATGACAACAAAATTATAAAGTTATAATGACAACAAAAAATAAGAATACACAGCATCTTCTTTTCTTTTTTTTTTTTAAGATTTTATTTATTTATTTGACAGACGGAGATCACAAGCAGGCAGAGAAGCAGGCAGAGAGAGGAGGAAGCAGGCTCACCGCCGAGCAAAGAGCCGACCTAGGGCCGGATCCCAGGACCCAGGATCACAACGGGAGCCGAAGGCAGAGGCCTCAACCCACTGAGCCACCCAGGTGCCCCAGAATATACAGCATCTTCTAAGAAAGTAGCCAAGATTATAGGGATCAGACATTTCTCCACATGGTGTTTTAAACACTAACTCACACAAGCTTTCCATCTGGGCTGTCCCAAGTGGCCTGAGGAAGAGGAAGCAGAGACTAGAAATAATCAACTATTCATATATGCCCAAGAACTATATGGCAGATGTTTATCATTCAGAGTGTGCTTTCAAATTTTATCAAATACTGGTAAAAAAAAAAAAACAAGGAACTAAGGAGAAAATCGAATTTTAAGAATGCCTGTTAAGAGGCATCTGGGTGGCTCAGTTGTTAAACTTCTCTGTCTTTGGCTCAGGTCATGATCCTGGAGTCCCGAGATCAAGCCCTGCGTTGGGCTCCTTGCTTGATAAGCCTGATTCTCCCTCTCCCTCTGCCTGCTGCTCCCCCTGCTGCGCACGATCTGTCAAAAAATAAATAAAATCTTTAAAAAAAAAAAAAAAAAGGATTCCTCCTAAATACATCCTAGTTAACTGTGAACCTCTCCTCCATCTCCAGAAATTCAACAAAGCATTCTATTTTGTCAGAAAATGATAAGGAAGAGCAGACAGAAATAACTAGGATATATATGCCTGTAATCCATACATACAAACATCTACATTTATTCCTGTGTCTATCTAAAAAGACCAGCAATTCATAGTGATCTCAGATTCTAATCCAACCACAATGTCATTCAAGGCATATTTACAGCTCTCTTAAAAAAAACTAATAATCTAAAATACACAAAATAGTTACAAAATTCCTAATTCAAACAAAAAACAACTCCACTAACAAATGTTCATTATGTGTTTACAGATTACTTTGTTCTGAGCCCGGGGTTTATAGTCAAAATTCTGCACAGTTAATTGGTTTTGTTTTTTATCCTCCCCCCCCCTTTTTAAGATTTTATCTATTTGACACAGAGAAAGAGATAGTGAGAGAGAGCACAATTAGAGGGGAAGGGAGAAGCAGGCCCCCTGCTGAGCAGAGCCCCCCCCCGGGGGGGGGGCTCTATCCCAAGACCCTGACATCATGACCTGAGCAGAAAGCTTAACAACTAAGCCACCCAGGTGCCCCTATTCTCCCTTTCAATGTGGGTGTTCTTTATTAGAAGTCCAGTTAAGCTCATTTGTTTTTATTTTGTTTGGGTTTTTCCCTTTCCATCCTAATAGATTTAATGTATTTATTTATTTTTTTAAGATTTTATTTATTTATTTGAGAGAGCAAGCAAGAGAGAGCATGAGAGGGAAGAAGGTCAGAGGGAGAAGCAGACTCCTCATGGAGCTGAGAGCCTGATGCAAGACTCAATCCCAGAACCCCGTGATCATGGCCTGAACTGAAGGCAGTTGCTTAACCAACAGAGCCACCCAGGCACCCTATGTATTTATTTTTGATTATGTGAAACATTAATATGGTTCAAAAGTCAGACCTACACAAAAAGATACCTTCACAAAAGTATCCCTCTCTCCATCCCTACTACTTAATTCCTATTCCCTTCCATTCCATACAGTACCCACCTAAATACTATAAGAAATGAATCTCACTAGTTTCTGGACTACCTTCCTTGTGTTTACTCTTGCACAAATGTGGAAATACTTATCTATATTCTTATTTCCCTCTTTTCTTCCATAAAAGGTAACATAGTTATTCTTTTGCACTCTGCTTTTTTCCATTAACTGTATGTCCTGGAAATTACTTTGTATCCGTTCACAGAACTCTTTCACATTCTTTACTTACATCTGCCCTGTACTCCATTGTGTGGATGTACCATTCTTGCTGGGTATTTATATTGTTTCCCATATTTTTTTACAATGCTACAATGTGAACTACTGATATCCTCCTGTTCTGCTCCCCCTCAAACATCATTTCAGACAAAACCAAAAACAAACAAAAAAACTGGCTCTACCTCCAAAACATACCAAACTCACTCAACACTCCCACTGTTTCTGACACAGGCTCAGTCTAAGTCATCATCAGTATTTCTTGGCTGTTTTGCTGCAACACCCTCTTAATCAGTCTCTCTGACTCTTACTCTAGGCTCTCTACAATTCAACTGTGCCTGAGGAATCCAAAATGTACTTTGTAGACCATAAATCAGATAACTCCCAATTCTTTGCTTAAAACATTCCAAAAGCATCCCATTGTAACCCTACCTAAGTGGACCTACATTATCTCCTATCTGTCTATCTCTGCCCTCATCTTCCATGATCTCAGGGTGGTGAGATGGTGTCCTGTGTTAGGCTCTGCACTCACAATGCAGTCTGCTTGAGATTCTCTATCTCTGCCTCTTCTCCTCCACCTGCTTGTGCTCGCTTTCGCTTTTAAAAACACATTTTATTTTTAAATATATTTTAATTTTGAAAACCATATTTTTCAAAATAAAACTTTTAGTGAGAACAGTAATACTGCTTTATATTTCTGCAAATCTCCTTAATGTCTGGCTTAATAGAAGACAGCTAAGGGTGCCTGAGTTTTGGGTCAGGTCATGACTACACGGTTGTGAGAGCAACTCCCACATCATGCCCTACGTCAGCCTCTCCACTTGGTGTGGAATCTGCTTGAGATTCTCTCTCCCTTTCCCTCTGCCTCTGACCTTCCCGCTCATACTCTCTCTCTCTCTCTCTCTCTCAAATAAATAAATAGGGGCACCTGGGTGGCAGAGTCAATTAAGCATCTGCCTCTGCTCGGGTCATGATCACAGGGTCCTGGGACTGAGCCCCACGCAGGGCACCCTACTCAGTGGGACATCTGCTTCTCCCTCTCCCCTCCACTTAAGTTCTCGCTCTCAAATAAATAAGATCTTAAAAAATAATAATAATGGGTGCCTGGGTGACACAACTGGTTGAGCGCCTGCCTCTGGCTCAGGTCAAGATCCTGGAGTCCCCAGATAGAGTTCTGCTCAGGAGGGAGTTTGCTTCTCTCTGCTTCTCTTGTTCTCTCTTTCTCTCAAATAAAATCTTTAAAAAATAATAAAAATAATAAAATAAATAAATCTTTAAAAAAAAAAAAAAGACAACAGCCAGATTCTCATCTCTGTTTCTGTATTCAATCTATTGTGATACCACAAATAATACTGCCTTTGGAAAACTCTTCCACATATTTTTAAGTGAATGAAAGCAAAAACAGCAAATAATGTCTTAAGTTAAAAAACAGTTTTGACCTTACAGATAAATCACGAGCTCAGGGACTACCAGGGTCCCCATACTTTAAGAACTACTGCTACATTCTGTGCTCCCACAATACCCTGATAGGCTCTATCATTTGCACTTGCCACATGGCATCAGAATAATCTGTTCATTTGTCTGTCTTTATCTTAAAGTTCCTTTAGGGCGCCTGGATGGCTCAGTGGGTTAAGCTGCTGCCTTCGGCTCAGGTCATGATCTCAGGGTCCTGGGATCGAGTCCCGCATCGGGCTCTCTGCTCAGCAGGGAGCCTGCTTTCTCCCCTCTCTCTCTCTCTGCCTGCCTCTCTGCCTACTTGTGATCTCTCTCTGTCAAATAAATAAATAAAATCTTAAAAAAAAAAAAAAAAAAAGTTCCTTTAAGCCATGAACCATGAGCCCTCAACCTTGTATCCCCAGAGCCTCACACAGCAAATTCCATATATCCTCTCAATAAACATTCCATGAATAAGTGATAGAGAAAAATAGTCACATACCTTAATATAAAAAGGTGTATGTGAATAAAGTAGATTTCCCATGGCCAGTTCTTTAGCTAACAGAAATGCATAAAAGAAAAATCTTACAGGGGCGCCTGGGTGGCTCAGTGGGTTAAAGCCTCTGCCTTCGGCTCAGGTCATGATCCCAGGGTCATGGGATCGAGCCCCGCATCGGGCTCTCTGCTCAGCGGGTAGCCTGCTTCCTCATCTCTCTCTTCCTGCTTCTCTGCCTACTTGTGATCTCTGTCTGTCAAATAAATAAATAAAATCTTTAAAAAAAAAAAAAAAAAAAAAAGAAAAATCTTACAATATACCCGTAACAATTCCAGAGACAGAATAAAGGATAGATTCAGACTTGGTATGACCACACTAGATTAGACCTTTTCAAAGTTCAGCCCTGAAGGAACAAGAAAAGCAGATTCAAAAAAGTATCTTAGGGGCACCTGTGTGGCTCAGTGGGTTAAGCCTCTGTCTTTGGCTCAGGTCATGGTCTCAAGGTCCTGGGATCGAGCCTCACATCAGGCTCTCTGCTCAGCAAGGAGCCTGCACCTCCCTCTCTCTCTGCCTACTTGTGATCTCTCTTTGTCAAACAAATAAATAAAATCTTAAAAAAAAAAAGTATCTTAAACTGTAAACAAACACCCACTGCTCCAGTCTTCTGACAAAAAGAAGTATCCACTTCCTCCGCAACAAGACAATTTAACCACTGTTTAAAAAAAAAAAAAAAAAAAGGCAGGGAGGAGTGTTGGGTGTCTAGGTAGAGAGAGTGCCAGTTACCGAAGACTAACAATGAAACAGGTATTCTCAGCTTATGAATTTCTTGAAATTTTGTCAATCAAATTAGAATACGAAAAAACATTTTTTCCTGTATTTATTTGCATTGTTTTTTAAATCAATGCCACCTTACATTTCTAAAAATGAACATCACCCTCCCAATCGAATTAAACAGTATCATAACAGTACTGAAGATAGGACACATATGTCTGCCCAGCACCTTGATGCTCAACCATTATGTCTAGGTTCATCCATTATTTGGATATGCAAAGTACCTGCACCAAGGAAAAAGAGATCCTTCTGCAGTAAGACCTAGGATGGGACTGGGATGGGATGTTATGCAATCAAGACAAAGGGAAAAGCTCTTGGAACAATTCTCAGGAGTTAAGGGGAAAGTCAAGGCAGAGCTAAAGGAACTTGGCGCTCTAGGGGAGCAGCCTGTACACCCTAGAGTGATGGCCTCCTTCTCTAGGTCTTACTCTATACCATAAAACGAAACTCTAAAACACAGAGGCTCTCTCCCACACTTTTCAGGAAGTCTTGGTAGCTTACATGCCCAAGAAAGTCCCAACCTCTTGGCAGAACACATCTAACATTCCAAAGGTCTGAATTTTGACTACAGTCAGCTCACTAGCATTTCACATATTGGCAAGCATTCAATTAATGTTAAATCACCTAAAATAAATGGGTTAACACTGTTACTATATTTTCTAGAAAAGTAAACAGGAACAGAAGTAACCTGACAAATTACTTGATCTCTTATGGAGAAAAAGCCATGTGAGTATTAGAAAATAATAATCATCAAAATAATTTCCTAGCCCCTATTATAAAATTTTATAAAAGCAGAAGTCTTAAACTTTTAGTACTTAAAATCACAAAATAGGGGCACCTGGGTGGCTCAGTCATTAAGCTTCTGCCTTCTGCTCACATCATGATCCTGGGGTGCTGGGACAGAGCCCCACACTGGGCTCTCTGCTCAGCAGGAAGCCTGCTTTTCCCTCTCCCACTCCCCCTTTCTTATGTTCCCTCTCTCACTGTGTCTCTCTCTGTCAAGTAAATAAATAAAATCTTTTTAAAAAAATAAAAATAAAATCACAAAATATTTTTGCATTAGTGACACAACTTGTAAATACAGAACCATTCTAAGACATTCACTCTGGCATAACCTTAGAACATTGTTCATAGAGCTGTAATATAATGGTTTAGAAAATAACTTTTCTTATTTTCCAGTTCTCTTGTCACAGAAGAGAAAGTATTATCCATTAGGTTCATTTATGCTTTATATTACCTATTCAAAGAGCCTTCTATGGCTTTTAAATAGATATAACATTATACTCATGTGATTAATCTCACCAACTGTTAAGAACAGCTCTACAGGGGCACCTGGGTGGCTCAGTCAGTTAAGTGTCTGCCTTCAGCTCAGATAATGATCCCAGGGTCCTGGGACTGAGACTTGCATCTGGCTCTCTGCTAAACAAGGAGTCTACTTCTCTCTCTCCCTGCAGCTCCACCTGCTTGTGCGCGCTCTCTCTCTCTGTTAAATAAAATCTTAAAAAAAAAAAAAAAAAAAGAACAGCTCCACAAAATAAATGAAAATCTGACCATTAAATGCAAGATTCACAATTCCTTAAGAATTCTTTTTTTTTTTTTTAGATTTGATTTATTTATTTGAGAGAGGGAGAGAGCAAGAGAGCAAGAGGGAGAGGGAGAAAAACAGACTACCCACAGAGCAGAGAGCCCAACACAAAGCTCAATCCCAGGACCCTGACATATTGCTGGAGCAGAAGGCAGGTGCTTAACCAACTGCATAACCCAGGCACCCCTCCTCAGGAATTCTTTTTCTTTCCTAGGTATAGTGTAAGCAGCCTTTAGCAAACTCATTAAGTATAAAGAATATCAGCATTTGGAAATCCACTTCCCATTTTATTTGTATTTTTATTTAAGATTTTATTTATTTATTTATTTATTTGACAGAGAGAGAGAGAGACAGAGAGATCACAGGCAGAGAGAGGGGGAAGCAGGCTCCCTGCTGAGCAGAGAGCCCGATGCAGGGCTCGCAGGGCTCGATCCCACGACCCTGGGATCATGACCTGAGCTGAAAGCAGAGGGTTTAAACCCACTGAGCCACCCAGGCGCCCCTCCACTTCCCATTTTAAAAGGATTCTTCCTGGGGCGCCTGGTTGGCTCAGTATAAAGCCTCTGCCTGGGAGCGGGCTCTCTGCTCAGCAGGGAGCCTGCTTCTTCCTCTCTCTCTGCCTGCTTCTCTGCCTACTTGTGATCTCTGTCATATATAAATCAATAAAATCTTAAAAAAAAAAAATAACAGGCACCTGGGTGGCTCAGTGGGTTGAGCCTCTGCCTTCAGCTCAGGTCATGATCTCAGGATCCTGGGATCAAGCCTCACATCAGGTTTTCTCCTTGGTGGGGAGCCTGCTTACCCCTCTCTCTCTTCCTGCCTCTCTGCCTACTTGTGATCTCTCTGTCAAATAAATAAATAAAATCTTCATAAATAAATAAATAAAATGATTCTTCCTTCCCCTTACCAAAAAAATCAGAATTTCCTTAATTAGATCAGCAGAGCAACAGTTTCTATATTGACTAAGAGAAAGATGGATTAACATAACATTATAAACACATCAGTGCTTTGTTTATAAAACCTTCAGTGGTTTTTCAGGCTTGAAAAGAAACCTACCAGAGAACCACCGTTGTACTCATCCAGCCACATGATTACTAAACATGCTCAGCAGACAGAGGAGCCCTAGGAATGACTAAACTGACATCCTATCTGGTTAAGGCTGGAACTGAAGAGAAGACTGAACTCTAGAGAATCTGGCACCTGTTTATTCAAAATTACTCTGGAGGGAGTAAGACTTGAAAAGAGACCAATGGAAGGTAAAGAGCTGGAATGGCCAGAAGAAAAATAAACTTGACATTAGGGAACTAGTAAGAAGACTGGCAATTTCTGGGATTACCCTGGAAAACAAGTGGACTGGCCAGTGATGATGCTGAACATGCTGGACACTGAAAAACACGATCATCAAAACACAAGAAAGTGGGACATTACAGGGATCCCTAGGCAAAGAAACAGAGGCTTACTTTTTACAATAAATTTTCAGACTTTCAAGCTTTATACTATATGTAATCATTCCAAAACTCCTATAGCTCTTTGTGGAAGTGCCCTCAAACACATAAATTATATCCTTACATACAGATGTGTTAATCACTATTCTGAATTTGAGCCATTTATTACAGTATGTCTATCTGCCCTCCCTGTTTCTTTCAGTGGTCATAATTCATACATTAGATCATACAGAATCTGAACCAAATGTTTCAAAGTAAAACCTAAACCTTATTTATTCAAGGGCGCCTGGGTGGCTCAGTTGTTGACGGTCTTCCTTTGGCTCAAGTCATGATCCCAGCGTTCTGGGACTGAGCTCCAGATCAGGCAGGCTCCCTGCTCAGTAGGGAGCCTGCTTCTCCCTCTCCAGCTCCCCCTGCTTGTGTTCCCTCTCTCTGTCAAATAAACAAAATACTTTAAAATAATAATAATAAGGGTGCCTGGGTGGCTCAGTCACTGAGTGTCTGCCTCCGGCTAAGGTCATGGTCCCAGGATCCTGGGATCCAGCCCCACATCCAGCTCTGCTCGGTGGGAAGCCTGCTCCCCCCTCTCCCACTACCCCTGCTGGCGTCCCCTCTCTGGCTGTGTCTCTCTGTGTCAAATAAATAAAATATTTTAAATAATAATAATAAATCTTATTTATTCATTACTTGAATGAATGCTTGAATGGGCTAAAGATGAAAACCTGAAAGTCTACTAATAGGGGGCTGGTCAGGTACATTATGGTATATCCACATAAGGGAAGGTTCTACTTGTAACTATAACAAAACAAAACAAAACAAACAAAAAGTCCTGGGGCGCCTGGGCAGCTCAGTTGGTTAAGCGTCCAACTCCTTTGGTTTCAGCTGGTCAAGATCTCAGGGTTAGAGCCCCAAGCCCCGCATAAGGTGGAATCAGCCTGGGATTCTCTTGCTTCTCCCCCACCCTGCACAAGCACATTCTATCTCCTCCCTCTCTCTCTCTAAAATAAGTAATATTTTTAAAAAAGTCTTTTAAAATTTGGAGGCGCCTGGGTAGCTCAGTGGGTTAGGCCTCTGCCTTCGGCTCAGGTCATGATCCCAGGGTGCTGGGATAGAGCCCTGCGTTGGGCTCTCTGCTCAGCAGGGAGCCTACTTCCCTTCCTCTCTCTCTGACTACTTGTGATCTCTGTCAAATAAAATCTTTTAAAAAAAAATTAAAATTTTAAAAAAGTCTTTAAAATTTTGGAAAGATTACAATAAAAAAAATTAGAAAAGGGGCACCTGGGTGGCTCAGTGCGTTAAAGCCTCCGCCTTCAGCTCAGGTCATGATCCCAAGGTCCTGGGATCAAGCCCCGAGTCAGGCTCTCTGCTCAGCAGGGAGCGTGCTTCTCCCTCTCTCTCTTCCTGCCTCTCTGCCTACTTGTGATATTTCTCTGTCAAATAAATAAATAAAATCTTTAAAAAAAAGGAAAAATAATAATCTTCTAAACAATATCTAAACTATAGAGCTCCTATTTCCTAATTTTCAGTTTTATTTAAAAGTACAGTCATCAGGGTCACGTGGGTGGCTCAGCTGATTAAGCATCCAACACTTGATCTCAGCTCAGGTCTTGATCACAGGGTCCTGAGTTCAAGCCCCACACTGGGCTGCACAATGGGCTGCACACTGGGCATGGAGCCTACTTTAAAAAAAAAAAAAAGTGCAGTCATCAAAGTATGTTGCTGGAGATGAACCTTGTTACAAAGAGAGCATTAACTTATCTTTGCAGGCAACCATAAGTCTTCTGAACCAAAATACATATCCAGGCTAAAAAGTCAATGCACAAAGATAAAATGAAGATTCTAGTAAACCAGTGGCCCAATTCAAACCTGATGATGGGGCAACTTACAAGTAAAACTCATTACTTATAAAGTATTTGAGCCAGAATGTATACAAAATAAAAAGTAAAGGGCACACTATCTAGAAGAAGAGATAAGCATACTAACACAAAAGCTATTAAATAACAGCATAAGTCAAGATCAGAGCTCGTAATTCATGATTCAGTCTGATCAGAGGATAAAGTCAGGGGGGCGGGAAGGCTGACTTTGTGGCTTCCCAATACCCACTGCCTCCAGCCTACACACAGCCATCCAGCCATCTTCATCCCAGAATTCCCTTTGGTGAACCCTGAAATGCTCCCAACTATCTAAAATGCAATCCCTGTGGGGCACCTGGCTAGCTCAGTTGGTGGAACATAGGACTCTTGATCCTGGGGTTGGGAGTTCAACTCCCATGCGGTGTGAAGAGAGTTCCTAAAAATAAAATTAAAAAAAAAAAAAAAATTACTCCCTCTGCCTGGCAGTCCAGTGTAAACAATGAACTAGCAAGGTCAAGTTATAGCTCCAGTTCATCCATTATCATGACCTTGGGAAAATTCCATTAACTTCCATTTTCTGACTTATAAACTTACATAAGATCTTTAAGTCCATTTCAGCTATAAATTACACTTGGTCAAGCAATTCATACCTTAAAACTGCTCAGCTTTAGTTCCAGAGAAACAACTCTCCAAGTTTCTTCCAACAAGGTCCCATATGGCCCCCTGCCTCCCTGTTGGCACTCATCCTACACATGTCCTACTCACTCTATTCTCTCCAACTATACATAGCCTCCTTTGAGTTTCTCCAAGACCCCAGCCACCTTCCCATCAAAGTTTTCCCATGCACTGTACCACCAAATCCCACCTATTCTAGGGGTACTCAGTCATGTCAGACCCAATGGTCCCTTTTTTAGAATAAGAAGTATTTCGTAACAACCTCTTTACCTCACTGAAATAAAATTTATAAATAATACAAACAAAACATAATTTTAAATAATTATATGTATGTATATGTTATATACAGTCCAAACTATATTATAAAGGAGAAATAAAAGGAAGATAATTTAGTACAAAATAATACAGATACCAATCGTAAATGCCCTGGTACAATTATCAGAAGGAAGTGGAACAGCATAATACTATTATTTTTCATAACAAACCTTAGAGGACTATTTGACCATTCAAAACATACGTATGAAAGACTAGCCTAATTTATAAAAACAACAAAAAATTAGTAATCAAGAAATCTGAGTACCAATAACAGTTTTGCTGATAATAAGCCTAAAATCACTCCTAATATTTTTATTTAAGTTTTTATTTAGGTAATCTCTACACCCAGTGCGGGGCTGGAACTCATGACCCCAAGATCAAGAGTTCCATGTTCTCCAACCGAGCCAGCCAGGCACCCCTTTTACAAAATTTTTTAATGTCAGGCAACCCTCTCGGGTCCCCTTCCTCTTTGAGAACTTTGTACTATATTCCTCAATAAGCTTTACTATCACTCAATAAACTCTGCTTTGCTGTCCACCCAAATAATAATAATAATGTCATTTCACCTGTCTGGCCCTCAGTTCCAGTCTGGGTGAAGAGTGCACACAAGGGTGGCACCGTCACTAGGCAGTGATCAAGCAGGTGGAACTCCCAAGCTTACTTCAACCAGAACAGCAGCTCAGCTAGGATTTGTTTACATACTGCAGCTAGCTTCTGTTCACATAAGCCTTCCCTATTACTCCTTGTATGATAAAAGGGACTGTGGCAATTTCTTATAAAACTAAACAGTAAATACCAGACAAGGTGGCAATTGCACTCTTAGGCAATTTATCAGAGAAAGGAACATTTCTGTTCACACAAAAAATAAACCATACTTCTTTTATTCGTAATAGCCCCAAACTGAAAACAATCCAAATCCAAACAAAACAATTTTAAAAAGCTGATTGGAGCCAAAAAACAAACAGAACATTTCAGGAACCAACCTCTTTCTAAAAGACAACATATGAGAGTTTACTGTTTTTTTATGCCTCTTGGATTAACTGAGAAACCATTCTTTAAAATATACATATGGCAAAATACCTGAGATTAAATAAAGTAAGGCAACTCAACGTGTTCCGTAAAATTCTGTGGGAGACTCATCTAGATTCATCTAGACTGGATTTTAGGATAGAAGTACTCTGAATATGAAACTATCTCTTTTCCAACACTCCAATTCTACATATGATTACTTTTCTCCTTACTTTAGGTTTAGATATAATAATACACAGTATTAGTTCAAATGAATGTAAGATATAATAGGAACTGAGAAAAACCATAAAAAGTAAAATGTAGGACTAATTTCCAAATTTTGCTAAATTTATCCCATAATTTCATACTCCTTTTAAAATTCTTGCTAATGATACTAACAGCTAAACTCGCTTTAAAATTTACACCATTTGGGGCGCCTGAGTGGCTCAATTGTTAAGCGTCTGACTTCAGTTCAGGTCATGAACTCAGGATACTGAGATCGAGCCCCGCATCAGGCTTCTCGCTCCTCAGGAAGCCTGCTTCTCCCTCTCCCACTCCCCCTGCTTGGTGTTCCCTCTCTTGCTATGTCTCTCTCTTGTCAAATGAATAAATAAAATCTTTAAAAAATTTTAAAAAGTAAAAAATTAAATTTACACCATTTCCCTCTCTCTGCCAATACTTTAAGAGTTTAATACACAGCAAAATGTTAACAACCTGGGGCGCCTGGGTGGCTCAGTGGGTTGGAGCCTCTGCCTTTGGCTCAGGTCATGTTCCCGGGGTCCTGGGATCGAACCCCGCATCAGGCTCTCTGTTTGGCAGGGAGCCTGCTTCCCGCTCTATCTCTGCCTGCCTCTCCATCTACTTGTGATCTCTGTCAAATAAATAATAAAATCTTTAAAAAAATATATATTAACAACCAGATGATATACAGAAGAAAAACCTAGGTCATGGACAATCTCCTGATTAACAACCCTAATATATAGCAAAACACATTTACTAATGGAATCTAAAAAGAAAACAGAATTATTCAGCAAAAAAGAAAGTAATGACACATGCTACAATACAGATGACCTTAAAAACATTATGCTAAGTCAAAGAAGCCAATCACAAAAGACTTTGTATTATATGGTTCCATTTATATGAAACGTCCAAAAGAGGAAGTTCTATAGAGACATAAAATAGATGAGTCATTGCTTAGGGCTGGGGACATGGATGGACTTGAACAGTGATAGCTAAACGGTTATTTTTTTTTAATTATTTATTTATTTATTTGACAGAGAGAGATCACAGCAGACAGAGAGAGAGAGAGGGAAGCAGGCTCCCCGCCAAGCAGAGAGCCCGATGCGGGACTCGATCCCAGGACCCTGAGATCATGACCTGAGCCGAAGGTAGCGGCTTAACCCACTGAGCCACCCAGGTGCCCCTAAACGGTTAATTTTTTGTAGGGATAAAAAATTTTCTAAAATCAATTTTTTTAAAAAACTGGTATAGGAGGGGCTCCTGGGTGGCTCAGTGGGTTAAAGCCTCTGCCGTTGGCTCAGGTCATGATCCCAGGGTCCTGGGATCGAGCCCCGCATCGGGCTCTCTGCCCAGCAGGGAGCTTGCTTCCTCCTCTCTGCCTGCCTCTCTGCCTACTGGTGATCTCTCTCTCTGTCAAATAAATAAATAAAATCTTTTAAAAAAATAAAAACTGGTATAGGAATATACAAAAAACTACTGAATTACACATGTTCAATGGATAAATTGTACAGTATGTTAATCATGTGTGTATATGCATATGCATATATATGTATACATATACGTATATGTGTGTATATGCATATGTACATATACATATGTGTGTATGTATATGTACATATATACATATATGCATGTGTGTGCATATATGTAAATAAAATCAACAAAGCTGTTCCCCCCAAAAATTGAGAAAAACCTCTCACCACTTCTATTCATCATAGTACTAGAAGTTCTAGCCACAGCAATCAGACAACAAAAAGGAAATAGAAGGCATCCAAATTGGTAAGGAAGACGTAAAACTGTCACTATTTGCAGATGACATGACAGGACATACAGAAAACCCTAAAGACTCCACCAAAAAAACTAATGGAACTGAAAAATTCAGTGAAGTTGCAATATACAAAATCAAGATATGCAAATATGCTGCATTTCTAGATACTAGCAACAAAACAGCAGAAAGGAGAGATGCCTGGGTGACTCAGTCGGTTAAGCATCTGCCTTTGGCTCAGGGTCATAATCCCACATCACATTTGGCTCCTTTCTCAGTGGAAAGCCTGCTTTTCCCTCTGCCTGCCGCAAACCCTGCTTGTGCGTTCTCTGACAAATAAATAAAATCTTTTAAAAAATACAGAAGAGGGTCACCTGGGTGGCTCAGTGGGTTAAGCCTCTGCCTTCAGCTCGGGTTATGATCTCAGGGTCCTGGGATTGAGCCCCGCATCGCATCGGGCTCTCTGCTCAGCAGGGAGCCTGCTTTCCCCATTCTCTCTGCCTGCCTCTCTGTCTACTTGTGATTTCTCTGTCAAGCAAATAAATAAGATCTTTAAAAAAAAATTTTAATAAAAATAAATAAATAAATAATACAGAAGAAAGGAAAATTTACAATCCCATGTACAAGTATACCAAAAAGAACAAAATAACTAGGAATAAATTTAACCAAAGAGATGAAAGACCAGACCTATACTCTCAAAACTATAAAACACTGAAAAAGAAATCAGATGACACAAATAAATGGAAAGATACACCTGCTTACAGACTGGAATAATACTGTTAAAATGTCCATACTACCCATACTACTCACAGCAATCTACAGATTCAATATGATCCCTATCAAAATACCAACAGTATTTTTTGCAGAACATGAACAAATAATCCTAACATTTGTACAGAATCACAAAAGAACCCAAATAGCCAAGGCAATCTTGAGAAAGAATAAAGCTGGAAATATTAAAATCCCAGACATCAAACTATACTACAAAGCTATAGTAATCAAAACAACACGGTACAGGCACAAAAACAGACCTACAGATCAATGGAATAGACCAGCAAGCCCACAAATAAACCTATACTTACACGGTCATTTAATGTACAACAACACACAAAAAATATAATAGGAGAAAGACAGTCTCTTCAAAAACTGGACAGCTACATACAAAAAATGAAACCAGCCACTTTCTTACACCATATATAAAAACAAACTCAAAATGGACTAAAGATGTAAATGTGAGACCTGAAACCATAAAACTAAACATAAGCAATAATCTCTTGAATATCAACCTTGGAAGTATTTTTCTGGATCTGTCTCCCCAGGCAGGGAGACAAAACCAGTATGAACAACTGGGACTACCTCAAACTAAAAAGCTTTTGCACAGCAAAGGAACCCATCAACTAAACAGAAAGGCAACAATGAGTGGGAAAGATACCTGCAAATGATATATTTGACAAGGGGTTAATTTCCAAAATCTATAAAGAACATCGGGCACCAGGCTGGCTCAGTCAGTGGAGCAACTCCTGATCTTGGGTCATGAGCTCAAGTCCCACATTGGGCACAGACCTTATGTAAAAAAAAATGAATAAATACAAATTTTAAAAAACAAAATATATAAAGACCTTCTAAACTCAACACCTAAAAACAAACAATCCAATCAGAAAATGGGCAGAGAGGGTGCCTGGGTGGCTCAGTTGGTTAAGCCTCTACCTTCAGCTCAGGTCATGATCCAAAGGGTACTGGGATCTAATCAGCAGGGATTCAGCTTCTCCCTCTGCCCTCCTGGTCTCCGCCACCCCTACCTGCACCCCCAACCCCCCACTCGTGCTCACATAAACACGCACTCTCTCCCTGTCAAATAAAATACATATATATTTTTTAATATAAATAAAAAATAAAAACTAGGGGCGCCTGGGTGGCTCAGTGGGTTAAGGCCTCTGCCTTCGGCTCAGGTCATGATCCCAGCGTCCTGGGATCGAGCCCCACATCGGGCTCTCTGCTCAGCAGGGAGCCTGCTTCCTCCTCTCTCTCTGCTTACTTGTAATCTCTGTCTGTCAAATAAATAAATAAAGATCTTTAAAAAAAATAAAAAATAAAAACTAGTAATAGTAGTATTCTACACATACTGTGACCACATCTTTTTTGTTTTTTTTTTTAACTTTGCCCATTTATATGGAAAAATCATTCCATATCAGTACATACAAACTTTCCTTGTGTCTTGCTGGCTCAGCCAGTAGGATGTGCGATTCTTGATCTTAGGGTCCTGAGGGGGAGCTCCATGTTGAGGGTAGAGAAAAAACCTTCCTCATCTGTTTCATGGCTACAGAGCATTCAATCACATGAGTGTATTACTTTTTTAAGCCAATGCCCTCCTGAGGAACATTTAAGTTACTTTAAAATTTTGCCATTATAGGCAAAATGGGTTTGCCTATAATGGGCGCCTGGGTGGCTCAGTGGGTTAAACCTCTGCCTTCAGCTCAGGTCATGATCTCAGGGTCCTGGGATCAAGCCCCACATTGGGCTTTCTGCTTAGCAGGGAGCCTGCTTCCTCCCCTCTTTCTCTCTCTCTCTCTCTCTCTCTGCCTACTTGTGATCTCTGTCAAATAAATAATATCTTTAAAAAACAAAAACAAAAAAAATGTTGCCATTATAGGAGCACCTGGGTGGCTCAGTCAGTTAAGAATCTGACTCAAGATTTTAATTCGGGGGCGCCTGGGTGGCTCAGTGGGTTAAGCCACTGCCTTGGGCTCAGGTCATGATCTCAAGATACTGGGATCGAGTCCCACATCGGGCTCTCTGCTCGGCAGGGAGCCTGCTTCTCTCTCTCTCTCTCTCTGCCAGCCTCTCTACCTACCTGTGATCTCTGTCAAATAAATAAATAAAATCTTTAAAAAAAAAAAAAAAGACTTTAATTCAGGTTATGATCCCATGGATCCTGGGATGGAGCCCCACATCAGGCTCCCCACTCAGCGGGAAGCCCGCTTCTTCCTCTCCCACTTCCCTACTTGTGTTCCCTTTCTTGCTGTGTCTCTGTCAAGTAAATAAATAAAATCTTAAAAAAAAAAAATTAAAGAAGAATAATTTTTTAAAAAAGATTTAAAGAGTTATTTTTTTATTTGAGAGACAGAAAAAGAACGCACACACAGGAACCCATGGGAAGGGAATCAGAGGGAGAAGGAGAGAGTTTCAAGCCGACTCCACTGTGGGTGCAGAGTCCAATGAGAGGCTTGATCTCAGGACCCGGAGATCACCACTCCAGCCAAAACCACAAGTCGGACACTTAACTGAGCTGCCCAGGCACCCCTGCAGAGTTAAGTTTTAGCTAACAAATTTTAATTTTTGTTCTGATAACCTAAGAACAGCAATTTTCAATGATTTCTAAAGCCTAGCGAATTATTTTAATAGTACCTAAACACAAGACCTACAATAAATCAGTAGTTCAAGAATACACAATGTCAGGCAGCTCTTTCTGCCCACAGTTCCTGTCCCCATACTTTAACACAAACACATTTTTGGAACGCCTGGGTGGCTCAGTCAGTTAAGTGTCTGCCTTCACCTCAAGTCATAATCCTAGGGTTGAGTCCCACATCAGATTCCCTGCTCAGTGGGGAGCCTGCTTTTCCCTCTCCCTCTGCTGCTCCCCCAATTGTGTTCCCTCTCTCTGTCAAATAAATAAAATCTTTTAACAAAAGCACATTTGGGGGTGCCTGGTGGCTCAGTGGGTTAAAGCCTCTGTCTTCAGTTCAGGTCATGATCTCAGGGTCCTCGGATCCAGCCGTGCATCAGGCTCTCTGCTCAGCGGGGAGCCTGCTTCCCCCTCTCTCTCTGCCTGCCTCTCTACCTATTTGTGATCTCTGTCAAGTAAATAAATAAAATCTTAAAAAAAAAAAGCACATTTTGCACCCAACCCCCCCCCACAATGTTAAAGGACCATGTTTCAACTAATCAATAGAAATTACTGTGTAACTACATGTATGTAACTTGTCAGAGGTAGTAGTGGGTGGCCTGGCTACAAAAACTGAGCATCTCTTATTTGGAATTGCAGTTTTTTGGTTTAATTCCTACAAAAATTGTCAATAAGCTAAATCAGTAAATAAACATTAAGGAAAACTTCAAATTGCATTAAAGTTATAATTCTGAAATACTTATAATCCTTAATACTCACTATTAAATCATGAAAGCTCAAGAATCATTTGAACTAGTAGAGCACAAATATCTCAAAATGGAATTTGACCTCTTGCTGACAGTCCCCTCCAATTTCTTCCAGTGGCTCAGCAGGTAAGGAATTCATGGAATTCAGGTCTTCAGGGTCTAGTAAGCACTGTGGTTAAACCACCCAGTCAACACCAAATTATGTAGGGCAATGCCTGTTCATTATCTAGCTCCTTTGACCCCTCCTATCCTTTCCTACTTCACAACGGCCAATACTTCTAAATGGTAGAAGGAGATAGATATGAAATCAGCATATATTATAAATTAGTTATTAGAAATGCAAGGAAAAACTATGCTCAGGAATGTGGTTAAACTGCAGTTTAAATAAAGCTTCTGGATTACGCATGGATTTCTTTTAATCCACATAATCCTCCTCCTGAAGGCATGGATAATCAGGATTTCCCTTTAAGTTTGCCTGGTGGTCTCCCAAGTGACTAAAGCACCCAGGAAGGACAACCTACAGAGTCAGAGACGAGCCCATCAGTTCTTCCTGAGCTTACACTAGAGGACTATGAGCTGCACATCTGGCTCGAGCAATACCACAATACAGGGGACCATCCAGAATAACACTCTTTATTTCACCAGTAAATACACCCAGTTAAAGGGTCAACCAGTAATAATCTCAAGTGAGCCACTTTAAATACGCAGGAAATAAGGAGGTTGTTGGTAGAGAGGTGGGGGAGAAATATATCCTGGAGCCAGGACTCAGAATAAGGATTTATGAATTTTGTATGTAAATGATGGAGTTTTTAGATTATTAACTGCTTTAGGCTGGAACTAATATAATAGGATGACTGAAAGCTATATTAGCAATATACTTCGGGTATACAGATAGCATATCCTCCTCTCAATCCCTACAGAAATTGAATAGCTGAAACAATTTTAAGTGCTGGGAAAAAAATAGATAGGTTAGCAGAAAGTGACAATGCTAGAGAGAAACGAGGGAGAAAAACTGAAACTTTATAACATAAGCCTTGATAAAATTAATCTCTAGCTAACCCTGCAACAGCAGTAAAGAGGAAGTCTAGATTTACCAAAGAGAGATAAGTGGGTATGTGATGCCACCCATTATTATTTTATCAGACTTAGTCCCCAAATTCTTTGTTAGATGGTCCCTATTGTAACTTGACATTATCGGATTAGTCTCCCTTCATAGGTTCCAGAAGTTACACAATAATTTTTTTAAATTCAAAGCCTTTATAAACATCCTGTATCTACAAAGATAATTACTTTATTGCATATTGAAGACTGGAGTGATCTCACTTATATTTCCAGAAGAACACCAACAATTAGGGTGATCATGGGGCTGCCTGGGTGGCTCAGTGGGTTAGTTAAAGCCTCTGTCTTCAGCTCAGGTCATGATCTCATGTCAAGATCTTAGGGTACTCGGATCGAGCCCCGATTCGGGCGCTCTGCTCAGCGGGCAATCTGCTTCCCCCTCTCTCTCTGCCTGCCTCTCTGCCTACTTGTGATCCCTGTCTGTCAAATAAATAAATAAAATCTTTAAAAAAAAAAAAAGAAAAAAAATTAGGGTGATCAATCATCCACTGATTCCAGTGCTAACATATTCTAGCCATGAAAATTTTTTTCCTTAAAAAACAAATAACCAGGGTGCCTGGGTGGCTCAGATGGTTAAGTGTCTGCCTTCGGCTCAGATCATGATCCTGGGGTCCTGGGACTGAGCCCCGCATCGGGCTCCCTGCTCAGCGGGAAGCCTGCTTCTCCCTCTCCCTCTCCTGATGCTTGTGTTCCCTCTCTCACTGTGTCTCTCTCTCGTCATATAAATAAATAAAATCTTTTTTAATAAATAAATAAATAACAAATAACCCCCGGGATGCCTGAGCAGCTCTGTCAGTTAAGTGTCTGCCTTTGGCTCAGGTCATGATTCCAGCGTCCTGGGATCCTCTGACAGCAGGGAGCCTCCTTTTCCCTCCGCCTGCAGCTCTCCCTGCTTGTGTTCTCTCTGACAAATGAATACATAAAATCTTTTTTAAAAATAAATAAATAAATAACAAATAGCCCCAAGTGTTATGAATAGGGAAGAAGGGGACTACAAAGGGGTAACACAAGGTTATTATCTGGGGTGTCAGAATTGTTTTATATACTGTTAGTGGTGGCTGCAATTACAAAAATCTATGTGTGTGTTAACTCAGGACTATACATGAAAGAAATTGAGTTCTGACAAACCAAGAAACAACCTTTTTTTTTTTTCATATTTTACTTATTTGATAGAGGGAGAGAGCGAGCAAGCACACAAGCAGGACTTCTTGCCAAGCAGGAAGCCCAATGTGGGGCCTGATCCCAAGACCCTGGGATCATGACCTGAGCCAAAGGCAGATGCTTAACTGGCTGAGCCACCCAGATGCCCCCAAGAAACCAACTTTTAACTATACAGACCAAACTTATGGTTACCAGAGAGGAGGGGGTGGGGGGTGGGGGAAATAGGTAAAGGCGATTAAAGAGTAAACTAATTAATTAAAAAACCAATTAAAAAAAGTAAACTTATCATGATGAGCACTGAGTAATGTATAAAACTGTTGAATACTTTATACTGTATACCCCAAACTAATATAACACTGTATATTAACTGTACTGGACCTTTTTAAAAACTAATTTAAAATTTTTGAGATTTACTGTGTATAAAAGTTTTTAAATTCAACATCACCCCTTTTAGAAATGTCTTTTTAGGGGCGCCTGGGTGGCTCAGTGGGTTAAAACCTCTTCCTTTGGCTCAGGTCATGATCATGGGGTCCTGGTATTGAGCCCCGAATCGGGCACTCTGCTCAACAGCGAGCCTGCTTCCCCCTCTCTCTCTGCCTGCCTCTCTGCCTACTTGTGATCTCTCTCTGTGTCAAATAAATAAATCTTTAAAAAAAAAAAAAAGAAGAAGAAGAAGAAGAAAGAAAAAGAAATGTCTTTTTATCAAAATCTCTTTAGTCATCTAAAAAAAAAAGTCTGTTGAAAAAGAAAGGTCTAAATTAGATACACAATCTGCATTATCAGAGCAACTGGAGCAAACACACTATATACACCCAACTACACATCTAATCCCTTTCATTTTCCCTCTCTCAAACAGAAGCTTGTGACTCAGAACTATTTAACCTGGAGATAATAACATAAAAGCAACCATGGAATACACAGTGGAACAACAACTTAAAAAGGAAATAAGCCAGTCTAAAGGGAAAGCTAGACCCAATGGCTAGAAAATCCAGGAAGACAAACCTTGACTAGGAGTAAGGAGAAAAGCCTCTCACAAAGCATTCCAGCAGACATTAAGACTACTGAAGGCTCATAGGCACTCCTTAGAAAAACAACCCATACCAATCATGGAACAGAGAAAGAGCAGTGGGAAGAATATCCAAGTGACAAAGTTTGGGAAGGGAAGTGAGAAGAGGCGCAGTAAGGGATGTTGTCCCATACAAGCCTAAAAATCAATGACATTCTCTATCTTCCTTTTCTTCTGCTCTTCTACCAAATGTTCAGTCAGTATCATTATTCCAGTCTAGGATTTTCTCCTCCAATATATTTTTCCTAGTATTTCTACTTTGACAACGGAATTACACACTTTTAATTTTTCCATACCCTTCTTTTCATACTTCCAAGTTTTTAGGGCTACAAAACAGGTCTAAAGTGGGGGTAAAAGTCCTAAGTTTACCTCCCTCCTTCTACAATTTGATGAAGTTCTCAAATGAGCAGTTAAAACAAATCAAATGAGGGGCACCTGGCTGGCTCAGTTGGTGGAGCATGCAACTCTTGATCTCAATATTATTGACTTGAACTCAGTATTGTTAACAAATAAATAAGAAAATAAGCAAGATAATTAGCAGATAATGCAGGTATAAAGAGTGTGGATTTACTTCTTAGTGTAGATCCCCCACATAAGTGTAGAAATTACTTAAAATTAAAATCTTAAAAAAAAAGAGGAGTGTCTGGATGGCTCAGTCAGTTAAGCCTCCAACTCTTTTTTTTTTTAAGATTTTATTTATTTATTTGACAGAGAGATATCACAAGTAGACAGAGAGGCAAGCAGAGAGAGAGAGAAAGAGGAAAGCAGGTACCCTGCTGAGCAGAGAGCCCAATGCGGAACTCGATCCCAGGACCCTGGGATCACGACCCGAGCCGAAGGCAGAGGCTTTAACCCACTGAGCTACCCAGGCACCCAAGCATCCAACTCTTGATTTTAGCTTAGGTCATGGTCTCAGGGTCATGGGATCGAGCCCTGTGTGGGGCTCCACACAGAGCAGGGAGTCTGCTTGAGATTCTCCCTCTCTCTCTCCTTTTGTCCCTCTCCCAGCTCATGTTCTCTCCCTCTCAAATAAATAAATCTTTAAAAAAAAAAAAAGTAAGAAAAGAAAAGAAACCAAATGATAGGGACTTATCCCCCAGATACGGTAATTCCAAATCAAATGGTTCAGAGGCTGGATATACAGGAGCAGGATGTCAGATTTTTTTTAAATAGTGTAATTGAAATAAAAATATCTGTTCTCTAAAAAATTTCAATTGCTACCCTAAAGGATTTGGTATGTAATACTGGATGAAACTACCATACTCTAGAGCCAATCCCCATCCCCCACCCCCCAAAGAACAAAATTTAATGTCTCTCAAAAGAACCAAAAAAGCCTGTTAAGCCCATTAGGTTCTTTATTTACAAAAACACTAATGAACAAGGACACAATGAGTAAAATTCACATTTGCTATCAATGGCTTAATGTCTAAATGCTTAGCCTTTTCAGGAGGTACAACACCTTAACCAAGACTGAAGGAGTAATACCTAAACAGAATAACTCTATGCCCTCTGATTACTCCTTCATTTGCACAAATCTGGGACCAATAAAGGTAGTTTGTTCAGTATATACTGCACCTGCAATCAAAAGATTGTGATTTATTTCATTCACACATTCGTTCATTCAACATAAGTTAAATGTTTCAGACATTGTTCTGATAACGAAGCATATACCACGGTGGGGGACGGGCAGTTGGGTGACTCAGTCAACCCGTTAAGGGACTGAACTTTTGATCTCAGCTCAGGTCTTGATATCAGGCACCTGTGTTCTAGCACTGCTGGGCATGGAACCTATATTAAAAAATAAATAGGGACGCCTGGGTGGCTCAGTTGGTTAAGCAGCTGCCTTCGGCTCAGGTCATGATCCCAGCGTCCTGGGATCGAGTCCCACATTGGGCTCCTTGCTCAGCAGGGAGCCTGCTTCTCCCTCTGCCTCTGTCTGCCATTCTGTCTGCCTGTGCTCGCTCTCTCCCTCTCTCTCTGATAAATAAATAAAATCTTAAAAAATAAATAAATAAATAATTTTTAAAAAATAACCATAGGGAACACAAACAAGAATCTCCCCCTCAGGGTTTAGAGTATGCTGGAGGAAAAAAGACCATAAGCAAATAAATAAGAAAATAAGCAAAATAATTAGAAGATAATGCAGGTATAAAGAGTGTGGATTTACTTCGTAGTGTAATGAAAAGCCATTGAGGCAGGAAAATGAGTAAATATCACTCTGGCAGCTGTTTGAAATAGTAAAGCAAGACCAGAGGCAAGGAGACCAGTTAGGAAGCCACTGCCCAAGAATAATGGGGGTGGTAGCAATTCAAAGTGAAGTAAATACACTTGACATGTATTTTGGGGGCTCCTGGGTAGTTCAGTCAGTTCAGGGTCTTACACTTGATTTCAACTCAGGTCAGGATCCCCACCTTGGGCTCCTGCTGAGCCTGTAGCCTGTTTAGGATTCTCTCTCTCCCTCTCTCTCTGCCCTCCCCAGTCTGCACACTTCTGTGCTCTCTAGCAATCTCTCAAAAAAAAAAAAAAAGAAAGAAAGAAAGAAAAAAGGTATTTGGAGCTAAAATTAACAGGGTTTGCTGAAGGACTGATTGTGTGGGGGATGGGGGAACAGTGAAGGGGACAAATTAAGGATGACCACCATATTTTTCACGTAAGGATGGTGAAGTTCGGGGGCAGAAGGGTGCTCTTACGAAATGGAGACTTCTGAGGAAGGAATGGGTTGAGGAACAGAAATCAAGAGCTCCACTCTGAACATGTTCAGTTTAAGATGCCTATAGACAAATGGAGTGAAGATACCACACAGGCAGTAAAGGAAATCTGAAGTTCAAGACTGAAGATGAAAATGTGAGAGTCGGGACGCTTGGGTGGCTCAGTTGGTTGGACGACTGCCTTCGGCTCAGGTCATGATCCCAGAGTCCCGCATCGGGCTCCCAACTCCACGGGGAGCCTGCTTCTCTCTCTGAACTTCTCCTCGCTCATGTTCTCTCTCACTGTCTCTCTCTCTCAAATAAATAAATAAATAAAAATCTTAAAAAAAAAAAAAGAAAATGTGAGTCAACAGCACATTGACAGTGGACATAAGAGCACCCAGAAAGAGTGCAAGTAGAAAAAAGTAGAAGAGAGATGTCTGGGTGGCTCAGTGGATTAAAGCCTCTGCCTTCAGCTTTCGTCCTAATCCCAGGGTCCTGGGATTGAGCCTCTCCCATCGGGCTCTCAGCTCGGCAGGGAGCCTGCTTCCTCCTCTCTCTCTCTCTCTCTGCCTACTTGTGATCTGTCTGTCAAATAAATAAATAAAATCTTTTAAAATATAAAAAATAAAATAGAGACAGTGAGAGTGAGAGAGATCACAGAGGAAGAGGGAGAAGCAGACCGTCACTGAATAGAGAGCTTGATGCAAGGGTTGATCCCGAGTCCCTGAGACCACGACCAAAGGCAGATTAGCTTAACAGGCTGAGTCACCAAGGCGACCCTAGAGCATACAACTCTTGATCTCAGGGTCATGAGTTCAAGCCCCATGTTGAGCACAGAGATTACTTAAAAAACGTTTTTAGGGGCGCCTAGGTGGCTCAGTGGGTTAAGCCTCTGCCTTCGGCTCAGGTCATGATCTCAGGGTCCTGGGATCGAGCCCCACCAGAGAGCCCGCTTCCCCACCCGCCCCACTCTCTGCCTACTTGTGATCTCTCTGTCAAATGAATAAATAAAACTATAAAAATATATATTTAAAAAAATGTTTTTAATAAGTAGAGGTAATGGGGGGGGCGACTGGGTGGCTTGGTGGGTTAAAGCCTCTGCCTTCAGCTCGGATCATGATCTCAGGGTCCTGGGATTGAGCCCCACAACTGGCTCTCTGCTCGGCGGCAAGCCTGCTTCCTCCTCTCTCCCCCTTTGCCTGCCTCTCTGCCTACTTGTGATCTCTGTCTGTCAAATAAATAAATAAAATCTTTAAAAAAAAAAAAAAAGTAGAGGTAAAGGCTTGGAAGCACTAAGGCATTAGGAGGTTTTTCAGTCAAATACTCTACCCCTGAGCTATATACCCCCAGGCATTAGGATGTTTTGAATTCAGGAAGAGAAAGAAAAAATCAACAAAAGAAAGAGTGAGGGAAGGAAAACCATAAAAGCGTAGTAATCTGAAAGGTTCTTCTATATAACGTGATTCTCTAGTCCACCACCACCCCCAAACCTTGTGACACACACCCACTCACACTCTATAAATAAAAAGACTGAGGCCCAAAAAGACTGAGTGACATCCTCAAAGCCCCAGCTAATAGGAACCCAAGTCCAGGCCTAGAATGAAGCAAGACGTGACTTCTGATCCCTGGCCTTTTCACAGAGGCTAGCAATGCTTCTACTTTCAGGTCACCAGTCTGAATGAAGTTAGACAACAGGGAAGACCAAAATTTGGGAAGAACATAACTTACAAGGCTTAATTTTATTTTTTTCTACGTATTTTGTTCACATTCAAAAACAAGCTGAATCAAAGCCTTTATGGATGGGTCTCTAAAGAAAACTAGGAAACATGAAAGAGAGGTACAAAATGGCTATAAATTAATGGGTTAAAGCCTCTGCCTTCAGCTCGGCTCATGATCTCAGGGTCCTATGATCCAGCCCCACAACGGGCTCTCTGCTCAGCAGGGAGCCTGCTTCCCCCCTCTCTCTATGCCTGCTGCTTTGCCTACTTGTGATAATAAATAAATATTTTAAAAGCCAATTCAATTTTCTATAGTTCTAAAACACACCCTGAAGGTGGAAGACTCTCAACAGAGAATGAATCAGGGTGTGTAAAACAAGAGGCTTTTTTCAGTCATTTTTGCTTTAGTAAATACAATTTCAGTTTGTTTTTTGTTTTTTTTTTTTTAAGTTATTATTTGAGAGAGAGATGAGGAAGAACAGAGGGAAAGGGATCAGCAAACTGTGTGTGAGCGCAATGGGGGGCTTGATACCAGGACCCTGAAATCATGACCGGAGGAGGAACTCAAGAGTGGGATGCTCAATCAACTGAGCCACTCAAGCACCTCTGCAATTTTGGTTATTAAAGTTTAAGATTTTTACTTGTTTTCACACTTACCTTCTGAAACTAAGATCTTTATCCTGACCACTCTCTCTTAAGCTACATTATGATGACTTAAACAGTTCTGCTTTTACCATAAAAATCTTGCAGCATTGCATAAAAATCCCCAAATGATTAATGAACTGCTGAGAATTCTGACTCCTTAAAGATGATTTTATTAGGAATCATATTTCCAAACATTTATTCAGGGCTTCAAAATAAGTACTCATCTAACTTAATTATGATGACTTCACCACACACTAACACTGCCCACAATGATGTTTACAAAAGCACTTGTCACTCCCTTTGGATGTAGCAAGGCAGAAAAAGGAGTCTGTTTCCAGACTCCTCATGTGTTTATACTATGTAACAAGCGACAGTTAAGTGTCACTTAAGATTATTTAAACAGCAAAGCACTTCCAGTTTGTGTGTCCCACCATCTTCCATCTTAAGCGAATCTAAAATCCATTCGGTCTTATTTACTACAATTTCCACTCAGCGCCTGAGACAGGTATCCCAAGCCAACTCAGCGAGAGAGACTGCATGATTCTAGGGTGGGCAATATTTTGGCCCCTGGAAGAGAACAGGATCCAATATGAAGAAACTCCAGTGGAGGTTATTGCAACAACAGAACAGTTCGGAAATAAATGTGCCCCAAACGTACTCCCGCAGCCAGGAATCAGCAACAGCTAACCAGAAAAGATGCTGCACCAGGACTGCTCCTAAGAGCCTACCACGTACCGAGCGCGGGCTGATCGGTCCTGCGCATCATCCTGTCCTAGCCTCAAAACAACCCTGTGAAGTACGTATTCCTATTCCCATTAACGAATCAGGAGACTTGGGCCCAAGGCCCCAAGGCTGGTCGGTGGAAGCGCTGGGATTTGAAAACACGCCCGTACCCCAACAGCCCAGGATCTCCGCCCCTAAAATGCGCTTCAATGTAAAAAGGCACCTGAGGGTCTGAGAGCCCCGGGGGTGTCCGCATAGGCTGAGGAGAGACGAGAGCGAGGGCGCCGCCTCTCCACAGAGGGCCCCTCAGGAACGCCACCAGAAGCACCAGCGGCCCGGGGCGCTCGGTCGGGACTCGGCCGCCCAGAGGCCGGGAAGCGCCTCTCACCTCAGAGAGCCCCGGGAGGGCCGCAGTCGAGCGAGGCGCCCCCGCAGGCCGGCGGACCGGTGTCCTCCGCGCCGGCAGGAAGCGCGCAGCGGGGACACAATTCGGTGGCGCCAGAGGCTGAGGCAGGCAAGAGCGCGCCGCCCGCCCGCGCGGGGGCACCTCACCCGCCGCCGCGACCGCGTCGCCACTCAGCTGCGCCGCATCCGGGTCCCGCGCCGCCGCTCTCACCTGCCCGGTGCTCCGCCGCCGCCTACTCCTGGCTCCGGGGACACGGTCAGCAGCCCAAGCCACCGCGACCATGCAGCTGCGGTGCCCTCATCCCCGCCTCTCTCGGTCGCCTCCCGCCTGCCCCGCGCGGCGCTACACCGGCCAGCCACCCACAGCCATGGCCCGCTCCACCACAGCCACCGCCGCCGCACCGACCGACGGAGCACGCGCGCGCCGCCGCCGCGTGCGGGCGCGCGCGCACCTCCCAGGCCGGCCTCCCAGCAGCCCTCGCCCCGCCCCCTGCGCCACTCGGACCAATCCCCGGTCCTTCAGCGGCCGCCGCCAGACCCGCGGGACTGGCCCCGCAGGGGAGGACGCCGCACCGTCGCCTCGTCGTCTCCAGCTGCCTTTAGGGCCAGGCAGGTCCGGCTCCTCTTGGGCTCAGCGAGTACCGTGGGATCGGCAATCTCCAACAGGCAGCCTTCAGCGGACAACTGCCATCTGCCCCGGCTTTCGTAGCCCCCTCCCGAGACACCCCTCTGTTCCTAGGTTTTCTTGTTGGCCTTCTGTTCTGGAACTATAGACAGACTCATTGGACACAGCCCTTCGCTTTTCCCACTTCTCTGAGTTCTGGAGATGGAGTGCTGCCTCATAGCTGTTCCTTCGATTCCAAAAATGTTAATGGTAATAAAAGCAAAAGTCCAGCCTTCCAAGCCCAAGATTAGTTTTCTGTGTGTTCACTTTTGCGGTAGTAATAACTAACATTTGTATGCGGTGCCTTAACAGTTTATTCAACCCTTTTTGCATAACTTATCTCTTGTTATCTTTTGACCTCGACCGGGAAATTGTATGGCCCTCTTCCTTAGTGGCACGCTTGAATTGCACTTGCTGAAATCTTAACTTACTGTAAAGCTGTTATATTGTAGAGTTATTGTAACTTACTGCTACTATGATAGCTCAGGCAAATAGCTAAGTAATCGAAAAAAAAACCTGGAGGAAATTTTTTTAAAGAATAGTAATATAACTTTTCCCTGAGGGGGAAATTTTAAGCAAGAATCATTAAGCCCAGAACCATTAATGAAAAAATAAGGGCGCCTGGGTGGCTCAGTAGGTTAAAGCCTCTGCCTTCGGCTCAGGTCATGATCTCAGGGTCCTGAGATCAAGTCCCGCAACTGGGCTTGCTCGGCAGGGAGCCTGCTTCCTCCTCTCTCTCTCTCTGCCTGCCTCTCTGCCTACTTGTGATCTCTGTCAAATAAATAAATAAAATCTTAAAAAAACAAAAAAAAAAGAATGCCAAGGATTGCTGGCAGCTACTAGAAACTAGAAGAGAAGTATAGAACAGAGCCACCTTCAGAACTTCTAGAAGCTAACAACCCTGACAACCCCTTGACTTCAGCTTTCTAGACTTAGCAACTCTGAGAGAATAGATTCCTATTATTTTAAGCCACCCAGTTTGTGGTAATGTGTTAAAGTAGCTACAGGAAACTAAGACAGATATTTATATTGTTTGTGGTACATAACAAACACAAAGAAACTGGAAACCACCTGATTGTCCATAGGTAATGGAATCCATGAATCTGTTGTACTACCTCTGTACTATGGAATATTATGCAATGATAAAGATGAGTAGATGTATTTATATTAACCCAGAGGTATGTTCAGATATATTGCTACAGTAGAAAATTCAAATTGCAGAGTGATAAAAAGTACTATGACCCTTGTAGTATATTGCTAGCCATTTATATATATGTTTACATGAGCAAAAAGAAAGTGGTGGAAGGATTTATAGTAGGCTGATTATTTTGGATACCTGAGAGGGCTGAAAGAGGAAGATTTGGATGGGAAGAATTATCCTCCATTTTTTTTTTTTAAAGATTTTATTTATTCCTTTGTCAGAGAGAGAGATTGTGCAAGCAAGGGGAACAGCAGGCAGAGGAAGAACCAGGCTCCCTGCTGAGCAGGAGCCCACTGGGATCTCCATCCAAGGACCTGGGGATGATGACCTGAGCTGAAGGCAAACAACTCAACAACTGAGCCACCCAGATGCCCCCCTCCCAATCTTTTTTAAACATACATAGATCTTTGAATTAACTTACTTCTTATAACCAGTATATGTATTAACTTATTCTTTTAATCAAATAAATACAGTTTTGTCTTATTTTTTTTAATATTTTATTTATTTATTTGACAGAGAGAGAGGGATCACAAGTAGATAGAGAAGCAGGCAGAGAGGAGGAAGCAGGCTCCCTGCTGAGCAGAGACCGATGTGGGACTCGATCCCAGGATCCTAAGATCATGACCTGAGCCAAAGGCAGTGGCTTAACCCACTGAGCCACCCAGGCGCCCCTGGTCTTATTTTTTTAAAGATTTATTTAGTGGGGCACCTGGGTTGCTCAGTTTGGTTAAGCATCTGACTTCAGCTCAGGTCATGATCTCAGAGTCCTGGGATTGAGTGCCAGTTGGGCTACCTGCTCAGCAGGGAGTCTGCTTGTCCCTCTCCCTCAGCCTCTGCCCCTCCCCTCACTCGAGCTCTCTTTGTCTCTCTATCAAATAAATAAATAAAATATTTTTAAAAATATTTATTTATCTATTACATACATAGAGAGAGAAAGAGAGAGAATGCAATTGTGGGGAGCAGAGAGAGAGAGAATCTCTAGCAAATTCCCCACTGAGCGCAAAGCCTGATGCGGGGTTCGATCTCACAACATAGATACAGTGACCTAAACCGAAATCAATAGTTGGATGCTTAACTGGCTGAACCACATAAACACCCCACTTTTTTTTTTTTTAATTTTTTAAATTCATTTGACAGAGAGAGAGAGACAGTGAAAGCAGGAACACAAGCAGGGAGAATGGGAGAAGGAGAAGAAGGCTTCCCCCTAAGCAGGAAGCCAGATTCGGGGCTTGATCCCAGGACACTGAGATCATGACCTGAGCCAAAGGCAGGTGCTTAACTGAGTGAGCCACCCAGGCACCACATGCCCCACTTGTATTTTATTTTTTAAGATAAGCTCTACACCTAGCATAGAGCATGAACTCACAACCCCAAGATCAAGAGTCTCATGCTCCACCAACTGAGCCAGCCAGGCACCTCTCATAAATATAGCTTTAAGGGTAAAAACAATTTGTGACTAGTGCTGGAATGATAGTTAAAGTTGTGAACTTTAGGGGCGCCTGGCTGTTTCATTCAGAAGAACATAAAACTCTCGATCTTGGGGTCATGAATTCAAGCTCCATGTTGGGCGTAAAGATTACTAAAAAAGATAAATAGACTTAAAAAAAGTTGTGAACATAAAGAGAAGGTTTTATCTGTCCAATTTTAGAAAACTCTTATGTTCTCCATGTCCCCCACTTTTCCATCACTGATTTCTATATTGTATTTCAATATATAACCTTTTGGTGTTTTTTTCCTCTATTTTCTTTCTAAGTACTTCTGAATATTTCCTAAAATCACAGAATTTCTTTTATTTTTCTTTTTAGAATTTGAGTGCTTTCTTTTCATTGTGTAAGTAATATATTCGCATGATTTGAGATCCAAAATGTACAACCAAATGGGCAACAAGTCTCTCAGCTATGACTCTCTCTTCAGAAAACCGATGTTGTCAGTTTCTTGAACATCCTTCCAGAGGTATTGTATGCATATATTAAAAAATACAGATATATTTTCCTACTTTTCTTTTACACAAATGGAAGTGTTTGACTCATGCTTGCTTTTTTCATGTAATGTGTGTCAGGTTGTCTTATATCAGTGCATATGGAGTTTCTGTGTCTTTTAAACTTTTGTTGGTGTATAGAATACTCACAAAAAAAACTGCACAATCCTAAATTTTCACAAACTAAACACACTGTGTAACTAGTTCCCAAATCAGTAAAAAGAATATGAGGGACTTTTTTTATTTTTTAATTTTTAAAAGCCTTTATTTGTTTATTAGAGAGAGAGAACACGAGCAGGGGGAGGGGCAGAGAGGCATGCAGATTCCCTATTACTAGGCTCAATCCCAGGACCCCAAGAGCATGACCTGAGCTGAAGTCAGATGCTTAACCGACTGAGTCATCCAGTTGCCCCTTTATTCTGTTTTTGTTGTTGTTGTTGTTGTTGTTTTAAAGAATCTCTACACCCAATGTGGGGCTCAAACTCATAACCCCAAGATCAAAAGTCAGATGTTCTGCCAACTGAGCCAGCCAGATGCCCCATGAAGAACATCTTAGTATCTACTTCTCTGAACTCCCTCCAGTCATGGCCCTATCCCTAAGGACAACCATTATCCCAGCTTCTAGCACTGGAGATTTTTTTTTTCTGTTTTAAACTTTTGTTCTTATTGTTGTTTTTGAACTTTTAATTAAACAGATTCATTTGGGGGCACCTGGGTGGTTCAGTCAGTTAAGTATCTGCCTTCAGCTCAGGTCATGATCCCAGAGTCCTGGGATAGGGTCCCACATTGGGCTCTCTACTCAGCAGGGAGTCTACTTCTTCCTCTGCACCTCCCTTTGCTCATGTTCTTGCTCTCTCCTTCTCTCAAATAAATAGTCTTTTTTTAAAAAGATTCATTTGATATGCTTTTTTTTTAAAAGATTTAATTAAATTAATTTATTTATTTGAGAGAGAGAGCGAGAGAAAGCATGAGCATGCATAGGGGGAGAAGCAGAGAAGGGACAGGGAGAGAAAGAATCTCTCAAGCATACTCCGCTAACACAGAGCTCAATTCAGGGCCAGATCCCATGACTCCATAACCACAATCCCAGCCAAAAGGGCAGGTGCCCAACCGAGTCACCCAGGTGCCCTTGGTGTGCTCCTTGAGCTGTATGCTCCACCAACTGAGCCAGCCAGGTGCCAGAGGTATACTCTTTTTTTTTTTTTTTGAAGATTTTATTTATTTTTTTAAAAATATTTATTTATTTATTTATGTGAGAGAGAGAGAGAGATCCCAAGTAGGCAGAGAGGCAGGCAGAGAGAGGGGGAGAAGCGGGCTCCCTGCTGGGCAGAGAGGCCGATGTGGGGCTCAATCCCAGAACCCTAGGATCATGACCTCAGCCAAAGGAGGAGGCTCAACCCATTGAGCCACCTAGGCACCCCAGAGGTGTTCTCTTTTTGTGTTTAGCTTCTTTTGCTCTACATTTCCCATACCTTGTTTTGATATTTATGCACAATTGCATGTCACAATATTTTGTTCATTCTCATTGCTAAATACTATTTCATTGTAGCTACACTATTTTTTATGGCTACATAATGTTCCATTGTAAGAATATACTATAATTTATTTCTCTGGTCACTTATTAATAGATATTTAGACTGATTCCAGTCTTTTGCTCTATAAACAATGCTACAATGAACAATCTTGAATTTATATCACTTTGTGCATATCCAAGTGTAACTACAAAAGAAATTCCTAGAAGTAGAATTACTGGATCAACAGGTATAGATATTTGTGATTTTGAAGGATATTGACCAATTGCCATCTAAGGGATATACCCTTTTTTTAGATTTTTTAAAAAGATTTTTTTTTTAAGATTTATTCATCTGAGCGAGAATGAGAGAGAGAGCACACGCAGGGTGAAGGGCAGAGGGAGAAGCAGACTCCCCGCTGATCAGGGGCCCTGATGTGGTACTTGATCCCAGGACTTGGATCATGATCTGAGCCAAAGGCAAATGTCTAACTGACTGAGCAACCCAGGCGCCCCTTAAGGGATATACTCTTTTTTTTTTTTTTTTTTTTTAAAGATTTTTTATTTATTTATTTGACAGAGAGAGATCACAAGCAGGCAGAGAGGCAGGCAGAGAGAGAGGAGGAAGCAGGCTCCCTGCTGAGCAGAGAGCCCGACGCGGGACTCGATCCCAGCACCCTGAGATCATGACCTGAGCCGAAGGCAGCGGCTCAACCCAACTGAGCCACCCAGGCGCCCCAAGGGATATACTCTTTTAACACTCCCACTAGCCGAGTATTTGAAAGCTTATTTTTTAGAATTTTAAAGCTTGGAACCTGGAGACTTAGAAATCACATTATAAAGTCCATTCATCTTACCCAGAGAGAAATCAAATGCTCAAAGGTAAAAAGAATTGCACAAAAGCATAAAGTGAGTTAGTTATCATTCCTAAATTCTGAAGGAGGTCTGGATACTGAGCTCACATAGCAGAAAACCAACAAAGCCTCAAACATCCTGTTCTGCTCACAGCTATGGGCATGCTGCCTCTCTCTCCGTTCCTCAACCTCCTTCAAAGACCAGCATAAGGGGTCCTGGGTGGCTCAGTCTGTTAAGCGTCCAAGTCTTGGTTTCAGCTTAGGACATGGGACTGAACCCCTGGCTTGGGCTCTGCACTCAGTGGAGGGGTGAGGGATGGTGGTGCTTGAGAGTCCCTGCTTCTCTCCCTCTCTCTCTCCCAGTCCACTCTCTCTCCCTCTAAAATAAATTTCTAAAAACTTACAAAAAAAAAAAAACAGCACATAGGAGTCCAACCACATACACACCAGGACCATCCATCATGGGAGGAAGGGGGAATAGAAAGGGAGAGGCAGATGAGGTGCAGAGATTACTCAAGAGGGACCAGACACTACATTTTCCTGGAAAGCAAAGCAATAGATACATAAGGCTTTGACGGAAAATGTAATAAAACACTTAGACATGTGCACACACACAGACACACATGCACAGAGATTATAGCTGAATTATGTGATATACAACTTTGAAAAGAATGAAGTAGATGCCTGGGTGACTCAGTTGGTTAACCATCCAACTCTTGATTTTTGCTCAGGTCATGATCTCAGGGTCGTGGACTAGAACCTGAGTTAGGTTCTGCGTTTAGCATTGAGTCTTTTTGTCCCTCCCCCTCTGCTCCTCCCCTGCCATGCTCTCTTTCTCTCTCTTTCAAATAAATAAATAAAATCTTAAAAAAAAAAAAAAAGAATGAGGCATTTCTATATGAACTGATCAGGGACAATCTTCCAGATATTATTCAATGAAACAGGTAAGATACAGAACACTAAAATATGCTGCTATTTCGCTATGCAGTGATTATCATCAATAAGACAGAAGAAACTCACAATGGGGATGCCTGGGTGGCTCAGTGGGTTAAGTGTGTCTGCCTTTGGCTCTGCTCACGATCCCAGGGTCCTGGGATGAAGCTCAGTATCAAGCTCCTTGCTCAGTGGGGAGCCTGCTTCTCCTTCTGCCTGCTCTGCCTGCAGCTACCCTTGCTTATTCTCCTCCCCTGCCCATGTGCCCCACCCCACAAAACACACACACCAATCAGTCAATCTTAAAAAAAAAGAAAAGAAAAGAAAAGTAACTGTGGTTGCCTGGCAGAAAGGTTAACTAAAGCCTGGGAAACAAGGGTGGAAGGGAGAATTAATTATTATGGTTATTCTCTTTTATGCTATTTGAAATTTTTATCATGTTCACATATCATCACATATATATAATTTATAAAGTTTACATATGCTACATATTAATACATATCTAAAAAGAGGAGCTTAATACATATCTAAAAAGAGGAGCTTAATTTAGTGAGAGATATGCCTATCACTGAGGAAGAAGAGGCAAAAACCAAGAGAGGAAGAGGTGGAGCCTAGTGAGAGAGTTGGTGTGGCAATGAGGGCACCAGAAGGACAGGAAGTAGGTTCAGGGACTAGGCTTGCAAACTGAGAAGGCTGATCACAAGCATTTTAAGTGCAATTGGTCTTCAATCCTATTCGTTTACAACTCTAGAATGGTGTCAAGCACTAAAGAAATACAAGTTGAATGCTGAAAAACAATAAATCACACTTTTAAAACCAGTTAGGGCTGGTATGCAGAGTTAGCTAGATCAAAGATTGTAGTCCTAGTTCCCAGGGGGTTTGGGTGTGACTCTCCCTTGTGGAATGAGAACTATTTATCAACAAAGGCGCTGCCTTGTTTGTTGTTTCAGACAAGCTACCCAGGACTCCAATTTAACCTGTTTTTATATATAAGGAAGATAATGTAATGTAATTAAGATCAGCATTAAAAATAATCTGTTACCTTGAACACATTGAATCAAGAATTTTCTAGCCCATTAGGAAGACGGCAGAAATGTCTCAAACTCCAATGCCAGGGGCCTATTTATAGTTTCACCCTGATTCATCCATTACTGAATTTTTATTGGGCAGCTTATTTTCAACTCCTCAGGCAGCTCAAAGGCCTTATATTTGCAAAACAAAGCCTTAACTTCAAAGGGAACTACTTTAGCTAAAAAGTGGGCTCCGTCACATTTTTTTTCCCCTCAAGGAAAGTGAAGAATTGGTTTGCTTTAACTTCTTTTGACACCAGCTTTCTTTTTTTTTTTTTTAAGAGTTTTTTGTTTGTTTGTTTTTGTTTTTATTTTTTTTTTTAAGATTTTATTTATTTATTTGACAGACAGAGATCACAAGTAGGCAGAGAGAGAGGGAAGCAGGCTTCCTGCGGAGCAGAGAGCCCGATGCAGGGCTCAATCCCAGGACCCTGAGATCATGACCCGAGCCGAAGGCAGCAGCCCAAACCACTGAGCCACCCAGGCGCCCCTTGTTTTTGTTTTTAATTTGACAGAGATCACAAGCAGGCAGAGAGGCAGGCAGAAAGAGAAGAGGAAGCAGGCTCTCTGCTGAGCAGAGAACCCGATGTGGGGCTCCATCCCAGGATCCTGGGATCATGACCTGAGCCGAAGGCAGAGGCCCAACCCACTGAGCCACCTAGGCACACCACCAGCTTTCTTTTTTAAAGATTTTACTTGAAAGGCAGTGAGAGAGCACACAAGCGGGGACAGGAGGGGTTGGGGTGGGGTGAAGGAGAAGCAGAGGATCCTAGGATCATGACCCGAGCCAAAGGTAGTTGCTTAACCTACTGAGACACCCAGTTTACCCTTACAGCAACTTTTTTTTTTTTTATGTTATTTACTTACATGACAGAGAGAGGCACAGCGAGAGAGCAAACACAAGCATGGAGAGTGAGAGAGGGAGAAGCGGGTTTCCCGTAGAGCAAGGAGCCCGATGTGAGGCTCGATTCCAGAACTACGAGATCATGACCTGAGGCCTGAGCCAAAGACAGGCTGAGCTACCCAAGCGGCCCTACACCAACTTTTGATACAGAAGTCATGCTGGGCTCAGGGGTCTAGAGCAGTTTTGAAATACTTATGCAAATGAATGGGGAAACTTGCAGGTGTAGAATGGGTCTTGAAAACAAAATTCTGGATTGCTCAATCTGAAAGGGTGGGGACCAGAGTGAAATGTGAGATGACTATCCTAGCCCTCAATCCCCCAGACTGGTCAAGGAGTAGGTAAATATTGTTTCTCTTATAAGATCAAGACTTACATACTCAGAGGGTATAGAGATGTTCCATCTAGACTCAGCTTTCAGGATGAGATCAGCAAGTATTTGTCAAATATCTCCTTAACAGCCACCAAGAGAACTTCATACAAGATTGTTTTTCAAATCCAATAATACACCGAGACTTTGGAGAGTAAAAAAATGTTCCCAGACCTTTGAGAGTATTCACTTCTTCTTTCACTCAGCAACTGTCCCAGGCACTGGGATAAGTGGTTGAGATAGGGGCCTGAACAAAACAACATGATTCCTACAGCAGATGCTGTTGAGGAAGAAACAGTCATTAATGAAGTCATCACATTATTAACTGCAAATTACAATTAAGTGCCATAAGATGGGGCGCCCGATGCTATGAAAGTAAATGATAATGGGAGGGGAAAGCAAAAGTTTCCCTAAGGAAGGGAAAACTTGCCTCAGTCTAAGGGAAGATGAGACCAGGCAAAGAATGGGAGCAGAGTGTCACAGAAAAAACAGCCAAGGCAAGGGTCCTGTGGCAGGAGGAAATATGGCCATTTACAAACCAAAAAAGAGGGGCGCCTCAGTGGCTCAGTCGTTAAGCGTCTGCGTTCTGCTCAGGTCATGATCCCAGGGTCCTGGGTTTGAGCCCCACATTGATCGGGCTCCCTGCTGGGTGGGAAGCCTGCTTCTTCCACTTCCCCCCTCCACTTCCCCCTGCTTGTGTTCCCTCTCTCACTGTGTCTCTGTCAAATAATAAATAAAATCTTAAAAAAAAAAAAAAAAAAGCATGGGATGCCCTAGTTAGACATTAGCATCACTTGATAGTATTTCCAGAGCACTTGAGAGGGTTGTACTTCGCTGCTCCTTTGAAGTTAGGTGCAACTCTTGAACCTGAGCAGAGCCCTGGGACTTGCTTTAGCCAGTGAAATGTGAGCAGAAGTGGCATCTGTTTCTTCTCCTCCTCTCCATGGAACCATTTAAGAGATAGAGTAGATTTTTTTTTTCTTTCCTACTAGCTAATATGAAGGCAGCACCGGAAAGGAGCAGGATCTCTGAGCCAACACAAGGACAGCTGTCCTGGAGAGCCAACAGGAGCTGATGCAGACAGTGCATGATCTAGAAATAAACCTTTACCATGTTAAACCACTGAGGGTTAGGAGCTGTTTGTAATTGCAGGAAACCCAGCCTATCTTATTTTTTTTCCCCAAAAGATTTTATTTATTTATTTGACAGAGAGAGAACAAGCAGGGGGAGCAACAGGCAGAGGGAGAGTGAGAAGCAGACTCCCTGCTGAGCAAGGTGCCCAATAAGGGACTTGATCCCAGGACCCTGGATCATGACCTCAGCAGAAGGCAGATGCTTAACCAACTGAGCCACCCAGGGCCCCAAAACCCAGCCTATTCTATTGATATAGACCCAAGTTTGAGAAACTCCGTAGAAGAATCATATAATGTAGGGGAGCCTGGGTGGCTCAATTGTTAAGCATCTGCCTTTAGCGTGGGTCATGATCCTAGGGTCCTGGGATCTAGCCTCTCATGGAACACTGCATCAGACTCCCTGCTCTGCCAGAAGCCCGCTTTCTTTCCCACTTTCCCCTTCCCACTTCCCGGCTTGTGGTCCCTCTCTCACTGTGTCTCTCTCTGTCAAATAAATAAATAAAATCTTACGAAAAAAGAATCACATAACATAAAGGAAAAGAAAATCTAAAATAATTCAGAATTTAAACATAAATAATTTCTTATATCTACAATCTATGTTGCATCTGCATTTATAGACATTTATTCAGTGAATAATGAATTTCAATATCTCATTTTCCAAAACTGCATCTGATTTTCTATATGAAGTCCTAAACACTGAAGAGTATTTTTTTATTTTATAAAGCTGAATTGATTAAAAAAATAAAATAAAGTTGAATAGAAAACATTTATCAAGTTCCTCTACTATCCATTAGCACTGGGTTAAGTATCTGAATTTGTTCATTTAATCTTCCTAATAGCCAAGGAAGTAGGTCTATGACTATATGCATTTTCCAGATGTCTATATATTATTTCAGATGCATATAAGAGAGGCTCAGAAAGGTTTAACAGCAGCTGGGAAGTGATGTACCTAAAACTGAACCCAGATCTGCCTGACTCCTTAACAAATGAGCCTAACTTTTATGAAATATTGTATGTCTCTTGAGACTGAAAACTCTATCAGATTGAACTCCTTCAAGGTAAGGATAATGTCTTATTTGTTTTTGCATCCCCAGCAGAGTCTGCCATCTAGATATCCTCAAAACGCATTTTTGGAAGTATCAAACGACTTGATTAAAAAACATCAGTGAGTTTATTACTGATAAACTACATTAACCTCTAGGGATTATATTTTGACTACTTATTTATGCACTTATAACTCTACCAGATGGTAAACTCTTTGGGGACAGGGCAATGGTAAATGACAAAAACCCAACTGAGTTCATTTGAAAGACCTAATGGTTTTTTTAAAACAACTCATGTATTGGGTAGCACTGCATCATGTAGGTGGAGGGGAACTCCAAGGGGCTGTACAAAATGGAAGAGGGACCTGTGGTTTTCTAACAATACAGATACAGTGTTTATTTTTATACCTTCCAGAGTTGATACAGGGCCTTGATGAGTCACTTTTCGTCAAATGTGGACTAGGTCCCTTCCTCTGAATCCACAGAGCCAGCAAATGCTAACGTAGAGATTCTGTTCAGGACAATAGCCCCTGATCCTTCCACACCATACTAACTGCTGTCCCCCAGCCTCCCTGAGTTCTATTCTTCCAGGAATAATTTAGTTAATTCAGAATTTTTTTCTAGGAATATATAATTCATGATCCAACCATACATAAAAGAAAAAAAATTAATTTTGTTTTCAACTTTGAAAACTGTGAAGTCATCTGTTATTTGGGGGAACAAAAGAAAGAGTGAGAAAGAAAGCCCACCTGAATGTGCATATGATAAAATGGCCTTGAGGATGTAACATAAGCCAACCAAAGCACAGAAATCCAGAGTTCACCCTGCAACGGCATCCTGAAATTGTGTCTCCACTTCCACCCTGGGTCTTTGAACGAGCTTCCCAGGTGTTATTTCCCAGTGATGACATGACTCAGTGTCTGGAGCTCTGGGTTGCTCTAAACTGGGAGGATACTATCTTATCATACTTCAGTCCAAGCAGCCTAAACCAGGCTTTTCGAAACTTTTGACCAACTCCATAAGAAATGCACTTCACACTACAACCCAGTACATTGTGTGTGTCTCTGTGTGAATTTATAATATTTATACTGTAATAAAAATGTGATGGAATAGGGGTGCCTGGGCGGCTCAGGGGGTTAAGCCTCTGCCTTGACTTAGGTCACGGTCTCAGGGTCCTAGGATCAGCACTGCATTGGACTCTCTGCTCAGCAGGGAACCTGCTTCCCTCTCTCTCTCTCTGCCTGCCTCTCTGCCTACTTGTGATCTCTCTCTCTCTGTCAAATAAATAAATAAATAAAATCTTAAAAAAAAAAAAAGTGATGGAACAATACACCCATTATGTGTGATGTACTCTGACGTTGGCTGGTCCGTTTCTATTTTCTGTTCTCTCTCACATTTTAAAAATTGTAGTTGCAATCCACCAAGTTAATTTCACCACCCATTGAGTCTTCTGATCTGATAAACAGTGGCCCAATGCACATGTATGCATAAGTTGCTTCTCACTGAGGGCAGGGACACGTGTCTTTTCTTCCTGTGTCTTTAGCGCCTATCACCTTTTTTTTCCTGGACAGATGAGGAAGTGAAGGGTAGAAAGCCAGTTAATTTCTTTTATTTATTTATTTTAAGATTTTTAATTTTTTTGGAAAGCTCTTCACTTTTGTTATTTAAGTTTTATTTATTTAAGTAATCTCTACACTTATCATGGGGCTCAAATCACAACCCCAAGATCAAGAGTCTCTTGCTCCATGCACAAGACAGTCAAATGCCCCTAATTTCTTTTTTTTTAAAACAGAATAGAAAGGGGTGTGCCTGGCTGGCTCAGTGGGTAGAGCATACAACTCATGATCTCGGGGGTTGCTTGAGTTCAAGCCGCATGTTGGGATACACTTTCTTAAGAGAAAAAATAAAATACTTGTGGGGTCACAGACATACTTTCCCCATGATTGGGAAATTTGCCCAGAATATGCCAAGTTTTAAGGGTTCCAGAGTTAGGAGGTTGGCTGCTTTCCTTCCTTCTTTCCTTCCTTCCTTCCTTCCTTCCTTCCTTCCTTCCTTCCCTCCCTCTTCCCTCCTTTCATCTCCCTATCTAATATCACGGTATCAGCTGTGTAGAGAAAGGTTAGGGGAGTTTATACAGAAAGCAGGGAAACTCTGATATATTCCTAGCTAGAAAAATGCCTAGGTAAAGTAGTTTAGACCCGAGTGTCATGGTGGCAAAAGAGTGGAAGAGAAGCCAACTTAAGAAAAATTTAGGTGGAGCTGCTAGTAATTGGGTTAGGGATTAGATAGATTTAAAGGGCTGAATTGTCAAAATGAGTGAATAAAATGGATACATTAATATTCATTGAGTTCAGCAGCCACAGAGCAGGTGGTATGTCTTAAACCCTGTGGTAAGAGCTGGGACAATGAAAACAGGAAGCATGCCTTCAAGGAGTTTATAGCAGAAGAGCTCCTAACATACAGAAAAGAAAAAGCAAAACAAAACAAGGAATAGCAAAAGTCTCACCTGCAGTTGGGAGAATGTGCTTTGGATTCCTTCTAAACATGGGAGGCCTGAGCCTTGCCTCTGTAAGACAGGACTGGTATTAACTGTGATAACCTAGCCTCTAGCCCCTCCCACCCCCAGGCCATTGTGGGGATCAGGGGAAGGACTGCTATCGAGAGGGTGGTGGGGGAAGGGAAGGAAAAAAGTTTGGGGCAAATCTTTGCAAGGTGGGAGCCCATGCTGAGCTCCATTGTCATAGCCAGCAAAACAGGATTTGGAGAAACACAGGGTAGGAGAGTAGGTGTTATACAGTAATGGCATGGAAGCTTCCAAGTGCACTATCAGGCCAACTATCTCTGAGGTCAAGGAAGAGAAAGGGTCTCAAACCAGGTTAAATGCTCAAAACACACGCATTATTAAATCAAGGAAAAACACAAAGAGGGAGAAGCAAGAGGAAAAGTGGGACAGGTTGACACATTTAGGATAAGAAGCAGTGGGGTGGAAGCATGAGGGTACCTGAAGCCTGGGGGTGAAGGGGACATGATGTTTGCATGATCTGTCCCTTGGCTATGTCAGCCTTCCCTGCTAATGGCACAGTTACAAGAACTAGAGTTGATGTTTGAGCAAAGGCATGTCACCCATAGACAGTTTCCCTGGATCAGATCAGAGGCACAGGTTGACATCAAAGGCACAGGTTGACATCAAAGAAATGCACAAGCCAGTACACCTGGCCACCAGTGTAGCTCATCAGTCAGCCCAGTGAGTGACAATGGGTTTTACTTGTATATTTTGGTCAGAGGATGGAGCTAGACTGGTTGTCATCATCTGCATTAAGACTTAAGGCATCAGGGCCACCTGGGTGGCTCAGTAGGTAGAGTGTTCAACTTTGGATTTTGGCTCAGGTCATGATCTCAGGGTCCTGAGATAGAGCCCTGCTTCCTTCTGGGCTCCTTGATCAGCGGGGAGTCTACTTCTTTCCTTCTGCCCCTCCCACCTCTGTCCCTCTAAAATAAATAGATCTTTTAAAAAAAATGGCCTCATGCGTGAATATTTAGTGTCTCATGTATCTTTAGGATATCGTGAATACTTAGAATACTTAGAGTGTTTCATATTCTCTTAGTACCTCAAAAACACTAGGTATCACTTGGTCCTTCCATCCTTTCTGTTTATGTTATTTTATTTAAGATTTTATTTACATATTTGACAGAGAGAGACAGCGAGAGATGGAACACAAGCAGGGGGAGTGGGAGAGGGAGAAGCAGGCTTCCAGCTGAGCAGGGAGCCCGATGTGGGGCTTGATTCCAGGACCCTAGGATCATGACCTGAGCTGAAGGCAGACGCTTAACGACTGAGCCACCCAGGTGCCCGGTCCTTTCTGTTTCATACATACATCTTGTATTTATTATCTTTCCTTAACAATTTAATAAAACGTTTTGCCATTATCTTACGATCATAAACTCGTTCATTTTCTAAACTGGAATAGAATGGTCTACAAAGCAAATGCATTACAGAAAGACAATGTATCCAAATCAGAGAAACCTCCAGAAATGGTGAAAGCTAGTCAGGGCAAAAGGGTCCAGAGGCCTGGGGAGGACTCTTCAAGGACATCAGGAAGACAGGGACTGTCTCCCCTGTGAGTCAGGAGCTGAATCCAGGAAGGAAGGAGGGCCAGCCAGAGCCTGCAAGTGCTCAGGGGCTGCGGGCCAGAGGTGTGAGAAGGAAGCAGCTCAGGATAATCAAATGCAGCCTAGCTTTCAACCCAGACACGCAGAATTGCTGACACCCAGACTTGGAGTCAGAAACTTTTTCTGGAGGTCCCCAAGGAAGAGAGAATTGAGAGAAGAGATGAGAGGAAGCATGGCCAGGCCCAGTCCAGCCCAGCCTTAACGCCTGTGAATAAAGACCAGCTCATACGGGGCCTCCCCAGGTTTCTTGCAAATCTGTAACTTCCTTAAAGTTAGCTATTTTCATTACTCCTTGTTTCCAGGCAGCTTGACTAGTAAAATGAATAAGGGTTTAAGCAAAGAAAGGAGAGAAGGTGCAAGGGGGATTGGTTACTTATTTAAAAGCTGGCCTGGGGAGTAGAGAGCAGCCCCTAATGGGAAGGTATATACTGTTGGGGCAGGGGTGGGGGAGGAAATACGGAAGCCAGGCCCATCCCACTGGAGGTGTGAAAGCTGGATGGGGCCGGTGGGGGTAGGGGTGGGGTGAGAGTTCTGACCCCGGCTGCTCTGCTAGCCCCTCAGGGGATACTTGGGCTTTTAAAACCAGTTGCTTTGTAGTCAGAGGTATAGGAACTGACTGCTGTGGGCCAGAGGAACTGTGGGAAAGAGTTCTGCCCCTCCCCTCGGGGCTCCCACCGTCCCTCCTCCATCACTGTACGCTCATTGTCTGTTCTCTGTGGGTCTCCCTCTCCAGACTTGAGCGTCCCGGGAGCAGGCACTGTGTCCGATTCACCTCTTTCTGCCTCACAATGTGGCCCAGCGTGGGGCCTGACACTTGGAAGTTTCTCAAAGAGTTACTTGTTGAATGAATGAACAAATGAATGCTTTCTCCCAAACTACTCTGAACTCTAGATGGGATTTACAAAGAAGGAAAGGCCAGATCGTGGCTCCGGATTCCCTTACATCACTTAACCAGCCGTTCGTGAACCTCTGGGATTCAAAGAGGCGGTGAACCCCTAAGGTTTGGTTTCTGTGTTTCTGTGCATTTTCCTGGAGATAAGATTCTACATAATTTAGCAGGTTTTCAAAGAGGCATCCCCCTCCCCCACCCCACGAAGGAGAGTAATCATTGAGAAAATAGTTCAGGATGGAGATTTTATTTTAGTTTTCTCAGCATTGATTTCTCTGAACAAAATTACTTTTCTTAGCCACACTACTGTTATCTCCCTCTCTATAATCTCTCGAGTTTATTTTGTAATGTTAGAATCAGCCGTTCACCTGACTAAACGGTAACGAGATGCTGGTGGGGGCCAGGACATGCTACCCCAAAATATGGCACCTTGACTTACTACATTTTTATCTTAAGCTGAAGGAATTTTTTAAAAGATTTTATTTTTAAGTAATCTCTACACCCAACATGGGGCTCAAACCTACAACCCGGAGATCAAGAGTCCCAGGCTCCAAGAACTGAGAGGCAGCCAGGTGGCTCTAGCTGAAGGAATTAAAAAAAAAAAATAGATTTTATTTATTTGACAGAGAGAGAGATCACAAGGAGGCAGAGAGGCAAGCAGATAGAGGGGGGGAAACAGACTCCCTGCTGAGTAGAGAGCCTGATAGGGGGCTGGATACCAGGACCCTGAGATCATGACCTGAGCCGAAGGCAGAGGCTTAACCCACTAAGCCACCTAGGCGCCCCTGAAGGAATTTTTAAAGGCCACAGAAGGGGTGCCTGGGTGACTCAGTGGGTTAAAGCCTCTGCCTTCAGCTCAGATCATGATCCCAGGGTTCTGGGATCAAGCGCCCCCCCACCCCCCGCTTCGGACTCTGTTCTGCGGGGAGCCTGCTTCCTCCTCTCTCTGCCTGCCTCTCTGCCTACTTGTAATCGCTGTAAAATAAATAAATAAAATCTTGGAAAAAAAAAAAAAAAGGCCACAGAAGATGGTCACTCTGACCTCCCCCACCTTACCTTCTTCCCTGAAACAGGTCATAAAACTCCCCTGTGCACCGTAACCCTCCCTGTAACAGGAGGAAAAGCAGGACATTCTTGTTACCACGGATAGAGAATCTAGGGCCAAGAAGGTTGTGTAAACAAGCATTATTAAACTAACCCTTATCTTCCTAGTTACTTCTTCACCATTTACTCTCCCTAGTCCAAACCCTCTTGTCTTGTCATTCTTCACAAATTTGTATTTCCCTAAAAGGTATAAAAACTTACTGCTCTGGTCCCTTCTTCAGGTCTTCATTCTCTTGGAAGGCTCCCATGTACAAATAAATTTTTTGGAAAACATATGTGCTTTACTCCTGTTAATGTCTTTGTCAGTTTCATCTTCTAACCAAGCCAGGGACCTTGTGAGGGTCAAGGGAAACTTTTTCCTCCCCTACAATACCATCATCTTTGTAATCTCCCAGACTCTCCCCTTTGTCACCTCTCCTAAGGCACCCTTAATTGATTTCTCCTTCACTTGGGGTTTTGCAGGTGGGAAGACAGTGTGGAGTGGGTGCAGGGCTATTTTAAGTGAAATCTTCAGGGAAGGCAGAACCAGGAAGGGAGCTGCTGAAATACTCAGCTACCTAATTCAATTCTCCTTGTTCACTCAGCAGCCTCCCCCTCCCTCTGCATAACAATGGAAGGAAAAAGGAAGTGGGAAAAAAAATAAGGTCGCGTAATTGAGTTAGACGAGGTAATTACCAGGACCCAGAAGCTGAGGGAAAGTACCTCCCAGAAAGAAGGGCTAAAGACAAGCCTAGGAGGTGGATGAATGGAGAAATTAGTAACGAATATATTTTGGCTCAGGGAAGCAAAAAAATAAAACTGCAGTGCTGAATTGGCCAGGCACTGGAGAAACGTGAGGTAGAAAAAAAAAAAAAAAAAAAAAAAGAAAAGAAACCTGAGGTAGGCAGCAAGTACTGAGTTAGAGTGGATTCGAAGGAGGAGGAGAGAAAGCTCCGAGCCTGGCAGGGATTTTGCCGCAGCTGCTGTGTCCTGATACTGAGTATCGGTGCCGCAAGGGAGGGATGAGTCAGTCCCAGCAGATTCAAGTTTAGGATTAAAGAGTCAGTAGGAAGGCACTCAGCAAACACCCTCTGAGGGGGCTAGTGAGCATTGACAAGTGAGATCCCAGTCCCACACAGGACACCAAGGAGGTCCTGGACCTGCTGGGGTGGGGGGGCTCGTTTGCGTGGGGACTGAGGGTAAAGTGCTGTTTTAAACTCCTTTCCCTTTCCATTTTGTTTCATTTTCATTCCCCACTTTGTTTCATTTCATTGAGTTGTCGAAAACCAGGTTGGCTTGGAGCGCAGGGCAAAGGGGTAGGTGCCAGATGTGAGTGTCACCTCTTGCTACAGGAGGCAGGGAAGGACATTTTGAAACGAGAATTCTTGGTTATGGGTGTGGCTGTAAATACATCCTGCACCTTGATGCCTCCTGGAAGAGAGCTCGAGCTTTGTCGGGAGTGGGCCGGACATGGGTGGGGTTCTTTGAGGAGGGTAAGGTCCACAACCCCATCCTGACATTCGTGGCCTCTGAAAGGATGGCAGGATCAGGTTGCATCACTCAGCCCAAGTCTGTATAAAAACAGAAAATTACCTAAAGCTAGTACTGGCCTGCTGTACAAGCTGGCAGTTCACGGTGGCCCAAGCAGCCCCTGGAACAGCATGTTAGAGACAGAGCCCCATTTGGGGAAGGAAGTTTGTGATAGAGTGACTTTGATTTGATGGTTTTGTGGAAAGATATATACATCATGAAATTTGATATCCTAACTTTTTTTTTCCCTAAAGATTTTATTTTTAAAGATTTTATTTTTTATTTATTTATTTGACAGACAGAGATCACAAGTAGGCAGAGAGGCAGGCAGAGAGAGAGAGAGGAGGAAGCAGGCTCCCCGCTGAGCAGAGAGCCCGATGCGGGGCTCGATCCCAGGACGCTGAGATCATGACCTGAGCCGAAGGCAGCGGCCTAATCCACTGAGCCACCCAGGCGCCCCAAGATTTTATTTTTAAATAGTCTTGACACTCAGTGTAGGGTTGGGGCTCAGACTTAACAACCGGAGATCAAGCGTCATGTGGTCCACGAACTGAGCCAGCTAGGCTCCCCTTAACCATATAAAAATACATAAATGCAATGACACTAATTAAAACCACAATGTTGTCCAACTAGCCCTATTTCCAAAAATTTTTCATCACTCTAAACACAATGTCTGTACTCCTTTGTGTGCTTATTTTTGTGGTTATTGTTTAAATAACTTTTTCTCTAGGCTATGTTGGTCTCTGCTGGTAGGTGGCCCCGGGTCAAGTTACACAGAGTCAACAGATTTCCTCACCTGAGTTTCTTTTGTCACAGGATTGCTGTGAGGTCTTTTCTATGTAAACAGCATTGGTACTTTCCTTCTACATATGCACACTTACTTTAACAAAGTAGAAATTATATCAAACTACCCAAAATTTAGTGCTTTTACTTGCTTGCAATTCTGTGAGTCCTCAAGTTGAGTAGGAATTAGCTGAGCTTCCTGCTCCTCCTCCTCCTCCTTCTTCTTCTTTAAGAGTTTATTTATTGGACAGAGAGAGAATGAGCACAAGTAGGGGGGCAGCAGGCAGAGGGAGAGGGAGAAGCAGGCTCCCCGCTGAGCAGGGAGCCAGATGCGAGTTTGATCCCAGGATCCTGAGATCATGACCTAAGAAGCCTAAGGCAGATACTTAACGACTGAGCCACCAGGGGCCCCTGGGCCGTTCTTCCGTAGTGTTAACCAGGGTCATTTATGCCACTGCAGTCTTCTGGTGGTTCCCCTGGGGCTGGCTAAAATATGCCCATATGTTGGGAGCTGGCTATGGGCTTGGGTGGTATATTTCCAGCATAATACCTGGGTTGTAGTGTTCCAAAAACAGTAAGAGAGAAAGGTTAAGACCCCTCTGTGTAAACGGTTTTCAAGCTGCAATCTGACTCGTCATTTGCTAATGTCCCATTTCCAAAAAAGTCACATGGTCAAACCCAGAGTCTATGTGGAGGGGACTTCATGAAATCTGGATACATCCAGTGTGGTTCCTTGGGGCCATAATTGTAACAACGTACCACATCTACATTTTACATTTTGCTTTCCCCCTTAACAGAGTATCTATTTTCCAAGTTGTTAAAATTATCATGATTACATTTGTAGTGACTATACAATAGTCAGTCAAAGGACTATGCCAAAATGTGTCTAATCATTATTTATTTTTTTGTATGGTTTGTTTTAATATTCACTGTTATAAATAAATCATTAAGCTCTCCCTCCTCCATGGTTGCAAACTCCTCCTTCTGCCCCTCTTAGTGCCACTTGTAAGCTCCTTCAGTGCAGACCTGATACCTCCTTTGTGAACCAGGCCCTGAGGAGACTCTGGCACTCTTCATAGCCAACCACAGGCCCAAGGAAGGAGGCAAGGCTGAGAAGGATCATATTAATTTGAAGGTGGTAGGCAGGATGGTTCTGGGTGCAATGTAGGATTAAGAGGTATACACCTCTTACTAAACTCATGAAAGCTTATTGTGAACTGCAGCGTTTGTCAATGAGGCAGATCAATGAAACAGACACACCTGCACATTTGGAAATGGGGGATGAAGACACAATAGATGTGTTCCAGCAGCAGATGGGAGGGTGTGTACTACCAAGGGAACCTGAGGGGCCCTGGCTGGCTCAGTCAGTAGAGCACATGACTCTTGATCTCAGGTTTGTGGGTTTGAGCCCCAACCCTATGTTGGGTGTAGAGATTAGTTAAAAATAAAATCCTTAAAAAAAAAAAAAGGGTGGGGGGAACTTGCTACTTTACAGCAGAACTCTGTTCCTCCAGACTAAGAAGACATTCTCAATAAGAAAACCAAAATTTGGCTCCATCACATCCTGATTAATACAGTAGAGTTTTTTCTATTCTCACATTCCCCCTTTCCCATTCCTTTATTGTATATAAAGTAATTGTGTATGTGCACAGCACTTTACATTTTTTTTTGAAAGATTTTATTTATTTATTTGACAGAGAGAGAGAGATCACAAGTAGGCAGGTGGGGGACGGAGGGAGGGAGAAGCAGTCTCTCTGCTGAGCAGAGAGCCCGATAGCAGGGCTTGATCCAATGACCCTGAGATCATGACATGAGCCTTAACCCGCTGAGCCACCCAGGCACCCCGAGCATCCAGTTTTTAATCTCTGGGTCATGAGTTTGAGTCCCACAGTGGGGGTAGAAATTACTTAAAAAAAAAAAAACAGCTTAAACAGGGATGCCTGGATGGCTCAGGCAGTCATCCCAGGGTCCTGAGATGGAGCCCTGCATCATGCTGTCTGCTCAGCAGGGAGTCTGCTTCTGCTTCTCCCTCTCCCTCTGCCTGGTGCTCCCCCTGCTTGGGCACTCTCTGTCTCTCAAATAAATAAAACGGGCGCCTGGGTGGCTCAATGGGTTAAAGCTTCTGCCTTCAGGTCAGGTCACGATCTCAGGGTCCTGGGATCGAGCCCCACATTGGGCTCTCTGCTCCGTGGGGAGCCTGCTTCCTCCTCTCTCTCTCTGCCTACTTGTGATCTCTGTCTGTCAAATAAATAAAATATTTTAAAAAAATAAATAAATAAACCATAAAAGCCCCAACATTTAAGAAAAATAGCCTAAACAAACAAAAGGAAACTCCCTTAAATTTTATTATTTTTAAATTTACTTTTATTTATTATTATTATTTAAAAAAATATTTTGTTTATTTATTTGAGAGAGAGGGAGAAAGCACAGATATAGAGGGAGAAACAGACTCCCCACTGAGCAGAGAGCTCAACATGGGACTCAATCCGAGGACCTGAAGATCATGATCTGATCTGAAATCAAGGGCCACAGGCCACCCAGGCACCCCCCCCCCCACCACCTTTTTTTTCCAGTAAGCTCTACACCCAGCATGGGGCTTGAATTCTTGACCCCAGATCAAGAGTTGCATGCTCTACTGACTGAGTCAGCCAGGCACTCCTATAGTCTTTTATCTTGACCACTTCAATCTTTTGCACTTTAGCTTTTGAGCTGTAATTGCTATTTTCTGTTGCACTGAGGTATGTTGGGGGTGGGGGAGAGATATTAAGTGGCACATACATACACAAACATGGGTAGGATCACACTCTTGACATAGACATGTTCTGTTGTGAAAAAAAAAATGGGAATCAAATACCTGGAATCATAAAGGGCCAAATACGAGGAAACCAAATATTTTTAATTAGGGAACTTAGGTCAGTATTTCTTTGAGTAGTTGCTGTATCTTGGCTCGGAAGAGGGATAAAAGGTTCCTTGGCAGGGCCCATCTGTGTATGTGTGGTTCTGACCTTGTGCTCTGTGCTCTGCTTGGTTGGGCACACTCTTGGCCACTGACCAGGAGATGGGGCCACATTCGGCAAGAAGAGCTCCAGTTTTGGGCTCTTGTGTCCATTTCTTTTCTTTCCTTTTTTTCCCCTCTTCTCTTCTTTCCTCTTCTTTTTTTTTCCTTTTCTTTTCTTTTTTCTTTCCTTCTCTTTTCTTCCCTTTCTTTCCTTCATTCCTCTCTCTTCCTCCCTCCCTCTCTCCTTTCCTTCCCATCTCTTTCTTTCCTTTCTTTTTCCTTCCTTCCTTCCATCTTTCTTTCTTTTAAAAATTTTATTTATTTATTTGACAGAGAGAGAGAGCACAAGCAGGAGGAGCACCAAGGAGAGGGAGAGGCAGATTCCCTGCTGAGCCAGGAGCCAATGTGGGGCTCCATCATGACCTGAGCCATGACCTGAGATCATGGGTCACGACCTGAGCTTAAGGCAGATGCTTAAATGACTGAGCCACTCAGGTAGCCTGTAATTCTCCCCGTCTGTTTCTCCTTCCTTTTTTCTATTTTATTTTATTTTTTTTAGGTTTTATTTATTTATTTTAGAGAGAGTGAGCAAGCAGGGGGAGGAGCAGAGGGAGAGGGACAAGTAGACTACTTGCAGAGTGTGGAGCTCAGCGTGTCGGGGGCTCTATCCGATGACCCTGAGATCTCCACCTGAGCTGGAATCAAGAGTTGGACACTTAACTGACTGAGCCACATAGGCACCCCCATTTCTACTTTCTAAGTCAGTCAGTAAGGGCAGGATCAGTGTCCCTGACCCGTAGTATGTCTGTTTGCCCTATGAGAAAATGTTTCACTCATTCATTTGTTAATGTATTTATGCATCTTTTTTTTTTTTTTAAGATTTTATCTATTTATTTGACAGACAGAGATCACAGGTAGGCAGAGAGGCAGGCAGAGAGAGAGAGAAGAGGAAACAGGCTCCCTGCTGAGCAGAGAGCCCGATGTGGGGCTCGACCCCAGGACCCTGAGATCATGACCCGAGCCGAAAGCAGAGGCTTTAACCCACTGAGCCACCCAGGCGCCCCCTATGCCTCTGTTTATTCAATAATTTGTCTATTCATTTGGGCATGTATTTATTTGTTATTGCATTCATTCATTCATTCATTCAGAACACATTTATTAAGGTCAAGGTTTTTGCCAGAAGGATCAATGATAACTAATTAGAGACCGAAGTGGGTACCCAGGGTAAGGTCCTAGACCTGTAGTTGGTGGTGGTGTGTAACTTGAGATCCTGGCAATGTACTGATCAACTCTTCTTGGTCCATTAACTTTGAACAAATAAACTCTTGTTTTGCCACTCCAAAACCAAAATGTGCTGACTGAACCTTCTTTACCAGGAAAATGCTATTACATTTCTCTTTATGATAGGAAAGGTTAGAACAACAATATGTCGCCTACAGCTCTGGGCACTGATTCTGCACTATGTCAGCTGTGAAAAAAACAGATGTTCCTGCATTCTTTTTTTTTTTTTTTTAAGATTTTTATTTATGCATGAACAGAGAGAGATCACAAGTAGGCAGAGAAGCTGGCAGAGAGAGAAAAGGGTGGGGGGGAAGCAGGCTCCCTGCTGAGCAGAGAGCCTGATGCAGGACTTGATCCCAGGTCCCTGAGATCATGACCTGAGCTGAAGGCAGAGGCTTAACCCACTGAGCCACCCAGGCATCCCCCTGCATTCTTTTTTGGCAAGAGTATGTACTTTTGTGCTTTTAAAGGATGAGGGGCATTTTTTTTAAAAAGCAAAATTCAGATTCCCTGTCCTTTAGGAACTTATAATCCAACTGGAAAGTCCAGCCAGAGTTATACATCGTAGAACTAAGGAATGTTTTCTATTGAAGGCTGGCATCCAATCTGAAATTCCCTACCAAGGTGGAACTCTCCCTATAAAGTTCACTACAAATAGTCTTTTTGGCTTTGTACCAACACTTCTCTAGGGAAGAACCTACTATTAATTTGCTTTTATTTTATTTTTCATTATAATTATCATTATTAATGTGTTTTTTTTTAAGATTTTATTTATTTGACAGACAGAAATCACAAGTAGGCAGAGAGGCAGGCAGAGAGAGAGAGAGGAGAAAGCAGGCTGCCTGCTGAGCAGAGAACCCCAACGTGGGGCTCGATCCCAGGACCCTGGGATCATGACCTGAGCCGAAGGCAGATGCTTTAACTCACTGAGCCACCCAGGCGCCCCTATTAATGTGTTTTTAAATTAGAAAATTAATATGTGCTTAAAGTAACCCATTGAAACAATATGGCAGAGTACAAAAGTAAAAAGCAAAACTTCACCTGAAATCTTCCCACCATCTGATAAGGACTGTTCTAGGATGCTGAGGATGGCTGTTTTCTATATGTGTACTAACACATGTATAAGTATTTCCAGCCCATTCTTTCAATCGTAATCTATTTTTTAAATTAGATAACATCTAAAAAAACTAGATAGCATCTAAAATTCAGTAAAATTCAGTAAAAGCTGTATTAATTTGCATTCCTTTCTTCAATTATGAGAGTACTTTTTCCCCATGCAGTTTCCAGGATATTAATAACTTTTTATTTTATTTATTTATTTAAAAATATTTATTTTATTTATTTTAGGGAGAGAGTGGGTGCATGTACACCCACAAGCAGGGGAGAGGGAAAGTGGAGCAGAGGGAGGGAGACAAGCAGACTGTGCTGAGCAGAGACCCGGATGCTGGGCTCCATCCCAGGACCCTGAGATCATGACCTGAGCCGAAATCAAGAGTTGGATGCTTAACTGACTGAGCCACCCAGGCGCCCTGGATATTAGTGACTTTTTAAAAAAAGCTTTTGCTAGGGCGCCTGGGTGGCTCAGTGGGGTGATCCTCTGCTTTCTGCTCAGGTCATGATCTCAGAGTCCTGGGATTGAGCCCCGAGACAGACTCTCTGCTCAGCCGGGAGCCTCCTTCCCACTCTCTATCTCTTACTGCTGCTCTGCCCCCTTGTGATCTCTGTCAAATAAATAAATAGAAATCTTTTAAAAACAAATTGTTTTTAAAAAATAATAAATGGGGGCGCCTGGGTGGCTCAGTGGGTTAAGCCTCTGCCTTCAGCTCAGGTCATGATCCCAGGGGCCTGGGATCGAGTCCCGCATGGGGCTCTCTGCTCAGCAGGGAGCCTGCTTCTCCTCATCTCTCTCTCTGTCTGTCTCTCTGCCTATTTGTGATCTCTCTCTCTGTCAAATAAATAAATAAAATCTTAAAATAATAATAATAATAATAAATGTGTGTACATATAAAATGTGTGTGTGTGTGTGTGTATAAAGTAGGCTCCATGTCCAGCATGGAGCCTAACACAGGGTTTGAATGCAAGACCCTAAGATCAAGACCTGAGCTGAGATCAAGAGTTGGATACCTAGCTGAGCCACCCAGGTGTCTCTGTAATATATATATTTTTAATAAGCTTAATTTAACATATAAGACAAATACTACATGATCTTACCTATATATGGAATCTGTGAGTGGAGCGCATAGTTAACAGAGATAAGAGTGGCGAGGAGCACTTGGCTGGTTCAGTTGGTGGAGCCAGCAACTCTTGATCTCAGGGTTGTGGGTTCCAGCCCCAGGTTGTAGTTTCAGCTAGGGTCACGATTTCAGGGTCTTGAGATCCAGCCCTGCATCAGGCTGCACACTCAGGGGTAGAGTCTGCTTGAGTTTCTCCCTCTGCCTCTGCCGCTCCCACTGGTTTGTGCTCTCTCTCTAAAATAAATAAATAAATATTTAAAAAAAAAATAAAATCTTTTAAAAATTAAAAAAATTTTTTTAATCTACTTTTAGAAATGTTTTATTTATTTATTTGACTGAGAGAGAGAGCACAAGCAAGGGGAGCAGCAGGCAGAGGGAGAGGGAGAAGCAGGCTCCCTGCTGAGTACTAAAGGATGAGGTCATGATCCCATGACCCTGGGATTACGACCTGAGCTGAAGACAGACACTTAACTGACTGGGCCACCCAGACGCCCTTAAAATCATTTTTTTTTTTTTTAAAGAGTGGTGATTACTAGGGGCTGAGAAATGGAGTAATGTTGGTCAAAGGGTACAAATTTTCAGCTATAAGATAAGTTCTGGAGACCTAATATATACCACAGTGAGCAGAGTTCATAATAATGTATTGTATACTTGAAATTTGCTAGATCTCAATGGTTTTCACCACTACCAAATAAAGGGTAATTAGATGACATGATGAATATGTATATTTTCTTCTTCCTAGCAGACTGTTTTTTGAGGCAGCTTATTCCCTCATTGGATGGTTCTGCTAATTTTTAAAGTTACTCCTTGTTTTTTGTTTTTTTTTAAGATTTTATTTATTTGTCAGAGAGTGAGAGAACACAAGCAGGCAGAGGCAGAGAGAGAAGCAGGCTCCCCACTGAGCAAGGAGCCTGATCCGGGACTCAATCCCAGGACCCTGAGATTATATATATATATATATATATATATATATATATATATATAAAATGAAATTTCCAGATGATTTGTGTGTTCATTGTCTCTTTCCCTACCACTAGAAGGTAAGCTCCGAAAGTCTTGTCTCTTTTGTTCGCTTCTGTCCATAGAATCTTATTCAGTGCCCCACATTGGCCCTCAGTAGCTATTTGCTGTGTGAATGAGTGAATGTGCTTCCTAGCAGTTACAACTTCTGCTATCTACCCTATTACTTTTTTTGGCCATCCTGGCCACAGAGAGACCACGGGACCTTATCATCCCCTTTGCAGAATCCAGATATACTGTGTCAGCAGTATTCTCGGAACCCATCCAGTTTAGTAACCCTATCAAAAACGGAAATGAAGTTAGCTTGGCAGGAAATGAGGTCAGTTTGGCAACCAATGGTGAAACATGTGAACAATGTGGGAAGCTTATGGTCTGAGTTAACCATGTCAGATATGTCCCATGGCAGAGTAATAGGAAGATCAAATGGACCATGGGCTATGTAGGGCAATTGGGGCTTGGAGAAGAAAGATCCTTGTAAACCGGTGATTTCTTTCTATGTAATTTGGGCAGGCAAATATGTAGAGGAACAAGTCCAAGTCCTCCCAACCTGGAATAAGGATCTCTCAGGGCATCTGCAGGCTATGGGTTTGGCCAAAATCAATAAGCACCGTTTATTAAGCCTCCCATAACTTGTGCTAGGCATCTGTTATCTCTACTTCTCCTAATATCCCTGCTATATAGGAAATGTAATCCATTTCAGAGAGAATGACTCAGAAACATAAATGACTAAAGGACCTGCTCAAGGTCACAGGGTGTGTGATATGGCAGGGAGTCAATCCAGGCCCTCTACCCCAGTTTGGATCCCCCCCCCCCTTTTTTTTTGTACTATGCTAAGTGAGAAAAACAGTACAAATCTAGGGCTTTAGCAAATTCTTTTGCAAGCAAACATTGATTTGAATCTATCTAGTGGGGTACACAATGCTTAATCAATTCTGAAATGTTATATTTAAGTCTTCAGAATTACTCTTGTTAACATTACAGAAAGAGATGAATCCATGTAAGAAGAAAAAAATGTACCAAAATATCTGGTGGTTATCAGCATACTCAAATTTCCATGTGTCACAGTCCATCAAGAACTAATAGGCACAGGGTGCCTGGGTGGCTCAGTGGGTTAAGCCTCTGCCTTTAGCTCGGGTCATGGTCTCGGGTCCTGGGGTTGAGCCCCGCATTAGGCTCTCTGTTCAGCAGAGAGCCTGCTTCCCCCTCTCTCTCTGCCTGCTTCTCTGCCTACTTATGATCTCTCTCTCTGTCAAATAAATAAATAAAATCTTAAAAAAAAAAGAACTAATAGGCATAAAAGCTAACCAATAGAATAAACCTGGAAATGAAAATAATGATGCTGTTAATGTATATAAAAGGTATAGTCGAGCTCACTAACCTCCTGTTTAATCCATATCTTTACTGAGTTTGTGGAAACAATGATGCAATTATAACAACGAAGAACAGAGGCCAGTGAAAATTAGACTTCCATGTGGAGGACATTTAATTGTTTAATTGCCTGCTCGCATCTTCCCATTTCTTCCGGATAATCAAAGCCACTGGCTGCCTCGCCCCACCGCCCCCAAGCCCCCCATCCTGCACCAGGATGTTTGAATTGGCACGAAGAGAAAGAGTGAAGTTCTTGGGTGGGGTAGTTGGGAGATGTGGTCTGGAAACTGCTAACAGCTATTCTTGAATTCACTTGTAGGAACTTGTCTGTGGGAGAGTGAAGTTGACATGCAGAGAGATGTACAGACAAGAGAAAGAAGAGGAAGAGAGAGAGCCAGTGTGAGTTGCACTTGCCTGTGAGGCTCTTCCTGTGGTTGTCTAAGCTAGTTTAGTTGGGTTTCTTTCACAGGCAGCCAAGAGTGGGCAAGCATTGGAGTTAACTGGGGAGTAGTAAATAAAGCACCAGGACTGGAGTCAGGACAAAGGGGCCTGAAACCTAGCCATTTTCTTTTCTTTATTTATTTGCGTTCTGTAATCAGTTCTTTTGCCTCTTTGCTGACTCTTGGATACTAAATGTTTATTTCCTCTGATTATAAACTTACCCATAGATTCTTACTCCATACTGTGCAGGGTTACAAATGGATTACATTCAGATGCTGATACAACTGGTGGCCCCCCTCCCATCCCCCATAATGTCAGGACCAGGTCCCCCACATGCTGGTTCTGCTCACCAAAGTTCTTCGCAGGGCCCAAAGGATGCCGTGAGCAGTTGTCTCTCTAAGACCCACTCCCGTGCTTGGCCTGTTCCTGCTGGTCATTGTTTAAGTCCAAAGGAGCCTTGTTCAGGGGTCCTTTGTAAACCGCAAGTGTGGATTTACTCTTGATGGCTAGGTTATCATTCTCCCCTTTGAACTAGGCTCAAGTGTAAGATCTCCCCACTGCAAAAAAGCACCTTAGCAGAAACTCCCTCTTTCCAACTTGTGCTGCCCTGCAATCCAGCTGAAGGGAGCAAAGTTCAGTCTGTGGGAGCCTCACCTTGGCTATACTTCCTTAATTGTGTTTGAGTAGTTCTTTCTAATGACCTAGTCAGCTGTACTCAGGGACTCCTCAGCCTCCTAGTCTGCTGAGCCTCCTAGTCTGATCCCCCAGCCCTCACCCGTGCACCTCGATGTACCTTTAGCTTTCCAGGTGACCCTGAAGTAGTCTAAAGCTCATTGAACCAGATGGTAGTGGCTAAGCCATTCCTGTTGTGCCTTAGAGCTAGGATCTGGAGTTTCTGGCTTGGTGATCAGCAGGGAAGAGTCCTTCCTGAGCAAGTAAGTGGCTTTGACTTTCACCCAGAAGCAGAATAACTTTTTTTTTTTTTAAAGATTTTATTTATTTATTTGACAGACAGAGATCACAAGTAGGCAGAGAGGCAGGCAGAGAGAGGAGGAAGCAGGCTCCCTGATGAGCAGAGAACCCCATATGGGGTTCGATCCCAGAACCCTGGGATCATGACCTGAGCCGAAGGCAGAGGCTTTAACCCACTGAGCTGCCCATGTCCCCAAGAAGCAGAACAACTTTAATGGAGGAAGGAGAACTCCACACTAGATAACTTCTAGGAAAAATTAAAGTGAAGAAAGAAAGATACATAGAATTTCAATACCGTTCAGTCTGTATCTCAACAAGGTTAAAAAATGAATTCACTTGTAGGAAAGAAAGAAAAGGAGCTGAAAAGATTTATATTAAAATGTTGATGGGGCATCTGGGTGGCTCAGTCCTTAAGCTTCTGCCTTTGGCTCAGGTCATGATCCCAGGGTCCTGGGATCGAGTCCTACATTGGGCTCCTTGCTTAGCTGGGAGCCTGCTCCTCCCTCCGCCTCTGCCCGCTGCTTCCCCTGCTTGTGATCTCTCTCTCTGACAAATATGTAAATAAGATCTTAAAAAATTTTTTTTTAAAGTCTTAAAAAGAGATGTTGACGCATTTTCTCTTAATGATGGGATTACAGGGGCACCTGGCTGGCCCAGTCCATAGAGCATGGGGCTCTTGATCTCGGAATTTTGAGTTTGAGCCCCACGTTGGGGATAGAGTTTACTTCAAAAAATTTAAAAAGAATTTTTTTAAAAAATGATGGGATGACAGTTGTTCTTTTTATATTCTTTTGTACTATCCTACCAGTCAGTATCACCTTTCCCTTTTTGAAATTGTGTTTTAAATCACAAAATATAATGTAGGCTCACTGTTATATTTTCAAAACACACAGAACAATACATATGAGAAGCAGAAGTGCCACTTTACCCAAGGATCAGTTCCAGTGCTCTTCCACATGTATAGCCACTGGTAAGAGTTTATTGTATTTATTATATGTGTATGCATGCATACATACATATGTTCAAATAAGGATATGTGTATTTAAATATATGATCAGATTTTTTTTCTTAATATTGATGTGGGAAACAACAGCAAAAAAAAAATTAAATTTCCTTTTTACCTATAGCTCACTGATGGGTCCTTGAAACAGGCAGAGTGACATTCCTCTAGAAACCCCAGCTGCCTCGTTGTTAACACTTTGCTGGGGGCAAAAGGCAATCTTAGCCCAACCCTCAGGATCCTGTAAGTCTACTTTAATGTATAAAAATTCCTTTGGAAACTTCCTTTATCTTTACCCCTCAACATATATGTTGGCAATTATCCTGAAGTGTAAGACCCACCGATATACATCTGAATATTCTCATGACTGAGTTTTTACTAAACAGTAATAAATGACCTTTTCCTGACAATAGCTAGCCCCATCATGGTCCAAAATACCTTGGAGGCTTGTACTATCCCGAACGCCTTCCCAACTTGAAAGTATACACTTGGTCACACACCTCATGACCCTAGTGCAGCTCTTTCTGCCCACAGGTCCTGTCCCCATGCTTTAATAAAACCACCTTTTTGCACCGAAGATGTCTCAAGAATTCTTTCTTGACTGTGGGCTCTAAATCCTAGCAATACCCCAAAACTACATCAATCCTGTGCATGTATTGAGGAGACTTTTCAGTGCCAGCTCTATCTCATTCTTCTAAAGTGTTGTTTAGGTGTTCCTGGGGGTCTCCGTCGGCCAAGTGTCCAATGCTTGGTTTGGGCTGAGGTCATGATCTCAGGGTTGTGAGACTGACCAATAGGCTTGATGCTCAGTGGGGTGTCTGCTTGAGATTCTTCTCTCTCCCCCCCGTTCTGACCCTCCCCCATCAAATAAATAAATCTTTAAAAAATAGGGTACCTTGGTAGCTCATTTGGTTAAGTGTCTGCCTTCAGCTTAGGTCATGATCCCAGGGTTCTGGGATGGAGTCCCGTCTGGCTCTCTGCTCAGCAGGGAGTCTGCTTCACCCTCCTCTCCCACTCCCTCTCCCCTGGAATCCCCGCTTATGAGGTCTCTCTCTCTCTCTTTCTCTCTCTCTCTCTCTCTCAGGCATGCACTTCCTCTCTCTCAAATAAATAAATAAAATATTTGAAAATATATTAATAAAAATTGTTCAAGGGGGCGCCTCGGTGGCTCAGTGGGTTAAGCTGCTGCCTTCGGCTCGGGTCGTGATCTCGGCGTCCTGGGATCGAGTCCCACATCAGGCTCTCTGCTCGGCAGGGATCCTGCTTCCCTCTCTCTCTCTCTCTCTCTGCCTGCCTCTCCATCTACTTGTGATTTCTCTCTGTCAAATAAATAAATAAAATCTTTAAAAAAAAAATAAAAATAAAAATTGTTCAATATTTTGTAGCATGAATGTATTATGTTTGACTAAATGTTCTCATTAATGGATACTTAGATCATTTCAAATCTTTTGCAATTACAAACTATACTGCATTCACGATTCTTGCATGCATTTCCCCATATACATGTATATATATTTTTTCAAGTTTATTTGTTTATTTTTAAGTAATCTCTATGCCCAATGTGGGGCAGGAACTCACAACTCCAAGATCAAGAGTCAAATGCTCTTCTGACTGAGCCAGCCAGTCAACACTGATATTTAAATTCTTTTTTTATTTTTAAGATTTTATTTATTTATTTGACAGAGATCACAGGTAGGCAGAGAGGCAGGCAGAGAGAGAGGGGGAAGCAGGCTCCCTGCTGAGCAGAGAAACCAATGTGGGGCTCGATTCCAGGACCCTGAGATCATGACCTGAGCTGAAGGCAGAGGCTTTAACCCACTGAGCCACCCAGGTGGCCCACGATATTTAAATTCTTGATGATTCTCTCTCCCCACCTTTGTATTATGTTGTTTTAATTCACATTTTTGTGGTTTCTAGTAAGGATGAGTAACTTTTTATATCTGTATTGGATGTTTATATTCTCTTCTATAAATTACATTTTTATTATTTTTTATGATTTGTCACTGTCTCTTCCTTATTATATATCCTGTGTATTAGTGATTTGGATGATTATCTGCACTTCCTTTTTTTTGTTTGTTTTTCTTTTTAGAGAGAGTGTGTTTGAGCCAAGGCGGGAGGGGAGGGGCAGGAGGGGAGGACACTGTGTTTGTGGCAGGCTCTATACCCAGCTCAGAGCTGACTCAGCTGGATCTCATGACCCTGAGATCATGACCTGTGCTGAAATCAAGAGTCCAATGATGAAATCAAGAGTCTAATGCTTAACTGACTGAGCTACCCAGGTGCCCCAACTGTACTCACCTCAAATATATATTTTTTAATTTATTACTTGTCATATAATACTGTTTTTTGTTTTGTGTGAGTGTTTATTTCCATAGAAGTTTTTGAATTTATTCAATATAAACTGGCATTTTTCCTTCATGGTTTCTTGGTTTCATTTCATGCTTAGGAAAAGTTTCCATTAATGAACTGAGTTTATGGTAATATTTTCATATTTTCCTCTAATAGTTTTATGGGCTTTTTATATTACATTTTTTAAAACTGTAGTAATGAGATGAAGACTTTCATGTTTTAAATTTTGTTTTAAAGATTTTATTTAATTATTTGACAGAGAGAGAGAGAGCACAAGCAGAGGGAGCCATAGTCAGTGGGAGAGGGTGAAGCAGGCTCTCTGCTGAGCAATGAGCTTGACCCCAGGGCTTGATATCAGGACCTTGGAATCCTGACCTCAGTAGAAGGCAGATGCTTAACTGACTGAGCCACCCAGGTGTCCCTTATATTACAATTTTAAGTCTGTTTAGAATTTTTATCTGTATAAGGTGTGAGGTAGAGTATAACTTAATTTCTAAATATCAAGTTGCCCAATTCCTTGCATTGCACCTTTATCATAAACTGAATATATTTTTATATAAACACGAAGTCTGTTATTTAATTTTCTATTCATTTTATTCATCTGTTTGTATCCCTGCAATGAAACTATATTGTGTCAATTATTATTGCCTTTTACTATGACTTGCTTTCTGATATGGTAACTCTCCTCATTACTGATCATTTATTTTTTTATTTTTTATTATTTTTTTTGTTTCTCTTTTTAATTTTTTAGTTTTACTTTTTAAAAAATTTATTTATTTGACAGAGAGAGACAGCAAGAGAGGGAATACAAGCAGGAGGAGTGGGAGAGGGAGAAGCAGGCTTCCTGCTGAGCAGGGCGCCTGATGCGGGCTCCATCCCAGGATGCTGGACTCATGACCTGAGCTGAATGCAGATGCCTAATGACTGAGCCACCCAGACACCCCTTGTTTTTATTTTTTATTATTTTTTCCTTCATTACTGATCATTTTTGAAAATGTCCTTTGGTGTGGGATGTCTGACTGGCTCAGTTGGTAGAGTACACAACTCTTGATCTTGAGTTTGCAAGTTTGAGCCTATGTCGGACACAGACTTTATTTAAAAAAAAAAAAAAAGAATAAATACAATGTTTTTTGCTGTGCTTATGCATATTTACTTCAAACATCTTGACAATTAGTAAGCTTGAGGATTACTATATGAACATTCCAGTAGATGGAAAAAAAAAAGCATTTGATGAAATTGACATCTGCAATATGGAATGTTATGCACTTGTTAACAAAAAAGAGAGTTATTTGTACTGGAATGGAAAGATCTCCAACACAAATGGATATCACAATAGAACAATGCATATCTTGTGAATCACTTGAAGTAAAAAAAGAAAACATCTATACATATACACTTGTATATGAAAATATATATGTATATGAGTTTAAAAACAGAGATCTGGAGGGATACAGACATGTCATGGTTTTTGTTTCTGGAGAAGGGAATAGGAGTGTAGGGGTGTAGTGGATACTGTGGGGTATTAGCCACTTTTTTTTTTTTTTTTTTTTTAGGACAAGGCACTTTGGACAGTTGTCAGGAACGTGGCCTGCCTACAGCAAACGCAACGCAGAGTGCCTTTAGAAGCATTACCCTCAGCTGCCTGTAGGTGCTTTGACAAGTTTAAGTCCTTTCCTGGGGACAAAATGCATCCAATGACTGGTTATTTTGCGGTAGAAACACATGTTCCTTTGACCCAATTTGGGACAGTTCAGAAGGACAATTTTAGCTTCAGAGTTCCCAAAGATATTGCCCATTATTGCTTCTCTCATCCCTTCCAGACATTGTTTCTGAGCATACTTCTCGTAAACCACCTGCACACGAATTTGTCTCAGTCTGTTCCCTGGGGAACCTGGCCTATAACAAATCATTGTAGGTGGAGGAGCACCTGGGTGGCTCAGTCAGTTAAGCATCTGCCTCATGATCCCAGTGTCCCGGAATCCAGCCAGTTGTTGGGCTCCCTGCTCAGTGGGAAACCCACTTCTTTCTCCTTCTCTGCTTGCTATCTCTCTCTCAAATACATAAATAAACTCTTTTTTTTTTTTTTTAAAAAAGGAGGGGCGCCTGGGTGGCTCAGTGGGTTAAGCCGCTACCTTCGGCTCAGGTCATGATCTCAGGGCCCTGGGATGGAGTCCCGCATTGGGCTCTCTGCTCAGGGCCTGCTTCCCTTCCTCTCTCTCTGCCTGCCTCTCTGCCTGCCTCTCTGCCTACTTGTGATCTCTCTTTGTCAAATAAATGAATAAAATCTTTAAAAAAAAAAAAAAAGGAAAAAAATTATTGTAGGTGGAGAATAGGGGGAGGGTCTTTCAAATTTTACTCTTTGATAAAAACTTTACTTGTTGATTTTTAAGATTAATTATTTTATTATTTTTTTTTAAGATTATATTTATTTATTTGAGAGAGAAAGAGAGCCAGCACAAGCAGTGGGGGAAGAGCAGGAGAGGAAGAAGCAGTCTCCCCACTGAGTAGGGAGCCTGCTTCCCCCGCTCTGCCTGCTTCTCTGTCTACTTGTGATCTCTCTCTCTCTATGTCAAATAAATAAATAAAATCTTAAAAAAAAAAAAAAGTAATCTCTTCATCTAACATGGGGCTCAAACTCACAACCTTGAGACCAAGAGTGGTATGCTTCACAGATTGAGCCAGCCATGTGCCCCTTGAGTAAATTACTTATAAGAATCCACTGTATACAATTTTGAATTTGTGTTTACGTATTACTATTGAATAGGGGACACCCGGCCAGGTCAGTCAGAGAGCATGCAATTCTTGATCTCTGATTTGTGAGTTCCAGCCCCATAATGTGTGTAGAGATTATTTAAATAAATAAAACTTTTTAAGAAATGATATATTAAAAGGACTTAAGAAAAAAAAATAAATATCCCCATTGAACAGGAAATATAATAATGTTGTACCAATTTTTTTTAAGTTTCTATGCTTAATGTGGGGCTAGAACTCACAACCTAAGATTAACAGTTGTGTATTCTACCAACTGAGCCAGATAGGCACCCCCTTATGTTGAGCTAACTTAAAAAAAAAAAAAAAACAACCTCTGGTGCCTTGTACACCTTGCCTCCTATCCAGTAGTCTCACTACCGTATCAAGAGTCATTTCATTTCTATACACTTCCCTGAGTGGGAATCACATACAGTCACGTTTTTGCCTGGCTTGATGTGGTGCAAAGAACCACAAAGTGATGCAAAGACTTCTCATCAAGGTAGATTTTTCACTGCTCTGTAAAGATGATAAAAACAAAACAAAACAAACAAAGTACAGTTGAATCAGAATAGATGTTCAGAGAACCATAATAGTCATTGTCACAAAAATGAGTTGGTTGCATCCCCCAAAAAAGGAAATTCCTGAAGGAAGCTTGTTGAACATCACAAAGCCTCTGAGCCAAAGCACCAGAAGTGAAACCCAGGGTTCTGTGCTCCAGATGCCCAGTGCAGCATTCTTTAAAAATAAAATTTTCATTTTGTAAAGGCTGACCTTATTTTCTGCTTAGTATCATCCCCTGGATGGGTAGAGCAGACCTGTATTCTGTAGCTAGGGCAGAGGAATTCTTATCTTTGGAGGGGAAGGGAATAAGGAAATTTGTTCAACGGACCTGCTAGTCTGTGGTCACCCTGAGGAAACAGCTGTGTCCTCAGCAGCTCAGGAGTCCCTTCCTGCCCCACTTTTCTCCAGAGTTCTGTTTTCAAGTTTCTCTGGGGACTGATCTCCAGAAGCTGTGGGGAAACACTGTCCCACCTTATTTTCACACATCCATGAAACTCCCCATTCAGGAGTTGGTATCTTAGCTTGGCCAGTGAACAATTAACCACAAGTCGGGTGGTTGGATACTTCCCTTAAATATGAGGAAGTTCAAAATCGAGGAGTCTGTGTTTGTTGGTCTAGGACAACTGCTTTGTTCTGCCCCAGACAAACTTCATGCAACCTTAAATGCAGAAAATAAGTGTTGGTGAGGAAGTGAAGAAATTGGAAGCTTTGTGTGTTGTTGGTGGAAATGTAAAATTTTACAGGTGCTGTGGAAAACAGTATGGCAGTTACCATATGACCCAGCAATCCCACTTTTAGGGATATATTCCACAAAATTGACAGCAGGGTCTCAAAGTGATATTTTCACATTTATGTTTATAGCAGCATTATTTAAAATCGCTAAAATATAGGGGTGCCTGGGTGGCTCAGTCGGTTAAGGTCTGCCTTTGGCTCAGGTCATGATCCCAGGGTCCTGGGATCAGACTGCATTGGGCTCCCTGCTCAGTGGAGAGTCTGCTTCTCCCTCTCCCTTTGCCTTGGCATCCCCCCACCCCCCTTTCATGAATAAATAAATAAAATCTTTTTAAAAAAGGCTAAAATGTAGAAGTGACCCAATGTCCACTGATGGGTGAATGGATAAACAAAATGTGATATATAAACACACTAGAATATTACTAGTCTTAAAAAAGTAAGAAATTCTGTTACATTGCTACAGCATGGGTGAACTTTCAGAAATTAACCATAATTTCTAAAAGTTCACCCATGCTGTAGCAATGTAACAGAATTTCTAACTGTGAAATTAGTTACAAAAAGACAAATACACAGCGTACCTGGGTGGCTCAGTGGGTTAAAGCCTCTGCCTTCGGCTCAGGTCATGATCCCAGGGTCTTGCAAATGAGCCCCACATTGGGTTCTCTGCTCAGCAGGGAACCTGCTTCCTCCTCTCTCTCTGCCTGCCTCTCTGCCTACTTGTGATCTTTGTCTGTCAAATAAATAAATAAAATCTTAAAAAAAATCCCAAAACAAAAAGACAAATACAGTATGACCCCCCCCCATTTAAAAAAATTTTTATTTTTTTTGGAATCTTGACACCCAGCATGTGGCTCAAACTCACAACCCTGAGATCAAACGTTGCATGCTCCTCTTACTGAGCCAGCTGGGTGCCCTGTATGATCCCACTTACATGAGGCATTAAAAGAGTCAAATTCATAGAAACAGAAAGTTGAATGGTGGTTAGTTACCAGAGGGAAGAGAAAATGGGGAGCTGTTTCATGGGTACAGAGTTTCAGTTTTGTAAGATGAAAAAGTTCTGGATCAGTTGCACAACAATGTAAATATACTTAACACTCTTGAAATGTACACTTAAACATGGATAGGGTGGTAGATTTTATGTTACATGTTTTTTACAATTAAAAAGTATAAAATAGGGATGCCTGGGTGGCTCAGTTGGTTAAGCAGCTGCCTTCAGCTCAGGTCATCATCCCAGCGTCATGGGATCGAGTCCCACATCGGGCTCCTTGCTCCGCTGGGAGCCTGCTTCTCCCTCGGACTCTGCCTGCCACTCTGCCTGTGCTCGCTCTCGCTCGCTCTCTCTCTCTGACAAATAAATAAATAAAATCTTAAAAAAAAAGTATAAAATATAACATTTCAACTATACAAAATAATTAAAATATTTAAAGACTTTTTATTTTTTAAAAGATTTTATTTATTCATTTGACAGAGAGATCACGAGTAGGCAGAGAGGCAGGCAGGTGGGGGGTGGGGAAGCAGGCTCCCTGCTGAGCAGAGAGCCCAGTGCGGAACTCGTTTCCCAGGACCCTGAGATCATGACCTGAGCCAAAGGCAGAGGCCCAACCCACTGAGCCACCCCGGCGCCCCTTTAAAAACTTTTTAAAAAAGATTTTATTTATTTATTCATGAGAGACAGAGAGAGAGAGAGTGGGAGAGGCAGAGGGAGAAACAGACTCCCCTCCAAGCAGGGAGCCGGATGCTGGACTCAATCCCAGGACCCCGGGATCACAACCTGAGCTGAAGGTAGAAGCTTAAACGACTGAGCCACCCAGATGCCCCAGAATAGGTTAAATACTTAAAACACTAAGTGAATAGGTCAGATGACAAGTTAGAGGAAGATAATAAACTAGAAGATAGATTGTAGAAATTATTCAGAGTATAATACAAAGAGATGTTAGGAAATGGGAATGATGCAATGAGAAGGTCTAACATATAGACGACTGGTTTCTAGAAGAAACGAATGGAAAACATGAAAAAGAGATATTATTAAAAGATAAAGCACCTGAGAAATTTCCCAGAATTGATGAAAAATATAAATATTTTGATTCAGAAATCAGAATGAATCCCAGGATGAAAACAAATAAAAATAAATAAATAAATTCACCCTACCTTCTTTTTAGGGAAACTGTAGGAGATCAAAGATATACTATAGTAAAGGAAAAAAAAAAGGCTATAGTAAAAGTATCCAGGAGAGCCTGGGAGGCTCAGTCAGTTGAGCATCCAATTCTTGATTTTGGCTCAGGTTGTGATCTCAGGATTGTGGGTTGTACTGTGTGCTGGGCATGGACCCTGCTTATGATTCTCTCTCTACCTCTCCCTCTGCTACTCCCCCTCTCTACTCCCTCACACTCTCTTTCCCTCTCTCTCAAAAAAAAAAAAAAAAAAGAGTATCTGTGTATCCAGAGAGCAACCCAGATGAACAACCAATGGCTGAAGGCAATAGGTGAAATGGATAAATAAATATTATACATCAGTACATGAACTACTCAGAGCTAGAAAGAAATGAGGGCTCAAGTCATGAAAAGACATGGAGGAAACTTAAATGCATGTTACTAAGTGAAAGAAGCCAATCTCAAAAAGGCAACATACTGTGTGATTCCAAGTAGTAAATGACATTCTGGAAAAATGCAAAAAAAAAATCTGCAAAACTATGGAGATAGTAAAAAAATCAGTAATTGGCAGGGGTTACTGGGGAGAGAAGGATGAAAAGGTGACACACAGGATTTTTAGGAGAGTGAAACTATTCTGTATGATCCTATAATGGTAGATATATAGCATTATACATTTGTCCAAATCCATATAATGTACAACACCAAGAGTGAATCCCGATGAAATCTGAGTGATAATAATGTTAATATAGATTCATTGATTCTAACAAATGTACCAGTCTGGTATGGGATGTTTGATAGAGTCTGTGTTCAGGTGTCAGGGGGATCTTTTATTGTTCCCAGACCCAACGTGGAGGGGTTCCCCGCACAAAACACCAGGTAATACTTGGATACCAGCAGGGTGTCCAAAAATCTAACTCAATTCTGACACTATTTACCCAGAGATAGCATGAGATTCCACAGGTAAGGGATCAGTCCTACAAGATTGCCCCCACCTCCCACAAGCCCCAGGCTATCACCATGCTTCTGACCTACTGGCTACAGACTGGAGATTCCAACAACCTCCTCCTTAGGTTGGGTTAACTTGCTAAAGCAGCTCACAGAACTCAGGGAAATACTCACTTATGTTTTCCAATTTGTTAAAGGATATGATAAAGAAAAGGATATGACAAAGAAAAAGCTATGATAAAGATTATGAATCAACAATCAGATGAAGAGATACATAGGGCAAGTTCCCCCCAAAAAGGAGTTTCTGTCCTTGTGGAGCGTGGGGCCTGGTCTGGTGGCATGTGGAAACATATGATTCCCCGAGCGTGGAAGCTCTCTGAAAAAAAGAAAGAAAGAAAGAAAGAAAAGCTGTCTTCTTGGGTTTTTATGAAACCCAATAATCATGATTGGCTAAGTTATTGGCCATTGGCTGATCCCGCCTTTAGCCCCTCTCTCCCTGAAGGTCAAGGATGGGACTGAAAGTTCCAACCATTTAATCCCAAGGTTTGTCCATCTAGCAATCAGACCCTGACCTTGGGTGGAGTCCAAAAGTCACCTTCAGTAATAAGATACCCATTTCACTTTTATGGCTCTGAAGCATTTTCAAGAACTGTGGAGGAAGACCAAATAATCTGAGAAATATAGGACTAAATACACATTTCTTATAATCATTGTATTATAGGAGGTAGATAGAAATTTTCTGTACTTTCCACTCAATTCTGCTATGAATCTAAGACTACTCAAAAAAGTGAAGTCTATTAAAAAAAAAAATCAACCTGAAGGCGGTGGGGGAAACCTACCCAAACATCCAGAGAGAAAAAACAAACAGCTAGCAAAAGAACAATAATTACTGGACAGCAAACGTCTAAAAACAAAATAGCACTTAAAAAAATTATTTTATTTATTTATTGTATTTTTTATTTTTTTCTTTTTAAGAGTTTATTTATTTATTTGACAGAGAAAGATACAGCGAGATAGGGAACACAATCAGGGGGAGTGGGAGAGAGAGAAGTAGGCTTTCCAGTGAATGAGGAAGCCCAATGCGGGCCTTGATTCCAGGACAGTGGCTGGGATCATGACCCGAGCCAAAGGCAGATGCTCAACCAACTGAGCCACCCAGGTGCCCCTGTCTTGGTTAATCTTATACTTCCTGATATTTATTGGTTGAAATTCTGTAGGCCCCTTTTCATTCCAATTTATTTTTGCTTATGAGTAGAGAAAGGCAAGCTAAGATTTCTAAAAGTTTTACTTACAGCCTGGACCCTTCTCAGGAACTCTGGATTGCTACTGAATATTACCACTGGAACGTCTAAATGAGCATTTCAAACTTATATGTCTCCAAATCAAGTTCTTGATTTAGTTCTTCCAATTTACTAGTCTTGCAGTCTTTCCTATTGCAGCAAATGACAATACCATCATTTTGGACGCAGAAGCCAAAAACTTGGAAGCATCCTTCATTTTTCAATTAGTAATAATCGTGCCTCAGATAAACCTCATTGGCTACAATACTGCCACCGCACAGAGTTCATCCTTCATTTTTGAAAAATTTTCATTTAAGTAAACTCTATGGCCAATGTGGGGCTCAAACTCACGACCCTGAGATCAAGAATCACATGTGCCACTGACTGAGCCAGCCAGTCTTCTATACGTCATGTCCTGTTCACCAGGGACATGTCCATGTCTACCTTTCAAAATATATCTACAATCTAACCGCTTCTCATTACTTCCGCACTGGTCCAAGTCTCCATTATCTTTCACTTGGATCACTGCAGTAGGCTCTTTAACAATCACATGTGGTAGGCACACAATAAGTAGTTACTGAATTTGTACATGGAGCAGTGGCCAGATATGGGTTCTCATTGGCTCTCTAGTGATTCGTGGTTAAACTTGCCTTGCCATATTTTGGAGAAAGAGTGGGAAGAAGTAATATTTGGGCAGCAAGTACCGTGGGCTCCTGGAGACAATGGGGGAAGTTGAAAGAAACATGACAAATGCAGGAGAGAGGAGTTAGTGGAATCGGAGCTTTGAGTGGAAATCAGCAAAGGCAATCCCAGGCACTGAGTGCCCGGTCCCTGCTGTTGTGATTGCCCATTCTTTCCCCATATAGAGATTGGGTGGATACCCTGTTTCCCTCTGCTGACCAGTCCATCCTGGGATCCTGTGAGGTGATCTTCAAGAAGTCCAGGCAGATGAATGACCTTTGCTGAACATCAGGTAAAGAGAACAGTTTTCCTTCTGAACTTTGGGGGTGGTGCATCCTGTGGTGGGAGGGAACGGAGCAGATGGGACAAGCTCCTGGAACTGGGGCCCCCATTGTCTCTAGGAGCCCACGGTACTTGCTGCCCAAATATTACTTCTTCCCACTCTCTCTCCAAAATATGGCAAGGCAAGTTTAACCACAAATCACTAGAGAGCCAAGGAAAGCATGGAGGTGTGGCCTGGCTTGGCATCCTTCCTCCTCCTTCTCTTGCGCTATCCCATTCTCCTTCAAAGTTTCCTGATAGGAGATCCAGCAGCTGCTTCCAACAGCTTAGGTCTTCTGCTTGCTTTGAGAGTCCTTCCTTCCAGAAGCTCATTCATTGCTCTTTGCCCTGACTCTTTTCAGTCATTCTTTCAGTGAACACCTAAAGCCTGTTTCCCTTTTCTCGGTCACTAGGGCCTCTTTTCCAGACTGGCTCATGGAGTATGGTTTGGGGAAAGTGCCTGGCTGGGTCTCCTACATGTTGAGTTCAATTTCCTCCTTTGGGTATGTTTCAGCTTCCAACTGGGATCTTTGCCACAGCAATTATAACAACCACAATCTGCATGGAGGTTCTTAAAGCTATATAAGCAGACAAAAACCTGAAAGAAATTCTTTTTTTTTTTTTAAGATTTTATTTATTTATTTGACAGACAGAGATCACAAGTAGACAGAGAGAGGGGAAGAGAAGCAGGCTCCCTGCTGGGCAGAGAGCCTGATGTGGGGCTCAATCCCAGGACTCTGGGATCATGACCTGAGCCAAAGTCAGAGGCTTTAACCCACTGAGCCACCCAGGCCCCAGAAAGGAATTCTTAAGAAAAGACAAGCAGTTATCAGAATTTCCACTTATCAGTACAGACCCAGAAACTCTGTACTCCCCTGCCCGTAACTGCTTGGTGAGAAGTACTTAACCAGCTTGACTGCTCTCGATAACCACACTGAAATCAGATATCCTGAGGGAAAGGGAAGTTTGCCTCATGCTCTTCTTCCAGCCTTCCCCATCCAGCCAGTAACACTGTTACTCACCTAGCTGTTTGAGAGAAAAAAACGAGAAGTTTGCCCTTATTGTTCCCTATCCCTCACCCTTCATCTTTTCTATCAATAAGGCCTGTTGCCTCTACAACATATGCCCAGAATCTACCTTGTCTCCCCCACTTACTGACAATCATCTTCATCTTGGGCAAGTTCAGTGTCTGCTAACTGGTTTCCCTGCTCACTCTTGTCCTGCTACAGGCTACCAACCTCGCAGCAGCCCTATCCATCTTTCAAGGACGAGCCAAATCCCCTTTCACATCACTCCAAATGCTCCCACTGAACTTTTGAAATTTTGATTCTCTTTGAACTTCTCTTGTTCCTCCTTCTCTTCTTCCTTCTCTTCCCCCTCCTCCTCTTCCTCCTCCTCCTCCTACTCCTCCTCCTTTTTCTCTGGGATTGTGCACTGTGGGGGGAGGGGCAAAGTGAGAGAGAATCTTAAGCCGACTCCCCATTGGGCACAGAGCCCAGCAAAGGGCTGGATCTCATGACCCTGAGATCATGACGTGAGGTGAAATCAAGAGTCAGGTGCTTAACTACCTGAGCCACCCAGGTGCCCCTGATTCATTTCTAACTTCTTACCATGGTAACTGTGGGTCCAGCCTTTCTCTCCCATCATGCATCTACTGCTCTCTCCCTCAGCCACATGGCCTTGTCGGTTCCTTCAGTGTGTCAAGCTTGCTCCTGTCTCAGTGCCACAGGATTTGTTGTTGGCAATGCTTAAAATGCTCCATGAAGATTTCCTCATGGCTGGCTCCTTAGTATTTAGGCCTCAGCTCAGTACTGTTACCCTATAATGAAAACTTTCAAAACTCAGTGGCTTCAAAACAGCAGTCATTTATTTTGTGTATCTGTAATTTGGGCAGGGCTTGATGGGAAAGATGCATTTTGGCTCCATGCAGCATCAGCTGGGGCAAATTACCCAAGAGTGGGGATCTGCTTCTGAGGTGGCTCACTCACATGGCTGGCATGTTGGTGTTGGCAGTGGTCCATGACTAAGGCAGGGTGGAGGCATGGGGGCCTTGGTTGTTCATGCAGATTGACTTTCCTGACCTTAGAAGTCACAAAGCATCACTTCTGTTGTACTTTACTAGTTCAGCAAGTTAAAAGCCCTGTCCAAGTTCAAGTGGAGTGAACATGGACTCTACCATTTGAGGAGAGAGTGTCAGTGTTCATACAGAAATGGAAAGATTGCTCTTCTGGATAATTCTGGGTAATGCTATCTGCCACAGCTACGTCCTTAGTGTCAAATTAGCTCTTCCGTATAAATTAGCTCTTCTTCCCCACTCCAAATAGCCATTATTTATCATTTTAGCCTCTGGTCCCTTCATAGTTCCTACCATTATCTTAAATTATCTTGAATGGAGGTTTGGGTGGCTTAGTCTGCTAGGCGTCCAACTCTTGGTTTTGGCTTAGGTCATGAGGTGGGGCTCTGCACTCAGCAGGGAGTGTGCTTGAAGATTCTCTCCCTCTGTCTCTCCCTCACTCCCACTTGTGCAAGCATGTGCATGGGCTCTCTCTTTCTCTCAAATAAATAATCCAAAAAGAAAAAAAAAAGATCTTGTCTATTTATTTATTTGCTCGCTTTCAGCCTTACACAAGAATATCCGTCCTCTGAGAATAAGAGCCTTGCAGGAAGAGAGGCAGACAGGAGGCTGACGTTCTAAGCTCTAGCAGTTGCAGTCACAGAGGTGATGGCTATTTAGAGATTACATAAGTTTGGAGATGTTGGTTTTTAGACTGACTGACTATGAGGGATGAGGGGAGAAAGGAGGATATTGGGTTGCTGGTCCCTCTCAGATGGAGAAAGGGTATGGAACTGAGGGTGTGCCTGGCTCAGGGTTCCCTGAAAGAGGTCATGCTGAGAACTATATCCTGGGGTGGTGGTGTTTGTGTGGGGAGACTGGCTAGATGCACACCGAATCCCTTTCCTCTTTTCCCCAAGCTTCCAGCCACATTTCCCAGCCCTCCTGCAGTTAGATGGCGACCAGGCAAAGCTGTGTCAGAGAAATGCAAGTGGAAACTGATGTGGATCCCTCTCTGGGGTGGCCAATTGAATGCCACTCTGTAAGATTCGGCAGCCCCCTTTCCCTTCCCTGTAGGCTGTGTGTTAAGGATGACCGCATCATAAAGAGGGCAGGGCCCGGCTCTGAGCGATTATGTGGAGCACAGATCCACTCCCTCACCACCTTTCTTATTTTATGACACCAATTTTTTTTTATTTTATTTATTTATTTGACAGAGAGAGATCACAAGTAGGCAGAGAGGCAGGCAGAGAGAGAGAGGAGGAAGCAGGCTCCCCGCTGAGCAGAGAGCCCAATGCGGAACTCGATCCCAGGACCCAGAGATCATGACCCCAGCCGAAGGCAGTGGTTTAACCCACCGAGCCAGGCAGGCACCCCTCAATGTTTCTTCTTGCTGTTATTTAACTTCTTCCTCTGTTCTTCGTATTTTCTGCCAACTAAAACTCTCTAGTTTGATTAGCTTCAGGTTAACTTTTTTGGTAAGAAATATCTCAACAATGATGTACTTTATATTGCATCCCATCTGGAGGGACAACGATGTTAGGTTGTCCCACCTCTGGTCCTGTTACATTTGAAGACTGAGTTTACATGGTGGTTGTTAGAGTTCTTCATTGTAAAGGCACTTCCCTCTTTTGCAATTAGTATGTAAATTATGAGGTAACCCTTGGTCACCATTCTAATATTGTTCCTGAACAACATTTCATCTAATCTTTTAACATACCTTGTGGTTTCTTCCCTCAATGGTTTACATTTACTATTCTTCTAGCATTTATTTAGCAACTGACTAGGTGCTGAGCACTCTTCTCAGGGTTCTACCTGTAATTTTTCCCTTTCTTTCTCTCCTTTTCTCTCCCTTCTTTCTTTCCTGTGCATTTATTTATTTGAGAGAAAGAGAGAGAGGGCACACGTGCGGGGGGAGGGGGGGTCAGGGGGAGAGGGAGAGAGAATCCCAAGCAGACTCTGAGGTGAGTGCATGGCCTGACTTGGGGTTTGATCTCACAACCCTGAGATCACACAACCTGAGAAGAAACCAAGAATCAGATTCTTAACCGACTGCACCATCCAGGCACCCTCTTTCTTTCTTTTAAAATAAGCTCTACACCCAGCATTGGCCTTGAACTCACCACACTGAGCTCAAGAGCTAGCTGTATGCTCTTCTGACTGAGCCAGCCAGGTACCCCTATATTTTCTTTTTTAATCATCACGATAACCCTATGAGAAAAATATTTTATTATTATTATTTTTATACTTTTAAAAAGTAAACTTGGGGACACCTGGGTGGCTCAGTGGGTTAAAGCCTTTGCCTTCAGCTCAGGGTCCTGGGATCAAGTTCCGAGTCAGGCTCTCTGCTCAGCGGGGAGCCTGCTTCTCCCTCTCTCTCTCTGCCTTCCTCTCTGCCTACTTGTGATATCTCTCTGTCAAATAAATAAAATCTTAAAAAAAATATTCTGTTAATTTTTATAACATTTTTTGAAGAATATTGACATCTTTGCAGCATTTGTGTTTTATCATCTCTTTAGAAAATTTAAATAGACCTTAATTTTTACCTATTGTCCTTTTTCTGGTTCAGGATCTCCTATTATCTTGAGTTGTTATGCCCCTATAGGCTTTTCATGGCTATGAGAGTTTCTCAGACTCTTCTTGATTTTGATGACCTTGACAGTCTTTTTTTTTTTTTTTAAGATTTTATTTGTTTATTTGACAGACAAAGATCACAAGTAGGCAGGGAGGCAGGCAGAAAGAGAGGAGGAAGCAGGCTCCCTGCCGTGCAGAGAGCCCAATGCGGGGCTGGAGCCCAGGACCCTGAGATCATGACCTGAGCCGAAGGCAGAGGCTTTAACCCACTGAACCACCCAGGCACCCCCCCACCTTTTTTTTTTTTAAGATTTTATTTATTTATTTGGCAAAGAGAGAACTCAAGTAGGGAGAGTGGTAGGCAGAGGGAGAGGGAGAAGCAAGCTTGTGCTCTAGAGGAGCATCCTGATGCAGGGCTTGATTCCAGGACCTGGTGTCATGACCTGAGTGGAAAGCAGACTCTTAATGACCAAGCCACTCAGGTGTCCCTCTCTCTTTTTCTTAAAGATTCATTTATCTACTGAAAGACCCCTCTCCTAGAAAGACCCCTCCCCTAGTAGACAGATAGAATAACTAACCGCTTGTTTGCTTTTCTGTAAACCGCTGGCTTTTAGGTATAAAATTAGGTTATCAATTGTGTGATTAATTGCTTATTAATTTCTCTTTTGCCCTTCTCTAGCCGCATGGCTTATAGAAATAATAGAGACGCCATGATGGCATTCCTCCCTTCCCCCTTCTTGTTCCCCTTCCCCGCCTCTCCTTTCAAACCCGCGGGCCCTCATAACCAATCAGCTTGTTCCCCCTTCCCGCCGCTCTCTTCGCGCGTGTGGGTCCCTGGAGCCAATCCGCAAACTCCAAGTATGCCTTTTTCAAAAGTTCAAACTGTCCACCAATCAGTTGCGCCCCACCCAAAACTTGTTTGTACCTTCCTATAAAAGACCCTGCTTCACTCCGGTGGGTGTGCTCGGTTAGCTGGAGCTGCCGACTACCCGCCGGTACCTGCGTGACAATAAACCTCTTGCTGTTTGCATCCAGTGGCAGTGTTGGATTCTTGGGTAAGGGGATCCGCGGTCTTTCACTACTAGAGAGAGTGGGGGGAGGGGCAGAGGGAGAGGGAGAGAGAGAATCTCAAGCAGACTTCACATAGAGTTCGGATCCCCTGACCCGGGGCTAGATCTCATGACCCTGAAATCATGACCTGAGCCGAAACCAAGAGTCAGATGCTTAACTGAGTGCACAAACCAGCTGCCCCAACTTGATCTCAAAGTTTAGCTGTTATTAGTTACATCAGTGGTTCTCAACAGACAATGATTTTGCTCCCTAGATGATATCTGGCAATGCCTGGAGACATTTTTATTGTCCCAACTGTGGGAGGGTTACCAGTGTCTAGTGGGTAGAGGCCCGAGCTGCTGCTGACCACTGTGTAATGCATACCACTGTCTTCCTCTGCAAAGAATGATCAGATCCAAAATGTCATTGGTTCCACCTGTGTTCCCCTTTGTCCACTAGGTAAAAGCAGCTCTATTTCCTTCTGCTGATCAGGGTCAATTGCCTTTTCCAGTATGGTAACTCTTTCTTTCACTGGCAGGATGCTGGTAAGGAGCTGTAGCTTGCCATTCAAAGGGAACTTATCCTGCCCCCTTGGGTACCAGAACCTCCCACCTTGCAGAGTTTAGAATTGCAGGCACAGGAAGCACAAACTGGGTCACGGGAGAGATGGTTAATAGGCCGCTCCTGCTTCCATGCTTTGGTTCCCAAACCCAGGAGGATGTTCTGTTCCGCTGCAGCTTACCTTTTCTGGCTGAGCTGTCGGGTGGTCTCTTGGCTGCCTATACTCCAGTCTCCCTTTGTGGCTCTCCTGCCCTGTCTCCTAACTCTGTCTCCCACTTGGATTAGTTTTGTCTCCTCAGACTGCCTTTAAGCTCCTGCCACCAGGTCTCTGGCTTCCCTCTCGCACCTCTGGGAGGCTTCACGAATTCCTCAGGCCCTCAGGAAGTTCCGACTAGCACTTGTATGCGAGTTCTAGTGCTCCAGAAGGGCTGCACAGACCTTTGCCCGGATAAAATGTCCTGAGGCTGTACGTTTACAAAGAACAGGGCAGACTTTTGGAGGAGGAACGCTTAGTGCTGAGTTAATCTATCTAATTTTGTTATATCAATGCTTTGGTTGGAATGGCATATTTTATAGAATATACTGTGAGCCCCGCCAGGGCTGGTTAGGTTTTTTTTTGTTGTCATTGTTGTTTCTTTTGAATGGGTAATTATTCACAGTGTTCAAAGTTCAAAAGGCACAAAACAGTATTCAATGAAATGTTTCCCTCCTACCTCTATTTTCCAGCTGCCCAAATTCCCCTTTCTAAGCACAACAAATGTTTTCAGTTTTTCCAGATGCCATAACACACGCATTTGTATTTGTTTAGCCACGTGGTAACATACTATACAATTGTTCAGAACCTGGTGTGTATGGTTTTTGAAAATCTAACAGTGTATTTTATAGCTTATTTCCTCATTCTATTTTTACTTTTACTTTGTTGTGTGTGTGTGTGGGGGGGTGTTTGTGAATGTAGTAATTTATTTAACTAATCAACTAATTGATGGGTGTTCAGTTTTTTTTTCTAAATGTCTGAGATTACAAACTGGTGCGTGAATAATCATGTACATTCTAGGTATAGGAGTCTATCTGTAAGATAATAGCTGAGTCAAAGAGTATTTACATCTGTCATGTGAATTTTTATTTTTTTTTGGACTATATTCCCTATGCTGTACTTTTCATCACTATAACTTATTTATTTTATAACTAGAAGGTTCTATCTCTCTCTTTTTTTTTTTAAAGATTTATTTATTTGACAGAGATCACAAGTTGGCAGAGAGGCAGGCAGAGAGAGAGGAGGAAGCAGGCTCCCTGCTGAGCAGAGAGCCCGATGCCGGGACTCTATCCTAGGACCCTGAGATCATGACCTGAGCGGAAGGCAGCGGCTTAACCCACTGAGCCACCCAGGCGCCCGAAGGTTCTATCTCTTAATCCCCTTTATCTGTTTCATCCATACCCCCACCCACCTACC